>NC_135370.1:146477823-147095323 GCF_049243985.1 Paroedura picta | reverse complement strand
CAGCTTTCCTCATACCAAAGCATTGTATGACACAACCCTTCCTTGCCCAGATTCCCTGTAGAAAGCTCCAAGTGTCACATGCTGAGCCAAACCAACCAGCTCTTTCCTCATGACTTTTTCAGTCTGCTCTCTCTCTCTGAGGCAGGAACAGCTTCCCGCCCACTCCCTGCTCAGAGCCAAGTAACATCACTTCCCCCTTTCAGGATCTCTTCTAAAATGCAGCTTCCAGCCAGCATTCCACAATGAACCACCCACTCATGGCTCTTATAAGATTTGGTAATCCTTTGATTTAGCTCACATTACAGTATAATTAAAAGCAACAAAATAAAAAGCCAAGCTAACAAGATTAACGACTTTGCTTTCATGTGGCAGCCTTTCAGCCTCAGCCTCCTGGATGTTGCCTGCTTGAACTGTAAGCTCTTTGGGACAGGGAGCTAGATACCTGTCGATAGGTCTTTAAAAACATATGATAAAACCATTACAGTTTAAAACCATTACAATGGACTTCCCTTAAATATATGTCATTTAAACTAAAAGAGAACGAAAATATGTAGGAAGACGTATCAGCAATTAAAGAATTGGTCAGGGACAAGGGATTTTGGCACAACGGGACTATGTGTTTCAGGAAAAGCTCCGGGAAGGGTACTGGAGTATATATTGCTGGAAGCCAAATGAGCAAAACATCAGCCGGCATACTATAGTGGCTAAAGGTTTTATTTCTAATACCTACCCAGATGTACAGCTTATCTACTGTTCTCAGGGATGATGTACTCATATATAGAATTCATTTGGCAAAGTTCTCTTGCTAGTTTTAGGAATTCATTGATCTAAGATATCTTATTTATGGTCAGGTGCTACGTGGGACCTGGAAATTTCATGGAATGAAAACTGATCTCCGAAAGTCAGAGCCTAGTTCCCTGGAAGAAAATGGATGCTTTATAGGTGAATATTTCAATCAACTCCAAGTTGTAATCAAAATTCTATGCATATAATACCGGCCTTCAGCTCGCAGGTATGGGAGAGCTTTGTCCAGATACCTCTCCCATACCTGCGAGCTGAAGGCTGGTATATTATGCATAGAATTTTGATTACAACTTGGGTTGAAATACTGAAAACTTCTAGGATAAGTGTCAAAATCACAGGAGGAAACAACCACTGATGAAAGGTCTACTTTGAAAACGGAACAAAATCTAGAGTCTGTTCTGGTTGTTTCATTTATCGTTAAAATAGAGATTACATAAATATATTGTCAACTGATTTTCTCTTTGGGAGATGGCAAGAACAGGTCAAATCCTGCACCTCCTCAATCCATCAATTCTTTACAGATCAAATCATGTCAACACACAGCACTCACCTTCCTTTCTCAGAAGTATATCATGAGATAAGGGGGAGCAAAATATGGAGACAGTTTCTGGATACACTTTTCAGTACCTATCTGTTCCCCTCCTCAACTTTACATATGGTGCATATGAGAAGACAGGTGTACAGGGAAATTAAAAGTTGGCATGCAAAGAATGGAAAACAAGCCCACAGCACTGCATCAGGTCGTGGTTATATAGACGTTCAGGTCATACCGCTCAAGTCACCAAACAGCTGACCCCCTACAGCCTACCAAACAGTGGATTCATGGAGATGCTTCTCTGTGCAGCAGGATCTGGGGGCTAGGGGCTGATTCATCTGAATCCATTTGAGTTTCCTAAATTGAATCAGTGATTTGGCTGATTCAAGTTTTACTAAATCAGGAACATTCAAATCTGAAAATACCAAATTTCCCACAGATGTACATCCCTTGTCACATTTGTTACTCTTTAGTCTTCTGGTACAGTGATTGAACTTAGTGATAGGTTACATATACAGGGGAGTAACGCAACTATCTCACATCTGAGTTACTTTAGAATTCTTGGGTGTGTTTCTTTGGAAAAATCAGAGTAAAGGAGTTTTGATAAAACGTGGGGAAAAACTGACTGGAATCTGCACAGCCTCAACTGATGCATGATGGTGTATGTAAGATTGGGGTGGGGGGAACAGTGTAAAAAAAAATATCAGTCTTGGGAGGACCAAATCTTGGGGGGGAAATTAACAAAAAAGAATAGAGCAAGGTAACATGCATGCCCAGAACAAATGGCAGGAACAGCTCCCTGCCAGCAACTTCATGCTGGCAAGGGAGGATTTAGATAATATCTGTGCAAAAACTGAAATGACTGTGGAGAGATCTGACACTCATAAGTGTGTGTGTGGGGGAGGAAGTACATGAGAAGGCCAGCTTGATAACTTACCTCATGGCATTTAAAAGGAAATGAGGCTTCTCTGCATGAAATTTTAAATGAGAAATATTCTGGCTGATGAGAGCTGTTCTTTTGACAGATAGTTAATGACGGGAAAATTGCAGACATAACATGATTATTGGAAAAGAGGCAGCCCATTACAATTGCTTCACTCTGATAGGGTGGAGAATCCTAGGAACCAGCTTGAAAATAGACTTGTGCAATGAATCATTGATTTAAACACAAGCAGAACTCAAAATGAACAAAACAGCAGCAGTAGCAACACTGGCCTCATGATGAGGAAAACTTCCTTTCAGGTTTGTTTGTTTTTTGGTAGCACAAGAAGAGATATCCCATAAATGCAGCATTCCTGACAACAAAGGGATGTTAAGTCCGACTGGGTAGAAGTAAAACGTCTGTTATGATTGTACATTCAAGAATTAATGTTGAAGGAAGTTCATCCTCATTAGAGTGTTGGATTAAAATCTGGCAGAACCAGGTTCAACTCACTCGGCCATGGATGCCTGCTAGATGGCTCTGGGCCAATCACATACTTTCTTGGCCAGTCTATCTCACGGAACTATTGCATGCTTTATTCCCCACTGAGGGCCAATCGGGTGGTGCGTGCCTCATCCACACACCACCTCAACATTATTATGACAAAAGATGGCTAAAGATAAAACAGGTAAGAGGAGAACGTTGTAAACCACTTTGGGGAGAAGCATAGGGTATAAATGAAGTAAAATAAATGGATACATACATCTGCCTCTTAGTGGTACATGAGATCTCATCTCCAGAATACAGAGATCACCTTTCCTAGAGAAAATGGCAGATTTGGAGGGCAGCATTGTATTCCACTGAGGTCCTTCTTATCCCAACCTCTGCTCTCTCTAGGCTCCACTCTGGAATCTCTAGGAATTTCCCAATCTGGGGCTGGCCATCCAAATGTGGTGCAGCGGTCAGAGTAGCAAACTGGGATCTTGGACATCCATATTTGAATCCTTTCGGAGACTTGGAAGCTCCCTGGGAGACCTTGGGCAAATCATACTGTCTCAGCCTAACGTCATATTGTTAATTATGAAGATAAAATGTAGGATGGGAGAATAATATTTTGAAGCTTTCTGTACCTCAGGTTCAGTGTTTTAGCATAAACTGGAAGCAATGGAATAGGAAATGCAAGATGTGATATGCAGTTTACATATCCATGCCATTCCACAATGTTGGCTTCACCACTCGGGATTTCCTGCCCTGTACTGCTAGCAGGGAAATCTAGAGCTTTTCCGCATATGACGAAAGTAGCCATGCAGGCTTCAAAGGAAGGCAGCATATCTTCTCACATCCTTTGGTCTGATTCTCTGCATGAGTATATAGTCACTTGTTACAGAGCTCGTACAATCACTTTATACCAATTTGGGACTCATCACATGATTTGTAAAAGATTAATTTATAGAAGATACATCACTTGGTGGCTACTAGCAGTACTAGTCACAAGTTCTTCTTAGTTGCCAGATTCTTGACCAATGTCAGCATCATGTCCACTTTTTGACTAAGGAACATTTAATGGCCAAATATCAAAACACAGAATGTTGAGCTAGATGAAGTATTTCATGGACATCATTATGTTCTGCTGGCGGTCATCATTCACCTTGGAGTAACACATTCTGTATCCTCCATATTTGTAAATGGGAGCAATTGCCTCTGAATTCACTGTGATGCACTTTCGAGTAAGAAATCTTAGAACAGGCAACCACAGGTGCCTACCATTTGAAAGATCCTGATTTCTTGTACTAGGAGAACAAGTCACTTCTGTCATCTCTTCTTTCTTACCACTTGAGGTTGTATACATCTTTATTAGGACCCACCATTTGTTTCTTCTATTTATTTATCTACAGTATGTCTTTCTGCACAATCATGGCCACCAAGGTGGTTAACAACTGAAATAGCATAATAAAATACATTATAAAATAAATTAAAAACAGACCCCCAAACCACATACGTAAAGCAGAATACAACAAATTAAAACAGAAGGCTGGAAGATGGTATCATTGAGGGACCACCAGAGGGGGGAAAAAGCCTTCACTCACTAACAGAAGACAGTGATAAAAAGAGACAAATGAATATCTCTGGGTTCAGTATTTTGGTGCCCTGGCTGAGAAGGCCCTCTTTCAGGTTTCCAGTGCTAACCGTCTAGCCTCAGAAATTGGGGATAAATGAAGCACGGCCTCAGAGTATGACTATAGAAGTTGAGTAGGTTTGTACACAAGCAGGTACTCTCAAACTATTGTTGTTGTTGTTAGGTGCGAAGTCGTGTCTGACCCATCGCAACCCCATGGACAATGATCCTCCAGGCCTTTCTGTCCTCTACCATTCCCCGGAGTCCATTTAAGTTTGCACCTACTGCTTCAGTGACTCCATCCAGCCACCTTATTCTCTGTCGTCCCCTTCTTTTGCCCTCAATCGCTCCCAGCATTAGGCTCTTCTCCAGGGAGTCCTTCCTTCTCATGAGGTGGCCGAAGTATTTGAGTTTCATCTTCAGGATCTGGCCTTCTAAGGAGCAGTCAGGGCTGATCTCCTCTAGGACTGACCGGTTTGTTTGCCTTGCAGTCCAGGGGACTCGCAAGAGTCTTCTCCAGCACCAGAGTTCAAAAGCCTCAATTCTTTGACGCTCGGCCTTCCTTATGGTCCAACTTTCACAGCCATACATTGCAACTGGGAAGACCATAGCCTTGACTAGACGCACTTTTGTTGGCAGGGTGATGTCTCTGCTTTTTAGGATGCTGCCTAGATTTGCCTTTGTTTTCCCCCCAGCAGCAAGCGTCTTTTAATTTCTTTGCTGCAGTCCCCATCTGCAGTGATCTTGGAGCCCAGGAAAATAAAATCTGTTACTACCTCTATTTCTTCCCCATCTATTTGCCAGGAATTGAGAGGGCCAGATGCCATAATCTTCATTTTCTTGATGTTGAGTTTCAAGCCAACGTTTGCACCCTCCTCCTTCACCCGCATCAAGAGACTCTTTAGTTCCTCTTCGCTTTCTGCTATTAGAGTGGTATCATCTGCATATCTGAGGTTGTTGATATTTCTCCCTGCAATCTTGATCCCAATTTGTGACTCATCTAACCCCACCTTTCTTATGATGTGCTCCGCATACAAGTTAAATGGGGAAGGCGACAGTATACAGCCTTGCCAAACTTCTTTCTCAATTTTGAACCAATCAGTGATTCCATGCCCTGGTTCTCACTGTTGCTTCTTGACCTGCATATAGGTTTCTCAAGAGACAAATAAGATGCTCTGGTATTCCCATCTCTTTAAAAACTTGCCACAATTTGTTGTGCTCCACACAATCAAGGCTTTAGCATAGTCAATGAAGCAGAAGTAGATATTTTTCTGGAACTCCCTAGGTTTCTCCATGATTCAGGGTATGTTGGCAATTTGATCTCCTCTGCCTCTTGGAAATCCTGCCTGTACTTCTGGAAGTTCTCGGTCCACATATTGCTGGAGCCTAGCTTGTAAAATTCTGAGCATAACTTTGTTAGCATGAGAAATGAGTACAATGGTGCGATAGTTTGAACATTCTTTGGCATTGCCAAACTGAACATTCAACATTCTTTGGCATTTCTCAAGCTGTATAGGGGTTTAAATGTCAACACCAGCACCTTGAATTGGGTCCAGAAACAAATGGGGAATCAGTGTAGATGAGATAAGACTGGAACAATATGGCCCCTAAGACCCACACCAGTCAACATCCTGGCTGCAGAATAGACATCCTGGCTGAAGAATACAGAGAGCAGATCAATCCTCCCCCCTCCCAAGCTAAAGGTACCTTGTTTGTGGATTCCTAGATAAACACCACACAAAGGTATGCTTGCCTAAAGCAGGCTGGGTTGGCAAGAGCAGAGTAATCGCAAGTCAGTTTCTGGTGGCCTGCTTATAGAATGAATCATGCAATCCCTGCTGGCTTCTACAATTCTTGCATGGAAAACTCTCATACTGGAGCAGTCAGTATGCTACGTTACACTTTATTGCAATATAGCACAATATTTATTTAAATTATTTATACCAAACCTCTGAACCACAGATTTCCAAATAAAAGGCCCAAAGTCACTATTCAACTAACAATCGATGCAACAACACAAAATACTAAAACACAAGCTAAAAATCAATATAGTAATATTAAAGACCAGCTGTCAATATGATGAGACACTTAGAGGCTTCAATAATGGAAAAGTCCTGAAATGGAAAAGATTATCCGTAAAGAGGGCAGATGGCAGATGGAGTGCCACCACAGAAAAGGTCATCTTTTGGGTCGCTGCCACATCTTTGATGCACCCAACATACTATATCTGCATATGATTGCCATTCTTGGGCATGTCCCAACAGGAACCTGGTCTGAACCAGGTTCAGCGTTTGGCACGGACTCATTTCGTCCGCATTCACCACACACCATGAAGATGGGATACAACAGAACTGATGTAGCCTTTGCAGTCTTTGTTATGAAATAATGTTTTGTGTTTTCAAAGTAATGTACTTGAATGGAGGCTGCTTCTTCACTGACTGATGCACTTGCCAAGAAACCTCGATGGCCCCATGAAGAATTGCTAATTTTATTTGCAGAAAAAGAAGGGGATTCCATCCTATTGAAAGCTCTTAAGATCCTGCTTGTTCTGGCCTCATATTTCAGAAGTGGATTTTTATAAATGGTAAAGACAGAACACACCCACCATGCTACACAAAGAACATATAAGACAATAAAGCAACATCTGTGAATGTCAAATACTGCTGAACAAAGCTCTGGGTCTCTGCATGTTTGAGCAGTTCCCAGACAATTTTGTATCATGTATCTTGATTTTTGGAATTCACTTTCAGTTGTTTTGCTTTGGAAACTGCTGATCAGCATTGACAGTTTCACTGGAAGGGCCCTGGAATTTTACAATGCAGATTTACACCCTTTTGAATCCTTTGAAGTCAATGGGTTTTAAAAGGGTGCAACTGTTTAGGACTTTACTGTTAATGTCCAAAACTATATACCATCTGACTTTGTATAGATCAGAATTATTTTATCTGGGACGGGAAAACAGAGCATGTTTCTACTTTTTCCAAGATGCTATTCCAAGAAAAGTCATCTGACAAGTCAGGCAATCCATTGCATTTAGTCATAATTCACCGATCAACCTATGTGAGTGTTGTAATAAAAATGTTACTAATGTACCGTAACTCCAGTAACAAAAGCAAGAGATGAAAGAGGTGTAACTGCCAGTAAAAATGTAGATATTTCCTGAGGACATTTATTTTGATATCTCAGAGGGATTAACATCTTGTCATGAGCTTCTGGACCACATGAGTGATCATATGTATGGATCCCCTGCAGCATACCTCTCTGGCAAGCTGTAGCACAGCTGTGTAGGGACCCATACCTCCAAGCAGGGAATCTGCTTTCCCTGTCCGGACTGGCTTTCATGTACAGCTTAGAGTGCACAGAGGAAACTTGAGTCACGCCGCTGCTGGAGTGTGCATATGCATGCATTAAAAAGCTTGTGGTGCTTCCTTGGGGTCACATGCTGGAGGGATTCCTTTGCCCTTAGCTGGAGTCTCTGATTTACTTAGAGATGTTCTCTTTGCTAGAAGAGGCTTTCTGGTTTCTGCAAACCTCAGTAAAAACTTTTATTTATTCTGCAGGAGGAGAAAAACCTGGACACCGATTTGAAGTTTTTAATTCTTCCGTTTCTGATTTTATAGTTAATTTTTGACTCTCATTCACCCAGAGACAATCCTTCACATCGAACGGTTTTTTAAAGCAACCTTCACAAAGACTATTTTAATAAAAGGATTACAATCTACAAAAGGGAAAGAGACAGGTAACCCGAGATGCAGTTTTGGAACGTACACCGCTAGTTCAAATGTGCAGGCTTGAACTTAACAAATGTTTAAAATATTTGAGTTTTTAAAACTGTGCCAAAATAAACCACGTCTTTTCTAAAGACTACATATTTAGCCAGGCAGTGGCAATGTAAATCATTCAGCCATTCCAACTATTTGTTTAAAAGCCTCCTGGAACACGTGCACCTCCAAGAAAACCGAAGGCTGAAAAGTCTAGACTGCTGAAGATTACAAGCTAATTTACCATCAAGATACAACAAGTGAGAAACCGTGGACAGTTTCATTAGTACTTCAAGAAGGGAACAGAATGAGGGACCATAGGATTTTTACATGGAATTTATGCTAAATAAGGATCAATGAGCATTGGATCCCCACAGTATTGCAATTTGGCAAACTCTGACATTTTAATTCTGAAGATTTGTCCTCCCTCCTATCCTTTGTGTGTGTATGCAGAGGCAAGGCCATTTTCAAACTGCCTTTGTACTCTGTTTTAGTAACTGACTGCTAATGGATTTTTTCTGTTATTTCTGACAGATTCGTTTTAGTAACTGGCTGCTAGCAGAATTTATTTACCTGTTCATACACACCTGCTTGTGTGGGGTTAGTAAAACATAGTTGAGGGAAACTGTTTTCTTCTGTTTTCTATCCTTTTGTTGTACTTCCAAATTGCTGTGGTGTGCTGTTTAAAATGTCCATGGTGCTTCCTACAGTGTCACTCCCCCCTCCACGCCATGCTCTTTTCATTGCATGATTTTCCATGGACTTTTACAAAACATTCTAGGTTGAGAAGTATAGCACTAACTCAATATAGCACTTTGGTGCTATAGAGGCACTATTAGGATGCCTTAACTCCGCTGACTCAGTGAAGTACTGCATTGGTTTAGCACTATAGTGCTCAACGTAGAACATTTAAAAAGCCCACCAAGGAAGATTGTGCAGCGAAAATGGGCGTGGGGGGATGCAGTACTGTTTGAAATGACCATAGCACTTCAGAAATGTGGGAAATTGGCTATTATCATCATCACTATAGGCCAGGGGTAGTCAAACTGAGGCCCTTCAGATGTCCATGGACTACAATTCCCATGAGCCCCCACCAGCAAATCCATGGACATCTGGAGGGCTGCAGTTTGACTACCCCTGGGCAGTAGGTAGTAACAGCCTGCCTATGAAAATCTTGTGTGTATTCTTCTAAACTTGAAGCAGGTCCTGTTTTGGTATGTGTGGGGACTCAGAAAAAAGCTTTGCCTGGGGAACATGAGTAATAGTTCATCCCCGTGCATGCAAAATACAGAACTAGCAGCTGAAGAGGAATCAAGCTTCAAGAAAGCAAAATTTTGAAACTCCCTAAGCATTTTACACCCAGAAGTTAAATGATAAGAGGGTATACAAGCCAGACTATCTTCTAGAGCAGCCTTTCTCAACTTTTTTACCATTGAGAAACCCCTGAAACATTCTTTAGGTTTTGAGAAACCCCAGAAATGGCGTGATCATAGAGAATATGGTTGGGAAACATAGCTGGGTACATGCTCGCCCCGGGTCCTTCCCATTCCCACCCCCTCGTGGCCCATCACTGGCTATCGGGGGGGGGGAGGGGGTTGACATGACCATAAATAGTGATATCACCCAATAAATATTTAATCCATTTAAAAAATATATAAAAATAATTAACTCCCATCCATTTGGGAAACTCTTCTAGGGCCATCGAGAAACCCCAGGGTTTTATGAAACCTTGGTAGAAAAAGCCTATTCTAGAGTTTTGCATCTTCCATGTAGACTCACTCCTTGCAAAAATATGGGCAAATACATAGTTTGTATTGTATGTTCCAGGAATTTTCTCTCTCCTAAGAAGAGCATGACCATGGATTCTCAGCTGTCCTGGATACAAAGATATGGCTTGTGAACAAATACCAAACAGCATCAACACTACATTGCTGAACTGGAGCAGTGGTTGAGCAGATGCAGTACCAAGAACGAAATATTCTTAGATCACTAGTCAAACAGTGGAAGGTCTTCACTGAAGACACTGCTTCTTCACAAATATATTTTAAGATATATTTTTAAACTGGAAGAAGCCATTAAAATGACCAAAGCAGAACTGTTTATCCTGGGTTCTTTTGCCATTGTCCAGTGACTCTAATTTGATAGGGGAATCTAAAGTCCTCCTTAGAAAAGGGGGCAGCTATAAGGGGATGCGGGGTCAAGGAATGGGTTTTCACTGTCCGAAACACCACGGCCAGTCTGTGATTTGGGGCTGAATGGAAAACACCGCTGGGTGATTAACAGCGCAGTCCTCGGCAAAGTTACACCCTCCTAAGCCTATTGACTTCACTGGGCTTAGGAGGGTATCCCTTTGCTTTAGGATTGCGCTGTAAAGGTCCTCTATTCCTTTCTCTTCAAGTTGACTTGTTGCAATACAGTTAATTAGCAAGGGCTTAGGGAAGGCTTACTATGAATCTAATTACCGTGCTGAAAAGCTTTAATAATGTCCTTATTCTGAGACAACGTGATGCTATTTACATATTTTACCATGACATGGACCATGAACGGCTCACAGCTCACTGTGCAATCCTGCAGAAAAAATCCACAGTTATCTCCATGTAACACTGAAGTAATAGTGAAGCTATTCATGGTAGTAATTAAATTTGTTCTCTGCCGGAGGAAAAGAGCCTCTTCCTTTTGAGCCCCGGGAAGGAAGAAGAAGGATCAATTTGAAATCATCTCACATTTCCCTTATAAATCAAGAGACAGAAACCTTAATCTAGGCTATTTGTACACAATAGCTTTTTGTGCTGGGTTGAGTCCACCTTGCCAAGCAGGTGACAAAACTGCCTGGGTCATCACTCTGCCAGTCGAATTCTTCAGCTGACAGAAAGCCAAGAGCTCCCAGGTTGAGCCTGAACTTTAACTCAAAAGTTCTTCTTGGGCTCTACAGGACTATTCCAAGACATGGATAATGAAATAGTGTTGTGGCTGAGTATGAGCAATGAGTTGGAAAGTCTCCAAATTTTTCCTTCAGCCATGAACTCACTAGTCTTAGGTAACCCACTGTCTCTCAGCCTTACTTTCCCATATGGGGAAGATTTTTTTAATGGCCATCAAGTTGTAGTCATCTTATGGCAACTCCACAGGAATGTCAAAGCATGAGACATACAGGGGTGGTCTGCCACTGCTTGCCTCTTGGTGGGTTTCCATCCATATACTAACCAGGGTTGACCCTGCTTAGCTCCTTAAAATGGATTAGCCTGGGCTATCCAGGTCAGGGCTAATGGGATTGTTGTTGTTTGGTGTGAACTCGTGTCCAACCCATCACGACCCCATTGACAATGATCCTCCAGGTGTTCCTGTCCTCTACCATTCCCTAGAGTCCATTTAAGTTTGTACCTACTGCTTCAGTGACTCCATCCAGCCACCTCATTCTCTGTTGTCCCCTTCTTCTTTTGCCCTCCCAGCATTAGGCTCTTCTCCAGGGAGCCCTTCCTTCTCAGCCTTCCTTATGGTCCAACTTTCACAGCCATACATTGCAACTGGGAAGACCATAGCCTTGACTAAACGCACTTTTGTTGGCAGGGTGATGCCTCTGCTTTTTAGGATCCATAGCTTTCCTCCCTAGGAGCAAGCGTCTTTTAATTTCTTTGCTGCAGTCCCCATCTGCAGTGATCTTGGAGCCCAGGAAAATAAAATCTGTCACTATCTCCATTTCTTCCCCATCTATTTGCCAGGAATTGAGAGGGCCGGATGCCATGATCTTTGTTTTCTTGATGTTGAGTTTCAAGCCAACTTTTGCACTCTCCTCCTTCACCCGCATCTACAGGCTCTTTAGTTCCTCTTCACTTTCTACCATTAGAGTGGTATCATCTGCATATCTGAGGTTGTTGATATTTCTCCCTACAATCTTGATCCCAATTTGTGACTCCTCTAATCCTGCCTTTCTCATGATGTGTTCCGCATACAAGTTAAATAGGCAAGGCGACAGTATACAGCCTTGCCAAACTCCATTCTCCTTTCTCCTTTTTAAAATGAGATTAAAAACATGTAATTCGGCTCATGCTGTAAATGTATGATATAAAAAATTAGTACTTTAAAAAAGCTATTATAATTTATAGAATCATAGAATCATAGAGTTGGAAGGGGCCACACAAGCCATCTAGTCCAACCCCCTGCTCAATGCAGAATCAGCCCAAAGCATCCTAAAGCATCCAAGAAAAGTGTGTATCCAACCTTTGGTTGAAGACTGCCAGTGAGGGGGAGCTCACGACCTCCTTAGGCAGCCTATGCCACTGCTGAACTACTCTGACTGTGAAATTCTTTTTCCTGATATCTAGCCTATATCTAGCCTATATCATTGTACTTGTAATTATGTATCAAATCATTTTATATTGGGTATGGTTGTTGCCATTTTCTCCACTAGTCTGAGCACTCGCCTTTACAGTCTTCCAGGTGTGACAACTGGATGAGCATAACTTTGATGTAATATAACTCCATGAACAATAGTAGAAACTAGAAACATATCTGAAAAGTGGCTGATGCACACTAGCATCCTGACTGAGAACAAATTAACAAACGTTATGGTGTGGTGATATTTGGAGAATGAATGGGCATCTTAACATAAAAGGTTAAGGCCTAAGGGGGCGGAGAGTGGGCGGGCCCTCACCAGGAGAGACCAGAGTTCTAGCCAGTTAAGTGAGGGCCCAATCGGAAGGTGCAAAGCACCTTCTGATTGGGCCCTCACCAGGACAGACCAGAGTTCCATCCTTCTCTCTTAAAATACTACTCTGGCCAGGGGTTAGGCACAGCCAAGCCATGTGTATTTTTTCTTTGCATCTCTCTGCAGATTTGAGACCACTGCATAGTGTTATTCTGCAGATGAAACTGGATGCTGTCGCAGAGGTTCTTTTGTCGCCTGTTTCATCTGCAAAACAACCCTGTGCAGTAGGCCTCAAGTCTTTCAATTCAACAATAACCTGTGTGGGAGGCCTTAAATGTTTCTTCTCTACCAGTTTGGTGTAGTGGTTAGGAGTGCGGACTTCTAATCTGGCATGCTGGGTTCGATTCTGCACTCCCCCACATGCAGCCAACTGGGTGACCTTGGGCTCGCCACGGCGCTGCTAAAACTGTTCTGACTGAGCAGTGATATCAGGGCTCTCTCAGCCTCACCCACCTCACATGGTGTCTGTTGTGGGGAGAGGGAAGGGAAGGCGACTGTAAGCCTCTTTCTTCTACCACAACCCTGTCCAAAGTAGCCCTTTCTGCCTGGGGAGCTGATCTTTATACTCTGAAGATGAGCTGTAATTACAGGAGTTCTCCAGGCACCACCTGGAGGTTGGCTACCCCTGGGTTGGAAATATTCCTGGAGGTTTGGAGGTGGGACTTCAAAATCGTACAATGCCTCAGAGTCCAGCCTTCAAAGAAGCCATTTTTGCCTGCAGTTGGGAGGGAGTGGTGCAGGTGTGTCCCTCCTGGGCTATGGGCTATGGCCAGCCCTTACCAGAAACTGTTTGTATTCTGGGGTGCAGACAGACAGACAAGCATCAGTCCTGTGAGTCTGGAAAGTGCAGGAAGACCTAAAAATATTTACAGCCTGAAACTGTAAATAGTGAACAAGTAAATGGGTGGAGAGACATGGGAACTGATTTGACTTTTTCCAACCTTGGCCTGGCAAATTAAAAAAAAAGTATAAAAAACCTTATTAAGGTCAAGACTGCTGTGCACAGAGAGACTTCCTCTTAGGGTTGCCAGCTTCCATGTGAGGCTCTCTACCCCACCTCCCTCATGGGGAGTCTGCTATGGGGAGAGGAACGGAAGACGATTGGAAAATGCGTTGAGACACCTGAGGCCTGCTGCGTCACTGCAGCCCATTCCCAGTTCTCTCGGAGCTCTCACAGCCCCGCATCCCTCACAGGTTGTCTCTTGAGGGGAGACGAAGGGAAAAGGTGTTTGTAAACCGCTTTGAGACTCCTTTGGGTAGTAAACAACAGGGTACAAAAATCCAGTCCTTCTTCTAAGGAGCAGCCATGAAAGAAACATGTGGGCACATAACATTTTATCAACAGTGAAAAAATGGAAACAGAAGGAACAGGGCAGACACTGTGTACTGTGACTACCCAATGTGCATTAGGGCAGGGGGACATTTCGGTGTCTGTGGCCTAATACACACAAGAAGGGAAATGACGCAGAACTGGGAGGAATTGGTTGCCATGTAATCTTCCCCTAAGAAGAGTCTCCAGTCTGATTTTCCCTTCACATATCTGAGGACATGGCTCTGGAAAGCTCATCTGTAACCACTATGCCACAATTCCCAAAGGTCAGTCCTCTCCCACACTCAACAAACATTCCACACCACAGGTTCTTGACACCCATATCTCCACCCCCATGGCCTCATTTGCCACCATGCCACCACAACCTCCCACACAACACACACATTCAACTCCATGCCCTTATGGACTGGACAGCTCTTCCCCTTCCTCTTCCCACTGCCCAGCTCTAGTGCCCGTTGTGTTCTTGGATACAACGGGCTTTGCCCCTAGTGAGAGTATAAAGTCTGTGTTTGGATACATATACACATATGCACACACACACACTATGACAGATAATTCCAGTTAGTAAGGCAAGAATGACAGATAACAGGAACTAGCAATAGACGTATTATCCGCTATATTTGTTCTCCACGTCCTCCCTATTCATCTGCTATCAGTTTCTTAAATCAAATCTGTAAAATAATTACCTCCTGAATCCTGTGCTGGCTTACTTGGAAGTAAGCCACACTCTATTCATTGAGGCTTATTTCCACGTAAATATGTAGAGGATTGCAGCCTATGAGAACTGGGTTCACTGGAGGAAGAAATTACAGGAGTCGTTCTAAATGACAGGAAACTGGCTTGGAGTATTTTTCTTAGTGGAGAGTAAAGCCAACTTGTTTGCTTTTACTGAGCAGGTTAATCACACTAAGGGCTATTTTATATGCATGTGGTAAGACACAGAGAACAATATATGGCAACTTGAGGTCCTTGCTACATTCTGACTAATTAAGAGGGGAACTGAAATAATTTGTTAATTTGACTGGAAATCCCTCTTGTTACTTGGAATACTAGGTCTACTACTTGAATCCTTCTGAATACAATATACATGCCTTCCTTTCAGTATGTTTGCATGGCTCAGTTTCTATTAACCAATGCTGTGCTGGCAGAAAATGAGTCAGCTTGAAGAAAAAACATGATATTTTCATTTTAGCCACAACTCATTTCTGATTCATGGTGTCCCTTATCGGTTACATACATCTTGAATTCCAGCAGCACTGACTCATGTAAATATTTCTATTCCACTCCACAATCTGAAAGATTTCGTACAGTACACAGCCAAGACAGACTTTGTTTTGTAGCAGACCACAGACTCAGTGGAGAAACAATTGTCCACAGAATTATATGCACACAACCCACCTATACCAAAATAGATCTGCTACAAAGTAAACACACGTTTGTAAGGCTACTGCTGGACGAATCAGCCAGCTCAGCAGCCAAGTGGTTAAACATTTATGATTTGATTTTTATCTCGGCTTGGAATGTCGTTGGAGTGTCCCACTTCTAACAACTGTTTGCTAAGTTAAGGCTTGAGTGTTTACACAGCGCTGAATGAAGCAGCCTGGTCACCAGATGTGAATGCTTCCCCAAGCTGGGGCTTTCTGTCAGATCACCGTCCTAATGGTCCCTGCGCCAATCTTCTTCCTCAGGACATCCACCAGCCTTTGCAACCTGGGATGGGGGGAAGGGAGGAGAGAAAAGGAAACCAATATTAGGAATGTCCTGACTGAAACAGACAGTGTTTGCCCTGGACCAATATGTCCCAGGGGTGGTCATGGTAGGAAACAAAGCATTACTGTAACAGAGACGGGCTCCTGGGGCAGAAGGCAGACAATTTGAGAGAAACTTTTAACCTACAACCTGGCCCTGTCGCAGTCAGAAGAGTGTGTTAACTCATCTCCCACTTCGTTGTAAATACAATATCTGAGGGCCTCATGTCTCCCAAGTTGACACAGTACTTTGACAGTTTGTGTGTGAATCTTCTTACTGAGATGCTCATGGAAGGTGGGAAGAAAGCTTGCTGTGTGTCTGCTGCTCTCATTAAACAGAATAGCCTTTTCTTTCTTTCTTTTTGGACTCTGAAAACTCCCCAGCGCTTGATTCTAGCTTAGCTGAGTACGGGTCGGATTAATACTGTATATTAATGTTCCCCCGTAGGTATGGAATGTAGACATTTGTTTGCAAAACTGATGATGTGTCACATTGGCTAGTTAGCCTTAGAGAATTAGAAATCCTTCATTAGGTTTCCTTAGTCTCTCTTCTGCCCTGGTACACTGCAATATGACCGGTGCCATTTGCAAGGAAAACCATAAATACATAAACGATCACCAGATATGGCCAGATATGGCCAGCTATACGCAGAAAATTCATAGCACAGCTATAGGCCTATACAGTCCATACAGTGTCAGCAGATGTGAGTCTATGTATAAGAAAACCTAAATCAGGTGCAATTATTTATTTAGAAAATTTGCATGCTGCCTCTCCAGAACATGATCAAGATGTCTAACAACTAAAATAATAAGATAACATCCAGAAGGCTACTTAAAAATGGTTAGCAAATAACATCTCCCAAGTCAAACCAATAAAAAAACTTCTAGGGTATCAAAAGCGTACATAAAAAAGCAGGGTAAAATGATATTGATGAAACTGCAATTATCGCCAATACCTCACCTGTCCTCAAAACCCACTCAGCAGTCCAGGGCATTACTTCTCAGATCAATTAATTTGTTGGACTGAAAGAATACAGAAGGACCCAGTTTCTTCTTAGTGTCTTGAACTTTTTAAAAATCCATGGCAACAGGAATAACTACACTCAAGAACTTAAAAGGTGACACGTGAAGATGGAGCATATGTTACCTTTTGGCAAAAGGATGCCAAAGGCTTGCTCAGGGATGCTTGCACACATGATAACACATAAAAATCCTCATACAATAGTTTGGATTCTCAAAATGACATGATCCCAGTCCACTGTGAATACTTTTTCTGGGATGGAGATGATTCAATGTAGGAAGTATCTTCCTTCTGGCAACTACCTGTGATGGGTGCTCCTCTCTTTCTTTTATCCTGGCAAGTGGAGATTTAAACATATCATGGATTTCCATCTGCATGCCTCTTTTTGCTGCTATTCCACTAACAGTATATTTGAGCCATTTCCTTAGTTTATCTATATTTCATTCAACATACTCTGAAGTTTCTCCCACAAACAAGCATACGGCACAAAGGTATACCCTGAGAAGAAGGGATCATATGCATTGCCTTGTGTTAAGTACACAGTATGCTCTTTACCACTGGGAATTCAATGAATTGCCTGCGATAAATAAAGTAGGGGGAAGAAAGAAGGGGAGGGGGAGGTTTCCATCATATGTGCCAGTTGAAGAATTTTAAGTACAAGAAGACACTGGCAAACCACCCCATATTGAGTCTGCCATGAAAACACCACAGGGCATCACCCCAAGGGTCAGACATGACCCAGTGCTTGCACAGGGGATATCTTTACCTTTACCTTTACCTTTACCAGAGCCTATTGTGGTGCAGAGTGGTAAGGCAGCAGACATGCAGTCTGAAGCTCTGCCCATGAGGCTGGGAGTTCAATCCCAGCAGCCGGCTCAGGGCTGACTCAGCCTTCCATCCTTCCGAGGTCGGTAAAATGAGTACCCAGCTTGCTGGGGGGTAAACGGTCATGACTGGGGAAGGCACTGGCAAACCACCCTGTATTGAGTCTGCCATGAAAAGGCTAGAGGGCATCACCCCAAGGGGCAGACATGACCCAGTGCTTGCACAGGGGATACTTTTACCTTTACCTTTACCTTACTTTTGCTCTACCGGATGGAAAGAGATCTCTGTAGCATTGACATACCTGTGTTTCAGCTTTACTAACATAAGCTGAGATATCTGATAAAGGCAAAGGTGCACAATGGGTATCGAAAGTCCCAATTTTTCCACGAGCCCATAGATCCCCTCCTTATTGTTGTGCTATCCAGACAGCTTCATCCCTGAAACTAGATTATCTATCCAAAACAATGGTGGTGGTGGGGTGGGGTGGGGGGGAGCCAGAAGGACTTTTCAACATGAACCAGGAAATGAAGCCAGAGAGAATGAAGTACTACTTTCTACATTTTCCACAATTCCAAAATCATCTACCCTTATTTAGGAACCACAAGTTCAACAGAAGGCTGCATGCAAACTGCCATTCTTGCAGCTACTCAGAACCTGCTGCTGCATAAGAGTCAGGGGAAGAAAATATAACCATGTGATACTATGTGTATTATCTAAATGCTGGACATAGTTACCTTTATTCCAAAGAGTAGCATATCGAGCATCACACTGTGAAAAAAATTTCCCCCCTTAATGTTAATGAGGTAGGAGAGTGTGTAGAAAAAGAAATTCAGCTACCAAACATATTCCCATGATCCCCCAATCATGTTAGCTAACATATGCCTGACATTCATATGTGATACCATGCTATATATCAGGGGTAGTCAAACTGCGGCCCTCCAGATGTCCATGGACTACAATTCTCTGGCAGGGGCTCATGGGAATTGTAGTCCATGGACATCTGGAGGGCTGCGGTTTGACTACTCCTGCTATATATCATTAAACTGATTGAATTAGGTTGTCAATCAATCTTCAGGTGAGAAAGTTCACCCTGGGGCAAGTGACTGGTGTTTATGAGAGTGTTGTTGTACAGGTTATAGAAAACACTGGAAATATCAGAACTTATGGTATGGTCATAAGGTTCATGATGCTGTGGCTAAGCAGGTCCAATAGTGCAATCCTAAAGAAAGTTACACCCTAAGTCTATTGAACTCAATAAGCCTAGAAGGGTACAATTTTGCTTAGTACTGCACAGAAAGTCTGTCAGAGATGTCAGAATACCTCTACTGGCATAAACTGATAAGGGCCTAGATGTGAGTTCTCCTGGGAGCCTGCATGCCACCTCCACTTCCATGGCAGAAGAATAGATGATATCTTTAAACGTCCCGCAGCTCTCCTCCCTTCCTAAACCTCACCTCCCCTCTTCCTCCCTCTGCCCCCGGTACCCCTCGCTTACTCCGGCCTGCTCCTCCAGGCCCACTTCCAGGGACCCCTGCCAGCACCACATGGGAAGCCGCACCGCCTGCTAGCGCCCATTGTATTCCCACTACAATGGGCTTTATTCCTAGTCCTATATAATAAAATGTGCAAGGTGCTTCTCACAATGTTCTGGCCCTTTGATGAGCCCTTGGAGGGCCACTCAGAGAAGGTGGTGCACCATCAATCACCACCCATGACCTCTGATTGACCCTTGATTAGTGGGGGGTCCTCCTCCACTGAGGACCAATCAGAGGCTTCTCCAGCTCTCTTCTGGGGGCCACAAGCCATGCAGAAGCCTGCTTGAGAAGCGGCTTGTGAACCACCAACAGCTCCCACCCAGCTCTCACCACAAAAGGCTGGTGAGGATGGCAAGAGCATTGTGCCCCATGTGGTGCCTCCTCCTATCAGTGGGGTAGGAGGTGGTGAGCTGCCCCCAGCTCATTGGGCTAAGAGATGTCATGCATGTAGGGGGGAAGCTTCTTTCTGTGCTGCAACCACCAGAGGTGCAGAGCTGTTAGTCCAGGGCACTGGAGGATTCTATATAGCTTCCCAGTCCCACATGTGGCTGGGGCTGCCAGAGGCATCCACTCCACCTGCCAACCTGCCTCCCATTCAGGCAAGGGGCCATGCTGCCAGGACACTGCCTTCCCCCAAAGCACTCCCATCCAACCTATGGGGTGCATGGGGAGGGGCCTGAGATGGCTGCCAGAATGGTGTGTGACAGAAGCTGTGTGATAGAAGCTGGTGGGGGTGTGTCTCCTTCCTGTCCATTTTTAAAGCTGGCTTCTTGTTGTTGTTAGGTGCGAAGTCGTGTCCGACCCATCGCGACCCCATGGACAATGATCCTCCAGGCCTTCCTGTCCTCTACCATTCCCCAGAGTCCATTTAAGTTTGCACCAACTGCTTCAGTGACTCTATCCAGCCACCTCATTCTCTGTCATCCCCTTCTTCTTTTGCCCTCAATCGCTCCCAGCATTAGGCTCTTCTCCAGGGAGTCCTTCCTTCCCATGAGTTTCATCTTCAGGATCTGGCCTTCTAAGGAGCAGTCAGGGTTGATCTCCTCTAGGACTGACCAATTTGTGTTATAAATACATAGTGTGACTGCATGGAATTTGACAAATATAGGCAAAACACTGTGCTTCTTCTAAGTTTTCATTGTGAATGAGGATGAAAATATTTAAACATTTTGGGGAATGACTGTGTGAGCACTGAACTATATATTCTCTTTTCCTCATAGCAGTTGGTCTCATGAAGGCATTTTCTTTTGCTACAGTTCTCCTTATTCTCTAGGGATGCACAATAGGAAGCCACATTCTGCACCAGCAATTCAACATTTTTTCATTCAACCTCTAGTAAACAAATGGTATTCTAATTGAATCAGCTTACCACTGCCAAACTTCACCTCACATATGGGCTATAGCTCCCTAGTACCTCCTCTTGTGTTTTCTTGTGAAATTCTCATCCTCATCTTTAGTCCTACTGCAGGGCTCTAAACTTCATCACATATTCCCAGCCAGCCTAGAGGGCTTTGAAGCCCAGTCATTTATCTTGCCACACAGACTCAAGTCCTTGCCACGACCGTGTTGCCCTGTAATGCTCCCATTCCCAACACCCCTGTCAAGCTGCAGCTCTTTAGTCATCCTCCTCTGTAATTTCAACCACCTAAGCAAATCCCTCTCATGATATCCACCCACAGCCATCAATGTGTGTGAAGAAAATATACTGGAAAGATATTCACTAATGAAACATTTTTTCTATACAGATTTTTTTCATGCCCTCTCCTTTTATAACAGAAGAAACGCTTGTCAGCATATTGAAATGCTAGTCCAACTTTAGTTTAAAAATAAATCCTGAGAATGGTGACAAATGGAGAATACAGTGGTTGGAGAGATTTTTTTTTTTTAATGAGCCTTGGGAAGATGTGACCAACCAACACTAGGGAACTTCACAACTGACAAGTCAATGAGGAGTCGCCCATGCTTGAAAAGAAATACCCATAGGATGAAAGTTGCTGTCTTCTGTTTAACTTTGAAACTGTCAGGGCTCATTGAAAATAATGAGGCTTAACAATCATGGCTCTTGCTCTTCAAATGAATGATGACGGCTATCATCAAAATGGGGGTAGACCACACCATACATAAGGAATGCAAGACCACTGTGCTTTTTTGCTTTACTTTTCTGGTAGTAGGACACTAAACTACATATGTATTCAATTTTCTATCAGAAGAATCAGAGACAGAAAGTACATACCACCCCCTTCTTAAAAAATGGCCAGTGCCTGGTTCTACGCAAAGTTCACTGGAAGAGAATAGTATTTTTTAATTGCAAAATGTATTGTGTACCTCCCTGAAAGACCCAGCATAGTGTGATACAACCACTCCGTTAAAATGAAAGTAACATTTCTTCTGAAATCATGGATATTTTCTGGCTGCTCTTCTAATTTCAAAGATTCAATGACATTGTTCTATAACAAAATGTTTTAAAGATTATAGTTTCAATCTTTTTGATAGCGGATCATGAATTTTTCAAAAATCTCCTGATGTTTCAAAACCTTTTAATCTGGATGTACCATCTGACTGCAGAAAAGGGCTTAAGATAGGACAGAATCAATAGCTTCCCCCCCCTGCAGATGTTGATAATAGTTTAACAAGACAAAAACCCTCTCAGATATGTATGCCTGCCACTAGGTGGGACCTGGTGGTCTCCTGGAATTACTACAGAGATCAATTTTCATAGAAAAACTGGCTGCTTTAGAGGTTGGTCTCTATGGCATTGTACCCCTGTCCTCCCCAGGTTCTTTGCCCAAATTTCCAAGAGTTTCCCAACCTGGGTTGGGCAACCCTAACCCTAATCCCCCACTGGTGGACAAAGGGGACCTGGCTCCATAAAAATGTTCTTTATGCTGGGTTTGAACAATCAAATAGATGCTTCCTGGTTTCTTGTGAAGCACACTGTACTTCTTGTTATGCCATATGTCATCTTTTCTAATGAATACTCACAACAAATGAAAGACCTAGGTTGTTTCTAGGATCAACGTTTCTGTTGTTGCAGGATGCCATCCAAATAAAATAAAAAGCTTCTATTTCCTGTGCCATATTTAGGTACTGGGGCCAGCAGATTTCTTCCATAGACTTTTAGTCATAGGGGTTCCGGTCCCACCAAAACCAGCCACTATAAATTCTCAAAAGGGAGTATGTCCAATGGAGTACTTTGAAGGGAAGTTTCAAATGAGACTGATCTGTGTGGTGACTGCTTATAAACCTTCCATGTGTGTCTACTCTATGCAGAGTTAAAGAACTCTGGCTATGTGCAAATGGCAGGTATTCTATAGAGGCAGTATAAACATTCTCTCAATAAATAAATAAGTGACAGTCCAGCTGTCTCAGATTTCCAGGAGACTGTGGGAGTGTGGGTATCTGCTCAGAGGCAACAGTGTTCACATAAATACAACTATACCTTTTTATTTGTTAGAGAACCCATGTAATAATAATAATATTACATACTATTTGAAGAGCTGAAGTAAGGTATGCTGAACATAGAAAAACTAGCCAAGAACGCAGAGCCAAGAGGGGGTTGGATCTGGGTTTCCGTGATCCAAGCTGACCCAGTGCACTCCTGCCAGAACAACTTAACCTTGAAGGAAACCAAGTTGGCCAAGTATGTTATGTGCACAGTCTAGAGAAATGGTAAAAGGGCTGGAAAAAAGGAAATATATGAAAAAGGAAAGCATTTGTAGACTCGTACATATCCTGGATTTATGAGTAAGAACTATTTCTAAGATATTTATATGGAGAAACTCATCTGTACATAAACCAAGTACATTCCAGCCATAATGGCATCTAACAATCCAAATTCTAAAAAAAATTAGATTGCTCCTAGGTGTACTATGCAATTTATATACCACAGAGACAGAAGTTAAGGGACCAGATGGTTGATGGTGAAAAGCTCATAATAAAAATTCTAAGAGTATACTGGTAATCTTTTCTTGTTTACTTTTATATCTAAAATTGAATAGTAGTTTGGACTGCACCTTACACAGGTACTTTCCATAAATTAAAAGTTCCTTGTGGTTAACTGAAGCAATAAATCCCCACATTTTAAATCTTTTACTGCACTATTTTCTAGAGCTTCAATTAGCCCTCAGTACTCGCTTTCTCTTTTTAGCCATGGTCCAGTTATAAAGTTCCATCCTACATTGTGTCTTCCACAGCTAGAAAAAAGAGACAAAAGAAACAGAGAAAAGACAATACTTCAAATAAACCTACAAAATCTTGGGTGGCCTTTAAAATGGTGAGGTAAAACTGAAGATGAAGAAGGGAACTTTGGTTGTGGTTGCTTTTGTTTTAAAGATAGACATTCTCTTACTAAAAATGTACAATGAAGGAGTTCAGAGTCCTTAGAGAAATAATAATATTTTAAAAGGGTGAAAACAGGAGAGGGAGGAGTCAGTTGTTATACCTACTGACATGGGCACTATTCAGCAGAGAGCATTTAGCCCCCCCCCCATTATATAGTTTGCAAGACAGGGGGGGAAATTACACTATGGGGAACAATATGTATAAAATAAAACATGTGAGTTGGAAACAAGAAGTTTGCCATTTCATTGAGCCGCAACATAGATTTGTCAAAATATAACAAAACAATAGATGTATATGAATACATATAGTAAATACATGTAATAATTACATATACGATAAATATAAATTTCATACAAATCTTGTGTCCACTCATTAAAGAGTAAAAAATAATTATTCTATGCATCATATTCCTTCTTGTTGTTTATCTCACTGCTTTCAACCTCTGTAGCCAAAGGCTGGCTCATACAGACTTTTGGGAATTACAGCTTAATTTTGCATTTGTTGTTGTTGTTATGTGCGAAGTCGTGTCCGACCCATCGCGACCCCATGGACAATGATTCTCCAGGCCTCCCTGTCCTCTACTATTCCCCAGAGTCCATTTAAATTTGCACTGACTGCTTCAGTGACTCCATCCAGCCACCTCATTCTCTGTCGTCCCCTTCTTCTTCTGCCCTCGATCGCTCCCAGCATTAGGCTCTTCTCCAGGGAGTCCTTCCTTCTCATGAGGTGGCCAAAGTATTTGAGTTTCAAGTGTAAATTCCCCAGGAGAAAATTTTTGGGCAGTGCTTAATCCTAAATCATATCCAATCAATTTACCAAACTTCTCCATCATCCTAAATAACTCCTCCTTTACCTGAAACATTTTATTTTTTCTTTGTCACTGCCCTAAATTAGCTCAGTTTTTTCTGTAGAACTGACATATGGTGATTCTTTGGGGTAAAGACATTAGTAGGGAGGTTTGTATACTGTGGAGCAGTGGTCCCCAACCTTTTTATCACTGGGGACCAGTCAACGCTGGACAATTTTATTGAGGCCTGGGGGGGGGGGTAGTCTTTTGCCGAGGGATGTCGCCGTCTGAGCCCCTGCATTGCTTGCTTTCCTGCCAGTGCCCCTAACTTCCTGCTGCCCACTGGGGGGGGGGCTGCCAGCAGCAGCTGCACAGTGCCAAGTTGAGAGGGAGCCCCAGCCATGGCAGCCGCTGGAGAGTACCAAAGGTGAGCCAGCAGCAGAGAGGCAGGGCAGCCCCTGAAGCAGCAGAAGGGGATAAGGACGAGGAGGAGCCGTGGTCTGGTACCAACTGATCCACAGGCCGGTACCAGTCCCCAGACCGGGGGTTGGGGACCACTGCTGTGGAGGATTTGCTGGAGCTTTGATTTTCAACTTTGTGCCCTGTCCAATAATGGCCTGTAAGAGTTGTGGAGTCACATACTCTATTGCAGTACATACTCATTAAAAAAGGAATGAAAAGCTCAAATTGGTGCAAGCATGAAGGCAAATCATTGTTGGTTGTTTCTATAAATGTCCCAGCAAGGGGCTAGTAGAGGCCCACAATACTTATATAACTATTTAGTACACGGGAATTGTAATGCATTCACTTGCTGTTATCCTGTTATCCTTGCACATCATGTAGTGGTCTAAAAAGTAAGGTATAAAGTAAGCTAACAAAGAACTGCACCATCCCTATGCCAATACAGTCCATACTGATTTGTGGGAAAATGCAATAGCATCACAACATATGTGCAGCCTTAAAGGAAGATATGTAGGCTGTAAACAACAAATGAGAAATGACTGAGAATGGTTTTACAACAGAAAGCAAAATAAAAGTCTTGTTTGTATGCATAAATATGTCTCTGACACTAGTCCTTTAATCTGGAATGGTTTATGTTGGACAAATAAGTCCCATCAATCCACAGTACATAAGGAGCTATTATATAATAAATCTGGATTTGGGTACCTTATACCCTAGAAAATGTCTAGACATTCAACTGACAGCATGAGGTTTTGGTTCTAACTCCTATGCTAAATGTGTGCATAATACTGAATACTCCTTTTCTCTAGGACAGATGCTGTTTAGAGGAGGCTGGCAATGTGTTGGGAGAAAGTATGAATCTTGACGAAGTTCATGACTTCTTGGGGAAAAAGGAGCCCGTGTGCCTCCAGGGCTGTTCAGGAAGCAGACAACTTCTCCTCCCTCCAAACTAATAAACAGCTTGGGCCACACATTGTCTATAGTAGAGGCAGGTCAGCCTAATGGACAGACTTGGTTTATACATGTGAAAAGGAACTACAATATAGAAGGAAGATGGTGACGGTATAATTCTTATGGGAAGGGTTTGCACAGCCATATTAATTTGGTAACAGCTGTAGTATTTGACCACTGTTACGTGCTATGAGAAATGTGCTAGCTGCTTGTCTGGAAAATGATTCAGTGTTGCTAGAAACAGCTGAAGAGATCAGGGACAAAAAGATCTGAGAAAAACCACAATTCTCTGGCATCCTACAAAAGTGAACTGTGCGATCCATATTCGAACCATGTTGAAAGCGGGGAGTGGATTTGATTAGCATGTTAGCTGAAAAAGGCACCCTTCCAAATTGTCAAAAACAGCACGGAGATCCCAGTTTGGTTTAGCTACTAAGTGGAAGTTGGAAGGATTAATTTCCCTCTTTCCTTCTGGCATGACCATGATTTGAACGGAAGCTGCAAACACAGGCAGATGGAAAATCTATGATCTTTGTTACATCTGGTCTGGCTACAATAAAACTGTGGACAGTACAATGGTCATTATTTCTTTTTCTGGGTGGCATTTACTTTTGGAGATCAACTTGCTTGTAATGTCCATACACTTTATTTTGTCATCCTTTTTGTTCCCTTGTTTTTATCTGTGTATTCTGCTGTCCCTATTCTCATGACTGTGAATGAACATTGTTTACATCACTTGACACCTGAACAAGACTTGTCAATTTCATACACTTACTTTTGAAGGTAGAAATTAGCTTTGGAAACTGCCATGGAAAAATGGGAAGAAACTTCAACTTTTCCACTGGTTTCTACCTAATTCCCTTGCAACCAGAGTTGAACTAAATCCTTAAGGACAGAATCATAGAATCTTAGAGTTGGAAGGTACCTCCAGGGTCATCTAGTCCAACTCCCTGCACAGTGCAGGAACTCACAACTACCTGCCCACCCATGGTGACCCCAATTTCATGCCCAAATGATCCCCCACCAAAAATCTCCGGAAAGCAACCTGGCCTGGAGGAAATTCACCTACCATCCCACAGTGGCGACCAGCAATTCCCTGAGAATGCAAGGAAGGGCCACAAGAGACAAATGCTGGCATATCCCTTCCTGCCCACCCCCTCACCATCTGCCTAAGTTCATAAATAGGAGGTACGTTAGTTAGATTTCATTCCCTCCAGTCCTGGAACACAGGTCATCCCCCACTCTTTAGAAAAAAAAAGAGAGAGAGAAAACAGTACAAAGTTCTACTTTATTCAAAGCTATATCAGCTGCAGTAAGTTGCTTCCTTTCCTACAATTTATATCAAGTAGGGAATGCTTATAACAGAATTATAATTGCTACAGGATTTGCATAAGGACCATTTGAAGGAAAGACAATGCAGTTGTGGTATACTGTTTTGCAGCAGATGAGAGTTTCCAAAATACTAATCCGGTCTCTCGTAGTATTGTGAAGGCTACCACATTTTTAATCTAGCATAAGCTTCTGTCAGATGCATGCCTCCGGCCAAGAGGATTCCAGTCCATGACAATTGAGTGATCAGTCTTTAAGTGGTTTGTTGTTGCCATAAAAGACTAACATGGCTATCCCTCTGGAACAATTCCAGAAATACTGATGCCGAGTCCATGAACTTTAACATTAATGGTGTCGGTCTCTTGGTATCATATTTTAACTTTGACTTGTTCTAAACAAGCATTGCTTGTCAGGTTAAATACTTGTCAGCTCCACCTCTCTTGTGTGTGCCCTGGGATTGTTTACAATGAAGACTGTAAAGCTGAAAATATCACTAGCACCGCTGAGATTGTTTTTCAAGTGCACCCTAACTAAACATACATTGGCAGTCCCTGTTAAAATACCAAGCGTCTTCATGGCATTGTAAGTCATACCGGCAAGATGTTCTTACTTCTTCATTCTGTATTTGACCTTACACATGAAAGTTTTACTCTCTCTCATTATGTTGATGATTGACTGCTAGTTTGTTCTTGCAAGTAACCAGATATTCTTAATGCAACCAAACCCTTGAAAACATAGGCTGGCTTATTTTTTAGTTAATTTCTCAACCTTCTCATTGATGTCGTGTTGCTCCAATGGACATGACAAGATGCAAGTATGAAGGGGCTTATAAGGCTGACTTAGATTCTTATACAATAAGCATTGCTTCCACACAAAGCTTTTGAGCAGTTTTAAAAAGTATCTACAGAATGTCTTTCTGATTCTGCCTACTTTCTGGGTTTCCCCCTCTTTATTTTGGACATTCCCAAAGCTCTTTTGATATGCTCTTTCCTGAAATTTTTTTTCACTCAGTGCATGATTGCAGGCATATAGACAGGGAAATGCACAATTTTGGACCTTCCACCCACACAGGCAATCAGTCATGCAAGGGGTACAAGGGAATGACCAAGTGAAGCATCGAGGAACTGCTCATGTAGATGTTCCACTGCTGCTACAATTGGCTCTTCAATGACTGTACAACTAGGGAATATCATTGTGTGGAAGCAACCAAGATTTCACAATAATTTCACAGTAAAGCCAAAAAGTACTATTAACTAAGTCAACGGTCTTCAATCCATGGGTTGGCACCCTCAAATATGTTGTGGCCTTGATGCTCTGCGTTGGGGCAGATCTTACTTCCATGCTAACATTGCCACTGGGTCTCCAGGACCACAGCATGACATAAGGATGTGGACAGTCCTTCAGAAACATGCAAGCAAAAGTTATACACACAGATAATATATTTAAGAATCATAGGTAATAATGACAAGTGCCTTGCACTGAGCCAGCAGTGCCACTGGTGTGAAATGCTCAGTATTCCATTCCTGATGATCTGACACAAATAGTAAGTGGAGGTGGGGGAATGCAGGGTGGTTCACCTGAGGTTGGAGAACAAACTCTCGGGACGCTTTGCTCAAGCAAGTACTATTGCCCGCCAGTCAATCAACTGAAAACACAATATTTTGGGAAGATGGCAGCAACAATTACTGGATAGCATTGAGTTAGTTCAATTACGACATAAAATTGCACTAGAATTTGGGAAAGCATTTCAAGCCTTGTTGTTAATGTGCAGAAGTCTATGTGGCCCAAAAACCCAAGGTACAGGTCAAATTATCAGTGGACTTCCTGATTAGGATTATTCACCAATTTTAAATGTAGAATTGATTTCAAATACTCTGGAGGAAAGATCTTTTCATGTAGATATATTTTATTTGAGAGTGTCAAAACCACATCTCCAACAGACAACTCAAGCCAAGCATCTGGTAGAACTTTGTAATTAATACATAGCATTAAAAACAACCCAGTTAAGTTTTTTTTTTTACCTATAGCCATTTAGGTGGGCCTGCATATTTTTTCAAGCCATTTTAGTATTCATATCATATTCTTACAGCCAAGTTTTGGTACAGTTTAAGAATGATTTCTACAAATTACAGAGAAAAAAAACATTAAAAGAACACACAACCCAGTATTGTGTGGATTTATTGTATCCGGAAAGAAGTGATTTAAGCAAACAGTCATTCCTCAAACTCTTGTCACTTTGAAGTTATAAAACTGGGCCTTCCAAAAAAGAATTGACTTGCAATTGTTCAAGCAGCTAATACTTTTTTCAAAAAGGTAATCTAATGCTATAGAACAGGTGTTGTTGATTTTAAAACACCAGATAAACAAAATTTTCTGTTTTGGACCAAGTGTCCAGCTCTATGCTGTCATTTATTTGTCTCATTGGTCTAATTAAATAAGAGGTTTTTTCCCTCCCTCTCTGGACTGGTTTTACACCATCTAGCTCAGCGAGG
Organism: Paroedura picta; assembly: GCF_049243985.1. Lineage (NCBI taxonomy): Eukaryota > Metazoa > Chordata > Lepidosauria > Squamata > Gekkonidae > Paroedura > Paroedura picta. The sequence goes on along the minus strand of NC_135370.1, from coordinate 147,065,659 downwards.
CCAACATCCAGGTTTCCTCTGATGTACTCCGCAACAAGCTAACGTTCTACAACAGTAGCCCTAAGCTAGTTTTTCCAGTTTACTGAGTATGCTTAGTATATTTTGCCATTGATAAATCAACCAGTGTACAAACTCCCATCTCTCTGCAGCAGTTCTAAGCAAACTGTAAAAGAACACTCAGGTCAAAAAAAAAAAAGTGGGATGCTGTGATTATGTTGACTATGAAAACATTTGACTTTCATAGAATGCAGTTTGTTATTTTGGAGGTGAAAAAAAAAACATTGCAGCACTGCATGCTTTCCCAAGAAATATAAACAGGGCAGCTGCTTTAGGGACAGTAACTGCCCTATCACAAGTATTCACACATGAAAAAAAATCATAATTCAGGATTCCCCATCCCTACAAAATAGAAACTGCAGGTTGCACAGTGAGAAAGACCCTGAGCAGTCACAGCACCCATGTAGACTAGATGCTTCTTTTTAGTTCTAATACTGTGCACAACTGTGCACCACTAAGATGCAGCTGTGCCTTCATCATTTTGTCCTTAGGCAGAAGGGTTTGGAAAGTTTGCCTTCATTTGTAAACACGCCTATTGCCACACCTGTTCCACTAGCACAGTATTCTGTCTGATGCAAACAGTGAATGGGGGCATTACATTGTCTATATTGCTGTCTGCCATTTTGTGCTGAATGTAAGAAAACAGACCTACTACTCCCATCTGTCTTTCAAAAAATATCAGGCACATTTTTAATGCATCGGATCTTTAAAAAAAAGTTATTACCTTAGATCTCGGGATGCTTAAATCCAGAGATCAGAGCTCTGAACAGCAAAGACTGATCTTTCTACAAACCTGAAAGAAGGCCCAGGTTTGCAGAAAAATCTGAAATTTAAAAACAAAATACAGGGGATCTCAAAATGATAGAAGCAGTGCCTGTAGCTTTAAAAACAAATGCCCCAGTGGTCATTGTGGAGGTTGCTAGACAGCTACTACAGTACTGCCAGACTTGGTTTCTATCAGTAAAAGGCAGGGAGAAGGGGCAAGTGCCCTTTCCGGGCAGTCTGGGCCTTTCAAAGGATGACTCAGCAGGGCCTTTCCTAGCAGCAACCATCAGGCGACTTGCTACTATATCACTTGCATGACTCACTCTGGACTGGTTGCCTGCTATTGCTGAACAGTCGTCACCCCACGAAAAGCCATTATGGTATAGTGGCTAGAGTTTCAGGTTAGGATCAGGGAGGCTTAGATTCAAATCCCTACTCTGCTATGGAAGCTCATTGGGTGACCTTCGGCCAATTGCAAATTATCAGCCTAGCCTAACTCTAGCCTGGCTGTTGTGAGGATAATATGGCTGAAAGAGGGAAATAATGTAAACTGCTAAGGCTGTTGATTGTGTAGAAAGGGAGTGTATAAATGAAGTCAATACTGCTGAAGATGGTGGGGTCAGATGCAAAGTAAGGGTGGGAAGGAGAAAAGTTAGCAGTGATATACATGGAGCAGGGAAACAGGAATAGTGTGGCGAAGGGGATAAAGGGGGAAATTATATACTTCTTTCAAGTCCTCAGAGACTCTCCACTTTGTAACTCGTCCCAGCCTAGATGGCACCACACAACACAGCCCAGCCTGATGGCTGGCACTGCAAAACTGGGCTAGAGTTTTTCTGAGAAAGAAGCCAGCCTGGTGCAGTGGTTAGGAGCAACAACTTCTAATCTGGTGAGCTGGGACGGCGATGAGCACGCGCTCGTTGTTGCAGGTGCAGGCCCACTGCATGCTGAGGAGGCAGGGCACAGGAGCCTGTATAGGCTCCACGTGCCTCTGCTGTGTCCTCTTTGGCCACAGCCTGACCTGCTTCCCTCCCTGTTTTGGTTGTATGGTTAAAAAAAAAAGTTTTGTTGGTATTTTGGTATTTCACTGCAGGTATTAGAAGGCATTATTTGCATTCAAGCCATTTTTGGTGTTTGGTTTATTGATTAATTGTAACAACAAAGTGATTTTTAGACCCTGCGCATGCCACATCATCAGATTCTACTACCAATGGAAAAGTTGTCACATAAAAACACAGCAAAATAGTATTTAAATAAGAATTGACAAGATCTTTGAAGTTAGAAAATGCCAGCATTCAGGTTGCCAGCATGACTTGACTTAATCCCTCGCTCCCTTTTCCCATCTGTGCATTTTCATTAGGATACAGTGTGAAACTCCATGATAATCAAGGGCCTTAAATTGATATTTCCAGCTAGTAATGTGACTAATCACTACATCTGGAAGGATCGCTTTTCCTTAACCTCTGCAGGTAGTTACAACAGCTGAAAGAGCAGTTTGAGGAAATAAGGAGAGAATACCTGCTTTGTCTTTTCATCTTTTCCCATAAGCTGTAAAATCTGTACACTGTATACTTCCCCCCCCCGAAAAGTAATATTTTGATTGCATTGCTCAGGCAAAGTTCATGAACTAGCCACACAGTAGGTGGCTTTGTGTAGAACGTGGAAGATTTTGTGTGTGTGTGCCCAAATTTAAAAGAATTTCTTACTTGCATTACTAGAGTTTTCAGTCTCAAAAGTCTAGAGACAAACAGCATATTACAAAGGATATAAAATGCCTACCAAAAAGAGAGAGAGAGAGAGAGAAAAAACCAGAACAGATTCTTAGGGACACTTCAAATAACATCTTATTGGGGTTCCAAGTAATGCTAAGGGGTGGGCTTTGGTAAGTATTTGAAACAGAACTTCCAAGATTGCCTGTGGATATCTAGATCGTTTGGGTGATCTTAGTCATGCAGGATTAGAAAAATTGTTTTTTATATCCCACTTTTCAGTGCCCCAAGGAGTCTCAAAACAGCTTACAATCACCTCCCCTTCCTCTCTCCACAACAGACACCCTGTGAGTTAGGTGGGGCTGAGAGAGCTCTGACAGAACTACTCTGATAACAGCTCTAACAGAACTGTTACTAGCCCAGCTGGCTGCATGTGAAGGAGTGGAGAATCAAACCCAGTTTGCCAGATTAGAAGCCGCCACTCTTAACCACTATACCAAGCTGGTTGTGAGCAGGAAGGGCTGGTTGGCTGGGCGTCAGTTAAATCTTTCTATCATACTTTTATACCACCCTTAACAAAGTCAGGGGATTCTCCTCCCCTAACTCTGTCCTCACAACATCTCTGTGATAGAAGTTAGGATAGGGTTGTCAGCCTACAGGTGGGGCCAGAATTCTAACTCATTTCCCCTGGAGCAAATGGAAGCTTCAGAGGTTCGACTATATGATCTCACATAACTCCTCAGACTGTGCACTTCCTGGGTCCTCCCACAAACTCCAGGAATTTCCCCAACCCAGAGCCGACAACATTAGAGAATGATTAGGACTACAGCTTTGCAGCCAAGATTTGAACACCAACTGCCCTGGCCTTAATCCAATACGCTAATCACTATAACACACTGGCTCACTATACTGGCATTATAACACAAAATTAGCATCCTGAATTGTGCCTGGAAGGCAACAGGGAGGGAGTGTATTTTTGGAGATACAAATCTCATCAGGGTATCATCCTTTCACAGAGCAGAATGGTTTCATATAATAAATTAATTACATTATCTTACCTACATATCTTCTTTACCACTACTATGGGCGGGGCGCAAAGAACATGCCAGAATCTACAAGTTAGCAATCATTCAACACTTGAATTACATGTTGAAGATGAAGAAGAAGAGTTAGCTTTTATACCCTGCTTTCTACTGCCAAAGGACTCTCAAAGTGTCTTACAATCACCTTCTCTTCCTTTCTTCACAGCAGACACTCTGTGAGGTGAGGCTTGGTCTTAGGGGTCATCCAGCAGGTCTCACAGCAGGATGGAGACTTGAAACTAGGTTTCCCAGATCCAAGTCCAATACTCTTATCTCTGTACCATAGGTTCACCTCATCTCTGACTGGTGGGGTAGCAGCCAGGGCATGAAGAATTCATACACCCACATGCTATCATGTGAATGTCTCCCATAATTCACTGGTAGAGCAAACAGAAAGCGGTGAAGACTTAGCTGCAGCAGCCACTGACGCAGTGGAGCAGTGGGTGGCAGCGAAGCAGGCAATGGGAAAGCGCATTGGGGAGAAGGTTCTATGGTGGCAGGAAGGGCGGGCGCTGTGCAAGAGCATCGCACCTGCACCGTTGGCGCCTGGGCATGGGCTCGGGATGCCTTAAAAGGCGCTACATGGAGGAGCCATGCCTCTTCCCTCCCACCAACCCTGTTTTGTTGGCTGTTAAGCTTATGTCTGTATGGCCAGTGAATGATGTCTTTAGATTGCATTTTGTTAGCTGGCAGTTTTGGCATGGGGTGGAACCTGTTTGGGGGGAGTTCGGTCTGCGCATCAGATTCCCTAGTTTCGGGACCTCCCTACGAGGTGGCAAGTCCGCTAGCAGGGCTGATCCAGCTGGGGAGGCTTGGGGCTCACAGTGCCAGGTAGCCTGGGGTGGACCAAGAAGGAGATGGGCACCTCTCCTTGGCAACTGAGGGCTCACAGTGTGGGGTGGCCTGGGATGGTGCCAAGGGAAGTGAGCACTTCCTCTTGGCAAACCAGGTGGAAACTACCCTATGGTTGGAATCCAGTGGCAAGGGGGGCCACGTTCCCAACAGGGGAACTAGGTAGGCCCCAGGAGGCCACTGGCTCTTCCTGTGGGTGGGATCCCAGCAGCAAGGAGACCTGTGTTCCCAGCAGGGTTATGGATGAGCTCCAGGACGCTCTGAGGTCTGGGTTCTTGTGGTCTTCTGACTGCAAGTCAGGCTCCCTCCCCCATGCTGTGCCAACACTCCTGTGGATTATCAATAAAGCTGTGGCCTTGTTAAAGCCAACTGAAATGTGTGTGTGTCTTCCTTGAGCCCAAAATGCCCTCCTGCAAGTCAATCCTGGTTTCACACTAACTTTTTCATTGAGGGCTTGGAGCCCAGACCTCAATGTTTCAAGCCAGTCTGATCTTGTCAGATCTTAGAAGTTATTATTTAGATGGGAGATCACAAAGGAAGTCCATGATTGTGACACAGGTGCAGGCAATAGAAAACCACCTCTGAATGTCTCTTGCCTTGAAACCCCTATGGGGTTGCCATATGTTGGCTGTAATTTGACAGCATTTATTACCTCCAGTAGGCTAGAAACAGCCTCACTTGATAGATCAAGATGGGTAGCCATGTTAGTCCATCTGTAGCTGGTAGGCTATGCTGTAATTTGAGCACTGAGTAGGAGGTTAACTTCATACATTCTACCTGAATCTGAAGAAGTGAGCAGTGACTCACAAAAGCTCATACCCTGCCAGATATGTATTAGTCTTGTTTTGCTCTTTTCTACAGCCTCATTTGAGACCTTGGAGAACCACAGTCAGCCAGCCCGCCCGCCAGCCAGCCAACCTGTCCCACACTAAAAGGATGAATATTCTGACTTGCTACAAGCAACACTGCAAATCAAGGCGCCTTTAAGAATCCTGTCCCTACATTTTCAGCTATTCAGCTAGGGGAGCTGTCACAAAAGGTAGGCCATGCTGTAATTTGAGCACTGAGTATTAGGTAACTTCATACATTCCCCTTGTTAGCATTGTTAGTTTGTTTTGATCTAAATATTGAGAAAGAAAGCCTTAGCATTCAAGTTTTGTAAAGCTTTTAATTGTTTCAATGGGATCTGGATTTCATGACCATTCAGATAATTTCCTTAGTCAGGATGCTGATAACAGGTTTTCCATAAAATTTCGGAATATACCTTTCCTTAAAATGAGTGGACTTGCTATTAAAAGTTTGTTTGTGTGCACATGGCCTTAGTTATACCTGAGTGATAATTAATCTAGTAGATGGTTGACTTTCCTTATAACTTATAACTATACCGTACATGACTGTTCCTGGGGAAAAAAGCCCTTTCTGTACAAATGAATTTTCCTGAGTGGAGTAATAACTGGGATTACTGAAGGGTTTAAAACAACTCTGATGTGTGCAATCAGTCTTAAATACCTAAACAAACTCTGTAAGTTCTCAGTTGGATCACACACAACTCCTTTATACATTGCAATTAGTCTTAATTCTACACAAACCTTAATCCCTAAGGCAGACTCAGTTTGCACACCCACCGTCACAAAATCCAGTGACTTTAATGTGCCCTTTATTCACATATTCCATAGCTTATGTGCCAATTAAAGACAATCTCTCCACCTTGTGTGTTGGGAACCTTCCTTTCTTCAATTTCAGACTTTCTTCTGTACCAGCTCTAAGGAAACTTAAGTCAACGATGCTGTATTCTGCAGAATCCCTTAAAAGTTGTTGTATTTTGGAAAAATGATTCCAGAAGTAAAAACCAACAAAGCTTGCAGAATTGCTGGAATCTCACTGTAAATATCCTTCTGGAGATTTCCCCACCACCCTCTTCCATTACAGACCAAAATGACCTTGGGAATGTCACTCCTTGTGGACAAGAGACCCTCCCCTCAAGAACAGCATGAGAGGGGAGTCAGTGAGAGGGGGAACTACCAAAGATCACTCCCATTCACTTAATAGAAATTTTCCATGGGATCCAAGCCAGATCCTTCAGAATATGAATATTATTACAGTCATGCATAATATGCCCTGCTGAATATGTTAATCATGAAACTAGGACAAGAGCTGTGATGAAAATAAGTCTCCAGTTCTCATAACCAAGAAATTGGCTGATTTTATGGGAAACATAATTCAGGAAAAAAAGAACCTCCCGGATCAGAAAAGCTCATATTCCTGGATCCATTGTGTAGACAGGGATACTGTTACCATATGAACAGGCCTCCCTCTTCATGTCAATGGAGAGAGAAACTGAATAAGCAAAGGGAGTGCTATGCAAAAGTGTTGTGCATTTACAGTGGCTGGCTGACCTGGATATTTTTGAGACTGCAAGGTAACAATACACTTCCCTGCCTTTCTCAGACTGTTCATTATTTGGAAAGGAGACCACCAAGGAAGAGTAGGGTTGCTACATGATTGGAAGCAATGACAAAACCACCTCTGCTTGTCTCTTGCCTGGAATGCTCCATGGATAGAGACACCATCAATCAAGTGCAACTTGACAGCTGCCAACTCCAGATTGGGGAATTCTTGATGATCTGGGAGGAAAGCATGGAATGGACAGGGTTTCGGGCAGGGAGGGATCTCAATGATTTACAATGCCACTGAATCCACCTGCCAAAGCAGCTATATTCTCCATGGGAACTAATCTCTCTAATCTAGAGATAAGTTGGAATTCCGGGAGATCTACAGGCCCTAATTGAAGTCTGACAACCCTAAGTTCTTCTCAAGGAATAAAAGATAGAGATAGAGTTCAACAAAAACTGAACACATTGAAAAAATTGGCAAACGAGAACAAGTTGCAATGCAATAACGAAAAGTGCAGAGTTCTGCATCTGGGTCACAAAAATGAGGAGCATGCATACTGGATGGGAGATACACTTCTGGGTGTGCGTAGGGTACTTGTGGGCTTGGGGTATTTGTGAGCTGTACGCTAAATATGAGCAGACAATGTGATGCAGTGGTAAAGAAGGCAAATGTTGCCTTGGGCTGTGTCAGCAGAGGCATGACATCAAAAACACAAGATGTTATAGGCCTGTTGTGTACCTCAGTGGTCAGACCACACCAGGAGCACTGTGTACAGTTCTGGAGGCCTCATTTCAAAAAGGAGGTGGACAAAATTGAGAGGGTATAGAGGAGAACAACGAGTATGATCTGGAGCCTGGGGAACAAGTACTATGAGGAAAGGCTGAGGGACATGGGAATGTTCACCCTGGAGGAGAGGAGCTTGAGAGGGGACATGATTGCTGTCTTTAAGTATTTGAAAGTTGTCACTTAGAAGAGGACAGGGAAAGGTTCCTGTTGGCAGCAGAGGATAGGTCCCCCAGTACTGGGTTTAAACTGCATGGAAAATGATATTGGTTAGATATCAGGAATTTTTTTTTCACAGTCAGAGTAGTTCAGCAGTGGAATCAGCTGCCTAAGGAAGTGGTGAGCTTCCCCTTACTGATAGTCTTCAAGCAGTGGCTGGACAGATATATATCCTGGATGCTTTAGGCTGATCCTGTATTGAGAGGAGGGTTGGACTAGATAGCTTGTATGGATCCATCCAACTCTATGATTTTATGTGTTCCCTTAGGAACAAGTCACACAGCTAGGTATGCCAGTGAGACCTGGGGATCCCCTGGAATGATAGCTCATCTCCAAGCAATAGAGATCAGTTCTCCTGGAGGAAATGGCTGCTTTGCAAGGTGGACTCCATAGCATTATATTCCACTGAGGTCTCTCCCCACCCCAAATCCTGCCCAATCCTAGAATCACCCCCAAACTCTCCAGGTATTTCCCAACCCTGAACTGACAACCCTACACACAACAGTTGGTTTTGGTGACCTTCTTTCTTTGTAGCAACACAGCAGTTGAGAAGAACATGTGACCTCATTCTCCATCTCCCCACCCTTCAATGCCAGAAACAGCCCAGTGGCTTACTCTGCTGGGCTGAGAACAGGGCTGGGGCAGGCATCAACTGTTACACTCTGCCACCGCCCCCCCCCCCCGTTAAGTTAAAATGAGGGTACTCAGCTCTCTGGACTCTTAGTCTCTACCTGGTGCAATGAGCCTCAGTCAGCAAAATCTTTTTGACTGTGTCCCTCCCCTTTCCAACCCCTCCAGACCCATCATTGGCCATTTTGGGACGGGCGAGGTAACAACCATATATGGTCATGTCACTCTATAATTTTTAAAATATATATATTAAAATTAATTAACTCCCATCCAGTTGGGGAAACCCTTTTGGGGCCACTGAGAAATCCTGGAGTATCTGTTGAGACAGCCCGGTCTAGAGCACTGTTATAGATTTGCCAAAGACATTTATACCTAGTGAGCCATTTGACTTTATGGCTATATAAGACCTGAGTCATACATAGGATGAGATGAGTTTTAAGCAGCTCTCTGAAATAATTATTTTATATCTTCTCATTTGAATGACACCATGATGTTTCAGAGGAAATTGAGGTACATGAAGGAAACAAACTAACGTAAATGGAATTTTCTTTTTATGAGACAGTGGACAATTTAGGCCTAAAAATTTGACTTTTGATTAAAAATGAAGCTTAAACATATATTAAACATAAAACAAAAAATATTCAAGTAATATTGATAAAATGCACTGAAGGATGAGAAATAAAATAATTTGATTCTGCAAATAAAAAAGAGGAAGCTGTCAAATGTTACTGCTTGTCCTCACCTTTAAAAAAGTTATTTTATACATCTACTTAATGGGTTTAATATTATTAATTACAGTTTTATTTGCCAGGCCCATTCTGATTTTTAAAGAAAGATGAAAGGCATGTGCTATTCTTCAAAGTACTTCCAGCAAATATATTTCTGAATAATTCACTCCATAATAAACTGGTTTCGCACCAAGGGGAAAAATGAACTGGTACGTATATTCCCAATCCCAGCTCCAAGTCAATTTCCGATTTAACAGACACTGCTCTATAGAATACATTCTGTAGTTAATGATATAATGTTTGCAGTTAAAAATCTCAGAAAGACTTTAGACCTACAGATAAAAGATACTCATATTATCCTTTTCTGAGACACTGACCTGTATCCTCATTTAAAAATGAACAACCCATCTTTATGTAATTAAATCTTTGTTTTGATCTATTAGTATTCAGCAAAGTGCCATTTTATAAAACCTTGCACTGAATAGGCAATGCTGGAGGTAACCATCTGCAGCTTTAGAGTCGGAGTTTGAATTGATGAAAAGGGCTTTGTGTTTTCATGGCCAAGGTTGATTCTTCCAGTCATTAGGCATTCCCCTCAGATCGAATCAATGAAGCTGAAGCTCTTACACCCATGTGTTAAATTCCCTTCCACTCATGGCTTCCTTTGCCAGCTATACTCCAGAAAGACTACTGGGTCTTAGCCACATTCTTCTCACAGCTGTGTCAAAAAAGAACATCAGAGCATCTTTCCCCAAGCCCATATGGGTAACTGGTCAGTCCCCTGTCTGAGGGTCACCTCACATTGTGGTGTGATTATTCAATTATTCATTCTTGTTCTTGAACGGCACTGCTCAGATCATTCTGGGAAAGATTATACCCTCCAGTGGGCGCTGGAGAATGTCTTGGACATTGGTGTGAAATGCACACAATTCCTACACTCAGAAGGCAGATTAGTTTTACTTTGAGGGGAGGAAGATCCTCCTGACACCTCTTTAATCATCCGTTCAAATATGATTTGTCCTGCACATTGCATGTGTGTCAATCAAATGGCAGCATCACACAAAAACAGATTTATAAACCAACTGCATCAGCAGCTATCCAAATGAAATGAAACTTATTTCAAGGCAGGACAGCTGCAACTGTCTGCAAAAGCCACACACTATTACAGTGTAATAGTTACACAGGCAGTCATTATATGTGATACATAAGATAATGAGCTTTATCCTGTTTTATATTACAATTAATGTTCTTCCTATCAAAATGTATATCCTGATAAAATAAAATCTTATATTCTGCTAAATCTAAACTTACACTTTTTAATTTATTGAAAGGCATTCAACATACTACTACAAAAGACCTGTAAAAGACATTCATGCCATTTCTATTGTTTTTTAAATTAATAAAAAGTGTTCAAACTATTTGAAATGACACCAATCACTCATGCCTAAATTGAATATATCCCATCAATTTGGCTACTTCTACAATCTTACATTTTAGGCAGTTAAATATTTTGTGCAGATCACAAGCCAATGAGAAAAGCCCTTTCTTAAATCCTATTCTTCTGTTGCAGTGATAATATCCCTGTTAATTTTTGCTGAATGAAGCATCCTAGTGAGTATATGACTCTATGCAGAGTCGCCAAACAGCCCATGCTATACACTGCATGAACATTCAAATTAAAATCAGAATCACTAGTTAGAAATGTTTTACTAAAACGGGTGGGCTGCATTTTGATTCCAACATGTTTTCAAAAGGAATTAATGATGACCATTAAAAAACAATCCCAATATTCTCCTGCACTGGGTTTCAGAAATAATTAATCTGAAAGTGATGATCTTCCATAGTAATATTAGTTTTTTCAATACCAACACATTTATATTTCAAACAAATCTCTAGAGTTGTGATGGGTAAAATTGACAACTTGTTGAAAAAATGACACATTCCCCGTTTTCAGGGGCTAGGACTTTATACAAACAAAGTCCATTTTTGTTACACAAAAATAAGCAACTACCTCCCCCCCCCCCCCCCGCAGCATCCCACAATGTAAAAGCAGATACCCAGTCTATTTTCACATCTTAAGCAGCTTGCAAAGGTGTATGGGGCAGGCTAGAACAAGTGTGCCTGACACAAGGACAGAGAGATGCAGACTCATGCTGCATTCCTATCAGCTGAAGGATGGGTGTCCTAGCTGGGATTTATATTGTACTTAGGAGAGCTGTAACTCGCTACAGACTTGGCATCCTAAGGTGTATCATGCGTTGGAGGTGTGGCAGGAAGCTGGGGTTGGGGAATTGTTTCTCACTGTCCATGACTTGTCTACAGTTACACTGGTTTTGTTGCTACTGCAATGTTGCATCAGCACTGGGGGCATGGAGTGGGCTAGGAATACTAACCAAACCTTTCTTCTCCCCCAGCAAACCCTGGAAGCTGCCCATTTCTGTTCTTTCACAGGGCTTGTAACAGCAAGTACATCTTGCTACTCATTTATTTTTATATAAACTGGCCCATCTCCTAACTGGTGTATCTTGGAACTATACTGACGACAGGATTAGTTGCAATCCTAAATCATTCACATCCAGGGCTTAGGATCACTTTGTTGGAAATAAGTCTCAGAAACAGGGGTTTTTTTTTGGTGGCTGCCTTTAACTTTAGAATTTCATCTCTAGATGAAATAAATCAAATAAAAATAATATATTATTTGTGACATTTATTTGTCGCCCACTGTCTGAAAACTCAGGGCGGCTCACAACAATATAAATTACATAGTAAAATAAAATTCAAATTTAAAGATTTAAATACATTAATAGATTTTAAAAAGATTAAAACGAAAACCAAACACTGGATTGCCTGATTCTATCTTATGGGAGAAGAAGGGGGGAGAATTGCAAGAATCCTAACTGGAGTATAATTTGGTGAGTTTCTGGCAAGGAAGGTTAGCAGTTCCAGATGTTGGTTTGGTCTCAAGCACAGGCTTGGTGGAACAACTCTGTTTAATAAGCCCTGTGGAACTGATTAAGATCCTGAAGCCCAGAGCATTTCACTAGCCCAGGGCCAGGTCAAGAAAGCCCTGGCCCTTGCTGAGGCCAGCTTGATCTCCTTGGGTCAGGGATCCTGAGTAGATTTTGGACTTTGCATTAACTGGGAAACCATAAACTGGTGAAAACATATTTGTCTCAGTGCCTGCTTTATGTAGACTGCTATTACCAATTTACTATTCTTTAGCACTACTGAGCACTATTTGCTTTCATTCTATAATTTTGAGTTATGTATGCCTGATCCTGGCAACAAGCCAGGTTCATGTAGGTCTTTGACTTCAGTAGGATATCTAAACGCAGTCCTAACAGTGGAATATGAAAGAAAATTAGACAAATTAGAAAACGCTGCTTGATTTCTTTGCTTTTCTTGATTTTTTATGCAAAGCGAATGTCTTACGTTTTACTTGAACCCAGCTAGGGTGTTTCCTGCTATTTCCTTGGGGTAGCAAACAACAACAACAACAACAACAAAACAAACAAACAAAAAAAGCAGCAGCAGCATAAAAGAAGCTTCCAGTACAGGAATTTTGTCAATTTCTTTTTAAAATGCCGAATATTTTCTCTCTCCCTCTCTTTCTCTCTGATTAAAAAAACCTAACAAACATAGGCCCTGCTTAATTGCAAACGACTGATCTGTATGAAGCGGTTGAGGTTACAAAAGAATTGTGAATTCTCAGCCGAGTTACCCCGCTGATGAGTCAGAACTGTCTGTGTGGCTGTCCCGGAGGTGTCAGTGGAATCTCTATAGTGGCACACAAGGGTTCTGAGCTCAAAGTAAACACCCATTCCACAAACTCAGCTGCTTAATCTGTTTGCAGGTTGAATTATAAAATGGCGTGGCTGACTGTGGGTGCTGGGAAGAGGCACCGAGCAATTCCACAGTTCCTTGATAAAAAGGGCATGCTGTTGTTGTCAAAAGACGTGGCCCAGCTGTTTAATTTTGCTACAAGCTCAGAAGGCTGACTGGAGCATTCACTAACCTAGCAGGCATTTCCCAACATAGTTAAGCACATTGAATTGAGCTAATTCTTTTTCATAAAAGTTGATATTGAAGTTAGCATGGTTCAACTTACATTTTGCTGGTCTTTTATAGAATTTGTGGGTGGGTGAGGGATTACAGCAAAGATAGAAAATTTTCTCTTTGGTAATCCCAGCCCATACGAGACTACCCTAGTATAGCAGCAAATTATTTTAGTATATATTTAAAAGAGCTGCTGTACACTACTTAGATAATTCTGGCTACAGAGTTATCTGCCTGGATTCACAGACTACTCACCCAACAAACCAAGATGTTCTCACACTGTTTTTGATAATATTTTGCTCCTACGTATGCAGCAAATTTCTTTCATGTCTCAAATTAAATCTATTGGTCAGATTCTATCAAACCCTAAGAAGATGCACGGTGCAATCCTAGAAAGTGTCACACGGTTGTAACACAATTTAAATCAATGGGATTCTATTCAGGTCAGCAGTGTTACATTACATTTCTGCACCACTGAAAGGATCTTGCTTTTTAAGGGATCTGAGTTTTTTTTGGTATGGGATCTGTTGCACTTTTTTGTTGTGACACAGATGAAACAATTGAGATATCTATAACAGTGGTCCCCAACCCCCGGTCTGGGGACCAGTGCCAGTCCATGGATCAGTCAGTACCGGGCCGTGGCTCCTCCTTGTCCTCCTCCCCGGCTGCAGCCTCAAGGGCTGCCCTGCCACTCTGCTGCCAGCTCACCTTTGGTGCTCTCCAGTGGCTGCCATGGCTGGGGGTCCCCCTTAGCATGGAACTGCACAGCTGCTGCTGGCAGCGCCCCCCAGTGGGCAGTGGGAAGTCAGGGGTGCCGGCGGGAAAGCAAGTGGAGCAGGGGCTCAGGCGGCGGCAGCGATGTCCCCCAGCAAAAGACTACCCCCCCCACCGGGCCTCAGTAAAATTGTTAAGCGTTGACCGGTCCCCAGTGATAAAAAGGTTGGGGACCACTGATCTATAATATTCTTCACAGGCTGGCAATTAGGAGCAATCTCATTGCTCTCTATGAGTACACAGTGGTATGGCTTTCAATGTATGTATTTCTCTCATAACACTTGTCTACAAGTAACATAAGGTTGACTCAGCCTTCCATCCTTCCGAGGTCGGTAAAATGAATACCCAGCTTGCTGGGGGGTAAACGGTCATGACTGGGGAAGGCACTGGCAAACCACCCCGTATTGAGTCTGCCATGAAAACGCTAGAGGGCATCAACCCAAGGGTCAGACATGACTCGGTGCTTGCACAGGGGATACCTTTACCTTTACAAGTAACATATACTACATGCATTTTCCTCATATAGTGGATTCAATTTAGTTATTATTAGATTTCTACTCCACCACCCCTCATAGCGGCTTACAAATAAAATCATAAACCCCACTTAAAGCCCCATAATAACCATACCCCCAACAACACAAGAATGGCGGGGTGTCCAGATGTTAATGTTGGGACCTGATCCCACAGAGAGGCCTGGTTGATCTTGCTTCCCCCCCCTCTCACTTTTGGGAACAGAATCCTGCTGGTTTTAAACATCACAGCTTCCTGTAGCCTGGCTAGAAATATTTGTCTGTGGCAGCATTACATGACAGGTGAAACAGTGAAAAACCACTAGCCCTCACTACTGGCCTAAACATAGACAACATTTTCAATCCTACATCACATATCCTTGGCAATGGCTGTCATGGCATGGAAAAAGTGGATGTTGGTGTACAATGTAAAGCATTTTTCCAAGCAAACTGCAATAGGCTTTGCTGTTTGCCAGGTTCAGAATCAGGTTTGTTAGAGCCAGTTTGGTGTAGTGGTTAGGAGTGTGGCCTTCTAATCTGGCATGCCAGGTTCGATTCTGCACTCCCCCACATGCAACCAGCTGGGTGACCTTGAGCTCGCCATGGCACTAATAAAACTGTTATAACCGAGCAGTGATATCAGGGCTCTCTCAGCCTCACCCACCTCACAGGTTGTCTGTTGTGGGGAGAGGAGAAAAAGAGACTCCTTCTATTAGAGAAAAGCGGCATCTTCTTCTTCTTCTTCTTCTTCTTCTTCTTCTTCTTCTTCTTCTTCACCAATCTGAGGAGGTCTTATTTAGTATTTTTATATAGTTTTTTTGTTAACTGTATGCTTCCTTTTAAAGTTATTATTTTGAATAAACAGTTGAGAAACTGGCATTTCATTGTTGTTAGGTGCGAAGTCGTGTTCGACCCTTCACGACCCCA
The DNA here is from genome assembly GCF_049243985.1 of Paroedura picta. Lineage (NCBI taxonomy): Eukaryota > Metazoa > Chordata > Lepidosauria > Squamata > Gekkonidae > Paroedura > Paroedura picta. The sequence continues at coordinate 147,050,174 of NC_135370.1, read as the reverse complement.
TGGACAATGATCCTCTAGGCCTTCCTATCTTCTACCATTGCCCAGAGACCATTTAAGTTTGCACCTACTGCTTCAGTGACTCCATCCAGCCACCTCATTCTCTATCGTCCCCTTCTTCTTTTGCCCTCAATCGCTCCCAGCATTAGGCTCTTCTCCAGGGAGTCCTTCCTTCTCATGAGGTGGCCAAACCAATTTGTTCGCCTTGCAGTCCAAGGGACTCACAAGAGTCTTCTCCAGAGTTCAAAAGCCTCAATTCTTTGACACTCGGCCTTCCTTATGGTTCAACTTTCACTGCCATACATTGCAACTGGGAATTTATTTATTTATTTATCATACTTATATACCGCCCTCCCCGGAGGCTATGGAAGACCATAGCCTCGATTAGACGCACTTTTGTAAGCAGGGTGATGTCTCTGCTTTTTAGGATGCTGTCGAGATTTGCCATAGTTTTTCTCCCCAGGAGCAAGCTTCTTTTAATTTCTTTGCTGCAGTCCCCATCTGCAGTCATTTCATAGGAAGGGAGAAATAACATTCTTCGGGGTGGCCAAACTGTGGTTCTCCAGATGTCCATGTACTACAATTACCATGAGCACCTGCCAGTCTGTTCTAGATACTGACTTGATACAGTGATTCTTCAAATGTTATTTTGGAGGAGGATCATCATTGGTTATTACAGTTCCTTTAGAGGAAGAGCAGGAATGCTGAGTGGCCACCCAACAAGGACTGAAACAGGGCACTGCAAATGAATTGTCACAGGCTTTCATGGCCAGATTCAACTGGTTGTTGTGGGTTTTCCAAACTATGTGGGTGTAGTCTGGTACTTTTATCCCTGATGTTTTGCCATTTACTCTGGCTGGCATCTTTTGGCATGGAAAGATTCCTATCTTGCTGAGTCCTACGTCTGAAGTTTCCTGCCACAGTTACTGGTGAAATATCAGAGACTAAGACTACCAGATCACAGCCACACAGTCCAGAATATGCATAACAGCCAGCACTGCAAATGTTTTGGGAAGTTTATTTGACCAGGTGCATAATGGCAGAGCACATGGGATGCCTGGCCAATCTTCTCGATCTCTTGCTTGACTTTTGCACAAACCAGAGCATAAGCTGCAAAAGTGCCAGAGACACCATAGCACAACTTAACTTCTGAGTTTACATGTATAGGGCAGCAAGCTGCCAGTCTCACTTCGAACAATGCCATTAATGCCACTAACATGGACAGTTTTATTTCTCCAATGTCTTTGGAGAAGACTGGAGAGCCAGTTTGGTGTAGTGGTTAGGAGTGCAGACTTCTAATCTGGCATGCCAGGTTCGATTCTGCGCTCCCCCACATGCAACCAGCTGGGTGACCTTGGGCTCGCCACAGCACTGATAAAACTGTTCAGACTGGGCAGTGATATCAGTGCTCTCTCAGCCTCACCCACCCCACAGGGTGTCTGTTGTGAGGAGAGGAATGGGAAGGCGACTGTAAGCCACTTTGAGCCTCCTTCGGGTAGGGAAAAACGGCATATAAGAACCAACTCTTCTTCTTCTTCTTTGTGAACTACGACTGAACTCAAAAGGTCTGATAAACTGTTTTAGCAAAGAATTATCATATGGCATCATATGATTTAATTTGGATATTATGACACTGTTTACTAATTTGCCACAACTGATTTTTGCCTTATATCTGTACACTTATGATCCTTGTTCCATTTAGTCTGAGGAAGAGTGCATGCACTTGAAAGCTCACACCTTGAATAAATCTTTGTTGGTCTTAAAGGTGCCACTGGATTTTTGTTGTGAGACTCCAGCACAGTTTGTCATAGAACAGAACCAGTTTTCAGTCACATAATGCCATTTGAAAAAAAAATAGGTGTGTCTCAATTTACATATTCCACAATATGAAAATGTAAAAACCATGGGTTTCAGTGCATAAGCCAAGGAAAGAAGAATGAGTTTCTATGCAAACTGACTGCCAACTTTTGAGCTTCCTGTAAAGCCAAGGCTTTCCAGGAAGTTCAGATTAGAAACTTTCTGTGAGAAATCTGTCAGAAGATGATGACCTTTTTGGCATTCAGTTTTCCTGTTTCGCAATCTCTTTCCATGACACCGAACAACCGAAAGACAAGAATTGTGATGAACTTGTATTCAAGGCTTGTTATTAATTTAATGTAGCTGCACAGTAGCCAATAAAAACCTGGCTTTTGATTAAACTTGGTTATTCTGGTAAGCAGGCTGACGTTGGCATTAAGTTCTTTTGCAGGGAGACTGCACACATATAAATTTAAAGTGACATTAACACTCATATTATTCTACTTGAGTCTTCCATGAGGGGAAAAAACCTACATTAATTCATTTTGATTCCATCTGGATATTCTGGCAATGAGAGCTGGTTATTAAATGGAAGAATAATAACATGAGAGAGACTGCTGGAAGACATCAGGCTACCACACTGGAACAAGGTTTTCCCACCATTAAGGTTTCATCTTGTCCAGTTCTAAAATTGTGTAAGGAGGTCTGGGATGGCAGGCAAGGTCCAAGGCACAAGAAGACAGGAGGATTCAATCATGGCCGGGGAGAGGTTACCTGCTGTGTATTTACCAGCAACCCAGAGGACAGGTTTGTTGTCTACCAAATGTGAGCTGTAAATTCACAGATTGGCAATGGGAGTAGGCTGTTCATTCATCAGGTAATGTGTAAGAAGAACTCTTCATTTTGAAGAAGAGCCAAGAAACACTGATATACTGCATTCCATGGCAGCAATCATAGCTAGGAAATCCGGAGAGGAATGTATAAGTCGTGATATACTAAATGCCATCTTACTGAGTAGTTTCAATCATTTTCAGTTTTATCCATTGTTTTCATGCATCTTGTTCAGTACAGTAATTTGGTTTAATGGAAAATACTTTTAAAAACAGCTATTTTTGATTGCTGATCTTTTGATTCCTGAACAGTAGCTGACTCAGAGGTTTTGGGATGTTCAGTGATGTGGCTAAAACAGGTCATGCTTACACTTCCTCACACTGCTCTGCTGAAGTTTTCACTTGCTCCTGGGAAGAGGTGCATACGATCCTTGTGCCAGTAACTGGGCACTTCACAACATATGCAACTCTATGGAGGGCAACCCAGAAGATTAAAGGGTCAGCGATCACCGAAGCCTGAGGTGGCCAGTGCCATGGTGGGGAGAAGAGGGGCGGTGTTGGCGATGCCACCCCTCCCCTCCGCGCCATGCTGCTGGCCATCTTGGGTTTCAGTGGTCGCCAAGGCAGCTGAACCACGCCAAACCACTCATCCCTAGGTTGGAGCACCTTCCCTATGAGGGAAGGCTGAAGAGTTTGCAGAGAGGGACATGATACAGGTACATAACATTATGCATGGGCTGGGTGGGTTGGAAAAGAGAAACTTTTCTCCCTCTCTCAAAAGATTAGAACTTGAAGGCATCCAATGTAGGTGAGGGGCAGTAGGACAAAAGGAAACACACAGAGTGATTAATACGTGGAACTCCCTGCCAGAGGATGTAGTGATGGCCCCAGGAATAAATAGCTTTATTATACCTCTTATATTGTAAACCGCCACAAGATGGCTGTTGCCATTTAATTTATATAAATTAAAGTATAAATAAGAATAAATTAAAAAGGGGGTTAGATAGATTAATGGAGGATAGGTATCGATGGCTTCTAGTCATGGTGATTGAGGGGAACCTGCACACTCGGAGACACTAATCCTCTGGATCCCAGAGCCAGGAGTTGAAGGCCGAGGCCTCAGGCCTCTTCGCCCTGTTGTTGGTTATCCAGAGGAATTGATTGGCCGCTCTGTGAGACAGGATGCTGGACTAGATGGATTTAGTGGTCTGATCCAACAGGGCTCTTACGTTCTTAGTGGCAGAGCTGAGTAAGTGCAAGATACAAGTAATCCCCCCTGTTCACCTGAAAGACTGAAACCGTTAGGGTAAATCAGTTCGATGAGGATATCTCCTACAATTTCAATTAAAAAAAATATCAGTAATGCAGAAGAAAGGAGATTAACTGGACCATGGTATTTTCCCTATTTTTCCCATGGTACTTTCACTTTCTAGTTCTGACTAGGCTAAACAGTCGCAGTCACAGCAAATGGATGACAGATAAAACTAATTTGTGAATCAGCTGTTAGGAAAACATTTTATATGGATAAAAACAGTAGAGTAACCCCACCTGTAAATAGCGTGAGCGTGCAGTATCAAATTATTTAGACAAAGAATTAATCTTTTGTTGCTGAAGGTAGAAAAGGAGTAACAATGTTACAAAATCTACTGAATAGTTTACATAAGGTTTAAGACTCTTAAAAACTCCAGTAGCTTCTCTCTCTCTCTCTCTCTCTCGCTCCCTTAAATAACAACAACTTCAATCCTTGTTTATACCATCAGAAAAGAAATAGCCATCTATTCGCTGACAAATGGAATTTTAAGAAAGTGACATACTTTTGAATTTTTACGGTGGCCTCTTGTGATGCCTCTGAAGCATGCTGAAACTTTAATTCCACGTTTGCTCTATCCTCTGCCATTTGCTGAAGCTGGGTTGCCAGTTCCTCATTTTGAAGAAGAAGCATGGAGACAATCTCCTCTCTGTTTTTCAGAGCTTTTTCATATGTCGTCAGGGCAGAGTTGAACTGATCCTTCAGACTGACTTCTTGAGACAATGACTGGTGTAGGCTGTGAAAATGAAGACACATGGTCACACGATGCGCAATATTTGTTAGTTTGTTTGAGTGATCTCTGGCCTGTTAGGGGTACCAGGTCCCCCCTGGCCACTGGCTGTCTTCTCCTGATTGGGGAACTCCTGAGGAATTTGAGGTGGAGCCTGGAGAGGACCTTGGTGGCACACAGTGTGCCCACCCTTCCATGCATCCATTTTCTGTATGGGAATTTATTTCTGTAATCTGGAGGCAGGATGTAATTCTGGGAGATCCCCAGGCCCCACTTGACTAGCATCCTTAAAGCCTATCAACCCAAGATCTGAAATGTTGACACAAATGGTTTCATATAGATAAAAATCGTACAAAGTTGAAGTTTACTAATATTTATAATCAAAAGACTCCAAAATTATTATTAGACTTAGAATGATCAAGAAGCTTGTTTGTTTTTGCCAGAAAACTAAAGCGTTTTTGCCTGACAACTAAGCATGCTTAGTGCATGGCAAATCCCTGCAGGGAGGAGCCACACTCATGACTCATGACTTCAAAGGTCCAACAATGTACTTAGACTTCTCTTCCAATAGGATGTCAGCTACCTTCAGTCTTGAACTGCAATCTTGAATGGAGCTACATTTATTTCAGATCCAGCCCTCAAAATAAATTAGTTTGATAGCTCTGCTTTAAACCCACTGATTTACTTATGCCAATAAAGGCACACCCACTCTGAAATCCTCTGATTTAAATGGATTTAGAAGAATGTAATTCTGATTTGGGTTGCACAGAAAATGCCTGAAAGCCAACATCAGGTACGCTTTCGTGTAGCTGTCACACACTGAAATGGGAGGGGCCATACAGGCCATCTAGTCCAACCCTCTGCTCAACGCAGGATCAGCCCAAAGCATCCAAGAAAAGTGTGTATCCAACCTTTGCTTGAAGACTGCCAGTGAGGGGGAGCTCACCACCTCCTTAGGCAGCCTATTCCACTGCTGAACTACCATGACTGTGAAAATTTTTTTCCTGATATCTAGCCTATATCATTGTAGTTTAAACCCATTGCTGCACATCCTTTCTGAAACAGCATCCTGCCCTCCTCTAAGTGACAACCTTTCAAATACTTAAAGAGGGCTATCATGTCCCCTCTCAACCTCCTTTTCTCCAGGCTGAACATTCCCAAGTCCCTCAACCTATCTTCATAGGGCTTGGTCCCTTGGCCCCAGATCATCCTCGTCACTCTCCTCTGTACCCTTGCAATTTTATCCACGTCGTTCTTGAAGTGAGGCCTCCAGAATTGCACACAGTACTCCAGGTGTGGTCTGACCAGTGCCGTATACAAAGGGACTATGACATCTTGTGATTTTGATGTGATGCCCCTGTTGATACAGCCCCAAATGGCATTCGCCTTTTTAACCACTGCATCACACTGCCTGCTCATGTTTAGCTTACAATCCACAAGTACCCCAAGGTCTCATTCACACACAGTGTTACCTAGAAGCGTATCCCCCATCCAGTAGGCATGCTTTTCATTTTTTCTGACCCAGATGTAGAACTTTACACTTATCTTTATTAAATTGCATCTTGTTCTCATTTGCCCATTGTGTTCAGATCTCGCTGAACTATCTCTATCTTCTGGAGTATTTGCCAGTCCTCTCAATTTGGTGTCATCTGCAAACTTAATGAGTAGTCCCTCCACCCCCTCATCTAGATCATTAATAAATATGTTACAAAGTACTGGACCGAGCACCGAGCCCTGAGGAACCCGCTACTCACCTCCCTCCAGTCTGAGGAAACACCATTGACAACAACTCTTTGAGTGCGGTTCTCTGACCAATTCCCTATCCACCTAACTATCTGAAAATCCAGATTGCAGTCCTTCAACTTATCAGTCAGAACATCATGAGGAACCTTATCAAAAGCTTTACTAAAATCCAAGTAAATGACATCAGCCGAATTTCCACGATCCAGCAAACCTGTTACTTGGTCAAAAAAGGAAACCAGCATGGTCTGACAGGACCTGTTGGAGACAAATCCATGCTGACTTCCTTGGATCACCAATTTGTCCTCCAGATGTTTGCAGATCGCTCCCTTTAATATCTGCTCCATTATCTTCCCCACTAATGGTAATGAGGTTGTCCCAGGGTTGGCCTTAATAAAACTGCAGTCCAGTGACCCCTCATAGTGCAATCCTGGGCACGTTTGCTCTGAAGAACAAACACCAAACCGTTTTGTAGATTAAAACTGTATATTATAATACTCATAATTAATAATAACATGATCAGAAGCCCTCAATACAGCAAAAATGAATGAACTGGGAGGGGTAGGTTCCAGTGAAGAAACAAGTATGAAATAGTACAGATGCACTGGGACACCAATATGGCAATAATAAATCCAAATAGAGTCGTCTCTCTTCAGTTTCAGATGTTTTTAAATTCTTACTTCATATAAGTCCCAACGCGTTTCGCCTGCTGGCTTTGTCAAGGGCCAAATTAACTGCGGCTTGTCACCTTATGCCTCCCCCCTGCAGGGCTCTTTGCTCTGAGGTATGAATCTGCTGGTTATCCCTGGCCCCCAGGAGGCACACCTGGCCTTGACCAGGGCCAGGGTTTTTTTCAGTCCTGGCCCCGACCTGGTGGAATGAGCTCCCAGAAGAGCTGAGGGCCCTGACAGAACTGTCAACAGGGCCTGTAAGATGTTCTGCCAGGCATTTGGTTGAGGCCGGGACAGGAAGATCGGGCCCCTCCCTATATAGGCCGCTTATTATCCCTGTAGAAGCACAGCCTTTGGTCAACTGGGCAGAGGTGCCTCTCCCAAGGACGATGGTGAATATTAGGGACTGGTGTGCCCTGGCATTATAGGCTGTGTTTGGGGTAGGGGGAGGGTTATAGATTATTTTACTCACCATTGAGTACTTTTGTTGTTTCGGTTCTTTGGAGTGTTTTTTTCTTTTGTAAACTGCCATGAGCCAGACTAGCTTCATGAATGGTGGTGGATAAACGAACAAACAAACAAAATTTGAGTCCACCCTCAAACGCAAACATTTCCTTCAGGGGCACTGCTCTCTTTAGTTTGGAGAAGAGTTGTAATTCCAGAAGATTTTCAGGCCCCAGCTGGAGGCTAAGCAAGTCTAACTAGAGAGAACCACCCAAAAAGTCCTGCTCCTAGCAGATGTCTATCTAGCACCCCCAAAGATGGTACACTGAGGTGAATCACACTGACAGAATTTTAAGTGTGGGGATGTTCACAGGGGATAAGATACTGCCTGTACATATGAATAGGAGAAAAGTAAAGCAGATTTTTCAGCCCATCTCTTCTTTGTAGCACACTGTTCCATGCTCATAGCATACTGGTCCATGCTGGCTTTCAAACATTCAAAAATGATCACTCACCTAAATGCCAATGAAAATATAACTGAAGACAAGATAGTTTTTGATAAGCTGACCAGAAAGATTAATAGTTACAGCTTGTACCAACTTCATGGAATACTTATGATCCTGATTCAGTAAGGGGCAGTTCATGCCTTAAGCATGTGGATTTGCACATATATATCTGGGGGAGAAAGTGCTCACAGGACACACACTCCCTTGCAGTTGTGTAGCATGGAGCTCAGTTTAGGGATCTGCATATGCAGTGGCAGGACAGAGATCTGAACTATGTTTGCACAACCTCCCACATGTTTTCTGGAACAAAATGCAAGCACATATTCCCAGCTCTCTTAGTTCAACTGTTTGACTTGATCTGGGCTGGACAGTTGGCAAGCATGAAGGACAATGCAAATGTTCCCTTATAGCATATGCTAGAAAACAAGACAATATTTGCAATATTTATGGATTAGATTTTTATTCCATCCTTCTTCCAAGTTACTCAGCGTCAAAAGTAACCCTACATTTCTTCTCATAACAACACAGTAAGGGAAGTTGAATTGGGTGATAGTGTTCTAGCTATATATTCCTCATGGGCTTAATGGAAGGTGTTTTATCATACTGAAACACTTTTTTAAAATTGATACTTGAAGAAGTAAAAAGGTTGTCTTGAACAATTTGCCATTCTTCCATAACCATTGTTATGGAAGATTTTTTTTTTTTTTGGAGATCAGAGCCCTAGCGGAGCTTAAACAGTTCCACAGGGCCTGCAAAAGGAAGCTCTTCTGCCTCAACATTTGGTTGAGGTTGACCTAAATTCAATCACCTCCCATTAGCCCCTGAGCCCCTCCCATGAAAACCACTACCAATATTTCCCTCCCATGGAGCCATCTGTATGTTATAGTTAAATGGATATTCTCACCATGTTTGTTCCATGATTATATTGTTCTTCTGTTATGACTGCATTCCTATTGTTTAATTTATCATGATATTTATATTTTTTCCATGTAAACCGCCCTGAGCCTCAGGGGAGGGTGGTATATAAATATAAATATAATAAATGAATGAATGAATGAATGAATGCTAGACAAGTAGAAGACACAATGATGAAATGCACCCCCCACATGATTACTGTCCAAGCAAACAATGAAATATACATTATGTTTTCATGTTTTAATCACTGAAAAAATGAACACTGGAGAATAAATACGCTTTGAGCCAAGACTGCGGGCTTGCACGGCCTTTCCTTTCCCTTCTGCAGAAGACACGGCCATATCACCACCTAGCCATATCATATAGAAATTAAAACCCACCCTACATGCATAAGTAAAATATGGCTGATTTAATAGAAATCTAAGAGTGAAAGGTCAGAATATTGGTATGTCATTACACCTACCACCTGAGGTTGTTTGAAAATGCTGTAAAGTACCTATTCAATTAAATAAAGACATTTTGAAAGTATAAATAATGTATAAAGAGACATGAAAAATCCACAGAGCAGAGGCTCTCCAAAAAACACTGGAAGAGTAGCAGATAAAAGACACAGACTCTGATCTCACAAAGAATGGGGGGGGGGGGAAATACTCAAACATTTCAAGTTAAGAATAAAAGTTGCATGCCGAAGCTATTACTATCCCACCTATTAGCTAAGTTGGAATCACTGTGAGTTTTACAAACAGAAACCTAGAGCAGTGGTCCCCAAACCTTTTATTACCGGGGACCCGTCAACGCTTGACAATTTTACTGAGGCTGGGGGGGGGTAGTCTTTTGCCGAGGGATGTCGCTGCCACCGCCTGAGCCCCTGCTCCACTTGCTTTCCGGCTGGGGCCCCTGACTTCCCGCTGCCTGATGGGGGATGCTGCCAGCAGCAACAGCTGTGCAGTGCCATGCCGAGGGGGTGCCCCAGCCATGGCGGCCACTGGAGAGCACCAAAGGTGAGCCAGTGGCAGAGTGGCAGGGCAGCCCCCAAGTCAGCAGCCAGTGAGGAGGACGAGGAGGAGCCGTGGCCCGGTACTGACTGATCAACAGACCGGGGGTTGGGGACCGCTGGCCTAGAGTACAATCCTGAGCAGGATTACTCAGAATCCTGTTCTGGTCTCGTCAGTGGGGCTGGCTTCCTGGAAAGTGTTCCTAAACATTGCACCATCAGACTTCTAATGTTACAGCCTTATTGTTTGTGGTATTCACTTCTGAGTAAACATGCATAGGACTGAACTGTTCATCCAACTTCAATAAATCTGGAGGCTGATTTTAACATCTAAGTGGTCAGAGGCTTCTTATCTTTTCCAAAGCCTTTTCTGAGGTAACATTTTGTGTTTAGTATTTCAATCTGCTATGAAATCCATGCTGTTTGTTATCACACAATATAAGACACTGGACAAAAATAGAAATCAAAGCCAAATCACATTTTAATAACACTGTACTGCACAGTTCATTAGGTTGCTTACCATATTTAATTTCTAACATCTCACATTGCTCCTATTGAGGTGCTTGTTAAAACAGTGGTTTTAAAAATGGCAGGTCTTAGGAGGAAGGTGGTCCTACGAGGAAGGTGGGCTATAAATTTAATAAATAATAATAATTACTATTATTATAATTATATTCTTATTGGTATATCACAATGACAATGTTCCAATCATGATAGCCTTTTGAAACAATGATCTCACTAGCTAAATTGACAGGACTGTTCTGAGATAGAGACAATTTCACCAGAGTGATAGAGAGATGTTCTCAATAGTTCATAACAGTATGTTATACAATGAAATCCACATGAATTTATTTAATCTCTTTCTTTCACTCTCTCTCTCTGATTTTTTAAACTATAAATCTGCTTCCATCTGGCACAATACCCTGTTTTCTGAAATCCACCGAAAATGGACATTTCTAGAAATAATGCCGCATTCTCCATGCTTTCATTTCCCTGCTATCATTTAAAAAGGCACAAGGATTTAACTGTCTGCTAAAATGGCTACCTGACAGTACCTACAAATTGAAAAATCTCAACTTCCAAATTCCAAAAACACATCCAGTGCAAAACTGACCACTCAGATGAGACTAATTATGCTGCACAATGTGGGTGGTACAGAAATGGCTTCTGAGGGACAAGAAAAGTGTGTGTGGAGGTCTGAGGGAATAATGTATGTTTTTGAATTAAGTTTGATTTGGGGTTGAAGAAAGGGGAGAAATCACAACAAAAGCACACGTTAAAAACCTGGAAAAACACTGAAGGGAATGCAAATGGAATGCTGAAGTGTGGGAAATCAATTGAAAAAGGGAGAAAACCTCCAACAGGAATGTACTGTGAAAATTAAGGAAAATGCCAATGGAAAAAAGGGCACTGTGATCCTGCTCCCTGCCCCATGATCATTAACATCCCCCCTCCAAAACAGTAATGCTATTGCATGTATACATCTGCTTCACATAGATTCATCAAGAATTTGTGTAAAAAGACTTAACAGCATAAGGATCCAAATTTCCTGTAGAATTTTAAAGTTTTTTTTTAAAATAAAGAAATGGCAGGAGGGTTTATTTCAAAAACTTTTTAATAACACAATATCATAGCTTGTTGTATCTTATAAAATGCTTAACAACAACAACAAAATTTTATTTATGACCCACCCTTCCTCAAAGGCACAATATAAACAATAAAATATGCATCTTAATCATTATCATAATAACATTAAAATCATAAATTAGTTGTTGTAATTTAAATCTCCACTAGTGGGACAGGTGATGTAAACTTAAGTTAATAGTTTGGTGATTATTTCAGCAAGGAGGCCAGAATTCAATACTGTTTTCAGCCTCAACCATAGGCCTAATGAAACAGCTCCATTTTGCAGGCCCTGTGGAACTATCCTAGGTCTCACAGTGTCCTGATGTCTCTGGGTAAAACTTTTCACCAAGCAGGGGCCAGGTCTGAAAGGCCCTGGCCCTGGTTAAGGCCAGTTTAATCTCTTTGTGGCCAGAGATCTTGAGCACGTTTTGGTCACTATATCTTAGTCTCCTTTGGGGGATATAAGAAAGGAGATGGCCCTACAGGTACAAACCATTTAGGGCTTCAAAGGTGATCACCACAGCCTTGAACCTGATTTGGTCTTCAATCTGCAGCTGGGAGAACACAGGTTTCCAAACAACTGGCAAATGAAATTAGGAGTATAAACAGATGGCCATCCATCAATTGATCCAACTGGTTGTTATCTACTTATTGATAACTAGCCAGCCTGAAACTGTTGACTAATAGGGTGAGAGGGTGCATGTAGATGTTGAACAGCAATGGGGAGAGAACTGTTCCTTGTGGAACCCTGCATATCGGGGCATGCCACTGGAGGGGGGATTCTCTCTCTTAGTGCCACCCTCTGGCACCCTGGACCCTGGAGAAAAGACTGCGGCTGGATCTAGGTAGGTCAGTGCTGCTACTTCTATTTGCTCTAACAGCAGCATTTGACAGTTGATAATGGGATGCTTGCCCACGGGGATAAGAGGAACAGCCCTCGAATGTCAGCAACAACAATAGTGGCCAACAGACGGTGCTAGGGGGAAAGCCCCAGACAATGAGCTCTCAGGACTTCAGCGAGTGGCAATCACAGTAGAGTCTGTGGTCAGGTAGGGTCAGAAAAGGATGGCAGTGGAGGACTGTTTCTGCAAAGTGAAGAATTCTGCAGAGTGCCCACTCAGTTAAAAGTGACACTTATTTGATAACAGCAATCTCAAAGCACTGGAACACGACTCGGGCATTAGAATCACCTCCAAACGAGTTCAACTTAATGGCTATGCTTTATGCCATTTACTTTTATTATCATCTCTAGGGAAAGCTGTTTACCCTGCTTTAAAATTTATATGACTCATTTTGCAAGCTGCTTTTTCAAAATTAGTTTGAAGGGAATGGTGATTTAGGAGACAGAGCGGAAATCAATTCCAATTCGATATTGATAGCTACCGTGCGATGTAAACTGTGTGTTCTTTCTAATTAAATGTAAACACGTTCAGTTCTAAAGTCCAGCAGGGATGACAACAGCCACTAGAATGGATTGCTTAAAGCATTGACCAACCGATTTGTCTGAACCTTTTGTTCATACCGTAGGTATTCTTGAGCAATCCGTGGCAGGGTGAGTGTCAGTCCCAACTGACTTTAGTTTAGGTCATCTTCTGATAAAAAAAGACTTGGACAAGAATGTGGAGTGCTCAGTAATGCCTAAAGTTATCCATTAACTATGTCCTTCTGATAGCTAATCAATAGTATTGCATGGAGCCAAGCACACTGTTCTGAACTGCCCCTCTCCCAAACGGCAAGTCCTGGTAAATATTTAATGGCAGTAAAAGGTGTTTTGGCTGTTATCGAACTGATACTTTTAAAGAACTCTTAAAAGAAACTTTATCTTCCCTCTCCCTGCATAATTTGTTCATTCATTATACAGTCCTAATGCAAAGAGCTTAAAAGAATGCATTTCAGTTCAGCCTTCAAATGGAGGATATTCAGTCCAGTGTGTGTGTGTGTGTGTGTTAAAGGCAAAATACTCTGGTTACAAAAGAACAAAGGGACATCTTTTAGACACTCATGTTTCTTTGACAGAGCACTGACACATAAGTATAGATGAATCAACACACCACGGGGAGCTCCTTCCCCAAAAGACAAAGGCCAAAGTAGCTGGCACTTCTGAGTTTAGAACTGGTGGTGGTGATGGTAGTTGTAGAACTGTATAAAATTATCACTGAAAAGAAGTGATTAGATCTCTCTCTCTCTTTCTCTCTCTCTCTCACACACACACACAGACACACACACGGTCCAGGGCCAAGGGGCCAATTGTTGCCCCCCCCCATCCCGGACTGAGCTCACCCCAACACCCCTTACTGTTTTATTAAGAGGGACAGATGTTTTATTAAGAGGGACAGATGATGATAGCTAAATGAGGGGAGAACTATCACCTTTATGCTGTGTTTCCTGGAAGTAGCCAGCTGGCCCATGGAAACAACATGCTGGATTACCTCTGGTCTCATCCCAGAGGAGTTATACTCTTATTGTACCATGCGAAGCCACTATTTTGCCAGTCTTGTTTTGTCAGCCTTGATTCACTGGAATTCAACAGAACACTACATCTAATTGCAGTGAGTGATGGCAGCAGGCAGAGTTCAGTATGTTGTTGTTGTTGTTTGCCATCGTTACATGGGATATTCAAGGCAAGAGATGTTCAGGGGTGGTTTGCCATTGCCGGCCTCCATGTCATGACCCTGGTATTCCTTGAAGGTCTCCTATCCAAATACTAGCCAGGACCGTTATTGCTTAACTTCTGAGATCTGATGAAATCAGGATAACCTGAAATATCCAGGTCAGGCAAGGCTTCTGTCTGAGGGTGTGTGTCTTTATTTCAATACATTTTTATGCTTCAATTTATCCTTACAACCACCCTGTGAAGAAGGTTAACAAAGATTAGTCCCAGATCATTGCTGAGCAAAGAATGGAATTCAAGCCTTTCCAGGCCTAACCCAGAAATGGTCTCTGACCTGGAAATTGCAATTGGTGCAAAATGCAGATGCTAGGGTCCTCAGAAGATCATCTTGGAGGGCCCATGTCTAGCCCATGCTGAGGCAGCTGCATGGGCTAGTGGTTGACTTCCAGATCAGGTTCAAGGTTTTGGTTCTTACCTTCAAGGCCATCTGCAGCCTGGGTCCCACTTATCTGAGGGACCACTTGTCTTCTTATGCCCCTCACAGTGCTCTCTGCTCTGCGGGAATGAATCTGCCGCTCGTCCATGGCCCCTCGGGAGGCACGCCTGGCCTCGACCAGGGCCAAGGCTTTTTCAGTCCTGGCCCTGACCTGGTGGAATGGGCTCCCGGAAGAGCTGAGGACCCTGATAGAGCTATCAGCATTCCACAGGGCCTGCAAAATGGAGTTCTTCTGCCAGGCGTTTGGTTGAGGGTGGGCCAGGAAGATTGGATCCTTCCTTGTACAGGTCCATAGGACGGACACTGCCAGAGATTCCCCTCCTAGGGCAGTGGTGGTTGTTGTGGTAGGGTATGTGTTGGGGGACAGAGGAGTATTCCATATAGTAGTTTCTGCTGCTACTTTTGGTCCATTGTTCTTATCTTTAACTGCTCCTGTGGAGCGGATAAAATAACCGGTTAAGGGCACCGAGGATGGGCCCTGTCCGTGATGAGGAAGGGTGCCGATAGGCCCCGTCGCCCGAACTGACGAATCAGGAGGCGCGAAGCACCTCCCGATCCGCCTCCCATTGACTGTGCTCCCTGCCGCCACGCCTCCACCATTCCTTTGCTCGCCCAACACCAGGCAGGTCGCCGCCCGCCTCCGACTCCAGCCGCCCCGGCACCCGCGCCCGTCGCCGCCTGCCGCCACGCCTCACTTTCCGACCCCTCCAAGAAGCCGGCTGCGCCCGGGAACACCCACTGCCGCCACCCGCCACAGCTAGACACGGCCATGTTCCCGCTCCCACCCACCATGCAGCAAAAACACTCCGGTCGTCACCCACACGCCCACACGCCCAGGACCGGCCGCCGCCACCCCGTCCTGGAGTGCCGATGACAACCACCCCGCCCACCCACTGGCCGAACCTCGCCCACCCGCGCCGGAGGACCTGCGCCGAGCCCGCAGCCTGCCTCCCGTCCACTGCACGTTCCTGCCTGCTGTCCCACAAACAGGTAGGTCGCAGCCCGGGGCGAGCACTCGCCGCCACTTCACGGGCCACCCACTGCCCGGCCTCCGATCTGTCCCCACTGTGCCGCTGTCTTAACATTACAGCGGGCTTTATTTCTAGTATGTTTTATGTATCTCACTGTCCAGGGTACCAAAACGTGCCTTTGAAAACTGAATAATTGCCATGATATTCTTATGATGGTACCTTGACTCTAGTTTTCAACCACTGCTAGCCAAATACCACTAGGACTCTGGCTCATGGGTTCACAGATATTACTGTATATGTTTTTAACACAGTATATTAAAAAGCCATTTATAGTAATGGTAAATTACAAACAGTGGGAATAAGTACTTGCTTTTGTCATCTTTAGATTTGGCACAGAATGCTAATTTGCTGATCAGTAGCCCTGCCTTATGAAGCATCGAGATCACTCCAAATTTCATACAGAATTATGATGTCCTCCCTCTCAATAATTTTTAGGTATCCTGAAATATCCTACCTGTTGAAGCTTTTTTCATAAACATGATTTCATAAGCATGTTTTTCATAAACATGATCCTCTGACAGTTTCAGGTGCCTCATTCTTCATCTTTATCAACGAAATCTGTGTAACTCAATACTTCTGAATGTTCATCTGAGGCAAAGAACGTCTAAAATTACACTAGCCTGCATAAATGTAATCCTCTCTGGGGCTCATGTCTATGGTAGGGGAATGGGGAGGAAGGACAGGGAACAGTTTCCTTTATCTAATAAACAGAGATGCTTTTTCCAACAACCCCCCACTCTAGTATTCTTGTTCTGTCCTACTGCTATTTTCTGTAGCTATGGAACATATCATGAAAGGAAGAAATGTAAATACTGTTGTCAAAGTTCCGTAGCTACCAGGCAAAATGCAGAGCCTTTCTCAGCAGAAAAGATGGACGGCTTTGCACTTAGTGGAGTGGAGTGGTTGGATCCACTTCCATTTCTCCACCTTTTGTTCAAGCAGCTCTGACTCCTGTCTTGAAAAGGATCTTAGTAGAATTGTTGAGGCAAGGTGGATTGGAAGTTTCAAAAACCAGTTTTAGAAGATGGGGCAACCAAACATAATTGATCATGCATATAAGTTAACTGATGGAAGAATATATTACTTGAGTATGAATCTGATATCCTTCTCATAGATTCCTTCAGCTACGTCATTTTCTCAGTAGAATTTCCTAAAAGCTTCTTGTACAGGGTGAATGGAGGGGTAATCCACAAGGACCTTATTACATTTTAGTAATAATATGCCCCTGTATTATCATTTAATAGCTGGAAGTAAAAAAATGGTACAATTCTACTGTTTAACCAAGAGTTAAAATATGCACAGTAATTCTGTATTTTCATAATATTCCTTTTGACAAAGATAACAGCCATGAAAACAGTTCCCACCTGGCTAAACCTGACATACAGGTTTTGTGGAAGAAAAAAAATGCATGACTTAATTATTGAAATGGATCTATTAGGACTGTCCCCCAATCCACCTTGCCTGCCCCACCTACAGATGAACTTCAAATGACCTGTTTTAGGCGAAAAGAAAAGAATTGTAATAACTTGTACTAAAAGCTGTTATAAAGCTAAGGCTGCCAGGAATACAAAAGCACGGTTCAGAAATTCATCTGACGCCCCTAGAGGAGAGAGCTTTGAAAAGTCACCTTTCACAAAGTTTACTTTTACAGTGCATGAACAGATGAAATAATTTGAATGGGGTTAATTATGTTTGGTTTCATTAGTCCTCAACACTGTCTATTGTCTAAAATGATTTCATTAAAACAAGAGTTAATGTCAAGAGTAACACAACAAAGAGGCAGTCCACTCCCACCCGTCTTTAGTAAGGGCAGTTTTAGAACAGGGGCTCTACGCCCCCTCTCCCCCTCCCAGAATTATGCCCCCTGAAAAACCATGAGGTGAATATTCTTTTTATTTAAATGAAACTTGAAAGTGAACACCTCTTAAATCATGCAAATTATCTCAGAAGCAATCATGTCCCTTTACAGAAGACCCCCATTCTGACTGATTCTCAGGCTGGTTATGTGGATGGTGGTGCTAGAAAACCTTCCCAGTCGCAGTTGACTTAGGGCAATCCTGTAGAGTTTGCAGGGAAAGAGAAGTTCAGAGCTGGTTTCCCATTACTGGCTTCTGCATAGCGACTCTGGACTTACATGGTAACAACCCATCCTAACACTAACCAGAACTGACCCCACTTAGCTTTTGAGATCTGATGAAATTGGGCTAGCTTGGGCCATCAAGGTCAGGGTAGGATAAGAAGGTTTCTTGATGCATTTTCGTTAACATTAGGAGACCTTGCTTTAACAGCGGCTAGAATGGTGGTAGCAAAAGCCTGGAAAACAAAGGAGATTCCATTGCTGGACGACTGTATAATGGCATTATTGGACTTTTAAAAAATGGCTAAAATGACAGCATTGTTTAAGGACAGATATTTAGAAATGTATAAAAGTCAATGGAGAATATTTTGGAATTACATAGGAAAAAAATATGTTAATCTGGACTGGGAAAACTCAGTTGAGATTTAAACAGGAGGTTCAAGGTTTGTCTATATGAACACATCTCAGAGTGTGAAATTTTCATAATAGTTTGTATGATGTAGTACTGAAACTTTAAACTTGTTAGATTGGTAGATTATGATATTTGTGTTAGTTTTGAGCATATGATGCTGCTTTATACAAAGACACTGGTTTACCAGGAAAGTATTGTCTACTCTGAATGATAGTAGCTCTCTAAGGTTTCAGGAAGGCAGGTGTCCTTCACATCTCTGATTCTTTTAAGCAGATATACAAAAAAACTGACCCTGGGACCTTCTGCACACAGAGCAGATGCTCTAGCAGTGAGCCACAGCCCCTCCCTAACAGTGTCTTGTTCAAAAGATACCTTGGGTTGGTGTGGTGGATGTCTTTTCCCATAGGGAAACAGCTTATCTTAAGTAGAGGGTCTCATAAAGGCAACATAATATATTCCCCCAGTATTATTCTGCAACTCCTTATCATAACAGCCACTGCAGTACAGAGGCACACAGAGTATGAGCACTCACATGAACTTTACAGATATAGATTGTGGGTCACATTAAAATTATACATTTTATCCACATGATGGATGAGGCTGCACAAACACAGTGTGTATAACCTGCATGTCCAGGCTATGTCTGAACTGGCCCTAATCTGAAAACATACCTTTATTTATCTGCCACTCAATTCTGCATTATGCCAAAGTTACACTATGACATATTTTTGGTTAGTGGCAAGTCTTGGAGTAAGTTGAATCAGAGCTCTCACATTATTTCTGAACCTTAACAGTATTTCTTAGCAGCATCAAGTAACTGCAAGCTCGTTTAGATGAAATGCAGTTTATATGAAAACAGGTTTCCTTTTAATAAACAGAAATGGAGAATCTCAAAGTGAAAGAAAGAATTCTGGGGACTACACCTGCTTTTCATAGAATCATAGAGTTGGAAGGGGCCATACAGACCATCTAGTCCAACCCCCTGCTCAACGCAGGATTAGCCCTAAGCATCCTAAAGCATCCAAAAAAGTGTGTATCCAACCTTTGCTTGAAGACTGCCAGTGAGGGGGAGTTCACCACCTCCTTTTTTCAGCTGTGTTCAGAATCCATGGACAGAAAATGAGTGACATCATGAATAAGAAACTAATTCTATTTTTTTCCCTTATGATCATCTGTAAATCTCTCTGGTAGAGGTATAAATAAAACGCTAAGGGGTGTGGTGGTTGCTGCCATTATGCTGCTGCCCATCGACATGCCAGGTAGGCAGCTGGCCGGGCCAACCTGCCATGCGGCGGGTGGGCGGGGGAGAGCCTTTAGGGCAGGAAAAGGGACAGCCCCGCCACATCACAGACACAGCGGGGCTGTCCATTTGCCTGCCCCAAAGCCCTGGAGTTGGGGGGAGGCTTTGTGGGCTTCATGGAGGGCAAAGGAGCAGCCCCACCGCGTCAGCAACGTGGCGGGGCTGTTCCTTTGCCTGCCCTGAAGCCTCGGATTTGGGCGGGAGATGGGCAGGGGGGAAGAGGCTTCAGGGCGGGTTCTCCCTACGGCGTCGCTGATGCGGCGGAGATGCTCCTTTGCCCACCCCGAAGCCCCTGAGTTGGGGAGACGTGAGCTGGGCTGGGAGGGGGGGAAGGTTTCCTGCTGGGGAAAGGAGCATGGCCACTGCGTCGGAGACACACCGGCCCTGCTCTGTTCCCTGTCGGGAAGCGGAGTCCTGGGGTGGGAGGGGTGCGGGGGACAAGGCTTCACTGCGGGGAGAGGTCCAGGGACCCTGCTCTTTTCCCTGTGCCAAAGGCTGGGACTCGGGGAAAGGGGGGGCGGTCAGCGACATGTGGAGGGGGGGCCCTGCCCAGCGGCCTGCTAGCGGCTGCTGTTCAAAAACAGTGGGCTTGATCTCTAGTTGATCATAAATCTAGAAATACATATTTTACATTTATAGATATCTTTGAGCCTATAAATACATTTTTTACTTTTAGTTTAGGGTATGGCTTGTTTCTGCCACTGCAATTCCAGCTTCAGTGGTCTCAGTCCTAGTTCAGATAATATCATACCATGGTTCTCAGAACAAACATGGTCAACAAATGCAGAGTATTTTGTTCATTAACAGGTCAACATATTTCAGTAAGAAATATAAGAAATGAATATTGAGATGCATTCTTCTGGTAGAACTGTAACAGGGTCGCAAACTTCTGCTAAGCTGTTTTTCTTCTAACACCACCTCTTAGTTCCTGGCTTGTTCTTTGGAAGACAAAGAAAAAGAACATAACTTTTTTGGAGGGGGGATGAGAAGACTCCAAAGGGCAGATATATATAAACATCACCCCGAGATTTTATTTTTAATAACAGAGGAGTCAGAACTGCACACATAATGAGATTGTTAAAACAGTTTACATAGCTTTGTAGCATACACTGCAAAGTCACTATGTAGTAAATAAGGGAAAAAAATACTCTGTTCAGATCTGAAATGCAACAGAAGATTATGTGGGTCATGGTGAAGAATGGGAAGATCCAGGGGGACAAAAGTTAAAATATACTACATCGAGTCACTGGCTACGGAGAAGAATTTCAGCAGCCTGCCTCATCAAGTACTGACAAATGGAATGTGAGAACTGTTCCTTAGATGAAAGGAGGCAGACGGAACAATTCAGCTAATGGGATCACATTGAGCTAATGGGATCACTCTGACTCGCTCAGCTTCTGTGGGCATATGTCAAAATGCTAATGTTATTTTAAGGTAGTTTCTTTTATTTAGATATTCACTAGCAGTCGGCCATGACAGGTTTAGAGAATTGCAAGGCATTTAAACACATCCACATACTTTAAAAGTTGTAGGACAAAAAGAAAAGTCCCTCAAAAACATGTTCCTGAAAAAACAGAACACAGAGGCTGGAGGCAGCTTCCCTTTCACCTTTTCTCCTTCAAGCCCCATAGGCCTTTCCCCCAACTCCTCTGCATTTGAAAGGTTCTTTGCAAGTTCAAGCAAGGGAAGCTGCTGATGGAAAACTATGAGCAAAATAACAAAATACTTGCAGTTCAATTCTGCTCATGTTTCCTTGGAAGAAAATGCAAATGGGTACAGCAAGACCCACTGCCTAGTTAGAATGGCAGCCCCAGTTTGCATGTTGAGATACATTTGACTAGAACTCCCATCATGCATTGCTAGACTTTTAAAAGCTCCATGATGATTGTGGGTAAAGAACTTTCCCAAACTCCTTTGCTTATCCATTCCTGCCCACTTGCTTCTCCACAGGGTACTTCCTTATTAGAAACTGCCTTGGTATGTAGAAAATGGCAGTATAGGCTTTAATGCAATTAAGTTATTGTAAAATTTTAAAATCCCCTCCATTTATTACATAACACATATTGATATTGTACTTCTAAACCCACTACATTTAGAATGGGCTCCTCTGACTTCAAGGCGACTTCTTACATGCTTCTTGGTTGAAAGGTCAGTGCTTAAATCTGCTCCGGAGGCTCTGCACGTTTTGTGCGCATTGAACTAGTGCATTATTTATTTACGTTATTTATAACCTGCCTACGTTTCTCTCTTGGCCTCAAGGTGGATTATACAGAGCGGGTGAATACAAGCAACTGGATGGGACATTCAATAAACAATACAATGCAATGTAAAGTAAGGTTGCAGAACCAATCAGAAATCTAAAAAACAGAACGGAAACAAAACCTAAGTATTGACCTCACACAATAAATGAAGCAAAAATTACACAGTAAGGGCCTCCTTACAGTAAGCTACAGTAAGTGTAGACTACAGTCCTTACAGACCACAAACTTTGGTGATATATTTTGCTTTTCGGAGGAGTTCAAATTCCATGGTTCAGCCAACGTAAGTTGCAGCCAGTTCACAAGTTATTTACACTACACACTACGAAGTTCTCATATAAAAAGACAATTCTGTATAAGAATTATCATGAAATCTGCATATAGATTAAATATGTTGTCTGATTGTCTATCACACAGTTACCACAGCTTCACACATTCACCGCAGGTACCACAGGAAGTCTCATACAGCACATTCACACACAGCCAAAAAAAATGGCCTTGCATTTTAACAGATTAAAACCTACAGTGCATGACCATTCTGAACCCATAAAAATTGAGTGGCCGTGTTGGTCTGAAGTAGCACAATAAAATCAGAGTCCAGTAGCATCTTTATGACCAACACTTGAAAGCTCACACCTTGAATAAATCTTTGTTGGTCTTAAAGGTGCTACTGGATTCTGATTTTATCATTCTGAACCCAGTTACTGAGTCACCCACTTGTCTGTTTAACTTACATATGGAGCTTTATGGAAAGTACATACATTTTTTAAAAAATGTAAATTTGGCTAAGGCTATGAAGATCCTGGGAAATGTAACATCTTGAGGCCACTCCGTAAAACCTGGGTCAGTGAGCTCCACCCTGGAAACTGAAGATCTGACAAGATTACTGGCATTATCAACAACATCATTAGTTTTAATACCACTAGTGGTTAAACATAGATAAGCTTTTGAGATACTATTGTTATGTTCTATCCTGTAACAGTGGGCATCCTATTGTGACTTCACACTGGCTTGCTTCTAAACACTAGTCCTCTTTCTTACTATTATTCTCTCAAAGAATAGGCTAAAGAAAAGAAGCTTTTTCCCCCTGATGCAAGTAAATGAAATACCACATGAAGCCAATATGAACAAATCTGAGGTTCCAACTTGACAATATGCAGTTCAATCCACTACCACCCCCAAATTATGGAAGAAGTAATCAGGGATAGCCAATGATCTATTGTATTTGACGGCATAATTTAGTACTGGTTCACTCTACTTGATCTGACATCCTTCCCATCTGTTAAAGATTTCAAAAATAGAAGCAGTGATTACTACTTACTAGCAACTTCTTAAATGGTGACTAGGTATATGTTTGTGGGTAGCACATGCTCATGGTATATACAGTTTGACATCCCCCTCAAATGTAATGTACTGTTTGAATAGCATTGCATGCTACATTTTGGTTGCCTGTTAAGTTCCCAAATCCTGTCAACATTAGTAAGCACAAAATGTTGTTGATATGCACTTTAGACTTTTCAGTACTAGATACCAGTAAGGTTACCAACATTATATATTGTTATTATATTTTGATTTTTGTATTATCCGCGGCTCTTCATTGAGGGCCAGCTCACGGTGGTTTACAATTTAAAAACAAAAAATGCAGTAAAAATCAATTGATTTACAGTATAGCGGCGAAAACCTAACAATCCAACAATTCACCCCTACCCCCAAAAAACTAACCTAACCCAACAAATCCCCTGCCCACTTGATAGCTTGCATCAAGGTAGGTATCTGAAAGATGTATTGATGTCTAAGATACCTAAAGGACATCTGGTGGCATAGAGAGAGAGACAGGCTCAGACTGTGAATGGCTTTAAAGGTCAATACCAACACTTTGAACTTGATCCACCACCAGTGCAACTATTTCAGCACTGGCCAAATGTGAGACCTCCAAGATATTCCTGTGAGGACCCTAGTAGTGTCATTTTGCACCATTTGCAACTCCTAGGTCAAGGCCAAGGGTAGGCTTGCATAGAGGGAGTTATATAAGTCTAGTCTGGAAGTGACAGTCAAATATGGCCAACTGGTCTAGTAACACAAGGAGAGCCATATCGCCTCTATCCAGCTGATGGTGGAAGTCATCCATAAGGGCAACCAGCACCATCTCCACCCCATGGCCAGGATGGAAGCCAGACTGGAATTGATCAAGCACTGAAGTCTCTTCCAAGAATGCCAGGAGCTGCTCCACAGCAAAACTTTCAGTTACCTTTCCCAGAAATGCAAGGTGTGAGATGGGGCTGCGTCCTGCAGATCAAGCAATTTTTTTTCCAGTAAGGAACAAACTACTGCCTCTTTTAGTCCCCAGGGAACTGTCCAGATGATAAGATGTACAATATCCCTGAGAGGACCTCCTATTTGTTGGTCAACTGACTTAAGTTACCAAGATGGACAGGGATCCAGGGGACGTGGTTGCCCTCACTGAGCAACTTGCCCACTTTGGTTACAGAGAGCATTTGGGTGGGACCTGGAGATCTCACGTTATTAAAATTGATTTCCAGATGAGAGAGAAGTTCTCCTGGAGAAAATGGCAGCTTTGGAGGATAGATTCTGTGGTATTGTACCCTGCTGACATCCCCTCCCCCAAACTCTGCCTTCCACGGGCTTTAACCTCCCGCCCCCATTTCTAGGCATTTCAGAGTTGGCAACCTTAGAGCAGAGAGTTGTGAGATGCATTCTAATTATTTACACATCGTTTTCCAAAGAGTACTAATTTTGAAGTGAAATATATTTGCATTGGACTGAAAACCATGCAGGGTATGAGCTTTCTAGTGCAAGCACTTTGTGTCTGACGAAGAGTGCTTGCACTCGAAAGCCCTGAATAAATCTTTGTTGGTCTTAAAGGTGCTACTGGACTCTGATTTTATTGTAAAGACTCAGATTCACTTTATTTTTTTAATTTATTATTATATTTGTTGACCGCCACTCTTGGGCCATGCTGGCTTGTGGCGGTTTACAGTAGAATGATAAAATCACATAAAACAGAAGAAAAACATACAATCCCATGCTCTGGCAATCAAGCTAGTCTAATCTAATCCTCCCTTTCCTTCTTGGCACACCCAACTGCAGCCACCCGCAGTCCCCAACTACTGTCTCGGGGGGGGGGGGCACTACTGCTCAGATGACCCTCATAAAACGTATGTACATTATAAAACTAAGATACATTAAAAGGCATTAGAAGTGGGCAATGGTTTTTAAATAAAATACCGAGAACACACTTGGCTCTTCTTTACTTTTTTCCTTGCTCCATTTGAGTTGTGCTACATGGGGTTGCATCAGGTTAGATTCTTTCATAGAACGAAAATAAATTGAGACACATCACATTGTGTCCCACTGCATGGAATAGGTAAACAATGACCTCTTCTTTACAGAAAAATAAAAATAAAAGGAAAATTCCGTCTCTGTCTCTAGCCTCCCACCCTGATGGTTCTTTTGTGGAGCAGGGAGTCTCAATGAGAATTTCAGTCCTACATACGTTTCTGTCTTGAGTGCTTGGGGAAAAAATCATGTGGCCAGCAGCTCTCATTGATATAATAGTAAATAAACAGAAAATAATTTTTATTTTATTTATTTTATTTTATTTATTTTATTTTAATTTATTTTATTCATTTTCAAATGTTTAGACTGCCACTCCAGGAAACAACTGGCATTTGTAGCATTTTACATAATAATCAGAAACAATTAGTATGAAAGTAAGCATCATTGGCAGGCTGAAAATGGTGCTTCTTTTTTGTTTGTACACGTTTTCTTTATTTCTAATATTTCTATATTATGTAACACAGGCCTAAGGATGTGAGGATAAGGGAGACTTAAGCAGTTTATTCAAAATACTGACGTCAAATGATTTATTTAAAGATTGCTTTCACTATCTTTTGGACATGTCAGATCTGCATGCAGAACAAAAAGGAGGGGGGGCAGTAAGAGCTAGACTGGGGCAATAAGAAGGAAGATCCCCCCCACTTATTGGTACTACATTGGAACATCTTGGGTTGGATCCAAAATACTGTGATCATTTCCCCCTTTCCACTGCAGTTTCCCCTCCTCGTTCATCAGGACCAGCGTTTCATGGAGATCAGCAGGCTGCAGTGGGAAGGGGGAAAGCCAGAAAAATCTATTCCACTGACAGAATTTTTTTTTAATCAGGCTCAAACCCCATCTGTATATTCTTATTCAGAATACTCTGCTTATTGGGAGAACGTTGTGAGCAGAGCTGTGTGAATTAAGCGGCATTGAACCCCGGGGAAAAATAAGCTTAAAATTCTGCACTGAAAAATTAGCTTTGTAATATTTACACCTAGCTGAGTCTTGTCCTAATGTAATATTCTGGGTTTCTGAAGGAGCAGCGGCTTGCTTTTGTAATTTCTGGAATAATAGAAAGGGAGGGTGGACCTGAGTTATGTAACAAAAGGAAACTCTAAGAGTTTAGAGACAGGCACTAGAGCCCAGCAGAATGCTAGGAAGTTTGCAAATACTTTTAATCCTTCGGACATTTGAAGCCCAACCAAAATTCTCAGGATTCCAAGGTTCTGCTTCAAGTTCTCACTCCTCCAACACTGTGATAAGAAGTACCTACAAGCCAGTCATGCAGATCCTTGTAATAGGACTGGTGAATCCAAAGATGTCTAGTGACGATATCTAAAATATCAGTAGGGAATTATGCAATTTAAAGTCATACCGTGGGGAATTAGGGAGTTAAAAACTATGTATCAAACTGCATAGACATTTCTACTTTCTGACTTCAGCTGTTTTCCTTCAGAAAAATAATTTGTGAAAAAGGATATGAAGCAATACGCACCTTGATGTTTTATGTTACTTCTGCTATCACCTGAAATTCATCAAGCTGCCTGTACATGCTAAATATTCTAGAAATAATATAAAGTCATGATATTTTCATTCTAGGTAAGTTTTCTGCCCTGCCATCACTGGAGCATTCCGCACAACTTAAATGTAGCTGAATTGTAACACTTTGTAAATGCTACACATAGGCCTATTATGCACGATCGCTGAAACGGCGGCATGGAGAATGCAGTGGAGGAAGAAGCGAAGCAAACCGCTTACGCACGGGATGGAACGCAATGGCGGCAAAACCCAGAGTATCCAATTATGCGCACGGCTACTCTGGAGCCACTTGTGGTTGCGCCCTGGTCCTGGGAAGCTCCACTTTATTCTGCATCTCGCGAACGCGGCTTTTTCAGTGGCATACATTGACTCTGTGCCCAGTTGCCACCTGCGGCATGCATAATTGGTGATTTTAGCTGCCGCCATTCCATCACGAATGCGGACCTTCCACTCTGTGCATAATGGGCCAAACTGCAGCACTCCAGCAACACTCTCGCAAAATTCACTTTTTACAGCGCTTCGGGGGGATTCCCCCTAAAAAAAGCGCTTGACTCCTGAGAACAATCTGTAACACATCAGCAAAAGACCTGTGCATTCTCAAAACAGCATTAGAAAGAAGGTCCCTCCTCCGCTCCTGCCCCCAAGCTTCCGGGAGACGGGAATGACTTTCCCCCCCTTCAAACCATATAAAGCAACGAATAAGTGAGCACGCTTTTCGTTCGACAGAAGGTTTTAAACTTTAAACTTTCAAAGTGAGCATCATAACGTCACAGAGTCCCTTCCTCAGCATGTGCCCGAATGTTGCCCTGTCTGCACTAACATGCATTGTATGTTATTATTTTTTTTCTTGGAGACATGTGTCAATGATTACATGCATGTCCACCAGCAGGCTGTATTAATTAGCGTGGATGGAGGAACTGTGAAAGCTCCTTCAGTGGGCTTTTTTCCATCTCCAATGAATACCTCCCCTCTGGTTTAGCCTTGTATAAAAAGCCATTTTGGGGAGGAAATTACAACGAAATACAGTTCCATGTGAAGCAAAGAAGCAATGAATTAACACATATTCATTGCCATGTGTGTTTTTGGATTTTTTAAAATAAAATTTAAAGGGAAAGGGGCATTTCGGAGTCACGAGGGCGATCCGTTAGATTGGCTCTTCATTTTGATTGACGGGCTGAGGCAGGCAGAAGTGCCACAAATTTAGAGCACCTTGTTTGCAATTCCTGCAAGACTGGAAACATGTGCATTACCAAAAAAGCGCTATGGAGCCATGAATATTGCACTACAATTTGCACTGTGCGAAATGTCAAAATTCCACTACAAATTGTCGTGGTTTGGGCTGCTGCGGACATCCAGCAACATTGGCAGATGTGCAGGATGGACCTGAGTGTTACTTGAGCGGTACTGATGATAGGAAATATGAAGGAAGGTCCAAGCATGCAGGCTTGGCAAGCCATAAGTGCCCTGACCTTGTGAAAAAAGTACAGCAGGACAAATCCACAATGTGGTGAGCAAGCCTTGTCTTTTTCCAAGCGCTCTCCATTACTCCACTTCATTGGCAGTCTTCAAGCAAAGGTTGGATACACACTTTTCTTGGATGCTTTAGGATGCTTAGGGCTGATCCTGCGTTGAGCAGGGGGTTGGACTAGATGGCCTGTATGGCCCCTTCCAACTCTATGATTTTATGATTCTATGATTCTCAAAACTCTGATCAAGGGCTTCCTTTGCATTTTAATAGAAATACAGTAAACCATACAAAAGATTCAGCCATATAGCCCGTTGATGGTCCATAATACCCTTTTTAACATTTATAACGTTCATAACCTGACATCCCTCAGGAAAGTCATTTCCTGGCTATCACCACTCTCTGATAGTGGCCAAGACATGAATTCATGTTAGGGCTCTGAGAATCGGACGTGTTCTTTTTACTTCTAAAGGGGAACCAAATGGATAGTAATTTCTGTTGAACATGAATTTGAACATCAGGCATACATTCATGGACCAATTACAGCCATACATCTATGACAGCTAATAAGTTCTTATCAGAAAGAAATAGCAAAGCAGCACTTCCATAAGTGGACACAAAGAATACCAGGCTTTGCTCTCATGAGTTTTGTCTTTACTGTATCTTAACTGCAAAAGAATAACATGGAAGAGACAGCTAAGTTGTTTATGAAACCTAAGGGCATAAAGCTGGACACAGTCCATGAATAATGAAGCCTCTTGTGGCCTGTGCTTTATTTTCTAAACATAATTTCAGTTTAACATTCTAGGATCCCCATCCGGCATGCTTCCCGGTTCCAGGATATTTGCATTTGGGAGTTATTATCTCATTATTATAGTCCATGGCATAGCCAAAACCTGCCCCTCATCCCAGGCAGAATACAATAAGGAAAGGAATTTAAATGTGCACTAAGTTGAACACTTATAATAGTTCATGATACGGAAAGTTTTTGAAATCAGATTCTTTTAAATTGAAACTCTCAGCTACTATCACAGAAGATGAAAGGGTCACAGAACACAGTAATATTACCAAGGGCAGAAGATACCAGGTAAGCCCAACTATCACGTAATGAAAGTACAAAGACAGTCAAAGACGACTAAATCCCAAGCATATTGTATCAAGAGATCGACACTAGATTATTCTGCATTATTAAGGATTAATTAAGAACAGCGGCATGGATCTTATGACGCTGTTCCCCTTTGCGCTTCTCTCTGGCCACTGCAGAGGCTTTAATCTGCTATGACACCTGCTTCATCTGCCACAGGCTTGTGTGCACAAGATGAATATTTTTCAAGGAGCCCTTATGAACATGGAGGTCCTACAGGCCGTGGAAGCAAGTCCCATAGTGGAGTAAAGCCCCGGCAGTGGCCAAAGAAAAGTGCTTGGAGATCAATGTCATAGGATTCAAGTGAATATGAACAGTGCAGCATCTGGATTTGTTTAAAAAAATGACTTTATGCTACTGCATGCTGCTGTTTACAGTGCCATCCTAAGCAGAGCTCAAGTCAATGGTCTTAAGAGAGTCTTACTCTGCTCACGATGGCCCTGGTAGCAATATCCTCTCGATGCCTGTTGGATTTAATGGTACCTTTTGTGTTTTCATTACACAACGGAATGGATTATCCTAATACTTGTACAACCTTTGCACATTATCCAGGTTTTTATGATTTGCATTAATCATCACCCAGGGAGCACAGCGGTTAGGAAATTAGAATAGCTAAATTGGCAAGACTGTAACTTATAACTGTTATGCAAAGTTTTGTTTCAGGAATGATTTTCAGGTATTGAAGCAGGATGAATGGCAACTTCTCCTGAGTCACAGGACAAAGACAGAACTTGCCGGTCTTCATTCTCAGCCAACATTTTCTTGGCTCATGGGACTAAACTGGATTCCTTTTTATTTCTTCCCCCTCCTCGCCTTTCCCTTTCGTATTAAATAGGTGTGTATTATTTTAGGAGCCTTTTTCTAATAGGAAAAATCAAATTTATATGAATGGCCACTACATAAAGGTTTGCTCAGGGAACTTCCTGTGGTTATTCTCAGGGAAATATCCTCAGACTTATGGGTGGTGACAGTTGCAAAGTGTATGCTCATGTATTTTTCAGCCCCTGGCTGAAAATAGCACAGAAGGGACAAATCCTTTTGTTGTCATCACTTCTTTGTATTTTAAAGGGTCTAGTAAAAACAATGCCTGGGACATGCACGTCACACCTGACACAGCCTCCAAGATACATGCGGCTTCCCTAATATGGCAAAAGTAGCCCCACAACCATTTCAGGCTGGGAGAACTGCAGAAATGAAGCCCCTTCTCCCTGCAGGCTGTGGTCCCAATCTAAAATGGCACTGTGCATGCAGGAACTGAGGGGAACTCATCAGTCACAACTGGACCCAAAATGTGTAGAACATGATGTATAAATCAGCCTTTAAATAATCTTCAAAACAGTATAATATGGGGGAGAATAATAACAAAACAACAAGCAATAAAAGCAGAATTAACAAAACTAAGCAAAGACCTGAGTAAACAAATATGTCTTAACTTAGTGTTGAAATCTTAACAATGTTAGTGTTGAACTAACAGCTAAGGGACTTCCTAGTGCCACAACAGAGATGGCATTTTCTTTAGTGGACATCCATATTGTCTCAGATGGCAGGGGTATCATATGATGGTAAGAATACTACAGAGGAACATCCACACTGCATCCTCCCTTGAGGCCCTTGCCTTTTCCTTGGGGATACCAGACTCCAGGTGGGACCTAATTATAGTTCACCTCCATACTATAGAGATTAGTTCCCCTGGAGAAAATGGATGCTTCAGAAGGTGGACTCTGACAACCAGACTTTTTCTACATATACCCTATCGATCAAAACAAAGGCATTCTGCTAGCTGAACAATGAAGTTTCAAAACCCTGGCATTTTGCTAGTTGCACAGTCAATTTAGGCAGAGCCACAGAAGCCCATGGATTAAACGCTGGACAAGATTAGTCCTGGACAAGTCACCTCATCCAAACCGCAGAAATATCAGCAGTAATAATGATGCAGATTTCACTTTGTTTTTTGTTATAGATGGAAGAAACTTTGAATGCATATACTAGAAAGGGAAAAAATGTGTCTGATACACTAGAATCTAGAAATATCGTTATCTTTTTTTGCATGCAGTTGTTATCTTTAGGAAGCATAGGTGAAATACTGAAGTAGTTCTTCTACTGGGTAACATGTTTACAGTAATACAGCTGATTTTACCTGTAATAAACACGAAGGGTCTGGATCTCTTCTTCTAGCTTTTGGTATCGACAAACAGCAGCCTCTCTTTCTTGTTGCATTGCCAGCAATTTTTCCTATAAACAGATCAGTGGTTAAAGTTTCTCTTCATCCATTTATAAGAACAACAGAAAATGTACATTTCTCTATTAATACTTTTATTTATCTGAAGCATTATTAATTCACCACTGGTGCTTTAACAGTAATAAGGAAGGATCTCTTCCTTATACTATTGGCTCCTGAGTGAGTTTTGAGGGTACCTTTTCTTGGTTCAGGCCAAACCCTCTCTTCCCAGAATGACTGATTATCTGACCAACCCGGAGTGCCCAAAGTCAATACAGCATCATGACCAGTAGTTCCTCAATTCCCAGGCTAGTTACTTGATAGCTCATCACTCATTCAGCACAAAGTTCATGAGACCTCTACTAAGTCTGATGTGGGAACATGTTGAGAAAGAGGTAGCAGAGATATCATAGGAGCCTCTAAGTCAGGTTTTCACAACTTTTTTTACCATTGAGAACCCCCTAAAACATTCTTCAGGCTTCGAGAAATCCTAAAAATGGCATAATAGTGCAGAATATGGTTTGGAAGCATAGTTGTATACACATCTACCTGGGGCCCCCTCCATTCCTACTCCCTCCAAGCCCACCATTGGCCATTTTGGGAGTGGGGTGGCACCCAATAAATGTTTAACAATTTTTGAAAAAAATATTTGAAAAAATTAACTCCTACCGATTCAGGAAACCTTTCCAGGGCAATCAAGAAACCCCAGGGTTTCATGGAACCCTGGTTGAGAAAGCCTGCTCAAAGTGCTGCCACTTCTATCGGTACAGAAAGGGTGCCATGGCACTGACAGAATACTTACGACCCACTAACAAATTTCTGTGTCCGCTGTATTGACAGATGGCAGCAAGAATTTTTATTTATTTGTCAGGATATGTCAGAATAGAGTCCAGTGTCCTTTTCTTTGGCCAAGCCTGGAGAACAGCCTCAATCTAGAGTTGGGAAGGGGTTCCTTTTACCCCACACCTCCCCTTTTTCTCCCCACAATGGCCGGGGAGTGGTCTGGTCTTGCTTCACAGCCTCTGGTGGGGCCATATGCCTCAGCGGTGCCTGAGTGGGGTCCTTTTCCTCTAGCACCTCATTTGGAGCAGGTGAGTGCAGGGGTGAGGCTGCCATCCCTGGACAGCTATTATGGGAATGCCAGACTAAATGGTCCTTCAGTCTGATGCAGCAGAATAGCTGCAGTCTTATCAGCATGCTCAGAAACAGAGCAACATCTGAAGAATATTGCAAATTGAGGTTGAGAGGAGACATGATGGCTCTCTTTAAGTATTTGAAAGTTTGTCACTTGGACATCGACCCCATGGAAGATGTTATGCTGAGCTGCTGCCTGGTTTTTGGTCTGGGGCTAGCTGCCCTGATTTTTTCCCACCACCACACAGGAGCTCTTGGTCCACTTCAGCCCCTTGTCTTGCCTTGGATTTGTGATCATGCACGAAGCAGCCAATGGACCAGAGGTCAGGACTTCCCTCTGATCTTTTTGCTTTTATGGCTTGTCAGTCATTTTCATGTGGCATCAACTCCCAATCACCTTCCAGCCCCATCTTTTCCCATCCGAGCATTCCCTTCCCCCTGCCAGTCTGAAAACTTAAAAAACAAACAAACAAACAAAAAAACAGTATTGCCGGAGATGTGGAGAGTTGCTTACAGCCTGGTCATGGACTAATAAATAAATAATTTCCTCCCCCTCCTCCACTGTCTGTCTCACTCCAGCTGTTGATAGATTCTGGTGGGTCACTACATTGGTCCAAGTTTTGTTCCCAGGATTAGCTTTCATGTGTGCACACTTCCTCCAATCCCCCCTCCTCCCATGACAGCATATTAGGCTGAGAGCAACCAGCCCAAGGTCCATGAGGACAGATGGACTGTGTGGTGCTGCTGCTTTGGAGAGAGGCCCAGCCCCCACTCCATGTGATCCATCAACCAGCAATACATTTCCACCTAAGGGGGACCCTATCCTGCCTCCCAGGGTGGCAGTGGGTGGCTTTACTACCCAAGTTAGTCTTTCCTCCCATGGTGACTCCAACTGGCCAGAGGGGGCTAGGGAGCAGGGTCAGTTCAGGTTGGATTGTGGCTTCTCCATGAGGAAGAGTGCACTGGGGGGGGGCAGCCCCCTTAAGGCAGGGCAGAGTGGGACGATGGGGGTTGAAAGGGTTGTCTGGCAACAAGACTTCCCTGGGACTTCATGCGGGAAGCATTTTCCCCATGTTTTTAAAGGGAGTCTTTCTAAAAACAGAAAAAAATATTCCTGAGGTAAAGCCTTGGGAAGAAGAAGAGTTGGTTCTTATATGCCCTTTTTCTCTACCCGAAGGAGGCTCAAAGCAGCTTACAATCTCCTTCCCTTCCTTTCCCCACAACTCTGTGAGGTAGGTGAGACTGAGAGAGCTCTGATATCACTGCTCGGTCAGAATGTTTCCCCATTTTTTAGAAGGTGTTATTGCGTAATAACACAAAAACACCTTCTAATATGAAAAAAAGATGCTTCTGGCAGCTCCGCAGCGATGCAGAGCCTCAGGAAGCATCATTCCCCATGTTTTTAGAAAAAGTCCTAAAAACTTGGAAAAAACGCTTCCCAAGGATATGCAATGTTGCAGAGCTACTGGAAGCATTAAAAAAAACCTTTTTAGAAGGTGTTTGCATTATTACACAATAAGACCTTCTACAATTTTAAAAAAATGAATCATAGAACCATAGATTTGGAAGAGGCCATACAGGCCATCTAGTCCAATCTCCTGCTCAACGCAGGATCAGCCCTAAGCATCCTAAAGCATCCAAGAAAAGTGTGTATCCAACCTTTGCTTGAAGACTGCCAGTGATGGTTCTAGGCAATGGTTCTAGGCAAGGGCAGAGAGAAGCCAGGCCAGGCTCTGTTGGCAGCAACAGAAGCAGGAAAGGAGTAGGAGGCCTGAGCGGGTAGGCTGCCAGCTTTCCCAGCTAGCGAGTGTGGCAGCGAACAGGAGCCAGAGGAAGTGACACATGGCAGTGGTGAGGTGGTTGCATGGGCAGAGAAAAGGACAGCCCAAGTTTTTGCTTCCACATGGCCGAGCGCTGACTTACACCTCAGTGTCTCCCATAGCAAAAAAGTGAACATAAATTTCTCTGTGTTCCCTTGCTGCGGGGCAACTGATGCCCTGGGTCAGGCTAGGCTATGGATGGCCATAGACCAGGCTCAATTCTGTTTGGAAGCAGGAATTAGACCTACAAGCAAATGAGCATTGTTCCCAGCCAAATCCCTTGATTGGAAGCTGTCTTGGAGGAGGGCAGGGAGCAGTTCCTGTTAGCAGCAGATGATAGGACCCTCAGTAATGGCTTTAAACTACGTGTAGAAAAGTAGCGGCTAGATATCTGGATTTTTTTTTCAGTGAGAGTAGTTCAGCAGTAGAATCAGCTGTCTAAGGAAGTGGGGAGCTCTTCCTCACTGGCATTCTTTAAGCAGAGACTGGACAGATACTTCTCATTGATGCTTTAAGCTGATCCTGCATTGAACAGGGGATTGGACTAGATGTCCTGGATGAGTCCTTCCAATTCTATGATTCTAACCATCTGGACAAAGAGTTGTAGTCCCAAGATTAAGCTGACACGACTGCCTGAAGCAAGCCACTCCTATCCAATGGATGTATCAATTGGTGGAACGAAAGTTGGAGGTGGTCAGATAACTTCAGTTTACCATGTTAATAAAAATGCTATGTGTGACAGAATGTGCATGATATGCAGTGTACATAATTGAGCAGAATATAAAGAGTGCCCTGCAGGGGGCACTGGAGGAGACATTTACCTGGCATGGTTATATAGGAACTTCCTGATGATTTTCAATTTTTTCCTGGATAGGAGGCCACTGAGAAAGTCCAGGGTTCCACTGCAGAGGCAGGCAACCTTTTTTGCATGCCTAGACAACCCCCCAGGATCATCAGCAACTTGATGACTAAAAAAAGCCAGCCCCAACTTTTTATTCATTTAGAATTTGATATGCAACTTTCCTCCTGGAACACAGGACCTGAAACAGCTTACAAACTCTGGAATCATATCCAGTCAAAAAAAGATATATCATGCATCAAGACATCCATGGATGTCACCATTATTACAAGGTGCCAGTTGGTACCTGGACCCTTTTTGACATGGCTAACACCTCAAAATCTTGTTTCAACAATTGCAAATAAATAACAAAATGTCCAGAGCAGCAACTGATCTTGGAAGAAAATACGATACCACCAAGGTACACCTACTAACAAAAACAATTTTTTTGACATTTTGCAGGCCAAGGCAAAGTAAGCAGTCCTTTTAGACTTATATAAAGCATCAACCTGGTCCTACATCCCAAAAGTTCTCTAGACTTTTCCCTTGCATCTAGTTTCACAATCTACGGAGGTTTTGGCATACGGACAAATCTTGACTCATGTTCTCTGATACAGACAACAGGCTCAGTAGCTCCTTCTCCAAACTGCTTTCATTTTGGGTCACAGTATAGGAGACCTGAACATTTTTCAGTCTGCAGGCACCTCTGGAATTCTAGCATGGGATCATGGGCACAGTGGAGGTGGAGTGAAGGACAAAATGGGTTTCACAGGAGGCAGAGCCAACCACAAAACAACAGAATTCATGCATAACTCTAATAGTTTGACTTCCACATTTCAGGCAGAAGCCCTGTTTAACAGAATGCCTTTTAAGATGAACATATTGCTATAAAATATTTTCTTGCTTGCACACAGCTTAAATCCAGCAATGCAACAAAGATGTGTTTGCTGTGGTGGTAGCCACTGCTGAAGCAATGTGTTGTTTTTTATTTTTGAATCTGCACAGATCTCCAGTGGTCAAGCAAAAGTCCCGCCTGGCTCCGGCCACTCTCTAAAACCTCTTGCTGAGTGCCTAGAACGTTCCTTGGGAGTGCCATGGTGCCCACAGCCACAACGCTGGGAACCCCAGGCATATGTGGTGAGTGACTAAAGCTCTTTCTATATGCTGTCATGGTCCCAAACACCACAAGAACTGCACATGCAAAGAACAGAGGATCCCTTTGGTCTCGTGTCACTGTGAATTCCATCTCATAGCAATCAGCTCCAGAAGTAGATTGTTACTTCATATTAAACAGGTGCCTAAATTCCAGACTGAAATGTGTGTTGTTTTTCTCCTTCACTACTCTTTGACTCCCAATATACACATTATAGAAGAGATTAGCTACAATCCTTGCATCATTTTCCCCTTCTTTTGTGTTAAATTTACTTATTGTGACTCATATACCAAGAGCCATTCTTGTGACACAATGCCAAGCCAGAATGGGAGGGGGGGGAGGTAAGGGTGAGAAGAATCAGGACCCATGTCTCCTGACCTTTGTCCTAAAAGTATATCAGGTGTGATACCTCTCTAAGGAGTCTAGCTGCTAATCTCTCAGTGGGTGGGTGTGTCTGTAACAAACATTTCCTTCCAGTCTGCCATTTCAATTGCACTTCACAGTACACTGAAAATTGTCAAAGATGTTAATTATTGGCCTCTCAAACAACCCACTGTCTCGTTCCAGAAGACTTTCCACAATATTTAAAAAGGTTGTTTTACCAGAAGTATGGCATAATTACGGAAAATGCATTGGCTTTGATAATATTCTTAAATACTGTCAGTTTTATTTATAAAGTCCTTTTAAAAATCTTAGACAATAATATTTTTCAGAGGCCTGAAGAGATTTTAAAGCTTCACCAGTTTCCAAACATAAATGGCCCAAAACAGAGAGTTTTAAATGGCATATTCCAGGAAATAAGGTTTGCCTCTTTAAATTTAGAAGTCAAGTGAATGCTGCTGAGGTAGTCTGAAGCGAATTTTATTTATTTATTTATTTATTTATTTATTTATTTATTTATTTATTTATTTATTTATTTATTTATTTATTGGACTTATAACCCGCTGCTCCTGCAAGGCTCGCAGCAGGTTACATATAATAAAAACACATAAAACCCTTAATACAATAAAATCCTCATAAAATAACAAGCCTAGTCAAGCAACCCATCTGGTCCAAGTGGCAGCGAAAATATACAACTTGACCCAACCAAGGGGAAGCCACAGCTACAGTTTACAGCTTTGTTGCATATTAGCCCACCCATACTTCTTTTAGGATATTTCTATCTAGTCATGTGCTTTTTGTAATGTTTCTATATTCAGAAATGCACTGTCAGCAGAACTACTTATGCCATTACGTGGGAGCTGCATGTATAATTCCGTCTAGAACAATTTACCCATCTTCTGACTTAACATTGTTGTACATTTCTATATCATACCACACTACATAATATACACAGCTTCCTTGCTGTGACAACTCAGTTTTTCCCAGCAATTTATACATCATCCCTTCTTGGCAGTAGGTGGAAACAATATCAGCAATCTCTTTCAGTAACCCCCACTTCCCTGATAAGACTTCCCTGCCCTGGATGGAGTACAGCTCTCTACGGCTCACTCCGCCAGGAACCTAGGCGTGATTCTGGATACTTCCCTTACAATGGAAGCCCAGATCACAAAGGTAGCGCGGCTGGCATTTTACCATCTCCGCCAAGCCAAACTACTAGCGCCCTACCTGGCCCCGGAACACCTAGCCACAGTGATCCATGCGACGGTCACCTCTAGACTGGACTTCTGTAACTCGCTCTACGCAGGCCTGCCCTTAGCCTTGACCCGGAAACTACAGCTGGTCCAAAACGCAGCGGCCAGGATCCTCACAGCAACACCATGGAGGTCCCACATCCGGCCCATTCTCCACCAACTGCAGTGGTTGCCAGTTGAATTCCGGATCAGACTAAAGGTTCTGGTAATTACCTTCAAGGCCATTCACGGTCAGGGCCCAGTGTACCTGAGGGACCGCCTCCCTGCCTATGCCCCTAAAAGAGCTCTGCGCTCCACCGCCACCAACCGGCTAATGGTCCCTGGCCCTAAAGAAGTCCGCCTGGTCTCGACCAGGGCCAGAGCATTCTCTGTACTGGCCCCCACCTGGTGGAATGAGCTCCCGGAGGAGATCAGGGCCCTGACGGAGCTTAAACAGTTCCGCAGGGCCTGCAAAAAGGAGCTCCTCCGCCAGGCATTTGGTTGAGACCAGGCACAACCAACAGCGAATGAAGGGCCCCCGCTCCCCCCCTCCCCCCATCTCCCCCCTTCCTCCCAGAACTCCACCAGAGCGCTCTGGACCTGTTGTGGTATTGCACCGTTCCATCGTTATATTATTTTATTATACTGTTATACTGTTACATTATTCTGTTATATGGTTACAACCACTGTTATTATTTACTGTATGTTTTAACGAAGACTGTTTCATGTATCGTTGATTAGTTTTAATGTAAACCGCCCTGAGCCTTCGGGGAGGGCGGTATATAAATCTAAATAAATAAATAAATAAATAAATAAATAAATAAATAAGAGGAGGAAGGGTCACTCACTTCTAGTATGTAAAAAAGACATATGGGATTTCTTGATTGCATTAATTTGGAGAGGGGCACCATTCCTGTTGCAGATAGTATCTGACTTGTGTGGTTAAGCACTGTAAGTGTCACAGTAAGACATGTATTTATTATTGTTGACTACTTGCTGTAGCCCAGCAAGGAATTACAGATGCTAGGATTTAAGAGATGCCGATCCAAATTACGCCACTGGAATCAACTAGAGAGCCTGTAAGGGAGACATACTCTTATTTTATCTTCTCCAGCTGCATCACAGTAGAACAATGTGTTCAGTTTTCAAACAATGCATTTATAAAAGTCTACAGGCCACAATCTTGATGTGTATCCTGAAACAGTCCACTAGGACATCACAGAAACTACCGTTGTGTGTATCTCCCTTTTTAGCCTGCCATCCCTGAGTTTATCAAGATATTCAAGATCCAAATTCTGGGGAACTATGATTCATAGACCCTCCATTTCTCAAAAGGTCCTTAACTGCAGCTTCCATTCATATGCTGAACTTGAAGGAGCAAAGAAGAAGTGTCGATTGTGTCCCTTAGGAATACTTCCCTGCAGTTGTGCTGCATAGGGAAGAATATACCTGTAGAATTCATGTTACAAATAATCAGGAATTTTGCAAGTGATTACAAATGAGGTAACGCAAAAGAGTTTTAAGTGTGCCTGTCACTGACTTAAGGGTCTACAGTTTATTGGACAAAATACTATTGAAGGGCTAAGCAGCAATGTTAATTTACCTGGAACCCAGTGCGGGAAAGAATCTCAAGGATTATTCCATTCAAACCCCAGCATTAAGAGATAGGGATCACTAGACCTAAAGAATGCCTGACCAATGTTTATCTCTAGTCTTCCTTAAAAATTCCGCTGACAAGTTTCTATTACTTAATCTTTCAGTTAGAAACCTTCTAGAACACTTTAATCTAATCTATTTACAGCTCTACTGTCTCTCACCACACATTCATCAGAAACAATTGTTGTTCAGTAGCATTGTTCTTTAGCTGATGCTGCTTTGGTCTATTGTGTTTCTTTGACTGCTGCTGTGTTTCTCTTTCCCGGATTAGTCATACTGGAGATCTCAGTGTTATATTGCTATGTATCCAACTCTATTTGGCTTGTAATTCCATCAATCAGGGAAATGTTTCCTAGGTCACTTACACT
This sequence comes from Paroedura picta, assembly GCF_049243985.1. Classification (NCBI taxonomy): domain Eukaryota; kingdom Metazoa; phylum Chordata; class Lepidosauria; order Squamata; family Gekkonidae; genus Paroedura; species Paroedura picta. Next base: position 147,010,143 of record NC_135370.1, on the reverse strand, counting down.
GACCAGTAATGGTGTAAAGGAGGACATCACAATCTTGTATAGCCAAACAGATGTGGTTAGGTGGAGGCAAGTGGAGTTATCTGAGAGGAGAGAGCATTATAAACCAACAGATCAGCATTTCCACTGATATAAAAAAAACTGTTGCAAGAAATTTTTTTGCAACTGCAGGAAATGTTCAACTCACCCCAACCCACAAGAGTATTTTCAGCTGCTATTTCACATGCACAGTACTGATTTTCCTTGCATATTAGGGGACTAGGGATGGGCACAACCTGGAAAATCCCAGTTTGGGTTCAGGATATATCCTGAAACTGAACCCAGTGACTCTGCTGAATCAAACCAGTTTGAGAAGTTTGGAATGTACGGGGGAGGGGCAGCCCCTCGGATCCTAAAGGCCCCAAAATCACAGGGAATCTCCAGCTGACTCTTCTCTACCTGCCCAGCAAGTCTGGTGAATATTGGCCTTGGGGTGGCGCCTCTTTGCCCGTGAGAAGAGTGAGAGCAGATGGCAATGGTTCCGCAGTACAGCCCATGATCAGCACAGACACAGGAAGTGTCCAACCCCAGCCAGCTTTATGGCCCAACAAACAATAGAACTTCAACAACATCACTGATTGAAATTGACTGCTACCCATGTCCCATGCCTAGGAAGGGTCTACCAGGCTGCCAAGTTTGGGTAGTGGGGCTATGTGACACACGCTATGTAATGTGTCCTGAGATCTATGGAAGTCCCTCAAGTTACCTAAACCTTATGTGATGCCAATTGTGCCTTGTGAATGAAGATGAGATGCCATGGAAACTAGGTCCCATTGGCCTGCTGTCCTCTGGGAGTGACTTGTGGTGATTTTGGTGCCCCTCACCTAGATCAAAACCTCCCCTCAACTGGCCTGCTTCTCCTCTGGTGGCCGTCAATCTGTGCTTGCTTCCCTATTTGCCTGTTTCCCTCTTTTAGCAACCACATCACCACCCAAGCCCTGATCCAGCCAGAATTTGGTTACTGGTGGGGAAATTAGATGTTGTTACTGGAGGGCTCAGTTTTTTTTTTTAACTGATTTGTGATTTTATTCTGGTTTTATTATCTTCTTGTGAACCTCCATGAGCCAGCTGGCCCAAGAATGGTGGTCATGAAGTCTATACATTAAAAAAAAATAAAACTTCTGAAGTGGTTGTACCACAATACTGTCTATGAACAGATAATGCTTGCAGATAAAATAAGATGTGCAACTCCTTCCCTTTCAGAGGTTGCATTCTTGCATACCAGAAACCTACCAAGCATAATAGGACTATGAGCTATCCAGGATCCTACTGATCAGTGCAGTTGTCATGTGTGAGCAGGAGCACTGCACATATTTAACATGCATGTACAGCTTTAGTTCAAATGTATCGATTTTTCAGGGTCCACATTCACAAATGTTCAGACTGTACACACATGGCCAATAGGTGCACGTAGCCTTTTAATGCAACATAGCAACCAAACATATTGGAAGGAACTGGGTAATGCGCACTCTTCTTATGCATGGCTGCCAGTGCTCATGATTAGAGTGTTTTCTACAAGTCTGTATTTACTTATTTTTATTTTTAAACATTTCTATCACACTGACTCATAAAGCTGAATGCAGCTAAGAACCTCAGCTAAAAGCACTTACCAAACCCTCGGTGAAATCCACCCAATCCAACAAAAGCCAACAGACATCATCATATTATATACAGATGCTACCTCACATGATTATGCCCAGAAAACTCTTCCAAAAGGCTGCATTAAAAGCCCAAAGGGTTGGGGGCTGGCTAATTGCCCCTGAGCTGCAGCAGAAAATATCCATCCTCCCTTACTGAAATCCTGTTTCCTCCTGATGACAGGCGTTGAACAGTAATGATTTCTGGCTCGATCCAAGTGTGACAGAGGACCCCACATTACAAATTCAGAGCAACAGGTAGCCTGTCTAATGGCACTAAAGTGAGTTTTGTAGCTGGAAGAAAATATGAATCCAGGGAGTTGTCAGGTCATATTTTAGGTACTTCTTTAACTTTCTTGAAAATTAAGGAAGCTACATTCATAAGGAAAAAGGCTGTGTTTTGTGCCCAGTGCCTGATTTTTTTCACTAAGGAAAGAGCATTTCTGTCAATGGGCCAGATTTTCAATGATTCACTTTGTGCCTGGTATTGCTCTTGTAACTTCCTGAATCCCAGGGCAGTACTTGCAGATGGGGTGCAGTTAGGTTGACCAACCTAAGTCGGTGGCTTGGTGTAGTGGTTAAGAGCAGCAGCCTCTAATCTGGAGAGCCAGATTTGATTCCCCACTCCTCCCCCACAGTTGGGTAACCTCGGTGCAGTTGGGTAACCTCGGTGCAGTCTTAGTTCTTTCAGAGCTCTCTCAGCCTCGTCTCCCTCACAGGGTAGGTGATAGTCAGCCACTTTGAGACTTTGAGACAAAAACCAGCTGTATTACAGCTGATCTCTAGGCAACAATGATTAGTTCACCTGGAGAAAATGGCTGCTTTGGAAGTTGGACTCCATGACATTATGCCCACTGAGGCCCCTCCCCTCCTCAAACCCCACCTTTCTCAGGCCTTCTGCAGGGCATTAGACTAGATGACCCTGGAGATCCCTTCCAACTCTATGAGTCTTCCCTCCAAATCTCCAGGTATTTTCCAGCCCTGAGCTGGCAACCCTAGGTGTAGGAGAGGGAGGGTAGTTCTGCTCTGCAAAGAACGTTCTATGCCCAGTATTTTGGATGCAACCTTGTGTCTCTTCGATGATATGGTTCTTATAAGGTGACCAGATTTTAACATTGGTAAAGCGGGACACCAAGAGCCTCTTGTGGTGCAGAGTGGTAAGGCAGCAGGTATGCAGTCTAAAAGCTCTGCCCATGAGGCTGGGAGTTCAATCCGAGCAGTCGGCTTAAGTTTGACTCAGCCTTCCATCCTTCCGAGGTTGCTAAAATGAGTACCCAGCTTGCTGGGGGGTATATGGTAATGATTGGGGAAGGCACTGGCAAACCACCCCGTATTGAGTCTGCCATGAAAATGCTAGAGGGCGTCACCCCAAGGGTCAGACATGACCCGGTGTTTGCACAGGGGATTCCTTTACCTTTACCTTTAAAGCGGGGCACCATTAATCGGGGAGGTTCTTGATTAAAAATTTGGTCTATATGGAGCAACAAAAATTTTCATAGAATGCATAGAATGCAAAAATAGTATTGTAATATATATATTTTAATTTCAACATAAGTACAATTTGCCAGGTACCTCCAGATGTCCCTCCAAAAATGGGACAATCTGGTCACCTTAGGTTCCTATTTATGGGAGAATAGAATATATATAGGGGTGCAGATGCCTCTATAAACCCTTTCCACACTGATTTTTTTATTTGGGGAATGATTTTCATTGCTATGAGGCTGGGCTTACATGTGGGAAAGGGCGCCTCCGACACAGCTTTCATTGTCATGCGTATTTACAAGTGCTATCCTAAACAATTAACACACTGTCTATCCAGCTTAACATTTTGTAGGAAATGTTTATATTCAGACAGAAGCCAATTGTGTGCATTTGTTTTCACTGGGAAAGCATCATGGATTACCAAGTCATTCACCCAAGCACCTTCCATTGCTAAAAAAAAAAAATCTTGGCATTGAACTTTTCTACTTCCTAGCCAGCATTTTTAGGGATCGGGATTATTTAAAAGGTTGGACCAGTAGGCTAGTCCATAGCAAAATCCCAAACCATGTAATAATAAAAGAGCACCAAATTTGCACAAAACAATGTGTAAGCTTTTGACTTGCATCCAGAACTCTTCATCTGACTGGATATTAAAAGGGGAGGGGAGTATGTATGTGTTTGTGTGGAATCTTTCAGGTCTCATTGTCAACATCCCTCAATAGAACGCGTTGCTGGCTTAAACAGGCACAGGGTGTGGTTGGCTGCTATCATGTTACTCCTTTGGCATGCTGGGAACAAGAAGCATTAAAAAGCATCCAGTTGAAAATATAATAATGAAGAATTGATCAAATGCCTCTCTGATGGTGATCAGAAGGGGCATGACCCTTAAGACGTTGAGAGCGAAGGAAAAGCACAACGGTCTTCCTATTAACAAAAATGGAGAATGTTCCTTCGCTATTAATTTTTGAACTAACGAACTACCCCTAGACTGGACTGCTGTAGCAAGTAAGAAAAGACTTGCTGGATGAAACGGAGGGTCCCTCTAGGCTGATTTCCAATGGTGGCCACCAAAGGTGGGATCATTTGGCACTGTCAGCTACTAGCAGCATTAGAAGGCTCTCCAATTTTCTGTTGTATTATTATGACATTAAAAGATTGTTAAGTCTGTTGTTCTCTAGTTATTGGACTTGATTACTTTTTGTGATGCTCATTTGGTTAACTGCTTTGCGTATGCTAATGAAAGGGTGAGTTGGCAAATGAACAGCTAAATCAACAAGACAAAGAACTAGTGAATTAACAGAACTAGAAAACTGGCCAATATCAGGCTGCGTTCCTGCTCTGTTAAAATTACTAGGTTTGTTCTTGCCTTGTAGCTAAGCAGGACTGCATCCGGCAGGGAAAGAAAATTCTGCAGCCATTTTCTCAAGCACCCTTGGAAGAATTTTGCAGTCCGATTTTGCATAGAACTGTGTTTGCAAGGTTCTGGCAGCTGCTGCAGACCGAGCTGCCATGTGGAAACCCACAGTCTGTTACAATCAAACGGTAAACTTTCCCCTACATGCCAATGTCCCTTTGCCGTTGGAATCTTTGCCAATACTTTTGTTTTTGTTTGTTCAAAGGATCTCGTACGCTGTCACTGTGACTACCTTACAGTTCAGCCCCTGAACACCTGCTGAAGTGCACCTGAAACGTTTCTGAAGTTGGGCAATCTCCATTCAGCGGAAAGCATTTGGGTTCTGTTTCCTCTATACCTTTCAACATAGCCAACAGACAATTGAAGAACTGACTGTACAGAAATATTTGCCAACTGAAATGTTATTGAAGCGAGTTTAATCAAGTAATCTTGGGTAGCTAAGAACTCCTGCATTTCTGGCAAAAAAACAAAATGAAAGCATTAAACGTAATTTACCAGATTTAGACTTCAATATTGGTAAATGGAAAATATTTCATTACACTGCCCGGTTAATGAAAAGGAAGAATCTATAATACGGACTTGACTTTCATTATACTTTATTAGGCACAAAGTTCATTGACATTTGTGCATGTACTCAGCAGAAGATCAAAGACTTGAGCTTAGTTTAATTTTTTTTTAACGTCAGGTCTTAGATGCATATACTGTCTGAATTGTAAGCCCAACTAAGCTCTAGCATATGGGCTGCACCAGTACAGTGCCAAGGACAAAATTTCAGGGCAGAAATGAGACCTTATGTGAGAAAATTAATTACCACTGCTTTGCTTTCTCTTTCTTGGAATGTTTGATACAGCACAACAACATATGATATGACATCACTGTGCCAAGCCCCTCTCCAGCCAATTACACACAGTAAGGGGGTAGCACACACGATGGTGATCTATCACTTTGTTGTGTTAATTGGATAGGACAAGAAAAAGATACCAAGTCACTCTGAGTCAGTTTTATAGCGTCTCATTTTTACTACCCCCCTTCCCTGTAGATAGAGTCAATAAATTATTTTTCCCGTCTCCTAAGCAGAGGGACAAGAATGTGGTCAAACTGCTCCTATAGTTTTATCTGTGCAATCATAGTAACTACTACGATGTACTGTGCACATTTACTGTGTACAGACAAACCACAGATGACCATGAAAATGGCATCTCACAGTGTCAGATCATAGAAAGAAAATGTTCACAAACTCTTGGAACCTTCTCACATGTTCCTGAAGTGCTATCATTGTCTTCTAAAATGAACTCTTGCAATTTCCTCTTAGATCTCTTTCTCTATTTGCCTTGCTATTCTTGAGGTCACCAGCAAATCTGTTGTGATGTCACAGATAGGTCAGAGCCTCTGTTCATCCCATTCTTACAGAGCAATTCTAAAGCATACTTACTCAGTTAGTCTCTTTGCCCTCAGTTGGACTTACTCCCTAGTAGGTGTGATTTGGATTGCAACCTGAGATGCTCAAGAGACAATTTAGAGGTGCATGTTTGTGTGCAGAACTGGATGAGCAGCCTATAAAGCCATGTGTGTGGACTGGGGGAGGGGGGGAGTCATACTGCTACAATTTCCTACACAAACTGCTTTTTAATCCATTTTTATACACCGGGCTCCTGAAATTCCTGGAGGAAAAATTGCTGAAAAGACTGATGGTTGGGGAAAAAGGGGCAGAAAAAGGGTTCTGTCCCCCATTCCATCCACCTAAGTTAATCATTCCTTCCCCATTCATGTTTCACAGGAATCCGTGAGCCCCGGATTGGACTGTACAGCCATTGGGTTCTATCTTGCCATTACACTCCACATATGTACATTTCTCTAGCCTTCCTCTGATGCAACAGCCTCAAGCAAAAAGACTCCATGCATGAGAGGAAGGCACAATGGAGCAACATGATATATAACCCATCATGGTTAGTTGTACTCTGACATAACAGGGGTAGTCTAGGGTCTATGCAATTGAGTACTGAGAAGGTTAAAGCAGACCTTAGAAGATAAATTCTAAGTCAATGAACATCTTTTTGATAGATCCGATCCATTGTGGATTAATAGGGTCTAAGCAGTGCCAAGCAAAGCAGTTTCCAAGGAAAGAACAGATTCCCAGTGCCAATACCACAAATAAAAAGAATTCAAACAGAAAACAAAACTTTCTAGTCTCAAAAAGGGTAAAATAATAGATGTCTAAAGTGACCCAATCACATCATTTTAGATTTAAAGTTTATATGATGGTGACTTGTGTTCTAGTGGTTATGGAGTGCAGAGATGGCCAATAAAAAAATTCACCGTGACCTGAGAATGATTTAATTTCCTTTGAGGAGAGCTCAAATATATATATACAAATCATATGGGAACACACACTTCCCTTTGTTAGAAGCTGGAATTTCTAGGCATTCTTTTGCTCCAGACATACCTCTATGGGTTTGGGTTGTTGCATGGAACTCCACAAAATGCTCTTGATTCATTTTTTCTTACAATTTGGGAAAGAAATGTTGCAATAGGAAGCACCACCAAAGATCTGAAAATCTTAAGCTCTAAATTACCATATTGTGTTCTCATGCCATTCAATGAATCAGACAAAGGCAGTGGTGTTCAAAGTAAAAGGAAGAGAGCAAGGAAGGAAAAGAAAACAAAACTGGTCACAGAAAGTGCAGAGTACAAAGTCAATAATATTCCTCCACATCTTTACTCTTTTCACAGATTGGATGTTAAAAGAGTTGCAGCAATTAGGCTTTTGTTAATTACCAGCTGTTGAAACAGATGTGTTGACTGTCCTTATTAGCCCACAGCTGGGGCAAGAGAACAATTGATGCTCCCAAAAACCAGCAACCAGCTGTTTTGCAGTAATTATCTCCTATCAATAACACAGGTGATAAATGCAGTAAAGCTTCTATCCATGAGTTTCAATAACAAAAGCACAGTTACTACATATATAAATCTTTTATTTTCCATTTCACTGCCAAATTCCCCCCTCCCAGTCCTAAACATTTGCACTGGTGTACCTCCCTGGAAGGTTTGTGATATTACACTGCTTGCAGTAGTTAGCGAAGTCCACCCTAAACATGTATGTGCTGGTGCAGCAGGACTTGGGTTGCAATGACAGGCTTGATGAATGTGGGCTATTCTAAGTGTTATTGTGTTGATCCTCCCCAAAATGACACATGCAAAATTGAAAAGGTTATTGCTTCTACTGAACTATGTTGTTTCTACAAGAGGATTTCAGTTACATGTTTCATACAATTCTGACAAAGTGTTCTGTGTATCCTGATAGTTGGCACTCTTTTATACATATCCAAAGTGCCCAAAGAAATAATTTTGAATTTCTCACAGTTCAAAGGTTTAAAACTTATTGGCCATATTATAAATAAATGTTATTGCCTATCTTTCCTTCCTAGGAGTTTCTGCATCTAGATTTTGCCATGATTTGCAGTGCTGTCCTAAGTACAGCCACAGTTTTCAAATTCAGTGAAGTCAATGGGGTTACAAGCGTATAATTCTGCATAGGATGGTGCTAACTCAATATGATTTAACCAAACCATTTCATTTTTCAAAACTGTTGGAAGTATTCAGTCCGTTGAGAGCACCATTCTACATATAAAGCAACATATATTAACTAGAAAAAAGAGATTAATTTTCTTCTAAAAACTTTTGTTTTTGCCCTGCATAAATCTGAGGCAATTTAACTATTCTTTTTAAATTTAGTGAAAGTTGCAAGCATATAAATGTCAAAATGTTACAACATATTTTTTAGATTAAGCAAAAGATTAAAAGATGTTCCATTCTATTACACACAGTGCTTTTAAAATTACCTCAACACAATCATGTTTCGGTTAATGTCCAAAATTTGGTGAAAATGGACAATGATAGCATGTGAGTATACTGGTAATTCTATATACAGTTTATGAATGACTGGAAATGGATTTTCTTTTCTTTACTTTCTTGATATAGAAAAGTAGATGTTGCTAGTGATACTGTCTATCAACTTTCATATCACCACCACTTTCTAGGCATTCATTGAAATATCCAGATTATCTCCCCCCCTTTTTTTGGGGGGGAGGGGCAGGCACTAATATAATTGGGAACGGCTTCAGCATAGTAGAACACAGTTGAACCATCAACACAGATGTACTATGGATCATTTTTTTCATACAGGATTATTTATTCACACTGGCCCATGTTCTACTTCAAAATTGTTTTTTATTAAAATGTATTCTTAAACAGAATTTTGAATCCCTTATATAAGCAAAGTAGTTCATCAGAGCCAAATGGAAGATATATCTATAGGCATTTAACTGTGCACTCCTAAGCAGTTACACCCTTGCAAATCCAAGTCAATGGATTTAGGATGTGTAGTCTTGCTGAGGATGGTACTGTAAGTCTACTTACTAATTAGTCTCTACTTTGAGGCACCATTTTATTGAAAACAAGGATTAAGGCAAGCTCAATAGTCACTCTTTGATATACCTCCCTTCCTTATGTCTCTGTACAATTATTGTAAAAATCCTGTTCAGTTAGCATGTATTAGAGAAGTTTGACAATAATCAGAACTCTGTTCCTTAAAAGGGGCAAGCTCAATTACGAGACTTTGCAGGAAAAGCTAAAGATTCAGAAATGCAAAAGAAACAGGCTCATGAAAAGTGGAGTTTTAAAACTGTGCTGTGCTTTAAACTCACTACATCATTATTATTCAAAGCACAGCCCGTTAGATATCTCAGAAATTATACCCATTGTCAACTTTCAAGCACCATGCAAGAAATAACAACTTTAGCAATTACCTACATACTGTTACATCTTTAGTATGAGTTAAAATCACAATAAAATCAAAAGCAAACACTAGATGCAGCCATTATATCAGATTTCAGTTTTAGAAATGCTGCCTTCTCACCCAAGCTACTTATTCCCTCCTGTTGTCAACCTTAGGAACATTTAAATACTGTTATTATGAACAAACAATACCTTGCAATTAAAAGAAAACCAATAAAGAAATCAGCTATCATCCGAACTGTTATGTCAATATCCAGAATGGTATTGTTACATCCAGAATGGACAAAAATATCAGTTCACATATCCTTTATGTAAAGATTTAAGTGGGTAGCTGTGTTGGTCTGAAGTAGCACAACAAAGTCCAATAGCACCTTTAAAACCAGCAAAGGTTTATTCAAGGCGTGAGCTTTCGAGTGCATGCACTTTTCCTCAAATTTCTACTGTTAAGATGGTAGTTCATTAGTCTGAGGAAGAGTGCATGCACTCGAAAGCTCACACCTTGAATAAGTCCTTTATGTAAAGTTAGACACAAAAAATAATCTTTCACAAAATGTTGTTTGAACTACTGTGATAGACTAGAGGGGAAAAAGAAAGGAGAAACATATTTTGAGCTCTCAAGATAACCATATATTATACAGTTTAAGTATTCTTTCATACTCTCAATCTACGTTGATGAATACTGCTAAAGGTGAGTGTCCCGTCCCCCCAATTATTCTCTGTTTGCAGAGTCTTTATCTCTGATGGTCATTTTAAGTGGAAAACCTGGTAACAGAGTTGCTAAGAATGGAGATATCCGGGTTGATCCAGGTATAACCTTTGACCTATTGCTTTACTTCTGGAACTTTGCAATTGCTGCCAAACTCAGTATCATATCACTTGGATGGTGTATTGTTTGGACATTTTGAAAACACTTGGACTTTGACCCAGCGAGTACCTCACAGTGTGTACCATCATAAGGCCACAGATTTATTAGCAACCATTAATACCTTATAGATATCATATGAATAATCTGCTATGTTCAGAAGAAATGGTTAATTCTGCACTTGTATGTCATGGGCTCCTGGCTGGTGGAATTGTAGTTTAAAATTGACAGTCTTCCAACATTCAAGGAATTAGAATCATTGTCAGATAAGTTTTTCTTATGCTTATGTAGAGAAAGGCAGTGATATGTGTTCGTGAGAGATTCAAACTTGTGGCTTTCTTCCGTGCTACACATGCATCATAGGAAACAGTTGGGAAACTCCCATAGATTTTAATAGCTACAGATTACACTCATAATTGCTTTGTTTGTGCCATTTAAACCCATACATGCACACCCTCTCCTTCTCATTCTTACTCAAGTATAATATGTATTGTAGGCCTCAATGTACCAGGTTATGGTTTAAGTGATGGGTGGTTTTTGGAAGACATTACAAAGAAAAAAAATGCAGGAATCTAATAAAATTTTAAACTACTGCAAGCCGTTTACAACACTTCCGTCTTGATATATCTCATAGAACACTGGTAAAGGCTCCAATCAAGCCCTCAACAAAATTCACCTGGCAACAGTTGCATTGAAACAAAGTTACTGCAGCAACAAGCAACGTCACCCTGTTAATAATTGACATGAAAAGAATGAAAAGGTGAGCAAGGGATAAAGAGGACAAAGGAAAGATCTTAGCATAAACTTATTCGAGTGATCAATCAAAGTGAGACTGAAATTAGGCTTTGTTCAATGTCATGCCATAATGTAAGCAAATCTGATCTAGAATTTTTACCCGCTTTTTAATAATCAAAACACAAAGATGCCCACATTCTATTTGGCAATTTCACCCCCAGATTGAGAAATGCATAATTTCTGTGCAAAACCACCACTAATTGGTTTCTTCCCTCAATTGATGTGATGCAGAAACTTGAGATAATGCCGGAACAGTAGAATGCACTGTTTAGAGTTTCTAAGGAAATAAAAGATAGGTGGTTGAGTCACACTTGAAAGGTTAAAAGAGGAATTGGCAACAGGCATGCTAAATTTAAATCAATCTATCAAAATGTGCTTCTTTTCAAGAGAGGAACAAGATCCAAGTGACATAGTTTAGATGAATGTGATTTGCATGACTTATCAACAACCCAGGGTAGATTTCCCTGTTGTGCTAACATCCATGGTGATTATTGCTAGAGGCATTACAGAGCAGAATTCTTAAGAAGAAATTAACAAAGCTCAGCCCAGCTGGAGGAGAATCAAACCAGGGATGCTGTTCATAGTGATTCTTTGTTCCTCTGGAATACAAATACACAGAAACAAGGATTCCCTAGGTTGTAATTACATTAGTTTTTTAAAAACATCACAATAACATCAATAAATGCTTCATATCAAAGGTAACAGCACAAGTATGCCTCAAAAAGTCAGAATGCATTTGTAGAAAAATTAGACTAATGGAATAATATGAAAATAAGAGCAAATGTTTTGGAGCATCATCTAGGCCTTGAAGATTCCAATTAAAGTAGCACTCCCATCATAGCTAAACCAAAGGCTACCAATCCTGTTGATAAAGAATTTGCTGATTCCTTTCATTCTGCATCAAAAGGGACCTATTTATGTATTTATAAAATGTATATCCGGTCTGTCTGTCCTTACAAGGCAGAATTTAATTATTAGATGGGCCTAATTCTTCCGCTGCTTGAGAAAATAAGTTTTCTTAAAAAAAAAATTAAATCCTTAGATGAGGAAATAGTTTGCCAGTACACCAAAAGTTAGTTCTTACAACAGTGGTAATAAAATAGAAGCTGTATATTTGTGAACAGAATGATCCAGGTGATGGATTGATCTATGCAAACAGAGTGATCCTTGAGACTAGTCAGAGTGATCCATGTGGCAATCATCTCTAGGTGACTCTAGGCCTTTTCAGCCTTGGCTCCACCCTGGTGGAATGTGCTGCAGAGGGTCCTTCAGGACCTTAACCAGCTCTGCAGGCTATTCCACTAATCTTATTATTGGGGCCCAAAATAACAACCATCAATAAATGTTGGCCTCACCACCACTGGGACAAATGGAAGATTAGCTCTTGATGCCAAAATCCCTGTCTGGAATATGAATTGGGCACATGTGAGTGTATACTGTTTTAATACTTTTTATATAGGATGCTTTATAAAATGTTGTTACCAACCCTGAGCAGCTCTGAAAAGCTAGGTGAAAATAAATTATTATCATTAACATAAACCCGAGGTTCACATGATCGATGATATTCTCCTGCTTGCAGTCATGCAGGTAGAACCAGATATTTCCTGATCCATTTGCACCATTTCTTTCATGATTGGCAAGAACCCTGCTGAATATGAGCATCAGGTTCTTAAGGTCTTCCTCATGAAAAAGAAAGACAACTACATACTTTAGTGAAGGTCACATCATCTTGATACTTTTTGCTTTTAAGTACAGTTTTTATTTTGCAGGTACAATGTGAATATTCGCTACACAGAATATGTTACATCATTGGATATGAACTATTTACCAGTCCTGCCAAGTACGTTTTGCAAGCCTATATAAATTCCTCTGTATGATGTTTCCAAGCCTAGTTTTCAGAACTAAACCTGAAGTGTCAGGAACAAATATATTCCATCACAAGCACAAATGAAAGAAAGCTATTATTCACACTGAATAATAGTAACAACAACACCTGACTAGTGAGACCCCCCTAGTAAAACTGCCAATTGTTTCCAGTTAAGTGGGGATGTGTTACATGCCAAATTGTCAACAAAGTACTCTGAAAAAATTGTAGGAACTTGTAGAGCACTTACTAATTACTACTAATGCTAAAAAGAACAACTGATTCAAAGGACGGAAACCCCTTAATAATCTAAAGTTTAGCATCGTTCAACATAACCCTGTTACTGTGCAGAATGTTCTGATAAATTCTACTATTACTGACTCAGATTTAAGCTTTACTAACAATGTTCATTCTGTAATGGTTTAATCCTAAATATAGGCATTGCTTAACCATACTGAGGATTCTAATAGGCTGTGCAGTGTCGCTGAATAATATTTACTCAGAAGTAAATCCCACTTTCAATAGGAGATACAGCCCTAGAATGAGATACAGTATCCACAAACACATTGATGAAACCACTGAACCCATTAGCATGAACAATCATTTTCACTAATGAGGGATTAAAAAGTCAGATGAAAAATACAACTGAGCTAAAAACAAGCCCTTTCAAGTTCCATTGATTTCATTCTTTCATTTAAATTAACTGGATTTAAAAGCACTTAGCTTTGTCTGGATCATGCCCTAATTAACTAGCTGTACAGAATATGTCTCTTGTATCTGCAGAGGTTTTTTTAAAACTACTGAAAGTTATTTCATTTCAGCGAACCAATCAAGAAGAAACTTAACCCAAAAACATGAATTAAGAACACAGAGGTTAAAGACATTAAAATAGAGAGGCCTAATCATTCAACTTCTCCACATACAAAGTTAAAATAATAAATTATATGAAAAATTCAATTTATTATTTTAACTACGTATATGAAAACTGTGATTATTTATTACAAAAAAATAAAAAATATAGGCCCAAATAATAGCCTCAAATTATTAAAATCAATAACTCTAACCAAGCACAGAGATATAATGTAAAAGTCTCTTTATAAATAACCTTCTGCTCTGGTATTTAGAATAGTAATTCTATGTAGTGGCTTACCATTATACACTATTGGCTCCATACTGCATCTGAGATTTACTTTCTCTGGACCTGGATAGGAAAGTACATTGTAGAATCACCATCTTAAATATGCATACTCAACCAAGGCAGAAGGCTATTTATTAAGTGGTCTCTATATTACATATCTGGCCTTGGTCACAATTATTGATTTTTAAATGATTTCAACTGGGATCAACTTTTTGAAATTATTGTGAATTCATTCAAAGTCTGGAACCATTGTGCAATGTGTAATTTGTATGTTTAACCAATGAAGAAGGCAAAAATGTTCCTGGTCAAGGTTGCATATGGTCATAATTTGAGATTATTGAACAATATTTTCTGTTTTGAGGTTATTAAAAAGATAAAGATATCCACTGTGCAAGCACTGGGTCATGTCTGACCCTTGGGGTGATGCCCTCTAGCGTTTTCATGGCAGACTCAATACGGGGTGGTTTGCCAGTGCCTTCCCCAGTCATTACGATTTACCCCCCAGCAAGCTGGGTACTCATTTTACCGACCTCAGAAGGATGGAAGGCTGAGTCAACCTTGAGCCGGCTGCTGGGATCGAACTCCCAGCCTCATGGGCAAAGCTTTCAGACTGCATATCTGCTGCCGTACCACTCTGCGCAATAAACGGTAATGACTGGGGAAGGCACTGGCAAACTACTCCGTATTGAGTCTGCCGTGAAAATGCTAGAGGGCATCACCCCAAGGGTCAGATATAACTCGGTGCTTGCACAGGGGATACCTTTACCTTTTGAGGTTATTAAGATAAAGGTATCCCCTGTGCAAGTACCAAGTCATGTCTGACCCTTGGGGTGACGCCCTCCAGCGTTTTCATGGCAGACTCAATACGGTTTGCCAATGCCTTCCCCATTTGAGGTTATTAGTTGGCCCTATAAATGGTTTCAAATTATTTTTAATAAACACATGTATTTTTTATATAATTGATTATTTTAACTTTGTATGAAGAGGAGCTGAATTATCAGTCTTGTATATTTTGGTTTCTGTCACCTCAGGAAACATTTTCCCTACTGAACTTTCTAGCATGAGTGCTAGAATGCCAATTTGGATTTTGTTTTGTTTTCTGTGAACTATCTTTCTAGTACTCACAAGGCTGAGGAAATTGCATATGCCATAGTTTAAAAACAATTTCAGAACTCAGTTAGTTTAAGGTCCTTTTGTACACTAGTATATTCTTCTGATCTCCTTGAATATGAACAAGGAGTTCAATGAATATCAACATATCAACATATGAACAGTGAATGGACATTGAATGATAATGTTTTAAAGGCTGCTTTCTTGTAGTAGATGCTTTACTGAACTGGATATCTTTACCAACTGATAAAGGTTTTATGATTAAGGTATAAATACTTATTTACCATGATTCCCTGTGTTTGCTTCAGCTTGAATTATGAGGCATGATATCAATCCTTTGATTGTTTAACAGTCACTGAAAGATATAGCCTATTAGACATACCTCTTCAGTTCAATTCAAGTGAATGGCTAGTCTTTATCAAGTAGGGCAATCTCCTTATCTGAGTAATAACCATATCACATTGTTGGAGCAGAAGTGATGCCTGCCAGGCAGAAAGGAAATGGGTTGAAAATAAGGTTATGTTTGACATCTTAATTCAGGGCATTCAGCAAACGGACTGTTTCCATATTGTGAATGGAAATTCAAGTCAGTGTATTTTCCAAGTGGAAATGTAAAAGTGGAATGTTCCAAGTAAATACACATAACCACGTGTGAGGCTGATTATGTTTAAATATTGAAAGAATTTTACCATTTGCCTGCTTCCCTAGATTTCTGTATAGATGTACCCGGCAGTTCTTATACACCAGCTTGGTGTAGTGGTTAGGAGTGTGGACTTTTAATTTGGTGAGCTGGGTTCGATTCTGCACTCCCCCACATGCAACCAGCTGGGTGACCTTAGGCTTGCCACAGCGCTGATAAAGCTGTTCTGACCGAGCAGTAATATCAGGGCTCTCTCAGCCTTACCCATCTCACAGAGTGTCTGTTGTGGGGAGAGGAAAGGGAAGGTGATTGTAAGCCACTTTGAGACTCCTTCGGGTTGAGAAAAGCAGCATATAAGAACCAACTCTTCTTCAGTAATATCACTAGTAGCATTAGATCACTAGTAACATTATGGTGTTGATGGCCTGTTGAACTAAACACCTCCTGCTGTAATATTTTAAGCAAATATAAATAAAAAGCAAATATAAATATACTGAGCAATTAATATGTCATGTTTTACATATTAGCAAACAGCTAAATTGGATATGCATGTGAAATTTTAGAAAAAAGACTACAATTACACTGCACTGGGTTTCATGGAGCGTTTGGGGATAAGGACATTTAGTGTTCCCCAAACATGAGAAAAGATCAAAATATTGTGAACTCGGGTCAGAAGTGCTGTTAATGATTAGCTCCATTAAAGGCCTGACTTCTCTTTCTGTCTCTTTTGAATTGCAAAGGCAACACATCATGCAGGTCTCTCTGTGTCATTCTTTGGCCACTTCCAGGCAGATTGAGAAAAGCTGGAAAGTAAACACAGGTGTTTTAAAACTGGAGCTGCTGTCAGGGACAACCACAAACACCCTTCGCTCTAGTATGGCTGTGCATCTTGCCCGCCCTCTCTTTTTAAAAGGAGAGCTTATAAAGAAAATGTCAAATGTTTCACCTTTCAACACCTCAAAATAACTCAGAGCTTAAAGTATTGTCTAGGAAATCTCAAGCAAATACTTATTTTTTTTAAATTTCTTTTTAAATGTAGCCAAGATAGAATTAGTCATGTAAAATTCTTCTCCCTCCTCTCTCTTTTTGCTAATTGCTTTATTTGGAAGTTAGGTTTTTCCAGGTTTATTGGAAAGCACTATAGTTATTATTCATAGAAAACACCATCACCCAGCTAAAGCCATGAACCCAGTAGGAATGCTGAAATGTTACTTTTTAAGCCACTGTACAGAGCTGCTAAGAGAGGCAGACAACATTTTAGGAGCCCTAGCCATCCAGGGCTCATGGAGCTGGACAAGTCATATGGATTGGGTCTAGACAGTAAGAAGGAAACCCAGACAGTACCTGTGCTGGTGGGGTTCTGAGCCTCACCTACCTCACAGGGTGTTTGTTGTGGGGAGAGGAAAAGGAAGATGAATGTAAGATGCTTTGAGACTCATGGTAGAGAAAAGCGGCATATAAGAACCAATTCTTCTTCTTGCTGTTGCAAGCAACACTGTCTTCAGGAGTTGAGCTGGTATTATTTATTCAATGTCCAGAATGTCCAGGCATTTCTTGACACTTCTAGGAACTAATCCGAGGGCTCCAATGACAATTTCTCCTAGAGGTACTCTAGCTCTTATTTGAAGGTCTTGGTATTTTTCAATCTTCTCCTGTTCTTTCTTTTCTGTTCTGCTGTCTCCTGGGATTGTAGTCAAAACCCTATTGCTCCAGATGTTTGTTTGTAACTGGAAGTCCCAAAGAACCTTTGTTTCATCATTCTCCATGATCCTGTCTGGTTGGCTTTCTGGCTAGTGGTAAGTCATATTTATTGCAAGGATTCCAATGCAACATAGCTGCAACTCTTATCATGATGTTTTTACAGAGCTTTTCCAGCTCTTTATAGCCAATTTGAGCAATTTTACTGTAGGTACTGACCATGTGGTCAACTGTTTCATTTTTTGTCTTGCAAAGTCAATATCTGCTATTGTCACTGGTCTTCTGAACCATGATGATAATGATGACTATTATTATTATATTTTACTGTCAGTTGGTAGGGTTAGGAGAATTAATTGAATGTTGGAGGCCAAGTTTAAAAACAGCCAAAATCCCCAGATGCTTATTAGGTCAAGCAAAGTCCACATAAATCAATGGACTTGGAAAGTTAAGTCTTTGTTTATGAAGATAGTATCATGGTCCCTCAGCTATTGTCAGATTTTGATAATGAAACAGTTGTAGCTTCACTGTCTCTGCTCAAATGACCAACTATATCGTCAACTGCTCTCTCCAGTCGGGGGAGTTCCCTGAGGCGTTGAGGGAGGTGGTGGTACAGTCTTGCGCTGGATACGCTCCTTCCTCCAAAACCGAACACAGAGGGTAGCTGTGGGAGAGGAATTATCGGACCCTTACCAGCTCCCTTGTGGGGTTCCACAGGGCTCGGTGCTCTCTCCCACATTATTCAACATCTTAATGCACCCTCTGGCTCAACTGGTGTGGAGGTATGGGCTGGCTTGCCATCAGTATGCTGATGACACTCAGCTCTTTCTCCTCATGGATGGCCACCCAGACTCTCCCCTGGAACCATTCACCAGATGTTTGAAAGCAGTGGCTGGATGGCTCGAGCAGAGTCGCCTGAAACTCAACCCCTCCAAGACAGAGGTTCTGTGGTTGGGCTGTAGGGGAGCAGACTAGGAAGCACGCTTGCCCTCTCTGGCCGGGACACAACTTAAGATCACGTCTCAGGCCAAAAACCTGGGGGTGACCATGTATGCCTCACTAGTAGATAAAATTGAAAGGGTACAGAGGAGAGCGATGAAGATGATCTGGGGCCAAGGGACCAAGCCCTATGAAGATAGGTTGAGGGACTTGGGAATGTTCAGCCTGGAGAAAAGGAGGTTGAGAGGGGACATGATAGCCCTCTTTAAGTATTTGAAAGGTTGTCACTTGGAGGAGGGCAGGATGCTGTTTCTGTTGGCTGCAGAGGAGAGGACACGCAGTAATGGGTTTAAACTTCAAGTACAACAATATAGGCTAGATATCAGGAAAAAGTTTTTCACAGTCAGAGTAGTTCAGCAGTGGAATAGGCTGCCTAAGGAGGTGGTGAGCTCCCCCTCACTGGCAGTCTTCAAGCAAAGGTTGGATACACACTTTTCTTGGATGCTTTAGGATGCTTAGGGCTAATCCTGCGTTGAGCAGGGGGTTGGACTAGATGGACTGTATGGCCCCTTCCAACTCTATGATTCTATGATTCTATGATTCTAACACTCGAGGCACAGGTCAAACAGGTAGCTGGCCAGGCATTTTTCCATCTCTGCCAGGCTCGGCTACTAGCACCCTATCTGTCCTCTGAACACTTGGCCACAGTGATCCATGTGACGGTCAGATTAGATTTCTGTAACTCACTCTACACTGGCCTGCCTTTGGGCTTGATACGGAAACTGCAACTGGTCCAAAATGTGGCTGCTAGGGTCCTCATGGCTACACCTTGGAGGGCACATATCCAGCCAGTGCTGAGGCTGCTGCACTGCCTACCGGTTATCTTCCGGATCAGGTTCAAGGTTTTGGTTTTGACCTTCAAGGCCATCCGTGGTCTAGGCCCAGTGTATATGAGGGACTGCCTATCGCCCTATGCCCCCGGCAGGGCCTTACGCTCTGCGGGGGCTAACCTATTGGTCATTCCCGGTCCCTAGGAAGCTCGCCTGGCCTTGACCAGGGCCAGGGCCTTTTCGGTCCTGGCCCCAAGCTGGGGGAATGAGCTCCCGGAAGAGCTGCGGGCCCTGCGGGAATTACCAGCATTCTGCAGGGCCTGCAAGATGGAGTTCTTCTGCCAGGCTTTCGGTTGAGGCCAGGCAGCAAGAAGATCTAGTCCCCCTCACAAATGTGATGGTTGCGTCTGTCATCTGCCCTCGCCCTTTCCCTTCTTAGTGGGAGTGGAATTGGGTTAGTTATATTGAATTTTGCCGCCATTCTTGTCTTAATTTTTGTATTAATTATATTATGTTTTATTGTGCTTTTATTGTTTTAGGGGATTGGTTTTTATGTGACCCGCCTCGAGCCTCCGGGGGGAGGCAGGATATAAATTAAATAATGATAATGATAATGATAATGATAATGATAATGATAATGATAATGATAATGATAATGATAATAAATATATGATAATAGAATACACCAGGCTGGTCATCCCTCATGCAGCATCAAAGCTTAAGAGATAATAAGCTACATAGAGAAGGAGAAAGTAATGTAGATTTGCCTTCAGGAGCAGAGGTCATAATATCCATTCCATTGCTCTTCTCTTTGTGGCTGGAGCCAGATGGGTACTAAGATGTTAGTCCTATAACCACCACAAAAAGAGGCAAGAGGGCAAGGTCTCAGCCCTTCAGCAGGGATGACAAGGGAATATGGGTTTACCTATATCTCCAGAGACAAGGCCAGTCATTACTATGTCTGCAGGATTGGGCTTCCTCAGGGCAGCAGAAGCAGATGACCGAAAGTCAAAACTATACCTCAGCAGCCCAATGGCCACCTGATGGGATCAGACCAGGGAAGAAGCCAGAACAAAGTTGACTTCAAGATGCTACAAACCATCCCCAAGCCTTTCAAAAAGATAGGAAACAACACCCATGATTGGCTGGTTCTCCATGAAAGGAAGGACTTGCAGGAACTGTGAGATACGTTTTGAATTCCTTCAGCACAGAGCCAAGGAAGGCATGGCTGGAGCTACTAATCTGTCCATAGAATTAGCTAAGAAAGAAGGACAGGAGAGTGAAGGGAGAGTCCCAATGGGAGGGCGTAGACGAGGGCAAAGACTGAATGTGCTCTTCTCCCAGTCTGAGGCATCACCACTGAGTAAGTAGATGTGCAACACTGGCCCATTATGCACGGCCGCCGAACTGGCGATTTCGGGTCACATGGAAAACGTGGAGGGGGAAGACGCGACGCACACCGGTTATGCACGGGACGGGGCGCAACGGTGGCAAAACCCAGAGTAACCGATTATGCACGCGGTGATCCGGGCGCCGCTTCTGGTTGTGCCCCGGTCATCCGGAAGCTGCACTTTCTTCCGCGTTTCGCTAACACGGCTTTTTCGGCGGCATGCACCGAAGCTGCGGCTGGTTGCAGTCGGCACCGTGCGTTATTCGTGATTTTAGTCGCCGCCATTCCACCCCGAATGTGCGTTATCCCCCCCATGCATAATGGGTCACTGTGCTCATCATAAGTGGTGGACTGCTTTCCCTTCATACTGCTAGCCCTGGTCCACCTCCTCACATGTTCAATTAAAAAAATATAAGACAATATATTCTGTGCGGAGTATGCATTACCTCAGGAAAGAAACCAGCATGTTATAGCTTGATCTTGTCAGAACTCAGAAGCTAAACAAGATGGGTACTTGAATGGAAGACCACCAATGAAGGGCCTACAGAGCAAGGCAATGGCAAACCTTTTCATTTGACATGAAAGTCCCTAGCTAGAGTCACCATAAATTTGTTGCAACTTGTTGGCACTTGTGTATGTATGTATGTATTATTTCTTTTAACTTTTGTATGTACATCTATGTTGCTTTCTAATGTCAGTTTTGTATTATACATGCCTATCAGGATAATCCTGGCAAATAGATGGGGAAGAAATAGAGGTATTGACAGAGTTTATTTTCCTGGGCTCCAAGATCACTGCAGATGGGGACTGCAGCAAAGAAATTAAAAGACACTTGCTCCTGAGGAGGAAAGCTATGGCAAATCTAGACAGCATCCTAAAAAAGCAGAGACATCACCCTGCCAACAAAAGTATGTCTAGTCAAGGCTATGGTCTTCCCAGTTGCAATGTATGGCTGTGAAAGTTGGGACCATAAGGAAGGCCAAGCATCAAAGAATTGAGGCTTTTGAATTATGGTGTTGGAGAAGACTCTTGTGAGTCCCTTGGACTGCAAGGCGAACAAACCGGTCAGTCCTAGAGAAGATCAGCCCTGATTGCTCCTTAGAAGGCCAGATCCTGATGATAAAACTCAAATACTTTGGCCACCTCATGAGAAGGAAAGACTCCCTGGAGAAGAGCCTGATGCTGGGAGCGATTAAGGGCAAAAGGAGAAAGTTATGACAGAGAATGAGGTGGCTGGATGGAGTCACTGACTCTGGGGAATGGTAGAGGACAGGAAGGCCTGGAGGATCATTGTCCATGGAGTTGCGATGAGTTGGACATGACTTTGCACCTAACAACAACAACAATCAAGATAAAGGAATGTACCATGCTGAGCGCTCTGTCCATCATCTCAGGCCTGGCCTTGCATCTGCCAAGACAGGAAACCAGAAGGGGCAAGGCCTTTTCCATTGTGGTACCTTGCCTGTGGAACTCCCATCTCCTATTCATCTGACAGAGTTCAGGTACCAGGTTGCAATTGTTTTATTATTACAGGCCCTTTAACAAATAGTGTTTTAACTCTTATAGCTTGTAATTGTCGCTGCTATTAACACTTTTAATATTTTGATCATTTGTGGCTATTTTACTTGCTTTTTAACGGTGGATGTTTTAAAATGCTCTTTTACTTGTGTAAACTGCTGTACGGACATTTTGTATTTGATTGGCTTTATTAATTAAGGTTTTCTTCTACTTAACATTGTGCTGGAAATCAGCTCAAGTGATTTTTATCAGCGATAACAGCATTTAAACAGTTTAAAAATAACTAACAGCAAACACCAGTGCACAATATAATATTTCAAAATGAATAATTAATTTAAAGGACATGTTTATTTACTAAATCAAGCACAGCAAGACTGAATTTTTTTAGCCTTAGAAAATCTACAGGTTTTTGAAACAGCAAATCTTGTATTTAGTTGTCACAGAATTCACCATATGATGAGGTTCCAGTTTGTGAAACATTTTTTTCCCTAGAATCACATCTGCTAAAATACAGGCTGGAATTAAGTTTGCATTGTTGTTTTAAAATTCTGTAGATAGGAAGCTAGAATGGTGTGACAAGCGGCTTTTGGTGCTACTACAATGTCAACTCTGCTGGGCAGGTTTTAAAAAAAAGAAACTAAAGAGAGAGAGAGAAAAAAAAAGAAAGCTGATGTCATTTTCTTTTTAACATAAACAAAACCCAGCAAGAGCATGAATGTATTTTTCTGAAGAAAAAACAAAACTTTGAGAGTAGACATTCCTTTGCGAGGTCATAGCTAATAAAACATTTGGGAGACAACCTGACACAATTTAGGTTTAAAGGTTCACTTAACTTTATTTTAATGTTTTGAATCTGACAGGCTCACATGTCAAAGATGTTTAAATTGTTTTGTGACTTGACAATTGATCTGCAGGAATAATTTTTAAGGAGCTTTTCTTTCTTTCTTTTTTGTTTCAGTTAAAATTAAAATCCATGCTGCCTAATCCTTGGAGTCAATCTGTAATTAAGGGGATTTAAAGAGAAACCATGCACTGCATTAATGATAAAATTTAATATCTGTTTTAATACTCTAACAAAAGAACGAAAACCAAGCAACACACACAAACACAATCATGCCTATATTCTGAATTTGCCCCAATGATTTTCTAGGAACTATTAGAAATGCTTGATGCTTACAGACCTGGGATTTCACTCTTTAATATCTGGGCAGTTTACAATTAAGGCCATGATCCTGATGTTAGGGACTGTATTCTATCAGAACGTTTCCATAACCATGGAGAACCGGGATCCTATATCTGTATCCTGTTGCATAAAAGAAGGAATTTTAGCAATTGCAACCTGTCATGATACAAGAAAAACAAATATCTACCACACTTTCTTTGCTTATATAGAGTTCTGGGTCTCTGGTCACTGTAGTGTTAAAAGTGGCACGATTTGCAGAATTTACCTGGTAGTTCACTCACTGCCTCCCTTTCAGTTTGGTGATAGACTTTCTGTTATTTTCTCTGTGTTCTTTAGCATCGTTTGGGCTCCTGTATATTGTACAGTGTTATGTCGCTTTCTGTTCAACTCTATCATCTGTGCAATCATCTACAAAATTACTTGTGTTGAACTAGTAATTTAAAAAAATGCAATACACATTCCAACACAAGAAAGGTAGTGAAGAGATAAAGGTAAAAGAGAGATTAAAAGACTGAGGGGAAGAGGAATAAAAGGTTAAAATGGGCATTTCCAAAAAAGCATGCATGTTACTATTTATGTACAAACATCCACAGTTCTCAAAAATTGGTTAACAGTTTTCTCGGTTTTTGCATAGATTTCACTTTCATAACATGTCATCTACTCGTGTGAACTGCTCATGATTTTATGTGCTTATCTATCTATACAACATTTTACATCATTTAATCTGCCGTCCAATCCTCAATTTGGTTAGACTTGAAGTACTGTCTTGTTTTACACTAAATCTACTATGGCTGCAATCACCAGCTCACTTACCCAGAGTAAGCCTACTGAATAAAATGGGATTCACTTAGGAATAGACACGAATAGGATTGCACTGTTAGCATACCAACTGCTTCAGGTTAACGCAGTCAGAGGACTGAGCTCTTTGTTGCAAATATGGTTCAATAACATGAAAAAATATTTTTATCATGTTTATGGGTTTTATTGTTATGAGCTGTAAACCGCCTTAAGCCTTTCTTAAAGGCAGTAGTGGTATATACACTGAAGTATAAATTAAAAAATAAATAACTGTATGACTGGCTTGAGCAAGGGGTGCTCAGTAAACTCTACTTTCCAACGGATCAGTGATATTTGGCGTATCTGTAATGCTAACCTCCTGTATGCCTCCTCTATTAGCTACATTTTTCTTTAATGAAAAGGAAAACTTTGAAAACACAACTTTGTTAAGCGAATAGTCACTGGAGGTTGAACTTCAAACTGGAAATGCCAGGACACTGTATTTATCACGATAAAAGCGGAGAAGAACTTCTCTAAGGTTATTGCCTCCTACTGAATAATTCATTTTTGTATAAGTATAATGAAATACTCAAATTGAGGTACACGCCAGGACTGAGCAATCAGGTTCTGCAAGGATGACACATCCTAATATAGTCTCTGCTGAGATCTCCAAGTGTTTGCACTGCTTTAATATATTCCACAGACTGGGAATGCATTCAGCTTGACTTGCTTGTGAGCAATATGTTTAGTATTTCTTCCTAGACACCATTCGTTCAACAAATACAAACCAAATCAAGACTTCCACACACCACTTGGTTGCTTGTTAAAACAATGTCTTCCCAAAGCATTGGTGGAAATACTGGGTCTGCACTGCTGATTCATTTTAAAGTCTTTAGAACTGCATCTGAGCATATAACTACATAATTTTTGCCTTGTAAACTGATTGGTTTGATAGTTAAGACTGAAACACAAGTAATGTCTAGTACCTATGAAAACAGATTCCCTAGAAAGTGAGAGAAAACTTCAGATTCTGTGACAAATTTTTTATGTCCAAGTGTACATTCACATCTTTGTAGATATAAATCATGGATACACATAACAAGATTAAAATCCAGACACAACAGAGGGGGTGCGAGAAGGGTTAGTGAGTCATTGGACTTAGAATGGTTTTAGCTTTTATAAAATAAAACAGTTCCGTATACCCTGCAAAAAGGAGCTCTTTCGCCAGGCATTTGGTTAAGGCCAGGCATAACCAACAACATCTGTAGGGGCCCATGCGCCCTCCCTCCTAGAACTCTATCAGTGTGCTCTGCTCCTGGATCTGTTAGCACTGCTACAATTATCAGTTAGTAGTATTAACATTATAATATTGTTTCTATAACATTGTATAGTATTGTTTTACATACGTTTTATGTAAACCACCCTGAGCCTCTAGGGAGGGCAGTATATAAATATAACAAACAAACAAACAAACAAACAAATCGACTTATCCCCACCATTCCCCAAACCAGTCTGTCTCATGGCGTTTTACAGTAAAAGAATAAAATACAATATGACATAATAAAAATACAATATGACCTCTCAATATTAACAATAACCAAGATGGTGAGAAAACAATGTAAAAACCCAACCCCCTCCTCAATTCATTCCCAGTATTCACTGTCATCTTTGGGAGAGAGCCTATGCCCAGATATCAAAGGTAGTGTCCCCACAGGGCCTATATAGGGAGGGACCTGATCTTCCTAGCCTTGCCTCAACCAAATGCTTGGTGGAAGAGCTCTGTTTTACAGGCCCTGCGGAATGATGACAGCTCTATCAGGGCCCTGAGCTATTCCAGGAGCTCATTCCACCAGGCTGGGGCCAGGACCAAAGGGACCCTGGTCTTGGTCAAGGCCAGTCAAGCCTCCTGGGGGCCGGATACCACCACCAGATTCATACTTGCAGAGTAAAGACTGAGGATGGCCTTAAAAGTAAGAACCAAAACCTTGAATCTGATCTGGAAGCCAATTGGTAATCAATGCAGGTACCTTAGCATAAGCTGGATGTGGGACCTCCAAGACAATTTTGTGAGGACCCTAACAGCCACATTTTGCACCCACTGTAATTTCCAGGTCAGAGACAAGGGAAGGCCCATGTAGAATGAGTTACATAAATCTAATCTGGAAGTAACCGTTGCATGGATCACTGTGGCCAAATATTCAGGGGACAGGTAGGGCACTAGTAGCCTAGCTTGGAGAAAATGGTAAAATGTTGTTTGGGCTACCTTCATGATCTGAGCCTCCATAGATAAGGAGACATCGTAGATCACCCCCAAACTCCTGGTTGAAGGTACAGCCGTAAACTACACCCCATCCAGACAAGGGAGGCGTCCTTCCTAATCCTGCCCCTTCCTCCCCAGCCACAGGACTTCCGTCTTGGAGGGGTTGAAATTCATGTGATTCTGCCTGAACCATCCAGACACTGCTTCCAAACAACTGGCAAATGTTTTTTTTTTGGGGGGGGGGGGGAGGCTGGCCATTCATCCATCAGGAGAAAGAGCTGGAAAGTTATATTTAATTTTGGTGTTTTTAATGTTGTAACCTGTCACGAGCCAGGTTGCTAGGAGCAGCTGGTTATAAATACAACAACAATAACAACATAAAAAGCCTTGTTCATGTCAAGAGCCTTCACAAAGACCCAGAGTATGTGCTTTCCCCGTCCTGTCTTCCCAGATAGCATCTATTCTGTAGGATGGGTTGGGGGTTGATACAATTGTTAGATTAGCAGTCAATAGGTTTAGAAGGGTATAACTATGCTTAGAATGCCACTATATTGGGGCAGCTTAACAGGAAATTCACCCCTTTTGAGATAATTGGTATTTAACCCCCTTTGAGATAATTGGTGTTTCTAAGATTAAATCTTCTCTCTAGGGATATGCATTTGGCTAATTCAAACTGAAAAAAATTAGCTGGATTTTTTTCTCCTATTTTTCCAGCTATCCAAAATGGTCAGCCTAAAAAATCCTGAAAATATTTGGGGAATTTTTAGGCCCACAGGATAGTCAGAGTATATTTAAAGGGCTCTTGGTACCTTTAACTCTCTGCTTGGTGAAAGCATTTAAAGGGACTGTGAGTCCTATAAATGGCTTGTGTTCATTTGCATGGCTGCTGTGGCTTGCAAAAGGCATTTAAATTTTAAAGGGGCCATTTTCCCTTTAACGTTTAAAGGCATTTCCCCTCATTGGAAACAATGGAGAAAGAAGGCACTTAGTTTGTATGCTCATAGAATCGTTTTTGAAACTTGTTTTTCTTTTTAATAAGAGAGGCACCAACAGCTATGCTGCAAATAAAAAAACAACTCCTGAGCACCTGACTCCCCCAGATCAATTCTCCACTACAGTCTAGGGGACCATTGACTATCAGTCTCCATAGACTATAATGGATCTGAAAAAACTTGACATACCTGAATATTACCAAATTTGAATATCATAACGTTATTAAGATTCATGAATATTGAGAGATACCGATATTTTGGGGGTTCACTATACCTAAACCTGAAAAATATCGGAGTTTTTTTTTTACACACTCCTCTCTCTATCATGTATAACATCTTATGTATACTTACCTGGGGCTCTGCTCAAGGCTATGTAGAAAATGGCCAGGCACTTGGCTAGGAGGTACATGACTATATTTGGAAATTTGTCTTGTCTATTGGCCTCTGTTTCTCTACTAGCCTAAATTTAACAAAGAATATTTAACAAAGAATGCCAGTCAGATGATACATCACTGGTATTTTAAGCCTGCATGCTTAGCCAGAATGTATAATGCCATGGTGTCAGTAAACAGTATCTATACTGTCGTGAATATCATGCCAACTTTTCCCACATATGGTGGAAGTGCATTAGAGCTATTAAATATTAGACAATGGTAGCCATAATGTTAGCAACAGGCATTAAATTTTTACCTGCATTGTTCTTACAGAGCTTTGTTGCCACTTAGAGTGATTTTGTAATATAGTATAAGTTCAGCTTGACTGACATTAGCCAAATGGTGGAAACAAAACACTAAGCTGTTTCTGGCTGCCTTGTGCTGCGCTGCCACACAACTGATTCGTAGGCTGTCTTCTGCAGTTCCTTTAAAGTTTAAAGAGACTGCACAGGACAGCCCCAAACATCTGAGCTTCAGGGAGAGAGCCTCACTGTCACCTATCTGGGTTTTGCAGCTTTATGGGGAACAGAAAGCAGGGATTTACAGAATCCCTGTAAAGTGTAAAGTTTTGCTTTCCACTCTACCCATGAACCACCACAAACCATGAGGAACCACTTTAAAAGTTTGCGGAAGGTGGTGAAGGTAGACCTGGTAGGAATGAATGAATGAATGGATGGATGAATGAATGGATGAATAATAGGTTTAATGTTGAAGCCACAGGACATAATAATCATGAACACAGCAAACAACATAAACATCCAACAGCACGCATCACATACGAGGTATTAAATTAAAATATATAATAAAACATTTAAAATAAAGGTAGGATTCATGAACCATGATCAGGGCATCATTTCAATTCATTTTTTATAGAGCATTTTTATCTCCCCTTTCCTCTAGGAAGCTCAAGACAATGTTCCTTGTTCTCTTGTCCCCCCGTGTTATCCTCACAAGAATTGTGTGAGATAGAGAAAGAGAATTATTGGCCCAAAGTCATCTGGTAAGTCTCGTGTCAAGTGGGGATTTGAACCTCTGTACCCCTGCTCCTAATGTGGAGTTGTGGAGTTCAGCAAGGAGTGGACCTCTCCTCAATCTTATTTAACATTTTTGGCCCTCTTGCCCTCCTGGTGCAGAGGTTTGAGCTTGAGTGTCATCAATATGCAGATGACACCCAGCTCTTCCTCCTGCAGGACGGTCACCTGGATTCACCCTCAGAATCTTTAGCCAGATGTTTGAAAGCAGGATGGCTCAAGCAGAATTGTCTGAAGCTCAGCCCTTCAAAAATGGAGGTCCTATGGTTGGGCAGGAAGGCTGGGCAGCAAAGGCAGGAAGCACAATTGCCCAGCCTGGATGGGGTGCAGCTGTCAGTGGCTCACTCCCACCAGAAATCTGGGTATGACCATAGACACCTCCTCTCTATGGAGGCGCAGGCTGCAAAAGTAGTGCAGCTGGCATTCTTCCACCTGTGCCAAGCCAAGCCACTAGCATTGTACTTGGCCCCCAAACACACAGCCACAGTGATCCATGGGACAGCCACCTCTATACTGGATTTCTGCAACTTACTCTATGTAGGCCTACCGTTATCCCTGATACAGAAACTATAACTGGTCCAAAATGCAGCAGCCAGGGTCCTCACAAGAATACTTTGGAGGGTCCACATCCAGCCCATACTCCAACAGCTGCAATGGCTACCAGTTGAGTACTGGATAAAACATAATGTCTTGGTAATTACCTTTAAGACCAATAATGGTTTGGGTCTAATGTACCTGAGAGACCATCTCCCTGCTTATTATCCCCCCATGTGTGCTATGCTCAGCCAATACCAACCAGCTGGCAATCCCTGGAAACAAGGATGCATGGTTGGCCTTGACTAGGGCGAGGTCATTCCCTGTCTTATCCTCCACCTGGTGGAACGAGCTCCCAGAGGGGATCTGGGCCTTGTATGAGCTATCACAGTTTCGCAGGACCTGCAAAATAGAGCTCTTATGCCAGGCATTTTGTCGAGACCAATGATAAGATCTACTGGGCCCCCACTCCCTCCTATCCAGATAAGCATACTCTATTGGACTGCAGAAGGAATAGCACCTGAAACATGTTGCTGACACTAAGTTTTTGGATCGGTCATGTTATGTTACACTTGTTGTTAAAATTGCTGATAACTACCAAACTTACCTGTACTCCATTACCCATCATATGTTCTCTGTAAACTGCCCTGAGATATAAGGGAGGGCGGTATATAAATGCAAAACAAACAAACAAATAATAAAATAATCCGACGCAGTAACCACTTCATTGTACTGTCACTCTGAGGCTTTGGATCATATTGCCTTGGGGATGTTTTATGCAGAGAGGGCTATTTCATTAGGACAGCTCCTATACTTAAAAGTCAAGTCGAGTTCTAAAACAATCTGGATGAATTATACCACACAGTGAAAAGAGAGAGATGGTCTTTGAGGCTGTTGCCATTTTCAGTCAGGGATTCTCTGCCATTATTAGACCTCTATCTGGCATTCATAAATACAGCTTTGTCCTGAATTGCATTCCTTCGAAGATTTCTGAATTGTCATCTGCCATGCAGCCCTGACAACCTTTCCTGTAATCAAAATGCTGAAAAACTCAAATGATGTTTACTGCCAGAGAAATATTCATATTAACTCCAGCAAAAAGACCAACAGTCCTGCAACATCCTACAGGCCAAAAAAATTATAGTGGTATTTATTGTTCTGATGAGTAGTCTCTAGTACACTGAAGCCTGTGCCTCAAAGGGCTTAGACTTGGCTAACTCTGCATAGGATTGTATTGTAAACACGTTAGCTCTTAAGGTACCACAAGAAGGTTTTGGCAATTTTTTTCCTTCATGACTTGAGAGAAATATCTATATTTTTGTTAATTGCTGCTAGAAGATGGCAATAAAAATTATTTCCTGGAATGGGGGAATTTTTCATGGATAAGGTTTCTTTATATTGCATACCTATGAGCTTCTTTTCCCAATTCCTGTATGTGTGTAACAAATAACTGCATAGCATATAGCACATTTCCACTGAAGGAAACATTCCAAATTTAAGTTGTAGGACTGTGCAAACTGGATAAAACTGGAATGCCGATCATATTTCACCCTTGCTTTAGAATTTAGAGCTTGTGAGATCTGGATGTTGAGTTGGAAGAATTTGATATTCTCCATAAATTATATTCAATTATATCAATGTTCTTCAGAAGGGGGGAAATTAAGCATAGAGAACAACCAGGATGATTGCAAAACTAATTCTATAAGGAGCTTTTGGGAAACAGCTCCAAATTTGGCATTCTTAGTCCAAGGAACGTCCCCATTGGTCACTGCAGCTCCATCAAGATCTTTAGATTAAGCATGAAAGACGAGTTGATGAGTGCAAACACATTGTATCTGCCAAGCCAAGGTTAGTTTGTAGCCTTGAGAACACATTAAGGCCTTACCTGCTTTTGTCTCCATGTCTCTAGGAAAATTCACTCATTCATGTCAGCCACAGACTTTAAGCTACACAAAAGAACTTGGCTCTTTCAGGGAAAGGCGCCCTGTACCATTTTTTTTTGGGTGTGGGGGGAGCACAAATGTCAGAAATATTTATATAGGACTTGCCCCACCTATGTCTCCTCAGTGTCTACGATCAACAGAAAGTGGATTCTATTAACTTGGAGCAGCATTTTAGATAAGGGGATCATAGATGGGTCACAGAAAGACCTTTGCTATTTAGAGCACACTATGGCTATTGAGGTGAAGGGTTATATGGAATTGGAACATTATGCACTTAGAATAGGAAGGGAAATTGAAATAACAATAATTGCAGAAAATCTACTCATACTGACCATGGTCTTTGCATATTGAAATAATACTTTCAGTAACATATTTTCAGTATGACCTCACAATCATGTTCCTAGGTAATCACAAGCAAAGTATGTGTGATTAGAGTTTTTTTGTTACAGTACACAACATTTAGTACAAATTTTCTTTGCCATTCCATCAGCTGTTCACCTGGGGGGGGGGGAAAGACAGTGGGGTTCCTGGTCTGCTTTGCAGGTTACCACTTTGAGCTATTTGCTGTCTACTGCAAACTGGCTACTTTACTATTTGCCCCTAAGTGTCATTTAAAAGACCCGCTTCTAATAAACAACTTCAAAAGTGGGCGGAGTAAGTCCCATTATTATGTCAGCTCACTGAAAATAACTTATTCTTACCCTCTGCTGCCTGTTTCTTAATTAATCTCTCATCTGATAGGTCACAAGCATTCACCCTGTGGCTGCTAAGTAAAGTAAGTTCTCAGACACAAAGCAAAGTTTCAGATGACATAGTGTAGATCTGCCCATAGATAAGGGGCACTAGCTTTTTTGTGAGGAGAGAATATACAATCACATTCAGTTCTGTCACAATGGAGTCAGTTGTGCTAAACCTATACAACTACAAGGGGACTGGACCCCAAGGAGTCCAAGTATGTTTCTGTCTTCTTGCTGCAGAGTACATGTACCTTAAAAGGCACTCCCAATGTGGGAACCTACATCTGGAAGATATTCACAAAAATTATGGACTTTTTCCTCCCTTCCACAAGCAGGTCTACACTCTGCCCTCACACTTTGGATCCAGCCAATGGTTTCCTCAAATTCCTCTTCAAAGTGCCGCATATGTTTAAGGTGACCAGAGCAGAAGGGAGGTAAGGAGGGACATGACGCACACCCCTCCCTCCCTCCCTCCCTCTGACTGGGCTCACCATCGACCCCTCACTCAGCATGGATCTCAACATGGGGCCTGTGAGGTGAGCCCCATTGTTTGGCTTTCCCAGCCCTGCAGGCACCTTATTTGAGCATGGACTCTAAGCATGGATTTAGAGGGGTGTAGTTTAGCATAGCATGTTTAAGATTCCACCCTTGATAACCTACAGTCTACAATAAGAAGCATGCACAAGGAATAGAGAGCCAGTTTGGTGTAGTGGTTAGGAGTGCGGACTTCTAATCTGGCATGCCGGGTTCGATTCTGCGCTCCCCCACATGCAGCCAGCTGGGTGACCTTGGGCTCGCCACAGCACTGATAAAACTGCTCTGACCGGGCAGTGATATCAGGGCTCTCTCAGCCTCACCCACCCCACAGGGTGCCTGTTGTGGGGAGAGGAATGGGAAGGCGACTATAAGCCACTTTGAGCCTCCTTCGGGTAGGGAAAAGCGGCATATAAGAACCAACTCTTCTTCTCTTCTTCTTCTTCTTCATAACATTTTTTTAGCAATCCTAAATTGGGGCACTAACT
This sequence comes from Paroedura picta, assembly GCF_049243985.1. Taxonomy (NCBI): domain Eukaryota; kingdom Metazoa; phylum Chordata; class Lepidosauria; order Squamata; family Gekkonidae; genus Paroedura; species Paroedura picta. Next base: position 146,977,086 of record NC_135370.1, on the reverse strand, counting down.
CACATTTTTGTTAGAGGGGTATTTCTATTTTGTATACCGAACTAGTTGCATACAGATTTCATTACAGGCATAGAAATTACAAAAGGTATGCTTAAGAATAACTCTGAATATCCTAAGTAGTATGCAATTTTACAGCCTTCTCATATCTTCTCCTATTCTGGTTTTAATATGGATGCTGAAAAGCTTGATGTGAAAGTTCTTTAGATTGCTGGCAAATCCCAGGCACCTAAAAATGTCATGCTGCCCTCTATTAAATTCCAAGACTGGCATAATTTCTTGCATAACTGAACTAAGCAGATATTATAAAACCTTTATATTACACTCCCTACCTTTGGGCCTTAATGTTTCCTGAGATTAACTTCACAGTTTCATATAATCTGCTTTGTTTCTGGAAATCTACTTCCTTAACCAACTGTCCGCTTCTCTTAATTGCAAAGAATAAGGTTGTTCCACTATCAATCTGTTTGTCTCTAGTAACAAGCTAAAGAAAACTATTGCTAATATACGCTTTCATATCCACTGAAACACTCAGGCACACAATTAAAATTACTTATACAAATGAGTCAAAAGTACTATTTGTGTAAAGATAACCACATATGAAAATAGTGCAAAGCAGCACACTGTTTCTAAAATGTGTATATTTTTCTACTTTGGAAGGAAAAAATAGCAGAATAGCTTGGTAATTTTTCTTGGCCAGCAATTTCTGCATAAGAATTATATCTTATTCCAATACTCTTACTTTTTGCAATTCCTAGAAGCCAGGTGACAATATACACATGACTATTTTCTGATATTCTCTCAATCCACACGCAGTCTATTACTGTGACTTGTGTAATATGTGTTTCAGGAACTAAACGGTTTTCAATGGCACTGAGTCTATAATATTAAATTTCAGAGATTATAAACAGTGATGTGACCCAAATCTATAAACCTGCTTATATTGTTATATTCAACACATTGTTGCAGAGCTGAAAGATTACTGTAAAATGTCACCAAAGGGCAATTTTCTAAATCCTAATCAGTTTAGAGTTCTGGGAAAAGGACATATCCTTGCCATTGTTGGAAAAAATGGGGTGGGGACAGGAAGCCAAAGGAAAGATGTAAAAAGAATTGTAAAGCTCATTCAATATTGAAAGAGCAGCATAATGACAAACAACATTGCGCTGATACTGTCATAATCTATACTGGAATATTACAGCATCACTGAAAAATAATTTTAAAATTTCAAAGATAAATATTATGGTTAGATATCTGAGTTCTGCCCCACTTATAGAAGGGCTATTTCCTGTCTGCTTCATTCCCTTGCACCACTTAAAAGCTGCTTTTGAGGCTTGGGGACCCCATGATAATTTGTGGAATGCAGTACAGGGTCAGCATCTTGAGTGAGATTTCCCCTGGAATATGGAATACCTCCTGGTTTGAGTCCTGTGCTAAATCTTCAGTGATGGAAAGAATTTCCATTAGAAGAGTAGGACTTTTGAATCCTCTTCCTTCTGAAGTCCAAAATTATTACTTAGGGTGACAGGGGCCTCAAGGAACCTCGTATGGGGGAGTCAGAAATCTGTAGCAAGAGGTGGAAATCAGTGATATTCAGTCTGTTTCAGTTATTGAGAATGTACCAAGGCACCCAAATCTATATATTGTCAATTGGATATTTTATTTAGAGATTAAAAATATGGATTTGTGTATTTGGGCTTGTTTGCATAGACCTTTAAACGACTAGTGATTCAAATGGGTACACATGAAAAAAATATATGCCTATTTTTCACCCAATCCTGAGACTAGGGACACAAATACAATTGGTTGTAACTTTAAAATGTCTGACATGGCAGCACCGAGAGATGTCAGTTCAATATTATAAATGGATCCACTGGCACAAATAGTTGGGACTCTCTTTGTGTGGTCAGAGGAATAAAAGCTGGTCTGATTTTGACAACCAAAGAATAGGTAAAACAAGCATGTGGAGCAGCTTGGGAGTAACTGCATTTTATGTGACAGCTGACTCTAATTTCCTCTCCAAGTGCTTTCGGTGCATCCCATGACAACCAACCAAGGATCAGCTTTATCTTTGTGCCTTGTGAAAGTTGCACAGAGCAAGCCTGGGCTAGGGATATGGGAAGAACAAGTCCAGCTTAGTGAGTTATCAAGCTAATTTATCTATTTCAAAAGTAACAAATAAAAACAGCAGAAATGTCATCCTTCGAAAAGTAAAACAATTTGTTTAAAGTTTAAAAAGTGAGAAAGAGAACAAGTAATAGTTTCAAGTCACAGAACAATTCTGACTCCTGGTAAGATTGCTCTCTGCTCTCCATTACATGTATTGGGGCTAAGTGGACATATTTGAGTATATTGTGACATCTATTCCTCTGCTGTTTTTTAGATCTCTGAGGAGAAATATTAAAGGAATCCAGTAGCGCCATGATATATATTTTCTAAAAACCCAAGTACAAACCTCTTCAAATACTCTCATTCTCTTTTGTCTGCTTTCTCCTTTTTATCCTTTTTGACAAGACATTTTTCACCTGGAAGTGGGAAGAGGAATAATAAGCTCCCCTTTTGCAAATAGCAGTATCAGCTATGTGGTCACTAGTACTACTAGGATAGGTCAACAATCTTATTAATACAGCACACATTACCTGAAGCATATCAAACAGAGACTCTTCACAAAATCCATTTTGTACTGTTACCAATGGACAAACAGCAATTGTTCATCAGATATTTTAAAATACTGCCAAAATGGAATCTGTATGAATGTAATGTTAGTTACCAAAACACAACTAAGCAATTTGGAGAATATGTTGTTTTTATCTTGTTGTGCCTATGGACATACACACACACACACCTCAAAATAATACCATAACAGAAGGGTGCTGTATCTGTGTTTAAAGAAGGGGTTGTTGGCAAACAGCGCAGCTCACTTCTGCTGAAATGTACACAACTGATATATGCAGCACAGAAAGCTGGCACCCAGGGCTTACAACCTTAATTTGCCTGCAAGAAGGAATGGAGATTTACCTTCAGAGCACGTTCTTGATTGTTTTCAGCAGTCAGATGTCTCGTGTTGTTTGCAGAAGTCTGGTTCTGCTCTTTCATATGATGAAGCTCCTGCTCCAGCCGTTTGCACTGCAACGAGGAAAGAATCCCATTAAGTAAAGGAGCTGGGGCACATCATTTTTTTTCCAGCAAGCCAAATAAATTAATGTAAATATAACTACCATCCCCCCCCCCAAAAAAAAATTCCAGTGAATCAAACTTCAGAGTTAAACATGTTGTGAATGATCTCTAGGAGATACGATATAACACAGATCTTGGTTTATGCATTCTCCTGGGGTACAATTATTCATAGACAAAAAATGCAAATTTAATATTTCAAGGAGGAATGCAAGATATTTGAAAGGTGATGTATAATTTATTGAGATAAATCATCTCCTAAGTATGAATGAAGAGAAATCTCAGGATTACATCATTAAATATAAAAATATATATCTTAAAATGCTGAACCAGGAAATATGGGAACAATCTTATGTGCTGCTTATTAAAAAACAATTAAATAGATTGCTGAACATATCTCAACCCACTAAGGGGAATAGCTATAAACAACCTATGTTTATTTTAATAATTGGGCTATGGAAAACAATTATTAATTTTACATGTGAGAAGGAACACACAAAAAAGAATTGCATAAGATATAGTTCAAGATTTTGAAAGAATTGAAATGGTCATCAGATCAAGACTCAAGATGGTTATAATGTGTAATCTCAGGGTATTCTGCCTTAAGAAGAAAATTGTTTGCAGAAAAAATGTCCTACTAAACCCAAAGAATTCAAGACCAATGATCCACAAGCTATGATAATGGTAAGTGAGAGCATAATCACTACATTTAAAATAAGTGAAGGGAATATCTAACAGTTATAGGATATCAACACTGTAAAATACTTTTTATATCAGAAACACAATAGAAATAGTAAAAACAGTATAAATTATTGATGCTAATAATATTAGGTGAGGAGAATTCTGGAATTTCGGGAAACAGACCATGGAGTATGGAATTAATGGAAAATATAGATAGACCATCAGGAATTGTCACTGTAAATATTGCCCAAGAGCTCAATAATGTTATCACAACTAGGACTGTTATCTCAGAAACAAAACCACCACCAGTAAGCAATCAAGTGAACTGATAGTCTGACATAATGAAAAAGAGGGTGTCTGGCTAAGATTGGGGAAACCTAGGTTCTAATCCTTGCCAAGCCATGAAGTTAATAGGGGGACCTTGGACCATTTATACTCTCTCCATCTAACTAACCAATAACCTCATAATGCAAAATAAAATCAGAGTCCAGTAGCACCTTTAAGACCAACAAAGATTTATTCAAGGCGTGAGCTTTTGAGTGCAAGCACTCTTCGTCAGACTAAGAACTGACCATCATAACAGTAGGAATATATAAGCAGGCTAGATTACTGCAACTGGTTCTACACAGGGCTACTCTTAAAGCTTCTCAGGAAGCTCCAACTAGTCCACAATGCAACCTCATGGGTCCTTACTTGGACCCAATGGAGTATCCATATTCAACCTGTGCTTTCCCAGCTGGGCTGGTTGAATTAAAGACCAGATTAAATCCAAGGTATTGGTTCTTACTGTTTAAGCCCTAAACAGTCTGGAACCATCTTATCTGTGGAACCACCTATGCCTCCCATTGGAAACTATGTTTGAGCAAGAAAAATCTGCCCTAAGGGAAACTAACAGGCCTTAACTAGAGGCCTCTGCCAAATGGGATTAGGACCCTGCAGGACCTTCAGCAGGGTTTGTACAACTGAGCTGTTCTTCCAGGCCTATGGTTGAGGCCAGAAGTAACACCTAACACCACTGGCCTCTTTCCTGACTCTGCTAGGCTGAAAACTTGCTTCTGAAGGATCCCCTCCCATGCCCCTAAGAGAAAGCCCCATGGCCAATTTTAATACTTATCAATCAGATTTAAACCCCACCCCTCACTTAGCATCTCAGAGTGGTTAACAACCCAATTAAAATACATCTTAGTTACAATAAAAACGTTATAATACCATAACTGATATAAAAGCAAAACAATTTATTGGACTAGTATTAATTGACTTCTAGTCACCAAAATGGCTGGCTGAGACGTACAGAAATGATTCTGGTGAAATGTTGAAGAGAAGGACTATATACGTGTATGTATGTATGAATATATGTAATGTAGAATTGGTTTTGTTATTAATCTTGAGTTTTTATATATGGATTTTTATGTATTGTACTATTATCTGATCTGGACTGAGTTTTTGAAGTCAGGGTGGATTATAAATCCCCCCAAAAACAAACCAATAAATAAAGTAAAGAGACTGCACAAGACAGCCTAAAAAACAGCTGTGCTGTGGGGAGGTGGTCTCTACCATGAAGCCATTTTTTGCATGTCTTTTAAAGTTTAAACAGACTGCGCAAGACATCTCCAAACAGCTGAGCAGGAGGGGGAGCCTCCCCACCAGTCAGATGTTTTTGTGGCTTTTGCAGGGAACAGAAAGCAGGGATTTAAAGGGACTCAGTCCCTTTTAACTCCTGCCTTCTGTTCCATTCGTGACCCTCCACAAGCCACTTTAAAAGTTTGTGCATAATTTATGATGAATTTTGCTCCCTGGTTAAGTTTGTGCTTATCCCTAGTTACAAAGTTTCTTTTCAGTTGAACTTTTGAACTTTTCCCTTATTAAGGAACTGAGATTCTTCATTACAAGTTTTCCTTTTTCCAGTCAGTGTTAAGTGGCTTTTCTCAACATGCTTCACTCTGCTAGTCTGATTCTTTTTCAACTAATGTCACTTTCAACTCACACTCTCACCAAAATATATTTTTTGGTATATTTTTCATATTGATATATATTCTTCTAAAAATATCCAGTTGTGCAGACTGGCTGGAATTCAATGCAGTTGCAAAAGTCTATTGCCTCCCAGGGGGATATTGACCACCTAACGAGGACACTGACAACCATAATTTGGCATAAAATATTTGGTCACAGCCATTGAGCGTGACAAGCATGGGAAGAGGATCTTGCCCTCTTGTGGTCAGCCTGCCCCTCAATGGGCTACATTGGCTATCCAGCCCAAAATCCCAGACATAACGGCAGACTTAAAAGGGGGGGAGACAACATGTAGTGGCCCCTCTGGTGTCAGCCTCTGTTGGGTTTTCCTGCTCCCCAGAAATGCAAGCCTTCAATCAGGCTCTGCTTACACATAGACCCCAACCTAGGGGGGGGGCAACCTAGGGGAGGCCGGTGTGCAAGCTTTGCCTCCCCAACATTGATCCTTCCCATGCTCCACTTCCGCTTGCTGTGACACACAATAATACATATCAACATCTAACAAACGTTCCAACAATTCATAAACAGGGAAGGACGGAGGCTGGGTTTTGCATCTTTGAGGGGGAAAAGAGGCCGAGCAACGTCAGACCATCCTTTTAACAGATGCTTGGCTCAGCCACGCCCCCTGTCACCATGCCAACGCACGTGTTGCCCAGAGAATGCCAGGTCGGGATGTTTTCTCTCACCATCCAGGTCCATGTCAGCATTCCTCCCCTGCAACAGCAATGGCCCCTTTAGATAAATCTCAGGGGCTTTTTTAATATCAATGAAACTTTAATATGTTTAGCATTTTATAGATTAGCATTGGCCTAGGTGGATGCTAGCCAGAGTGATGCCATAGGTAGTAAAAATTGTCAATCCAAATACCCTAAGATTCCTCCTACTCATAAGCAGAAAATAAGGCACTTGATTCCATAATGACTTTCTTTTTCTTTTAGAGATTGTAATCAATGTGACATTTTAGTCATTCCGCTCAGGGTGTTGTCCCTCCCAGAAAATTGCCACTTCTAAGCTGTTTTTATTGTTGCTGGGAAAAACTGAGATACCTGTATTTTTATTCCTTGGCAGGGGTAAAAACATTTTTGAGGATCACGGCATGCTCTCAGATCCCCCTGGAAAGCACAGCTGCCCAGAAGTAACAAACCTCTAACAAAAAAGGAAGTCTTTAAAAATGACTACAAAACTAAACATAGGCCTCTGCTTCAGGAGGAGAGGCTTGTCGCGTCTCCCCATTGCTGCTGCAGCTGTTGATACAGCACAGAAGCAATTGTGCACTTATGCGGCAGTTGTCCCTGTAATTTGCCCGCCTTGGTCCCCTGGCAGGGCTCAGTCTACCTTGATACCAGGGCTTTCCCCATTATCAAAAGGAAGAGTGGGTGAGGACGAAGTATAGAATACAGTCCCCTGGATGCAGATTTCATTAAATGGATTCAGGCTGGAAACCCAGCATTATCTTGATGTTGTTCTGGGCCTCAACCACAGGTCTGGCAATTTTTGGTTTTGCAGGCTCTGCAGGATTGTCTGAGGTCCCACAGGGCCTTGATCTCACTGGGCAGAGTGTTCCACCAGGCTGGAGCTGGGGGTGAAAAGTCTGATGACTTTGGAGCCAGGGAACCTGAGCAGATTTTGTTCACTTGATCTCAGTGCTCTTGGGTGTCATGTTCTCTGAATTCCCCGTTTCTTTTTTAAAAAGTAAATCTCCAATATTTTTGCGTGTGGAAATAAGCCTTTTCACTCAAAACAGGACAGAGACTTTAAAAAACCAACAATCCAAAAGCTGGAAATTGGAAGAACATGGTACACAAAGGGTTATATCATTCTGTGACACCAGTCACCAATTCAAAGGGGTGGGTAGAAATGGCAGTTGTGGGGAGGGAAAATGACTGCTGCCTGGGTGAGACCAGGAAAACCCAAACTTTTCCACTTTCATGGCCACCATACAGGCTTTCCCAAAACTTCACATCAAAATAGGTTTGGGAAGGCTTGAACAAAGGCCAGGGAAAACCCAGAAATTGTAGAAATGTACCACAATGCTGTGGGGAAACAGGACAAAACTTGTTTATCAACAGCATCAAACCGGGCACAAATAACCCAGGCAGAAGCAGCCATAATGTGTACTTTTGCCCTTAGCAACTGTTGGTGAATAGCAATCCTGGTCTCATAGGGCTGCTGGTACCTGATAATTCTGCTTAGCAACAATGAAGATGCACCAGACCATATGGCATGGATACACAGAGAAGGTGCTAGCCCTGGAGATTAGTTAGCTGTGTCCAGAAACAGCACAAGCTAATAATGCCCAGCTTAGTGTGTGGTCAATTAGCTTAACAGGTGTTGCGAAATTCTTGATGAAAATTCTCAAAACGGCATTAATTTTAATTTACTACAATATTGGTTATATTGTACTTTTTGGGTGGCAATTTTTCAAAAAGTGAATGAATGTGTTGACTTTGAATCCCAAAGATTTTTTCTGTTGTACATGAGATTACTAATCCCTAAGACAGGGGTAGTCAAACTGCGGCCCTCCAGATGTCCATGGACTACAATTCCCAGGAGCCCCCTGCCAGCGAACGCTGGCAGGGGGCTCCTGGGAATTGTAGTCCATGGACACCTGGAGGGCCGCAGTTTGACTACCCCTGCCCTAAGAGATGAATTCCAGGCTGTACCACACAGTGCCATGAAAGCTTGAAGGCTGGAAAGTTCCATTCTGTAAATAGAACTTTATTAAGCAGCACCTGTAATTTCAAGTGTCATTTCAAGCAAATACTACACAAATTCCTGAAATGTCCAGTGCTTTTCCTTTAAAGAGAAACACCTCAACTAAAAGCTGCCTATGGAATTTTTTGCTTGTCAAGTAAGAGAGGGCATAACATTATTGCTTGTAAGAATTACACTTGGTTGCCATTCAGTTTTATACTGCAAAATGAAAAACACGACATTTGCCACAATCACTGGCAAATAAAAGGTAACCAAAAAGGCTGGAACAAAGATAAAAGAAAATAAAAAATAATTATGCATGTAGTGCAAATGTACAAAACATTATATATAATTTAACCATACATTCAGAAGTCCTAAAATATCACTTTAAAACACCAATCCTTTTGTTTCAACATATAAGTACCTAATGCCAATATGTCCATTTACAAAAATACACCTTTAAGTATACAATGTCTCCATATGCAGGAACCAATACCAGATGTGTTTCCGCACTAGGCCTTCACCAGTGGTATAATTCAAACTGAGAACCATTAATTTAACAAATACATATGTAAAACTAATCTATACAGAGAGTGGACTTGAAATGAATGAAAAAGAGGGAGAGAAAAGATAATTATCTATATGTTTGTTAAGAAAAAATAATGTTTTTAAAATATATGCAACTAGGATAGCTACCTTACTCACACTGAGATATTCACCCATGGAGTATGTGATGTCAAATATTTTTGCGATCCATCATGGGCAACTCATCAAGATGTAAAACATTTCCTTTGCCCATGGATTGAAATACACACAGAACACATGACCCACTTTTTTGGTTACCTTTCTTGTACAGGGTTGCGTCTTTCTCCCCTTTTTTGGTTGTAATCACTTGCATGTGCCAATGAAGTCAATGGCCCAAGCATGGTTGAGTGTACTCTCCTGTCACCCAACACAGAAGGGTTGATGTTCCTTCTTGCTGACAACTGAAGGCTACGGACACTGCTCAGATGTGTGAATAAATCACAGTGAGGCAGGATTGCATTATATGAGGCAATGCACACTTTGTAACACTTCAAGCAGTGAACATGGACATGGAATAATGTGTGCACCCTTCTGGTTACCTTGTTTTGACCAGTGATGAACAAGATACTGAAAAGGGAAAGTAAACTGGTCAGAAGAATGAAGTTACCCCTTTAAAAAACAGCTACCAAAACAAAAAAGACAACAGAGTGTGGATGAAAGATTAATAAAGGGGAATATAGATTCTGATAGGTAGCTGTGTTGGTCTGAAGCAGCATATCTGAAAAAGTGTGCATGCACACAAAAGCTCACACCTTGAATAAAACTTTGTTGGGCTTAGAGGTGCCACTGGACTCAAACTTTGTTATGGAGGGGAATATAGAATCATAGAATAATAGAGTTGGAAGGGACCTCATGGGTCATCTAGTCCAACCCCCTGCACTATGCAGGACACTCACATCCCAATCGCTCATCTACTGTAAATATGATTTAGTTTTATAAAATAATAGAGTGCAGAGACTGAACAAATGAGTATTTGCACACAAACCTTACACTGTTCAGTATCATCCACTGAAGCAGAGTTGCTGTAGGTTTTGGGAAGGCATTATCCCACAATGCATGACTAACTTGTGGAAATGGAACCTATTTTAGGTAACTTCTATGCAAAGAGGATATGGTGATGAATGGCTAGGAGTTCAGTGGAGACATTATAAACTCCCCAGATGCATTACCTACCAAGCAGTTCCATTAATTTTTTATAATTGTTATTTCACACTGTGTGTAAACAAGTTTTATTTTGCATCCATGAGGATGAGCTCCTTTCCTTTTTAAAAAATATCAAAATAAGCAAGAATCCTGAGGGCTAATATACATAAGTGATTATATCGAGAGAAACGTTGATTTTGTGGTCATTGAAGGGGAAAGGATATGCCTTTGTAATGGAGCATATAATATTATAGGCTCAAACCACAGAATCTACAAGTAACTTTCATAAAATGGCTGGGGGGAATTCTCTGACTGAGGTTTTGAAGAGCTATTGCCAGGTAGAATAGACGACACTGGCACAGATTGCTATGTGGTAATGCCACAACACAGATACATTTTTAATAGAAAACAACACTGCCCCATTGCTATGGAGAAATGTCAGAACGATACAGCATTCCTCTCCCCCCTTTTGGAATTCGTGTTCTTTTGTGAAATGGGGAGGGCAGGTGTGAGGGCGGGACAAAGCTGCCAAAACTATTGTATGTTTCCCCCTCCATACAGGCTTATCCCTGGTTCCTCACTGATGGGATGCACAATTTAGGGTGGAAAATCCTGTTTTGGCAATTCCCAAAATTATGAGTTAAAAATGGCCAAATTATGACCCGGCTATTGGACAGCCTCAGGATGCAGGCGACATCATGTGGAGGGGGCTCTAAAACATTCAAAGACTGTCCAGGAAAATATTCCTCATGTGGAAATGGTCTAAATAATTGAGATATTAAGTGTATATTTACCTATATTGAGACCCCAATCAAGCTCTCTTCTACTGTGGGTAAAATAAATCTCTTTCTAGTAAGTACCAGTAAAGTGAATGATGAAGTAGTACCTGCTGTTGCCTGCTTCAATCCCACATTAAATGCAAAAAATGTACAGTGCAATCCTAAACACCTTTCTGAGTCCTTTGAACTCAATGGCCTTCCAAAGCTTTAATTTTACAACTGTTACTTTAACCCTACCTCTATTTCCTCCATACACACATTGCTGAGCATACTTTTGTTCCGTGCATGAAATCCACTTGCCTCTGCCAGCTGGTAGTTATCAGTATCCCTGATGCGCAGGCAGAGCTTCACGTGCTTTGAATAGGACATTCGCAGGACAGATAATTTTAAACTTTCGTCACCCTCTTTCACGAACGATACCTGTAAGTCCTAATTGACTTTGCAGGCTAGGGTGGTGGTAGGTGATTGTCCATGGTCCCGGGCACAAGCCAGGCTTGCATCCAAAAGAAACACTTGAGAAACTGGAAGGTGTTTGCCATATCCTCTATTGGGGTTTTACTAGGTTTCAAAGTTGTCTCTTCTCTTTATCATCTTTCTGGGCCAATGAGAGACTTCACTCCTCCCATGCATTGATCCATATTAATCCAGCCCCGGGCTTCTCCTGTCTACCTTATTAAGGCCCACCCCACCCCTGGAGCTGGATCTGCCTTAGTAGATGGGGTTCTTCCCTTTCTCTCCAGCCCAGCCCCCCCAAAAGGCCCTATGGGACATCATCCCTTTTCAAGGCTGTAAATGTCAACCAGCCATGCCCCATGCATAGAGTTGGGAGGTACCTGCAGGGTCATCTAATCCAACCCCTGGTCAATTCAGGAACTCACAACCACCTACACACCCACAGTGATCCCAATTTCAAGCCCAAATGATCCCCCCCCCAAATCTACAGAATCCAGCCTGGCCTGGTGGAAATTCACCTACCATCCCAATTCCCTGTGTATGCAAGAGACAAACACTGGCACATCCCTTACTGCCCACCCACTCACAATCTGTTTAAGTTAATAAAATCAGCATTTATGTCAGATGACTATCTAGCCTCTGCTTAAAAACTTCCAAAGAAAGAGAACTTACTACCTCCTGAGGAAGTCTGTTCCATTGAGGAACCGCTCTAACTGTCAGGAACTTCTTCCGGATGCTTAGCCGAAAATTCTTTTGAATTCATTTTAACCCATTGGTTCTAGTCTGATCCTCTGGGGCAACAGAGAACAACTCTGCTCCATCTTCTATATGACAGCTCTTCAGGTATTTGGAGATGCTTATCCTATCACCTTATAGTCGCCTTCTCTCCAGGCTAAACAGACCAAGCTCCCTCATCTGACCATTACTTTTATATTCCTGCTTTTTTGCCCTGGTGATCTCTTACTGCCTTTTAGCTCAGCCTATCTCAACTTTTTTACCATTGAGAAACTGCTGAAATTTCTTCAGGTTTTAAGAAACCCCATATGTGGTGCAACTGGGCAGAATATGGTTGAAAAGCATAGCTGTGTACCTGTCCTTGCAGGGCCCCTCCCGTTCCCACAGCCTCCAGGGCTCTCATTGGTCATTTTGGGAGGGCGTGTGTGCTGACATGACCATATCACCCCCCTGTGCTGGGAATGGCAGAATATAAATGTGATTACTAAAATAAATAAAACATTTTTTTAACAAATTTGAAAAAATACTAAAAATTAATTAACTCCCACTCATTTGGGAAACCCTTCCAGGGCGGTCAAGAAGCCCCAGGATTTCATGAAACCCTAGTTGAGAACATTGGCTTAGCTTGATGGCTAGGACAGATAGAGAACAATTCCAAGCCTCAACCACTTGCTAAAATATCATGGAGCAGGAAGTTGCCCTGGACTTCCTAAGACTCATGGGGAAATGTATGGGGAAATGTGCAGAGAACCAGGCTGCTAATGAATAAACTATTTATGCTTCTTAACACCATCTTTGCTAGAATAAGTTGTATGCATTTCTCAGTTGCTCAGAAATACCTGAAGCCGATTTTAACTATGTTCTTTCAGTTACAGTTGAATTTTTAAACATTTATATCCTGCTTTTCCACCATAACATAATGTCAGTACATATGTTAGAATACAGTGATATAACCCAGGCAAAAACAGTTTAACAGATTTGTTTTATTATTCTATTCTCCTTTTCTTTATTTTCCTTTGGAAGATTTGCGCATGAGGATGGCTCTCAACCCAAAAGATTCCTCAAGGAAAGCAAGCAATTTTCACTGTGATTTTTTCCCCAAACAGTCTCCCTCTTGTCCCAGATTCATCATGATTGCTTGAGAGGCAAATATCTCACCACTTGGATGCTACACAACTCCTTCCTCTGCAGACAAAAATAATATCAAACTCTTCCAGTCAAAACACAAACCAACCTTTGGTGTCAATGTGAGTTATGTACTTTGAACAGCAGATGTTTGGAAGCACTTATATTTATCTAAATTGATTTGATCCCTTTCTTTTCCATTTAAAAGATATTTTTATATGAAGGTCTCTGTGAATTTATTTAATTATGCCATAATTTTGAATTAAAGTGTTTCTTTTAAAAATGTGAAATCTTTGCTCACAGTTCTGGCAAACAGTCAACAACAGTGCCTGAATGATTATTTTTACAATGCCCAGCAGTTTCAAACCTCCTGGATTTCAAGGGTGGGAGGAGAAAAGAACTTTGGAAGAGGTCAGGCCCTAGGAACATCTGCATTTTAAGGAAAATTTTATTTGATTAGCAAGAGAAACATTTAAACGGGGGGGGGGGGGGGGGAGGGAGGATTGCAATGCAGTTCCAATGCCTTGCTAACCAAGAACCATAAAAATACTGATGAAACTTTTCCTGTTCTTACTGCTATAAGTCAGCCAGAGTTTGAATCCACCAAGGAGTCAAAGAGAATGTAATATATTTGGTTCCTTCTTCATAAATATCAATTTATGAATAGGATGAAGAAATGTACAAAGCACCATTTCATTAAAATGGGTCAAGGGTGGGATTTTCAAATATGAATCTCACTTAGAAGCACAAATTCAAATGAATATAATTTGATTTCCATGAAGGTTAATGGAGCTTGTGATCTTATTAGGCACATTTATGCAAGCCCCCCGCCCGGCAAATTTTCCTGGAGCAATGATTGAACTGAGAACCAAATGAGCAGTCCACGACCACCTTTTTGTGTGGCCACCTTTTATGCTTATAGTCCCATGTTCTTCCTTGCTTTTCCAGTACACTGTTTTTACTAGATTTCCTATGTCTTCTTTCTAATTTCCATTGTGCCTGTCTAATCAGAACAAAATCCTCATTATTTTTAAGCAAGATCAGACATTTGTATGTGATTTCCTACTGGACTTAAAAATTAATTTACTGATCCTTCAAGAGTCATTTTTGAAAAATGCAGCTCATATATAAATGAGACTTCTGTTTTACATGGAATTTCTATTATTCATTCATTTTTTCTAATTTCATGCCTCTTATTCAAATCAATTATTTATCAACAAAGCATGTAAGATGATAAATAGTACTCAAGGTAATAGATTAGTATGCTCGTGCACACTTTACAAACCTGGGATAATGCACTTTTGTTGAGTTGTTAAGCAATAGAAATGAATGTGGTAGATTGGGCTTTAAAAGACTCAAGGTACAGTATGCCTGCAAATGATGAATATTTCCCAAAACATTTACTGGTGCAGTTCACAAAAAAAGTTGCATCAGTGAATTATATATAGCATAGCCCTCCATAAAAAGAAATTATGGTTTGTAACTTGTAAATTGTGGAATTCACTACCAGTTGATGTAATGATGGTTACTAGCACAGATAGATGTCTGTAGGATTCATGGAGGACCAGCTGATCAATGGCTACCAGGGATCATGACCAAAGGGAACTTCTATATTCAGAGGCAGCAAACCTCTGAATACCAGTTCTAGGTGACAACATTGTAGGAATTCCTGGGCTTCTTTGCCTCCAGGCAACTGGAAGGCCATTGTCTGAAATACAATGCTGAGGTAGATGGAACACTAGTCTGACCAAGCATGGCACCCTTCTTAACTATGCCAAGGTTTCATCCCTGGTGGGAAATGTAAAGCCTATTCAAGACAAGTTACCATCTTGAATAAACTAAACTACATGGAAATATCTTGCAGAATGTTGAATCTGCCCAACTCACTGCGTCTCAGTAAGAGTTGAGCTGAGGCTCCTTGTAGTTCCACCATTCCTAATGTTACTGTTGTTATTATGTTAATGTTATTGTTGTCATATAAATGATGTTAACTGTATCATTTTCTTGTTTCATGTAAACCACCCTGAGCCTTTGGGGAGGGTGGCAAATAAATAAATAAATAAATAAATAAATAAATAAATAAATAAATAATGAATGAATGAATGAATGAATGAATGAATGAATGCAGGCTAATTAACAGCCCATGTGCATAGATTCAGACAGGTAGCCATGTTGGTTTGAAACAGCAGAACAAAGTTCAAGTCTGATGGCATTGTTAAGACCACCTAAGTTTTATTCAAGGTATGGGCTTTTGTGTGCATGCCACTTCTTCAGACAATGCACTGAAAATCAATAACTACATCTGCTGTTAATTTACTCTCTCCTATATGTAGTCTAGTGATTTCCATTTCATTCTCTGAAGAACTGTTTATTCATACAAAAGCTTATACTTTCAATAAAACTTTGTTGGTCTTAAAGGTGCCATTGGACTCAAGCTTTGTTCAGCCCATGTACATTAAGAACGTCAACGTGTTCCTTAATCTGGAAACTTATCATCATCATCATCATCATCATCATCATCTTATATCATACCATAATTATATCATACTACTATATATAATTCCAGGCATACTACCCAACAACTCACTTCTTAAAACAGGTGATTGGTTCAGAGCCCTGGGGGGGAGGTGGGACTTTGGGGGATGATTGCCACAAGAGTTCTAATGACTGTCTCTTTTGGCAGTTGCTGGGCAGCTTCTTGTCTGCTGCATCTTATTCTTGGACACCTGATGTGTAGATAAGCTACCTGCCATATTAGCTAGGGGACTGGATGGGGAGGGTTGAGGGAAGGGTTGGCCCTTATGAGGAATATTGCTGAAGGGTTGATGGGGTTGGAATCAGGTTGCCATGTTCACCCCTGGCCACCTGCTGGGATAAATGGGTAGGATTGTCAGATTCAGGATGGAAAACTCCTGGAAATTTGAAGATGGAGCCTTGGGATGCACAATGCTATAAAGTTCACCTTCCAAAGTATCTATTTTCTCAATGTGTGATTGAGTAATTCGTGAAGTAAACTTTCTTCCATGTTCTCTTATTTGTGTTTCTGAATTGCAATAATATGCTGTTTAAAATGTCTGCAGTGCTTCCAAGGTCACCATGTGACCTTCTGTGAGCTTTTCTTAATTGAATGCTATAGCACTAGACCAATATAACACTTCACTTGTACAGCAGCACCATTGAGATACATCTTCAAAGGCTTCATGCTAGCATCTCCTTTCAGGGTACTATGTAATTTCCTATAATAGGAACACATGGCTGGTGAATTACTAGACCATGCATTATGCCCAACCACACATAATTCAAGCTGCAAAGTTTTTGTTTTTGTGTTTGGTATTCCAAGATTGACTGCTTATGACCATGCTTGGATATCTCCTCTGAAATCTGCAGAAAACAATCAAAATTCCTGTGAGAAGATCTCAATCTTAGCTGGGTTGTTTCTTCCCTCCAAATTTCAAGGACGATTGGGTGAACTTAGGAAGTAAACTTAGTTCCCCTTTTACTAAATATTTAGCTAGACAAAACATGGGTGAAAGCAAAACAACATATTTCAGTTAACATAAAAAAAACCAGGCATTCAATAGTGTGTTGTGAGTGAAATGTTTCAGCTTAAATGGACAAAATATCAGCTGCCACATAGCAGTTACAGCCTTTTCCCCAAGGAATTGGATAGTTTGTGTGGGGGCCAAATTGCAGTAAATAAACACTGAGGCAAGATTCTGGCTTCTTTTCCCCAGAACATTTACCAAAACACAGGTTTCTTCCTCCCATCTTACAGTTTCTGGTTCTTGGAAATGCCTTAGGTAGATTTGGTGCTTCTGGCTTTTGCCTGGATACTTACACCACATCAAATAAAGTTTCTTCCCTAAGCCTAACCAGATCCAACCTAAAAGCAAAACAAAAATCCTGGCTAACATGATGCTGTTAACTTTAGTCTCAAAATCCCTGTTAGTGTTGTCAGGTGGAATAAGGCTGGTGGCAGGGGGATTTGAGGATGCAGTCTGGGAGTTCCCCATATCAGCATGGTGGAGACATTGGGGATGACGCTCTGGATTTTGGACAAAACTCTATAGTAGTTTTGCCCCTAAACCAGAGTGAGCACCATGGCTAGCACCCACTTCCCTCCACCCATAACTTGCAGAGCCTCTGTTTGTGGATCTGGCTCCTGCACCCACCCACTCTCCTCCACTACTATTGTGCCCCACCCAAAACATGTTGAGCCACCAACTGCAGCTCTGCTACCTGCATACATTGCCTTCTCCCGTCACACCTGCTCCCCCTGAAACTTGTGAAGCAGCTTTTGATGTATGGCATCTGCAGTGGGGCATCATACAGAATTAAATACAATATTAATCACAGTTGGTTCCAGCTGAGATCTAACATCATGAGGCATCAATGTTTTGAGGAGCACTAGATGGAATATGTTGCTGTCCTGACCTCAATCAAGCACTTGGTGGGAAAGCTCTATCTTACAGGCCCTGTGGAACTGAGCCAGTTCTGTCAGGGACCTTAGATTTTATGGGACCATATTCCACCAGGTGGGGGGCCAGGACTGAAAAGGCCCTAGCTCCAGTTGAGGCCAGGCAGACTTCTCTCAGCTCAAGGACAACTAACCTGTTGGTGTTCAAAGAGTGAAGGGCTCTCTGGGGGGCACTGGCAGACAGGTGGTCCCTCAGATACGCTGGACCCAGATCATGTATAGACTGGAAGGTCAAAAACAATTTCTTGAACTAGATCTGGAATTCAACAGGTAGCCAATGCAGCTGCCTCAGCAACGGCTGGATGTGGAGTCTCCAAGGTGTTCTAGTTTGAACCCAGGTGCATTTTGCACTAGTTGCAATTTCCAGGTCAGGAACAAGAGTAGGCCCATGTAGAGCAAGTTACAGAAGACTAATCTGAAGGTGATTGTCACATGAATCACTGTGGCCAGGTGTTCCAGAGTCAGATAGGGCGCTAGTAGCCTTGCCTGGTAAAGACAGAAAAATGCTGACTGGGCTACTCTGATGACCTGCACTTCTATAGAAAGGGAAGCATCAAAGATCACATCCAGATTCCTGGCAGACTGTGAAACATGAAGTTGCACACCTTCCAAGCTGGGTAAGCGCACTTCCTACCCAACCACAAGACCTTCATCTTGGAAGGGTTGAGTTTCAGGTGACTCTGCTTGAGCGAAACCGTTACTGCTCCCAAACATCTGGCAAATGTTTCGGGAGGGGGGGTGTAGGTGGGAAAACTACCCATCAGACGGTTGAGTTGAGTGTGATCAGTATATTGATGGCAACCCAGCCCAAAGCTCCAGACCAACTGGGCCAGAGTGCATAGCTTCAAACTGTGAACCATTGTGGGTTGATTCCAGAACTATTAATGTGGATTCTACAGTTGGGCTTCCAGAAGACACTCACAGAAGCACATTTTCCTTTTCTTCCCCTTCTCCCAACATCACTTGGTCCATCCCCCGAAAAACACTGCTTGGAAGGGACCACTGTGAAGAAAAAGTCACTGAACACCGCATGGGAAAACTTCAGAGAAGGGGCCAGGGAATGAGTAAAACGTCCCACCTTGTTCTTTAAGTGGCAGAGGAAGCACACTGGAACAAGCTTTCCTTTGGCACAAAAGCAAGGTAGGAGTGATTTTGCCCAGTTCTCCCTTTACGCAGCAGCCCTCAATGCCTGATGACATTTTGCCTCAGTTGTCCTGTGATTCCTAGCAAAGAACTATTGTGGGAATCTTGAGCATAAATCTTTATGGATTGCAGATCTTCTTGCAGCCTAACCTCCTTTCAGGGTTGTTGTGAGGATGAAATGGAATACAGGAGAATCATGTGTGTTGCCCTAGGCTCCTTGGACGATGACAGGATAAACATGGTCACAGGGTCCAGCTACTAGCCTTACCACTTTTTGATCTTCTGCAGAGAATTTTTCTTAAATTAAAATTTTGACTGTTCTAGTCTTTAAAAACAAGCCTTAATTATACAAGAGTTATATAAGGAGCAAAGTTCACTCTCTCCTTCTTCCATGTAGCGTCACATTTATCCATTGTGCACATTAAGAATGCCCCAGCTTTATTAGAGCAAGTAGTTACATATATGGGAGTTTCCTAGGCCATTTAGATAAAGTATGATACATAAGCTATTACATAATACATAAGAAAACCAAGCATGAAATAAACAGTAAATTTGTTTAATTTTAAGACTTTGTTGACTTGAATGGAAAGTATAGGAAGGAGGGCTAGTAACTCACTGCAATCCATTTGTGTGAATGAAGCACACGTGCAAAAACATAGCTTATGCTTACTGCAAAAACTGGGATGTGGGAAAGAGATGATCAATGCTCTAGAGCAGGTGTAGTCAACCTGTGGTCCTCCAGATGTCCATGGACTACAATTCCCATGAGCTCCAGCCAGTGTTTGCTATTGCCTAAAGTGACTATTGCCTAAAGGGCTCATGGGAATTGTAGTCCATGGACATCTGGAGGACCACAGGTTGACTACCCCTGCTCTAGAGCTCTATCGACATAGAAAATGCTATAGCTTTGCTTAGTCTACCGTTACTTCAGGGGAAAAAATCCCTCTTAATGTTTCTTCTTAGCCATTCCATAGCCATGAAATGGAAGGCCTGGAGGATCATTGTCCATGGGGTCGCGATGGGTCGGACACGACTTCACACCTAACAACAACAGCCATGAAACAGATGGACCTTCAATTCATGTAGAGGGAAGTTACGTGGCTATAAGGTAGGGTGTGTTTTAATAACTGTATCTTCTTGTTTGGTTGAATGTCACTACTGCAAGTTGATGGACAGGAAAACAAAATTCTGTAAACAATCTGTCATTATAATGAGCTGGTTTTCAAATAAGCTTCAATGGATTTTCTTGAAATCCATATGCAAACAAGACTATTGCCTAAAGGTTAAATAGACAGTTAAAATACAAAAGGACAGGCATGCTGCAAACTACTGCCACATTAGTACAGGGAACAAGTATCATAAAGCCTGATATCACAACCACCACAGAATTGGGTTATTTGTTTTCTGAGTAGGAATTCTGAGGTGCTAATATACACGTATCTATATGCCTTTTAAAACATATTATACTCCAAATTGTGCTAACAACTGCTTCATTTTCTCTTATGGATTTGTCGATCCATTCACCAGAACCACATAGTAATTTTTTTTTGATGTGCCACTTCTGATTGCAGATGGTTTATGGGTTTTTGTTTTTGAATTCTTGAATACCTTGGGGAAAGCATTTCTAGAGCCAGCTTGGTGTAGTGGTTAGGAGTGTGGTCTTCTAATCTGGCGAGCAGGACTGATAAAGCTGTTCTGACCGAGCAGTGATATCAGAGCTTACCCATTTCAGAGGGTGTCTGTTGTGGGGAGAAGAAAGGGAAGGCGATTGTAAGCCGCTTTGAGATGCATTTGGGTAGAGAAAAGTGGAATATAAGAATCTTCTTCTTCTAGAGATACAAGCCTTTTTGGTGCAGTGGGTAGAGAAAAGTGGCATACAAGAACAACTTCTTCTTCTTCTTCTTCTTCTTCTTCTTCTTCTTCTTCTTCGACACTTTGAGCCTTTTGGTCCCTTGAAGTGTGCAGACAACACTAGATTCACAAAAGACATTTAGTGGATTTAGGAGGACTCTCTACAGCAGGGGTAGTCAAACTGCGGCCCTCCAGATGTCCATGGACTACAATTCCCAGGGCTCCTGGGAATTGTAGTTCATGGACATCTGGAGGGCCGCAGTTTGACTACCCCTGCTCTACAGACTGCATCTCTTGGGGCAGTGGTCCCCAACCTTTTTATCACCGGGGACCAGTCAATGCTTGACAAATTCTACTGAGGCCCGGGGGGGGGTTGTCTTTTGCTGAGGGATGTTGCTGCTGCCACCTGAGCCCCTGCTCTGCTTGCTTTCCCGCCGGCGTGCCTGACTTCCCACTGCCCACTGGGGAGTGCTGCCAGCAGCAGCTGCACAATGCCACGCCGAGGGGGAGCCCCAGCCATGGTGGCCGCTGAAGAGTACCACAGGTGAGCCGGTGGCAGAGTTGCAGGGCAGCCCCCAAGGCACCAGGACGAGGAGGAGCCGCGGCTTGGTACCAACTGATCCATGGACCGGTACTGGTCTTCGGACCGGGGGTTGGGGACAGCTGTCTTGGGGAATGTCTTTGTTGGTTGTCTTTAGGAAATTTTTTTTCTCTGCTAAGAGAACATAGGATACTGGTGAGGTAAACTGATGTTCATTACTGATGAAGTCATAGGCCTGACTTACAACTTTGTAAATATCTCTTCAAGTTTTGTTGCCATACTTAATGTTAAAGCAGGCCTTGTAGTTCAGTAGGGAAAAAAATCTACTAGCAACCGAAGTTGTCTCCCCGAGTTTAAAGGCAAGAAAGATGACACAGGCCATTAACAGACAGGGATTTGAAAATTAAAAGTGAAAAAAGGGTTGTCTCAACTTTACTCACCCCCCCTCCCCCATTTATGGGCTAGAAGAAGAAGAAGAAGTTGGTTCTTATATGCCGCTTTTCCCTACCTGAAGGAGGCTCATTTGTGATATCTAATACATTCAGGAATTCCAAGGCAAAGGGAATGGGTTTCATCTGCCTTCAAGGGTTTTTTAAAGTCATTTTTACTTCTGACTGCCTCCAGTTCAAATGACTAAAAGAAACCCTTAACTTCTCTGAACCATTTTCCCCATTTGCAATTGCATAGCATTAGGTTTCCTTCAGATGATGTCATTTGGTATTGAAAAACTGGAAGTTTTAAAACAAAGCAGTTATTCAGACACATGATCACAATAAGGAAATGGTTCATGGACCTCTGTCTCTTCCCATAATGTAAATGACAAAAGAAAAAGGAACTCTGCAAAGAATATGAGTCATTCATGAAACGTTTTCATATATGGGGAGGGGGGAATTCCAAGGTGAGGGGAGAAGGAGGAAGTGTTTTGGATTTTGTTCAAAACATTCATATTGCATGGTGGCTTATTATGCACTCTTCAGTGCTTGATTGATTCTTAATTAATCTAAGAGAGCAACTGACATGGGCAAAGTACCATCTCCACTGAAGTGACTGGGAAGATCAATTGCACAGGAGTTATGTACATGCGTCAGAGCTTCTACATATGCAAGTAACTGCCAGAATATTGTGATATGGGAGTTGTTACATAGAGGATTAACAATACACATTTTTGCTTTGAACTGTACTAACATATGGTGCCACTTCTAAACATACTGATGTAAGCTGACAGTAATAAAAACCATTCTCGGTTTCCTCCCAAGACTGACATTAAATATTTAAATAGATTCCAAAAAATGGTCAGGGATTTTGATCCGAATGGACTTAGAGCTTAGCGCCATTACAGAAAAGTCAAACAGCAATTAATCTAACAATCTTTCATGCAAATTTAGGGACCTTACCTAGAGTTATTTTCAAAAGCGGAGGGGCCCTTCAGTATCAGGGAGATGAATATTTCATGTTAAAAATTAATACTTGTAATTAAATATATGGCTTAATTATGTCCTCTAATACTACAAAGAAATGGATTTTGCAAAGTCTATACAATGTCATTGTTTGAACAACTACAACAGGCGATGTTACAATACAAATAAACATGCCAGGTCAAAACTTGTCACTTTAAATGGAAGATTAGTTAAAAATATGTGAAGAATTTTAAAAATGTTATTCAAATCTTAGATTTAAATATTATAAAGAGGGCACTTTTTACCATGATCCTAACTCATCTTTCCTTGCATTTATAGAACAGGCTGTCTTGTGATATGCACTGGTTCCTTTAACTTATTATTATTATTATTATTAACTGAATTTATAGTCCGCCTTCCACCAGGGACTCAAAGAGGATTGTAACAACAATCTAAACCCCATAAAAATCAAAACCCTTAAACCAAAGTTAGAAAGAGATTTTTTATTATTATTATTATTATTATTATTATTATTATTATTATTATTATTATTATTCGATTTATTTCCCGCCACTCCCTACAGGCTCATGATGGGTAACAATAGTCTTAAAATCCCCCATTAAAACCCCCATTTAAAGACTATAAAAATACCCAACACGGCAGAAAATACCACTCTCTCCTACCCGAACAAGGGCATTGGGGGATGGAGAGTGATGAATGAATGAATGAAACCCCCCCAGGGAGGCAATGTTCTTCCTTGCTAATCCCAGCCTCAACCATAGACCTGGCAGAAGAGCTCCATTTTACAGACCCTGCGGAATGCTGACAGCTCCCGCAGGGCCCGCAGCTCACCCGGGAGCTCATTCCACCAGGTGGGGGCCAGGACAGAGAAAGCCCTGGCCCTGGTTGAGGCTAGGCGCGCTTCTCTGAGGCCGGGAACGATCATTGGGTTTTCTCCCGCAGAGCGTAGAGCCCTGCGGGGCACATAGGGCGACAGGCGGTCCCTCAAGTATGTGGGTCCAGACCTGTGTAAAGCCTTAAAGGTTAAAACCAAAACCTTGAACTGGATCCAGACAGCAATTGGCAACCAGTGCAGCTGCCTCAGCACCGGCTGGATGTGGGCCCTCCAAGGTGTGGCAGTGAGGACCCTAGCAGCTGCATTTTGCACTAGTTGAAGTTTCCGGATCAAGGGCAGGCCTACATAGATCGAGTTACATAAATCTAATCTGGAGGTGACTGTCGCATGGATCACTTTAGCCAGGTGGTCAGGAGACAGGTAGGGTGCTAGTAGCCGGGCCCGGCAAAGGTGGAAGAATGCCTGGCCCGCTACTCTATTGATCTGTGCCTCCATAGTCAGGGAGGCGTCGATAGTCACCTCCAAATTCCTGGCTTGGGGCACGATGGTAAGTTGCGCTCCTGCCAAGGTGGGTAAATGCGCTTCCTGTTTCTGCCCCCTTCTTCCCAGCCACAAGACCTCCGTCTTGGAGGGGTTGAGTTTCAGGCGACTCTGCTTGAACCATTCTGTCACTGCTTCCAAACATCTGGCAAATGGTTCCGGGGGGGAGTTCGGGTGGCCGTCCATTAGGAGATAGAGCTGGGTGTCATCAGCGTACTGATGGCAACCCAGCCCGAAGCTCCGCACCAGCTGGGCCAGAGGGCGCATAAAGATGTTGAACAAGGTGGGGGAGAGAACCGCACCCTGGGGGACCCTGCAAGGGAGTCTATAAGGACGTGAGAACTTTTCCCCCACTGCAACCCTCTGGGTCTGGTCTTGGAGGAAGGAGCATATCCAGCGCAAGGCTGTGCCCCTTATTCCTGTGCCGGCAAGGTGGTGGACCAAGATCTCATGGTCCACGATGTCAGAGGCCGCTGACAGGTCCAATAGGACCAGCATGGCCGACCTGCCTCTATCCAGCTGGCGATGGAGGTCATCCAGCAGGGTGACCAGTACCGTCTCCACCCCGTGGGCAGGACGGAAGCCAGACTGATATGGATCGAGTACCAAAGTTTCTTCCAAGAAGGCCAAGAGCTGGTCCACTGCGGCCCTTTCCACCACCTTGCCCAGGAACGCTAGGTGCGATACTGGGTGGTAGTTGGCAGGGTCCCGCGGGTCCAGTGTTGGTTTTTTCAGGAGAGGACAAACCACTGCCTCCTTCAGCCTCTCAGGGAACTCCCTGGAACTCAGGGAGCGGTTGATAATGTCCCTGAGTTGGCCTCCTATCCCCTGGCCAACTCCTTTGAGGAGCCAAGAGGAACAGGGGTCCAGGGGGCAAGTGGTCACCCTGACTGACCCCAGCAACTTGTCCACTTCGGAGGAAGAGAGTCACCTGAAGCCATGAAACCTCACTGCCAAAGGTGGCCAACAGGCTCCAGTTCCTTTACTGTATTAATTGTGGCCGGAAGGGTACGGTGGAGCGACAAGACTTTATCCGTAAAATAGCTTGCTAAGGCCTCACAGCCATGATCCAATTGGCTAGTATTTTGGCGCCCCTCAAGGGTGGTAAGAGATCTAACTACCTTAAATACTTGGGCCAGGCGGGAGCTTGCGGACGCAATTTCTGTGGCAAAAAACTCTCGTTTCGCCACTTTCACCGCCATCTCATACGCCCTCATCAGCGTGCAATGAGATGTTCTTGTAGCCTCGTTGCAGGTCTTCCGCCACACTCACTCTAGTCATCTCAATTCCCTCTTCTTCTCCCAGAGTGCCCCCGTATACCAGGGGGCCCGTTTGAGTCGAGGGCAGAGAAGACGTTTAGGGGCGATCTCATCTATAGCGGTTGTCAGATGGGACTGCCAGTCCTCCATTAGGGCCGCTAATGAGTCGCCAGGAGGTATCGGGTCCCGCAGAGCATTCTAAAAACCAATTGGATCCATGAGTCTCTGCGGGCGGATAGAAATACGCCCGCCACACAACTAGGGAGGGGGTGGTACCCTTAGCCGGGCCCGCAGGGCATAGTGGTCTGACCACAGTACAGCCAAAGCTGTATCCAGATCCACCTCTTAAAAAGAGATTTCGACCTACAGAGTTGGATCCAACAAGTCATTATTAGATTTTTGCTGTATTCCTCTCTCCTTGACAATACCTTCCCACCCCAGTAGCACGTTAAAGACTAACAAATTTTGTGGCAGTGTAGGAACTTTCATGAGTTGCTGCTCACCTCTTCAGATACAGCTAGAATGTGAGTCTCTGTCCTTGGAAAGGTGAGTTATTTCAGATGGCGAATTACAAATTGCAGGTGAATGGCAACAGCAGGTGAATGACAATAGGAGGTGATATTGGATCATATGCCCAATTTATCTACAAAATATATAAATCAACTCAAATATAAACCCCATTTCCAAAAAAAATGAACTTTACTTTATAGGTGAGCGTGCCCTCCCTGCAATTTACTTTATTATTTGTTCTGGTTAGCAAAGGGGACGTTGCTGTTACAGAATACATGTTCAGCATATTGCTAGTTAAAGATCTTAGTTAGCCAAGACAGGTGAGCCAACGGTTACTCGAGCAACTTATTCCAGGATATTCATATAGGGTTTCAGACATACCAGTTCCAGAGCTGATTTTAATACATGCACAAAAATCTAGAATACCATTGCACAAGAAATCTGTCCTGGGTCCTGTGTTGTTCAACATATGTATAAATGATTTGGATTTGTATGAAGGAATAGAGGGGGTACTTATTAAATTTGCAGATGACACTAAACTGGGAGGGGTAGCAAATATACCAGAAGACAAAATCAGGATAAAGGATGATCTTGACAGAATAGAAAACTGGACTAAAATGAATTTCAATAGTAATACATGCAAAGATCTTTATTTAGGTAGGAAAAATCTGAGTAGGTAAAAAGGCAAACAGGATTTTGGGCTACATTAAAAGAAGCATAGTGTCCAGATCACATGAGATGATGTTACCACTTTACTCTACTATGGTAAGACCTGACTTGGAGTACTGTGTTAAGTTTCGGGCACCACAACTAAAGAGAAACTGGAGCGTGTCCAAAGGAAGGCTATGAAGATGGAGAGGGATTTGGAGACCAAGTCATATGAGGAAAGGCTGAGGGTCTGTTTAGCCTGAAGACCCTCCGTCGCCAGTTGGATCGAGGCGGGTCGGCACTGCTGATATTATTAGACCTCTCAGCAGCATTCGACACAGTCGATCACGAGCTTCTAGCTTGACGCCTCATCGATGCTGGAATACAAGGGACAGCCCTTCAGTGGCTGATCTCCTTCCTCCAGGATCGTGGACAGAGGGTTGCAATAGGAGAGAAAACATCAGGCCGCCGGCAACTTACTTGTGGAGTCCCACAAGGAGCGGTCCTCTCTCCTATCCTATTCAACATCTTCATGCGCCCTCTCGCACAGCTGGTACGGAAGTTTGGGCTGGGTTGCCATCAATATGCAGATGACACCCAGCTCTTCCTCCTGATGGATGGCCGCCCTGACTCTCCCCCAGAAGCATTAGCCAGCTGCCTGGAAGCAGTGACGAGATGGCTCAAGCAAAGTCGTCTGAAGCTCAATCCTTCAAAGACGGAGGTCCTGTGGCTAGGTAGGAAGGGCCCATGTGAGGAAGCACGCCTGCCTACCCTGGATGGCGTGCAGCTCTCTACGGCTCACTCCGCCAGGAACCTAGGCGTGATTCTGGACGCCTCCCTCACAATGGAGGCCCAGATCACAAAGGTAGAGCGGCTGGCATTCTACCATCTCCGCCAAGCCAAACTACTAGCGCCCTACCTGGCCCCGGAACACCTAGCCACAGTGATCCATGTGACGGTCACCTCTAGACTGGACTTTTGTAACTCGCTGTACGCAGGCCTGCCCTTAGCCCTGACCCGGAAACTACAACTAGTTCAAAATGCAGCAGCCAGGATCCTCACGGCAACACCGTGGAGGTCCCATATCCGGCCTATTCTCCATCAGCTGCAATGGTTACCAGTTGAATTCCGGATCAGACTAAAGGTTCTGGTAATTACCTTCAAGGCCATATGCGGTCAGGGCCCAGTGTACCTGAGGGACCGCCTCCCCACCTATGCCCCCAAAAGAGCTCTACGCTCTACTGTCTCCAATCAGCTAAGGATCCCTGGCCCTAAATAAGTCCGTCTGGTCTCGACCAGGGCCAGAGCATTCTCTGTTCTGGCCCCTACCTGGTGGAACGAGCTCCCAGAGGAGATCAGGGCCCTGACGGAGCTTAAACAGTTCCGCAGGGCCTGCAAAAGGGAGCTCCTCCACCAGGCATTTGGCCGAGACCAGACGTAATCTACAGCGACCAAGGGCCCCTACAGCGACCAAGGGCTCCCCCCCACCCCCCCTCAGAATTCAATCAATAAGCCACCCCCCTGAGAATCCCATCAACAAGCCCTGGACCTTTTTGTATTACGATTGGTTACTGTTATACTGTGTTGTGTTTGGTTGCAATTGTTGGTTATCGATGTACATGTTCTACAGACTGTTTTATGTATGGTTCTCTGTTATAATGTAAACTGCCCTGAGCCTCCGGGGAGGGCGGTATAGAAGTATGACAAACAAACAAACAAACAAACAAACAAACAAACAAACAAACAAACAAATAAATAAATAAAGTGAAGATGACTAAGAGGTGATATGATAACCATCTTCAAATACTTGAAGGGCTGTCATATAGAAGATGTTTTCTGTTGCCCCAGAGGGTTGGACCAGAACCAATGGGGTGAAATTAATTCAAAAGAATTGTCAGCTAAACATCCAGAAGACATTCCTGACAGAGTGATTCCTCAGTGGAACAGGTTTCCTTGGGAGGTAGTAAGTTCTCCTTCTTTGGAAGTTTTTGAGCAGAGGCTAGATAGTCATCTGACAGAAATGCTGATTTTATGAACTTAGGCAAATTGTGAGTGGGTGAGCAGGAAGGAATGTGCCAGTGTTTGTCTCTTGAGACCCTTCCTTGAATACCCAGGGAATTGGGATGGTAGGTGAATTTACTCCAGAAATGTGCCAGTGTTTGTCTCTTATGGCCCTTCCTTGAATACCCAAAGAATTATTAATCACCACTGTGGGATGGTAGGTGAATTTCCTCCAGGCCATGCTGGATTCTATAGATTTTTTTTTGGGGGGGGGAGGATCATTTGGTCATGAAATTGGGGCCACTGTGGGTAGGCAGTGACCAGGGGTTGGACTAGATGACCTTGATGTACCTTCCAACTCTGATTCTATTATTCTGTGTATTTAATGATTCATGTGCACAAAATAATGCACCTGTCCTGATAGGTAAGAAAGCATGATGTACACATTAAGGTTTCCATACACAAACTATCACAATATCAAGGACTACCACATTAACCTTAAGATTTCCTTAGTGTCATTTTTGAGAAAATGTCTGGTAGATAACCTTAATTACCTGCGGCTTCCAGTAACATTGAGGTTGGCATTTTAATTTTAGAGAGTATTTCCCTTTCACCTTCATTCCACTTTAAGGGCAGGTATGACTCACTAGGATATCAGACAAGGAGGGGTTTTTCTAAGGAAATATCTTTGAGCTGTTCTACTGCATTCACTCCTCCCATGCCTACTGAATAGCCCTTGCTCCATATTCTCCAATACCAGGAAACTATCAGCAGAATAAGGAGAGATATTGCTTATGCTGTAAAGTTGGGGTGGGGGCTTAGACAGTTGTCAGAGAGGTTGTAAAACAGATCAGGGTGCAAGCAGCCAATTACTTACACCTCTGTATTTCTGTTCCATTCTAAGTGCTGAGTGTTGGAAAAACCTGGGGGTGGATTAAAACTATACAGCTAGACCCAAAGGGGACTTCTAGATCTTTTCAGAGCTAAAATATACAGAGAAACATTGGTTAAAAACTAATTTCATTTGATGAAAAGGCTCCATTTGTTTTTGGGAGGGGAATGCTCCAAATATGAAGAAAAATAAATTCCACAAACTAAAACTTCAGGATTTATTTTATGATAGATCTCTTGTGATAGCCTTGTGACAGCCAGCATGGTGTAGTGATTAAAGTGCCTGACTAGGACCTGGGAGATCCACTTGTGAAGATAAAATGGAGGGGAGGAGGACGAGGATGTAAGCCACTTTGTGTCACCATTCGTAAGAAATGCAGGATATAAATGAAGTCAGTAAATAAAGAAGCAAACAAAATGACATCTCAGGTTGAGAGGTTCTGGTGGTTTTCTAAGCTGTGCAGTTTTTCTTGCCCCTGAGCACAGCAGCTGCCCCTCCCATTGTTTGCCAATAATCTAAAGTCTGGAATTGTACAAAAGCACAATAATTAAGTATAGGCCTCAAGGGCAAAAGCCAACGGACTCTTGGCCCTCAGCCTTCAACCCCCCCCCCCCCCCGTGAGCTGTGCTGGCAGAATCAGCATCAGCTTGGGCTATATTCCACTGCCCTCCCGGAAGATTGTCCCTAGTGCCCATTTGTATGTATATTCTTAAATGGGGGGAAGGATCACTATATTTTGTAAGCACCTTGCTTTGAGTCTCTACAATTGAAGAAAAGCACAGAGTATAAGTGTTTAAATAGGTCTCTTGTAGAAGATGTGCCTCATTATGTGCTCTGTTCATATTTGTTTATATATGTCCTGTGAAAACTATTAATACTTTGCTTCCATTGGCAAGCTGACAATGGAAATACAAATTACAATCACAATGAAAAAAATACACATTATAGAAGCAACGTTCAGCATTTAGCAGTATGCCCAATAACAACAACAAAATGGGACGTGGTGCCCAGACAGGCTAATGAAAATAAAAATGTCAGCTAATAGCAGGCCTCATTAACATAGCACACAGTCCGTGGGAAAAAAGTTCATGCCTGTGGAAGCTTTTCTTTGCATCCTCAACCATTTATAAATGCATTTACTGCCCATGCCAGCCCATGCAAGCACAACAATGGCACACCTGCCCAGGACATGAAATGCTGGTGTGTTAATCTACAAATTATACATCAGATAAGTATAATTAATAGTGACAGAGCAGAGGGTCTGAGTTGCCTTTAAATATACAGACATTTATTACATACTAATTCAGTGTTGTGAACTAGTAACTAAAAGTTACTAGATTTTCCCAGACCTTTTCTGATTTCAGATTTTAACAGTATTGTGCTAACATTTCATAATATTTAATAATTTTCAAGTATAATAAGGTTGTTATAACAGCCTTGTATCCTTTCACCAATGAAACACAGATTCCTAAATCCAGGTGAAGCAGCCTCTAATTCTCCCCCTCCCCAATTTTAAAGAAAAATCCCTTGCTGCACCTCACAGGTGTAGCCATTCAATGAGAAATGCTCACTCGCCTGTAGCGAGAATGCTTGAATGCTTTCTGAATTACAGAAAAACAGTGATTTCTTGGCCTCTCCTTGGGAAACTAAGCTCGTAGAAAAGTTTGCTCTGAAACTGACCCACAAGCCTAATTGATCTTCTACTGGTCACCAGTGACCTGCTTTATCTGACAAGTTGGCCTGTCAACTACAGGGCGTCTAAGCCTTTGTTCTCTCCACAGCAGCTCTCTTGCCAAAGTGGTGCCACAAACAGGCGAAGAGGGCCTTGAGCTTGTTTCAGATGAGCTATTGGGTGAGTGCCAATTTTGTTCATGAACAGCCATAAGCATGTTCCTGCAAAGCAGGATGTGATCAAACTATTCAGAGCTGGAAAACCAGGTTTGCTTGCCAATTACGTTATTGCTTCAGTGCAGAGTATTAAACAGACAGCGCCACACCGGCCATGAAACCATTGTTTCCCTTTAACAACAGATTCTACATCTTCGGCCCTTTGGCTGTATTGTGCCATAATTACCGGTAAAAAAGCCACAGGCTGCTGAAGGAAGGACACCTAAGTAAAAGCATTTAGAGCCCCGGGAGTGAAAATATTCATTACCTTGCCTCCACAAAAGGTAAGAGAAAGCTAGCTGTCCCTTCCTCAGTTACCTACTTTCAGCTGCCAAACTCCTTTCACGTTAACATTCCTGTCCAGAAGGTGTAAATGGCAAAGGGCCAGCAGCTGCTTTAAGATACTTCATCATACTGCCCACTGCTGGCAAATAATTTTCTTTAAAACGTTAGCCGTTAATGTTCACATTTAATTAGAGAGAGTGCTCAACTTCCAATTCTTTATTAGTGTACAGCATTAAAAACGAGGCCGTGGGTTCTTTATATTCACTTTCATTCTTTTTGGTGTCTTTGTGTTGCTGTTTCTGTTACAAGGAATAAAGCCATAAAGAAAGTTGCATGAGATAACTTAAGATGTCTTTGCTAACAGATGCCTTGGCAGTGGAAAGGAAACGGCTGACAGTTTCTTTTTAGGGGCCTGAGTGTTAGAAGAGAGACTGTTGTCAATATTTAGCTATGCTCTTAGTTGTTTGTTGTTTTATTCACTTGAAAAAACATACAAAAAGTAGTATCAAATATTTGAGTTTAAATACCATTTTATTTGTTTTTGCACTTACAAAAAGTAGCTTGCATATTTGCTAAGCAAACTACTAAATGATCTCAGATTACATACACATCTACCATTCAACTCAGTGATGATGATAATGACCATCATTCTGTGAAGTCACCGTGGTTACATTAAAATCTCATACGCACATATAGCTGCCTTGGGGCTCTGTGAGAACTTTCACCACCCTCTCACCTGCTGTGGAAATTTTTCAACAGAGCAAAGTTCAAATAAAATTAGGACTTAAGATATGCAAGTGTATGTGTATGCTCATAGGGCCTAATTAACATCTAACAGTGATGGAATCCCAAACTACATTTTAAAGACTAACTAAAATGCCCACCACTAAACTATAACTCTATATTCACAGATAACAAACAATTATTATGCAGTTATCATCAAAGATTATTACTTATTGTCTGTGGAAACCAATTTCCTTCTAACAGTCAACAGGCACTTCGATACTAGAAGAGTTGAGGTTGGGTATAAGAGGTCTATCCAAGGCACAGGTGTATGATAGCCTTTATTACTACATTTTTCCTATGAACCTCAAAAGTACTGGAACTACAGATGCCAGCAGAACCCTGTGACAGCCTCAACCAACATCATGTGATTCAGCAGCCATGTTGCTGGCAGCTACCACAGAGCCTAAGAACCAGTACCTAAAATGAACAATATTATAAGTAACGTATGTTAACTTGTCAGATGTCATGCAACAATCTTAGGAAGGCTACCAAAGGAAATTATGTTTAAACATCGGATTTTATTTAAAGGCACAGCATATGTGAGCCTCCTTCAAACACCTAACACAGTGGTTCTCCACCGTCCTAATGCTGCAACCCCTACAGCAGGGGTGGTGGCGGCACATGCACACATGCATGATGCTGCTGCTGCTCCTGCTCGCCACGGTGCTGGCTTCCTCCGCGGCTTCCATGAGCTCCGAGGCAGTGCGAAGGAGGCCAGCACCATGCGGCGGCCGCCCCTCAGGAAAGGACCAAACAACCCTTTGAGGGGTTGCGACCCCCATGTTGAGAACCACTGATCTGACATGTTTATGCTTCCACAGGCAAGTACTACCGATATGCATATTAAAAAAAACAAAAACAAATGAGACTATCAATACAACCCTGCTCTAAAGCCATTGGTTTCAATGGATCTTCACGGTATAAGTCTGCATAAGAGCAAACTCTACGTCTGTGCTCCATTATCACCCTCTATCCTTGAGCAAAGCTTATCTCTCAAATGCTGCAAGTAAGGGGGTGCAGATTTTCTTCTTGGAGGAATAAATGTCAGGGCCAGAAACTGTTTTCTGCCGCTAAGGATAGCAGTCCTCAACACAATATAGCCAGTTCAAACTCAGTACCCTACAAGAGAATCAGCATAATGAAGAGCATGCCCTTTAAACATAGGTTTCATTTTTTTTCTTAAGTCAAGGTGTAAATCACTCTTTCCATTTTTCTCAGGTAATCTACAGGGCAGCTAAAGTTATCATCATATGTCAAAAGTATCTCAAGATCAATCAAGGCAGAAATGGAAACCAAAGCAAGTTTATATCTATACATTTATCTAATAGCTAGTTTTTGAGAGTCCCTGTGCTAGGAACACAAATAGTGTGACTTTGTACAATTGAGAAATCAATAAAGTGCATCTCACTCTGTAATAGAATGTGTATCAACTAGACTAGTACTGCTGGGAATCAAATATTTGTAGTGCACTACAGTTAAGATAAAAGTAGCATTTTATAGTCCACACTATCTCCTTGAAACTTGACCCATATGCTGCACTGACATTGGTATAAGGTAGGTGCCAGGAGCAACAGACCCAAGCAAGCAGAGCTGAAATCCACAACTTAAAGACAAGCTATACAATTCTCTGCAGAATTATTCCACAGCCCATTAGAGAACACACTGTGATAGAAATGCCAAACAAATCAAAATTGCCACAAACCAAACAGAAAAATCCCCTCTTCGTTTGCTGATGTCTTCTTGCTTGGTTTCAATGTTCTGTTTTAAAAATAAGGTATGTAAGAAAAAAGATTCCAAAAATGCTGTGGGTGCTTCCCAACAAAAAACATTTTCTACATTTAAAAATGTTATACGCCCAGTTCTGACCAGCAAACTACAGCCACGTAAAGAAAGTAATAACAAGACTTTCAAACTGGTAGCTGATTTTTGTAATGATAAATGTCTATTGTTGCATAATGTATTTTATCTCTCAATCATGTAAAACTTGCAAGGTAGCCTAGAAATAAGTATCAGTCAGGTAACAGTGTCTCCATAGTACAGGATATGAACTCGCATGAATTACAAGCATTCAGATTTCTACCCCTTCCTAATTCTCTGGCCTCCATGAAAACCACTGCTGAGGGCAAAGGACTCTCCATAACAAATAGGACATGGATAGGGTTGCCAGCCTCCAGGTGATCTTCTGCTATTACAACTGACCTCCAGATGACCAAGATCAGTTTTCCTGGAGAAGATGGTGGATTCAAAGAGTGGACTTTATGGCATTGTTACCTGCTGAGGTCCCTCTCCTCCCTAAACACCACCCTTCCCATGTTCTGTCCTCAAAAGTTCCAGGGATTTCTCATCCCAGATCCGGCAGTCCTTGACATGCAGCACAGGGAGCTAAAGTACAGCTGGGGAACTGGATACCATAGGTTGTCCTTTCAAATAAGACTTTGTAGTATCCCAAGCAAACTTTCCAGAATGTTTTTTGATGGGACTGTCAAAAAAACCACTCAAAATCTTTAACACACAACATATGCCATGTGAACAGAAGTGCCTTGCATTCACATTCTGGGAAACTGGGGACAAACATAAAGGATTTAGATTAATTTAAAACAGCGGTCCACAACCTTTTTCAGGTTGTGGCCCGTTGCCAAGGGGTGGTATGTCAATCTACATGCGCGGACTTGCTGTCAAAAATATATACTCTTAGATATTCTTTAAGCCATTTTATGAGCCTCTTGTGGCGCAGAGTGGTAAGGCAGCGACATGCTGTTTCAAGCTGTCTGCCCATGAGGTTGGGAGTTCGATCCCAGCAGCCGGCTCAAGGTTGACTCAGCCTTCCATCCTTCCGAGGTCGGTAAAATGAGTACCCAGCTTGCTGGGGGGTAAATGGTAATGACTGGGGAAGGCACTGGCAAACCACCCCGTATTGAGTCTGCCATGAAAACGCTAGAGGGCGTCACCCCAAGGGTCAGACATGACCTGGTGCTTGCACAGGGGATACCTTTACCTTTACCTTTAAGCCATTTTATAATCTTCCGATAAGCCACAAGTGTGCTGCCATTTCTAGATTCTATCAGTTTCTTTTCCCATTCTCTACCTCTGTTGCTTTTTTGGAAAATGAGGAACTTTTCTGGAAAATAAAATACTTTAACCTAAAGGATCACATTTAAATTGTTATTCCCTATAACCATCAGAATCTCAGTGACATCTGAACCCAACTAGCCTAATACTTACTTCTACACGTAGTGGCAGTTTTCTAATCCCCTCCCTCCCAGCATGTGTTACTTTACATCTTCTGCTGGTCTTCATTGCATGCGTTATGTCTTCTACCTTAAAATTATCAAGGTAATCTTACATTTTAATCTTATCCATCAAGTGTCTGGGAGTTTCCCCCTCTCCCAAGTTTTAATAATACAACACCAGTATATTTCCCAATACTGTGGTATTATACAACATAATACTATAATCATTTTGAAAAGTGGCTTTATATATTGTTGCTTCTCTGCAATAATTCCTAGGATAGTTTTGTGTGTGTGAAAGTTTTCAAAAAAGCGCCATGTTCAATGGGAAAACAATTCATTTCCCAGTAGAGAAGAGAACGGGAAGGGAGTATGTGCCAGTGAAGTTTTTATAATATAACATGGACTTACTTGAGCCAAAGCAGCATCTCGTTCTTCTATGACTGCATTCATTTCTTCAGCCATTATTTTCTTTTTGCGTTCCTGAGTCCTATATATTCGATCGACAATTACAGCTCCAGTCCTCCGTATAGCCATCCCAGAGTCTGCATTGTTTATTCTGTTCAGTAATTCCTGTAATGTCTACCAACAGCATTATATGTTAGTCAGACAAGAAGTTTTAATATATTTTATTTAATATAGGGTTTTAATTAATAGGCACATGTGAATTGTAAATTGACTGAGTGAAGTTATTGAATTTTCATACTGCGACAAAGATGTACATTATTAGTGTGTCAATTCTTCTTTTTCCCACATCTTAGTTCCTGAAACCCACTCAATTGAACTTAAGCCTCTAAGATATAAGACTGACATCAAGAAATCTCCTCAGAGAATGGCTTACCATGTCATTTTCTTCAGGGTTAATATTTTCTAGCCTAGAAAAAAGGGACACAGAAAGCCTGATCAGTAGCATTTCCTTAGTGCAGCAAAATGAGTTCGCTTTTTAAATCTTTAGAACCTCAAGTAATTTCATTCTAGTAGTCTTTAGAGTCAACCATGACACTGAACATATTAAAGTGCCACCTGCTCGATTCCATCTTTCAATAATGCTCCATATCTTCAGTACCGACTTCAGAATGTTAAGTTATTAATGTTTACTACTATATATGACTACAAGGATCAATTGTTCATATGTGCTTAGATGAAGAAAGTTCCCCAGTGACCGGAGAGCACATACTCTCATTTATTTATTTATTTCTGGACTTACAAATTTCATCTGAAATTATGTATTTTAGTTTTAGTTTGTTGCATCCCTAAATGAATGAACACACCAGCACTCCAATTATAAACATATTTACTTGGAAGGAAGTGTTGCTGCCTTCAATGGAGCTTATTTCCAAGTAAGCTTGGTTAGCTTTGTGCTTATGAGTCGATGGAAAGTGTTAGGAGGATGGACTTACCAAACACCACTTCTAATTCTGAACAGAAGTTCAGAAAATTAGATAAAACTTTAATTGAAAGTTCTTCCAGTTTCCCCCTAGAAGATTTCTGTGTTAACTAAGCCATTGGGGTCCCCATCCCTCAATTCTGAAACAACCACCTTGCGGATTTTTATGAAATTGTGATTCTTGTAGAAATTTACAGAATATTTATGATAGAACTATAAATGTATTAATTAATATTGCTCTAACTCTGTATCAGCGATCATCATTACTTAGAAACTCTAATAAAAAGTTAACTGAGTTTAAAACATAGGTTAATGTCTTTTGAAATGTAGAAAGCGATTCATAACTGAGATTAACTAATAATTATGTTGCTAACCATTAGTTGGCTTTCAAAAAATATCCAAGAAATTTCCTTGCACCATTTGCAGTTCTATCTTTTGATTGTAACTCCTTTTACTAAATTTGAAGAGACTCTTTAAAATTTTCCAGTCTTTTGGAACAGGTGCATCATATGAGGGTGATGTAGGAAAGGACCTTGGAAATACATGTGCTTTAGCTCTCTGTATTCAATACCCTGCATACTGTTTTAACAAAAAAAGATTTGAGAGTAAGGAAGACATCCCCCACTAAGCTAATTAAGAGGAGGTTAAATAACCTATACAACAGAAACTTCACTGTAACTTTTTCCAGTGACACCTGCTGACACTGAAATATACAAAGGGATTACACAGTTGAAGAAACTATAAACAGAAATATACTGTGCAATGGGCAATTGTTTTTTGCTTCCCCCCCCAAAAAAGGAAATCTATTGCTTGTAGAGGAATTCTCAAAGGAATCAGAAAATAATTTAAGAGTTCACAAAAGAAGATGTTTTGACTCGAAATGGATCCTTTTCAATTCACAATAGTCTCTCTCAAAGATACTCACACCCTCAAATATGGTGTGATATGTTTCTTGTGATATGTTTCAATAAGAGATCACACCTTCAATTTTGGTGTGTTTAATATCATCACAACGCATAGTATGTCAAAATGACTCTGAGTAATCATTAAAGTCACTTACAGCAGGGGTAGTCAACCTGTGGTCCTCCAGATGTTCATGGACTACAATTCCCATGAGCCCCTGCCAGTGGTTGCTGGTTCTCTCCCTCTCGGTGCTCTCTCCCACATTATTTAACATCTTTATGCGCCCTCTGGCTCAACTGGTACGGAGTTATGGGCTGGGTTGTCATCAGTATGCTTATGACACTCAGCTCTTTCTCCTCATGGATGGCCACCCAGACTCCCCCCCAGATCCATTTGCCAGATGCTTGGAAGCCATAGCTGGATGGCTCGAGCAGAGTCGCCTGAAACTCAACCTCTCCAAGATGGAGGTCCTGTGGTTGGGCCGTAAGGGAGCAGATCAGGAAGCGCATTTACCCTCTCTGGCTGGAACGCAACTTAATATCGCGTCTCAGGTCAGGAATCTGGGGGTAACCATTAATGCCTCATTAACACTCGAGGTACAGGTTAAGCAGATAGCTGGCCAGGCATTTTTCCACCTTCGCCAGGCCCCTCTACTAGTGCCCTATCTGTCCTCTGAACACCTAGCCACAGTGATCCATGCGACGGCCACCTCCAGACTAGATTTCTGTAACTCGCTCTACACTGGCCTGCCTCTAGGCTTGATCTGGAAACTGCAACTAGTCCAAAATGTGGCTGCTAGGGTCCTCACAGCTACACCATGGAGGACCCATATCTAGCCAGTCCTGAGGCAGCTGCATTCCGCAGGGCCTGTAAAACGGAGCTCTTCCGCCAGGCCTATGGTGAGGCTGGGCGGTGAGGAGGATCAGACCCCCCCCATGAAATCTGGTGGTAGTGAGTAAGCACTAGTTCCCTCCACCTCCCTGAGGTGGCGGAGACTCGATGATTAGTATTGCCATCTATTGCTGTTATTGCTGTTATTGTTTAATGGGTTATTGTAATTTTATGTGATTGTTATGGATTTTAAGGGAGGGGTTTTTATGTGAGCCGCCTCGAGCCTTCGGGGGGAGGCGAGATATATAATAATAATAATAATAATAATAATAATAATAATAATAATAATAATAATAATAATAGTCCATGAAAATCTGGAGGACCACAGGTTGACTACCCCTGACTTAAAGCAATTTGAGTCATGACTGTGTGATCTGTAGATAGTGTTCTTTGAGTTGTTGGCTTCTACCAGTGATGGAACGATCAGTATTATAGTTCACACCTTTTTGTCTTTTATCTTCACAGTTTGACAGATATGGTACTTTAACTCTGAACAAGAATGACAGTAGGACTGGGGTGTGGCTAAAGATGTCGTCCTGAGAGGGTGGCAGGGCATCTGCTCTGCTATCTCTGAAGCCTGACAGGGGTCAATTGTGCAAGCAATTGGCAGAAAAGAGGAGGGGTACGCAAACCCCACCTCACCTTTCTACCCAGGAAGTTCTTGGGGCCGTCTCCAATCCTTTAGGGAGTGTATCTCCCTGGATTATAGGCTGTCAGCGTTCCAGGTCCAGAGGACGACTGCCATTTTCTACCTCGGACTTTCTTTTCTTTCTTTAATCTTAAAGTATCTGCTTCAACCCTACATGATGATTTACTACAAATGAACGCTTTGAACTGAGGGGAGGACATCGGCTGAGTTCCAAAACATCATTTACTGCAAGTATCTCTCGTTTTTTTTTTCTTCGTCTTTCTTCCTGCATCAAAGCCTTTTGTTTCCCCCCTCCTCTTACTCTGCTCTGCCTGAAGCCACCTCGTTAAGAGGCAGGCTAATTCTCCTAACTAAGCAGAAGAAGGACTCAAATCAACTCGAATTAATTGGCAAAAGCTCTCATTGTAATTGTTTTGGTTTTCGAAGATAAGAAGATAAGAGCTGTGAATGTGAAAATCTCACGAGAACTCTGTACCTTAACTGACTCTAATACGTCACATGCCTGTGCCGGAACATTAGAGGATAAAACAGAGGACCTCTACTGGCCACTTGTAAAATTGTTTGAGGCCGGGTTTTTTAAAAGTCAAAATCATGTCTATGTTAAAAAGATTGGCTCATCTAATAGAGATACAAACCCAAGATTACAAAGTATTCTTAGATGGATTGATCAAAAATATCTCCAAGGAGATTCAAGATGGCAAGGAAGAAGTCTTCAATAGGAATGATGGATTAATAACAGTGACTGATGACAGCTTTAAACAAGGTGGAAAACCAACAGCAGAAGAGAAATCTGAAATTCATATCTTCAAGGAGATCCAAGATGCCAAGGAAGACGTCTTTAACAGGAATAATGGATCAATAACAGTGGCTGATGACAGCTCTAAACAAGGTGGAAAACCAACAGTAGAAGAGAAATCTGAAATTCTGGAGACGGAAAATGGGATGCCGGAGTTCTGCAGCCCAGATAAGGACACCCTTTTTAAAAAGACATACAGCCATCTCAAAGCAACAGTGTACAAAAATCAATCAAAAGAAATATGGATCTGCAGTGAAAGTAACCGATTTAAAGGATCTCTCTGGGGAAAAAATTGTATTGATACTGGAGTCCAGGAGGTGCAACGGCCTCAAGATTTATCGATGCATACTCTGCGGGAAAGAGTACAACTGCACTTTCTACGCCAAAGGCCTATGGGACAGAATATAATTTTACGGGAACGACAAGATGTAGCAAGCCTCGAGATGAGACCCCCTTAAGAAGACCGAAAGCTCATATTGTCTTATGTTTAATGTTATACTGTATTCTATATTTCCATTTTTATGAAAAAGGGAAAGCAGTGTCTCTTTCTCTCTTGTTTTTTTTTTGTCTCTTTTCTTTTGTAGGCATATAGGTAATATAACCATCAGTGCTGAAAATGTAAAATGGGGTTCTCCCCCCTTATTTTTTCTTTCTTCTATTAGTGTATTGTTCTAGGACTAAAGCCTACACTGACTTGTAGAAAATGTTTAATGTTAAGCTTTCAACTTAAATCTGAAAATATATCTGTTAGGATGGTTCTTAGAATGGGTCAAGCATAAATTGTTTTGTAGATGTATCAGAACCAAGGATAAGGAGAAGCTATAGAAGACTGAAAGCTTATATTGTTTTATGTTTAATGTTAAGCATTTAATCTAAACCTGGAAATCTTATTATTCTCTGTATTAACAACATATACTATATTCTACATTGCTACTTTTATGAAAAAGGGGAAGCAGTGCCTTTTTTCTCTCTTGTTTCTTTTTCTTAGTAGGCATATAGGTAATATAATCGTTAGCGTTGGAAATATAAAATGGGGCTTTCCCCCCTTATTATTATTTTTTATTATTGGTGTATTGTTATAGGGCCAAAGCCCATATTGATCTGTAGAAAATGCAAAGCTCTCAACTTATACCTTTCAGGATGGCTCTTAGAATGGGTCAAGTATAAATGGTTTGTAGATGTATCTGTATTAAGGATAAGGAGAAATTATGAAATCCTTTTGTAATTTTTTTTTTTTGTACATCTTTAAGGCAAAGCCCTACTTTCCTCTCCCTTCATCAGGGTATTGATACAGGGCCAAAACTCATACTGTGCTATAAGAAATGTTTAATGTTAAGCATCTAACTCAAACCTAGAAATATCTGCTAGGATAGCTCTTAGATTGTATAACCTTTCTTTTGTATATCTAAACAGGCCTTTTTTTTTTTCTTTTTTTTTAATGTAGTGGAAATGCGGACGGCTCTTAGACTCATGGCTCTTAGAGTCTTGGGCAAAAGTTTATATCACTGTGGAGTCAATGTGGGGTCGTATATTCTCAAATGATGATTATATTTCTATCTTTATGAAAATAAAAAAAATCATTATAAAAAAAAAAAGAATGACAGTAGGACTCACTGAAACAGAATCTATAACAAATGTTGGATGATATGGTAGTTAATATATTATGAAATTCTCCCTCCACCCCAGTGAATTCTGCAGAAGAAAATATATGCTGTTATTTCAAACAAAGGATTCAATTTAATTTGCTTTTTAAAAATGTTTTTGATTCACAAAGGATGTCGTGTGTGGGGTAAGTACAGGATTTGATTGCACTCCTTAATAACCGATATGTCTGATGGAAAGTGTCTACTGCCACAAAAGACCAATTGATTTTCTATACAGTCAAACGTCTGACCAATAGCCTTGTAAGTCCAAGCATTAAACCCTTGTATCAAATGTCACTCTCCTCTGATTTATTCCTGAATAAAATCTATACTCAAGATCTTTTCTCCTAACATCCACTTTGATTTCTGTCTCAGGAACAAAATTGCTCATGATACAAGAAACCTCCATCAACTGCAAAAACAGTAAGAAATAAATCAAAGATCTGTTAATGATCCATTTTATGTGTAAACCGCCCTGAGATGACCTGTCGTGAGGGGTGGTATAGAAGTCTGAATATAAATAAACAAACAACCAAATATTCCTGTTTCTCAGAGTAGCATAAACATAACCCTCATTCACATGTAATCCAAATGGTGGTGGGGGGGAGAGGTATTACGATGATGCTGTAGTATCACTTTTTGTTTGCACCTGGAGATGATGTCATCATATTGATGTGATGTTCTAGAATTCCCTCTAGAGCCAACATAATAACACAATCTCCATGTTCACACTGGAAGTGACATGCTGTGGGTAACAACTATTTGCAATCTTCAATCCCCTAAAGCTCCTGCTTGTTGCCATTTGAGCACTGTTGTGCATTCATGTACCTCCTGGGGTTTTCCCAGCTTCTCAATGATCTTTTCCAAAACTGCTTTACTTCAGAGTTTTGGGGCACACAGCAATACCTGAATGGCTGCTGTGTGAGAGTAAAGTTTGGGTTTGCCTGGGTTTTGTTTTCATAATGTGAATTGAATATCATTCAATATCATTGCCATTGGTTGCAAGTTGTATTCCGAATTAGGTTCAAGGTTCTGGTTTTGACCTTCAAGGCCATCCGTGGTCTGGGCACAGCATATATGAGGGACCACCTATCGCCCTATGCCCCCTGCAGGGCTTTACGCTCTGCGGGGGCTAACCTACTGGTCATGCCCGGCCCCAAGGAAGCTTGCCTGGCTTCGACCATCAGCTCTCCTCCATCTCCCTTTTAGATGGGGATGTGAATATTTGACAAGATTAGGATGAGTTTTACAGCCATTCTTGATTGATAGGTTTTATTGTGTTAGTTTTTATCGGTTACTGGTTTTTAGGGGATTGTGGGGGTTTTATGTTACCCGCCTCAAGCCTTCGGTGGGAGGCGGGATATATAATAATAATAATAATAATAATAATAATAATAATAATAATAATAATAATAATAATAATAATAATAATAATAATAATAATAATAATGCCATCTGTTTATCAGACTTGCAGAATTCCACTGGCATAGCTCCACAGGAAAGAGGCTAGAGGTTTACTCTTTTTCTTAAAACTGAAAGCAGGGTATTCATAGAACCTAATGTTTGTTATAATGATATTCAATTACTATTTTTTAAAGCCCTAGTTTCCTGGGTGGGACAGGGGATGGGGGACAGTGGCTGCCAGATAGTGGGGCAGAGAACTTATGGGGAAATTTGCTATGTGGAAGCAACTGTAGCAGCAACATGGAAACCTATAGAAGTCTATTCCTATATGAGACCTAGGTTAAAAACTCTCTACATGTGTACACACATTATAGTATACAATTATAATGTGGAAAAAAGGGTGTTATGACAGCCATTAGAAAATATGGCTCTAAGTGCTGAAACAACAGCAACAGTTAGATAGGAATTAAAAATCCTCACTAGGCAGTCAGAACCAAGGATAAGGCTGCTCTGAGCCCCGTAATTGGCCAGCCAGAGTTGGGTGGGAGCTAATATACTGGCTGTGGGCTGGAGGGAACACAGTTCAGTCTGAGACTGGTCAGAGAGAGGTTTGATTCTGATTCTTAGTTGATTAATTCCTCTGAGGAGAAATTCTAGTGAGAAAACAGAGCTCCACACAGTGTTTGAACTGTTTTTGGCAGTAAGGGCAGTTTTTTGGGCAGTAAGAATTTGGGTAGTCAGGTGTTTACTCCCAAATTAGGTCAAAGTGGAAGGAGACTTCTTCTAAGGAAAAGAAGAGGGACCCTTGCCTAGTTAGTAAAGGGAAAACAGGGGTGTATTTCCTAAGAAACACCTGTGTGAAAAAGAACTTCCATTACCTCGGAAGGCAGTGGGAGATTGGTTCATCCAAAAAGGAGTGGTACAAGCTAAGCATGCCCACTTTCTAGTTACCAGAGGCAGTTCAGGAGAACTATATAGACTAAATAAACAATGAAAAACACATGTTTTTGGAATAAACAGAGTAAAGAAACCTTAAGGAAACTTTAACATCTGAAAAACCTGT
Organism: Paroedura picta; assembly: GCF_049243985.1. Lineage (NCBI taxonomy): Eukaryota > Metazoa > Chordata > Lepidosauria > Squamata > Gekkonidae > Paroedura > Paroedura picta. The sequence goes on along the minus strand of NC_135370.1, from coordinate 146,932,674 downwards.
AATTAAGAACTCGGAGCTGTGAAATAACTGATTTGTATAAAGGAAACTGATTCCTCAATTCCAACTACGCTTTCTATCTTTGTAAATAAAACCTTTAAATCAGTGGTCCCCAACCCGCGGGCCGCGGCCCAGCGCCGGGCCGTGAAGGCCTCGGCGCCGGGCCGCGGATCCTTCTTCCCTCCGCCCCGAAGCAAGAAGCTAGCCAGGCCGTGAGCAAATCGGCCGCCGAAGCGGAAGCTTGCGGACCACTGTTTTAAATAGTTCTGTTGGTAAAAATGCCTCAATGCCATTTTGACAAAGGGTTTTTCTTTTGTTTTGAAGGATGGCTATACCTTCCCAAAAGAATCCAGGTTTGAACAAAGCCAAAAAAATCCAATAATGACAAGGTGGGACAGTGAGCTTCATTATTATAAACAAAGAAAACTATGCTACAAAGTCAAACAGTCTCAGTGGGGGAAACATTTTATTTTGTAGAGAAAATTTACCACAAAGTGGGGAGGTGTGTATAGACGTTATTGCCTAAGGTACTAGCAGAAACAGCAACAGAAGACTTCAGTCTGAATCTTCATTTGTGTCATGGAAGTTTGCTGGGAGATCTTGGGTCATACACTCTGAACCTAACCTATCTCACAAGGTTGTTGTGAGGATAAAATGTACACTGCTTTGGGTCCCTGTTGAGGAAAAAAGGTGGGATCTAGATAAATGAAATGAATAAATATGTCAGAAAATTACATACATCTCAAAAGATTGCTCCAGTAGTTTCATTTGTTTACATGCTTCATCTCTTTCTTCATTAGCCAATTTCAATCTTGCCATTATTGCCTCATCACGTTCCCGTTGAGCAGAATGAATTTCTTCTACTATAGCTGCAATACAGCAAGAATTTAACATATGAACATGATGAATTCCCTTTTGGTACACATCTAATCAAACTGAAGACATGGTATCTTTGCTTTGCAATATCGTTTGGGAACAACTGTTAAACATACTAACCGATGGACACAATCCAAAGAAGGCACATATGATGAACAGATACAAAGAAATGTCCCATACAATAACCCGTTAATATTTCTTTAGAAAATACATATGCTACCTTTCTAGAAACTCAAAATAGCTCACAAGTTCAACCATATAAAATATTAAAAATCATACTAAAATCAGCAATTAAACAAGGAGCTCACCAGAGACATAAAAAGCAGCATAAAACAATATTTACAAACACAATATCTGTAACAGTTTTCACTGTTAAAATATTTGAGCAGGGCTCTGGTGGGCGGAAACTGTCCGGACATCATTTCCAGTCAGTGGGCCCTGCTGACACCCGCCTCCAACAACCCATCGAGGGCATAAGTTATAGTTAAAATATGGCATGTTATACTTAAAACTAGGATTCAGGGTTGGGTTTTTTTGTCCTTCATAAGTATTGTCAACAAAATATAACCATATACTGATTTGGGGGCTACATTTTTCTTTGATAGTTTTTTCCTCCTTGTGCATCCAAGAAAAGATATGTGATTCAGTAGCCACCATAAGAAGCCATAACTCTGTAGATACTAATGATACCCATTCAGTGACTTGGGAGCCACCCATGGCTTTTTGATCCATGGCCATTCTGAGTGTCATTCCTCAATGTGACACCCAACCTATGCACCAGGAAAATAGGCAAGGCTGGCAGGGTTTGTGGTTGGCAGCCTCTCTGACCTATGAGCCTTGTGTCCACTGTTTCCAACAACCCTCCACTCTTCTCTTCACCCTTCACTGTCGTCCCAGTATCTGACCAACAACCCTGGAAAACAGCAAGCTATCTACAACAACTGTTTGATAACATTTTATTACTCTTTTTTGGTTGCCACCTTGCTTTCTTGTGGGTGTCTTGGCAATCTCACACTCTTGCCTGAGTTACTTTGCTTCATGCTGAGAAGAGATCAGGAGAGCTAAGGGCAAAGGACTTTCCTTCACTTAAGTTACTTGAGGGCTGGCTAAGGGTCAAAAGTGCACAGCGGTCTTAATTGAGTACTATTAAATAGATGACTATGATATGTTTAATTTACAAAGATTTATTATGATTGTATGTGTGGGTTTTGTGGGATGGTATGCAATGCATGTAGTAGCCATGTGGCTCTTTAGATTGATGGCAACTGTGAATGTGGCTCACCATAAATCATGCTGTGAGTAGAACCAGTTTAGGGGCTCAATTGGTTCAACCTGAACATATAAATCAATCTGGGTTTGCAGTCAAAAGTTTTAACATTAAATACTTACTCTGACTGGATAAAAATTAAAGTGGAAATGTCGAACTCATTTGTTATGAAGAGTGGATCTGACATAAATGTCAGACCAAGCCATGTGTGCCATAAAATATAATGCCAGATACTGGAGGTATTAATTTTATAAATGACACAGGCAAACCCAATTAACAATATTATTTTCTACTCCATATACAAACAAAAAGTAATTGATTCCTAGGAGTGAAAGCAACTGATTTACTGGGGAATCCACAACTCCCCCAATAAATGTATTGAATCATATGCAAGCCTAGTTTTTCCCCCAAGGGATAGCATATAAAATAGTCACTTTTTGTAGACTCAGACAAACCTTTATTGGCATACAGCACTTTTTGTAAATTAATATCACATCTCTTTCTCCACATTCGCTGCCATTTTCCCCCCCCCCCGCACACTATTTTACCTCAGCCTCATAGTTCTGCCCCCTAGCAGTTTCCTTTCTATTTTTAAAGCTTCGATTATACACCTCACTGCATGTGTCCCCTTCCCCCCTCCTGCCTTATCTTCCTTGTACCAGTTCCTTGTGGGCCAGATAAGAGCCCTGGATAGGCAGGTTCCGATCCCCAGGCCATATATTTGACACCCCTGATTAAGTGGATGATCTTGGGATGGCCTCTCACTTCCTCCCTCTTTCAGCCAAACATAACTTAAAAAACTGCTGTGGATGTAAAAATTAAGTGAACCATACATACCACCATGAGTTCCCTGGAGTAAGGGTGGGAATAATGAACAGATGGATAGAATCAGGTGGGTAGCCAGGATGGCCGGAAGCAACAGAACAAAGTTTGAGTTCAATGGCACCTTTAAGACCAACAAAATTTAATTCCGGATATAAGCTTTCATGTGCCTATACATTTCTTCCATTGCAATGGAGGGAAGTCCCTGCTGTCTATTCCCAGTCTAGACCAGCACATAGTACAGGATCCATATTCTAAACCCTGCTAATTTATGAAGGTCATCATTTGCTTAATATCTTTCACCTGAACTTTACACTAAAGTTACCAGAAAAAGTGATCAGAAAGGCGAGACATGCAGTTGTGCGATGGTGGCGGCGGCGCGTCCTGCCTTTCTGGTCACTTTTTCCGGTTCAGTGGCGGGTCCTGCCTTTCTGGTAATTTTTTCCACTGCAGCGGCAGTGCGGTGGCAGCGAGGTGGCGGTGCATCCCACCTTTCTGGTCACTTTTTCCGCTGCCACAGTGGTGGTGCAACAGCACAGCGGCGATGTGGCAGCGGTGCAGCGGCCTCCCTCCCACCCTGTCCAAGGACCTTGGTGGCCATGCCGCACAGTGGGAGGCTCTGCCCCTTCTTTCCTAGCCTGCCCTCCTTCCCTTTCCCCCCGTGGGACTCCCTCGCCTCACCCGGAAGGAAGGGCGGCCACAGGGAAACAAATGGGAGCGGGACAATTTGGCAACTGTCCAGGATGTGAGGCATTTGGGGGGAACCCAGGGCAGTCCTGCCATTTGTGGGGCAGATGGTCACATTACTTTACACAGATATTATAAAAGGAACTGTCATACATGAGCTACTTCAATACAAACATTGCTTTCAAGACTCCAGGGATTGTTGCTATTTTAGTCAGCATTGCTAAGTCTGCACATGGAATTACTTTGCGTATTTTCACACAAACATTCATGGAATAGGGTGCTGGTCATGTAACAAAAATTAGCAGTCCACAAGATATATATTTTAAAATGCAGCACACTAAAAACTCTCCTTTTGGAAATTGTTTGCTTTTAGGTACTTAGAATTCAAATGAATCAACAAATTGGAGGGGATTTGGAAGAAGGTTCACAAATCAGCTAATGAAGACAGCTACAATATTTAAGAAGTAAAGTTTAAGGGGGGGTAGGTACATCAAAGTTTTTCAGAAAAAAGCACTTTTATCCCACAGAATAAGACACGACTGCTTTATAAATGTATAGTAGTACTTAAATCCGCTGTACCTTAAAAACAGCGGGCTCTAGGAGCCCTTGAAGCCCTCTTCCCCCACCTCCCAGATCAGCTTCCCAGCTTCGCGGCCCCCTCCTGGCCCAGCTTCCCGGCTTCGTAGCCAAGGAAGGAACTGGGCTGGCATGTCTGTGACACACCGGCCTAGTTCCTTCCCTGGCCGCAAAGCCCTCTCCCCCCCTCCCGGCCCAGCATCCCAGGGCCTCTGCCAATTGGCCCCGGACTGGCAAGCAGAGGGCCCAATCGGGAGGCAGGGCCAGGGGCCAATCATTGCCCCCCCTTCTGGACAGCGCCCACCCCTACAGGCCTTACTCTTTTATTTATGCAGCTCCCGTGGAGAAGTTTAAAGATATGTAGAATAAATATGAAAATTTCATAAAATGAGAACTGTAGAGGATTATATGTTGTTGTTGTTAGGTGTGAAGTCTTGTCCGACCCATTGCGACCTCATGGACAATGATCCTCCAGGCCTTCCTGTCCTCTACCATTCCCCATAGTCCATTTAAGTTTGCACCTACTGCTTCAGTGACTCCATCCAGCCACCTCATTCTCTTGTCCCCTTCTTCTTTTGCCCTCAATCGCTCCCAGCATTAGGCTCTTCTCCAAGGAGTCCTTCCTTTCATCAGGTGGCCAAAGTATTTGAGTTTCATCTTCAGGATCTGGCTTTCTAAGGGGCAGGCAGAGCTGATCTCCTCTAAGACTGACCGATTTGTTCGTCTTGCAGTCCAAGGGACTCGCAAGAGTCTTCTCCAGCACCAGAGTTCAAAAGCCTCAATTCTTTGACGCTCGGCCTTCCTTATGGTCCAACTTTCACAGCCATACATTGCAACTAGGAAGACCATAGCCTTGACTAGATTCACTTTTGTTGACAGGGTGATGTCCCTGCTTTTTAGGATGCTGTCTAGATTTGCCATAGCTTTCCTCCCCAGGAGCAAGCGTCTTTTAATTTCTTTGCTGCAGTCCCCATCTGCAGTGATCTTGGAGCCCAGGAAAATAAAATCTGTCACTACTTCCATTTCTTCCCCATCTCTTCCCCATCTATTTGCCAGGAGACCACCTCAATAACATATTGGAATGTGTATGATCAGTAGTGTGCATTCTTCAAAAGAATATAAGGAATATCTTACATGAGGTATTGGAAATGATGTGCATTTAGCATAGAATAGGAACTTCCTGGTATTTTTCAAAGTTTTCTACTGTGTTCAGATTGGTTCAACTGGAAACTTCCTGCTCCTGTGAGCATACTTACTCCCTGCTTGCCTACACAATAGGCAACATGAGCAGAACAGGGCAGTTAGACAGGAATCTCTCTTTCCTTCTATACAAAGTTTTTATTTTCTAAATAAAACTACTTTATTCTTTTAAGCAGCCTGATGCTTTACAACTCTTTGCCTATTTAAACTATGTCCATAAGATGACGGAAACAAAATGCTGACTAATTCACAAAAGAGTTGATGATGTTCACACCCAGCACAATTATTTAGGGTAGCTCAATCCCTTACTGCCCTCAAGGAAGGGCATCAGAATGATAGCCAATTGAACATAAGCTGTGAGCCATTTGCGAGCTATTTCACAGATAAAATCTCGATGTTCTGCTGTGACCTTTCCGCAACCATTGATACAGTAAGAGAACTAAAGGCCCTTTGGCTGCTTTTGGAGGGAGTATTTGATGACTTCAGGTGACTCAATGCTGACTAAAGTTGACAGGTTGCTAGTTTCAGTGAGGCCAGCCACATGCCCACTAGATCCCTGCCCCTTGTGGCTACTTAAAATAGCGATGAAAGGATAGGAGGTTGTCTCCAGGAGATAATCAATCTTTTCCTCTCAATGGGAGAATTTCTGGAAGGGCTGAAGGAGGCAGTGGACCTGGCCAACTACCAGCCCATCTTGCATTTTACATTTCCGGGAAAGGTGGTTGAGAGGGCTGCTGTGGGCCAATGAAGCTTCAGTCTTGAATCCATTACAGTCTGGCTTCCAGCCTGGCCATAGGTGCCTCAAGGAACAATTCCCTTCCCAATTCTGTTTAACATTTTTATGTGCCCTCTTGTCCAGCTGGTCTAGGGGTTCAGGTTTGGATACTACCAATATACAGATGTACAGCTGTTCAGATATACCCTTATACACCTTTGACAGGTACCTGAAAGCAGTGACAAGATGGCTCAAGCACAGTCATTTCCAATTTAACCCTTCAAAGAAGGAGGTCCTGTGGCTAGGTCGGAAAGGTCCAAGTGAGGAAGGGACAGGGTTAACTGCCATTCCTAGACAGGGTTCAAATGTTAGTTGCTTCCTCGGCCAGGAACTTGGGTGTGATCTTCAATACTTCCTTATCTATGAAAGTGCAGGACTGAAGAGTAGCATACTTGGTGTTTTTCCACCATTGCCAAGCCAAACTACTAGGGCCCTACTTGGCCCTGTGGAAAACCTAGCCACAGTCATCCATGTGATGGTCACCTCTAAACTGGACTTCTGTAACTCACTCTACAAACTCACCCTTATCCTTGCTCTGGAGATTGCAACTGGTACAGAATGTGGCAGCCAGGATCTTTATGAATACACCCTGGAGGGCATTAGACTTGTTCTCTGACAGCTAAACTGGCTCCCAATTGAATTCTGCATCAAGTTTAAGATTCTGGTACTTACCCACAAGGCCATTTGAGGTCTGGGTCTTGTTTATCTGAGATACTGTCTGTCTATCTATACAACCCGAAAAGCACTCTATTCTACTAATTCTACCCAGTTAATGGTTCCTGGGCCAAGGAGGTATATCTGGCCTGAACCAGGGCCAGGACATCTGTTCTGGCCACTACCTGGTGGAATGAGCTCCCAGAACAAACCTAGTCCCTGCCCGAACTAGCACAGTTTCACAGGGTCTGCAAGATGGAGCTCTTCCACCAGGCTTTGGTTGGAACCAATGACATGGTAACATCTATTGGGTCCTACTCATTTATTATTTATCACTCACTATTTTCATCTACCATAATTATAAGAAGCCCCTACTCACATCCTGGCTCTGAAGAGTATATAGGAAACATCTAAATGGGTTATATTCATTGATTTAATTTGCACTGTCAGCAATTAATATTTTAAAACAGTTTTAATTTATTTTATTGATTGTATTGTTACATTGTTTGAATACTGTCCTGAGCCAACCTTGTGGGGGAGGTCATAAACATCAAATAAATCAAATGAAAAATATGATGGATAACTAAGATGCCATTGTAAAACCTTATGGCTTGACTCAAAATCATGTCTTCGAGCTCTCTCCTGGCACCCTGCCTGAACTTCCACAATTCTGCATGGCCTGTAAAAGGTAGCTCTTCCACCAGGCATTTGCTTGAAGCCGACTGATTTAAAAAAACCACTTTATGTAAACCGCCCAGAGCTGTAGGGATGAGCAGTATAGATAGATAGATAGATAGATAGATAGATAGATAGATAGATAGATAGATAGATAGATAGATAGATAGATAGATAGATAGATAGATAGATAGATAGATAGATAGATAGATAGATAGATAGATAGATAGATAGATAGATAGATAGATAAAGGTAGTTCGATCTTGATCAGGGCCGCCAAAATGCCAGGAAATTAGATTTGAGTTGCGAAGCATTAGCAAGCTTTTTTGCAGATAAAGTCTTGTCCCTCTGCCAAGACCTTCCTGCTACACTTGATACAGAATGTGAATTGGGAGCTATCGTGGGGGGTGTTGTTTGATGGCTTCAGATGGCTCTCTTTAAGTTGCAGGGATCAGTGAGGGCAACGACTTGCCACTTTGATCCCTGTCTGTCATAGTTATTCAAATTGGGTGGCCACTGGATAGGAGGTTCCTTGAGGGTCATTGTCAACCTCTCCCTGACATTGGAAGAGTTTCCCAAGGGCCTTAAGGAGTCAGTATTACACCTTCTTCTGAAAAAAAAAACATTGCTGGATTGGTGGAACCCTGTCAGCTACTGCCTTGTATTGCATCTTGCATTCCTGGGAAAGGTGGTCAAAAGGGCTGCCACAGACCAGCTCATGGTGTTTGTGGATGAATCTTTGGATCCTGATCCATATCAGTAGGGCTTCCATCCTGGCCATGTGGTAGAGACTGCACTTGTCACCTTAATGAATCATCTCCAGCGTCAGCTGAATTGAGGTGGTTCAGGTATCCTTGTGCTTTTAGACCTATTGGCAGCATCTGAGGTCGATCACAAGTTGTTAACCCACCACCTCACTGGTCTGGGGATTAGGGGCATGGCCTTGAAATGGCTGATCTTCTTTCTCCAGAACCAGACACAGGAGGTTGCAGTGGGAGAAGAATTGTCTGCCCCCTTTGTGTTCCCTTGTAGGCTGCCACAGGGGGAGATACTCTCCCCCATGGGTTTTAACATCTTTATGCACCCTCTGGAACAGCTGGTCTGGAGTTTTGGATAGGGTTGTCATCAGTATGCAGATGACATCCAGCTCTATCTTCTGATGGATGGCCAGACTCCCCCTCCCCCAGAAACATTCACCATTGTTTGGAAGCAGTGTCTGAATGGCTCAGGAAGACTCGCCTGAAACTCAACCCCTCCAAGATGGAAGTCCTTTGCCTGGGTAGAAGGGGACAGAAGCACATCTCCCGTTCCTGGATGGGGTGCAGCTTACAGCACCCCCAGGGATTTGGGGGTGGTCTTTGATGCCTTCCTATACATCAAGGCTCAGATCACAAAAGGAGCCCAAGTGGCATTTTCCCATCTATGCCAGGCTCAGCTACTAGCACCCTACCTGTCCTCGGACCAACTGGCCACAGTGATCCATGCAATGGTCACTTCCAGACTAGACTTCAGTAACTCACTCTATGTGGGCCTTCCCTTGTCTCTCAGCCAGAACTTACAGCAGGTGCAAAATGGAGCTGGTAGGGTCCCCTCACAAGGTCATTTTGGAGGGACCATGTCCAGCCCATGCCGAGGCAGCTGCACCGGTTGCCAATTGGCTTCTGGGTCAGGTTCAAGGTTTTGGTCTTGGCTCAACCAGGGCCAGGGCTTATCGGATCTGGCCCCAACCTGGTGGAATGAGCTTTCAGAAGAGTTAAGGGCCCTGACGGATCTTTCATCATTCTGCAGGGCCTGGAAGATGGAGCTCCTCCACCATGTGTTTGGTTGAGGCCCAGGCTAGGAAGAACTGCTCCCTCCCTGTGCAGGCATGTAAAGCCTGCTGGGACATACCTTTAAGCTGCCCCCTGGAGGACTGGCAGCAGATGGATATGGGGTGGGGGTGTAACAGACAATCCTATTGCTGTGATTTTACTACCATCTTGGGTTTTTGTACGGGTATTGTTGTATTGGGCACTATTTTATTGTTTTATGGGATTTTAGATGTTATGTAAACTGCTACAAGCCGGTGGACTCCAGGACTGGCAGCCTAAAAATCTGAATTTAAATAAATAAATAATCATCATCTGGTAAAATGTAAACGAGGCTGGAAGGTTGTTTGGACTTTCTCAAATTAACACTTTTATTCTCATGCAGTGTGAACTAATTAGTTACTACTTCTCTTCAACAAGCCTTAGTCTGCTGTTATATATTTGAAGCAGTGGTGGTAGATACAGTGTAGGAGAAGAAGAAAAATTGGTTTTTATATGCTGCTTTTCTCTACCAGGAGTCTCAGAGAGGCTTACAATCACCTTCCCTTTCCTCTCCCCACAACAGACACTCTGTGAGGTAGGTGAGGCTGAGAGAACCCTGATGTTACTGCTCAGACAGAACAGCTCTATCAGTGCTGTGACAAGCTCAGCAGGCTGCATATGGAGGAATGGAGGCTCAACTGTTTTGGAACAACTGAGTCTCATTTTAACAACTTGAACAGTGGACAAGTCTCCATGCTACCTGGACTCTAAAGGTAAAGGCTTCCCCAGTCATTACAGTTTTACCCCGCAGCAAGCTGGGTACTCATTCTACCAACCTCGGAAGGATGGAAGGCTGAGTCAACCTTGAGCCGGCTGCTGGGATCGAACTCCCAGCCTCATGGTCAGAGCTTCAGACAGCATGTCGGCTGCCTTACCACCCGGTGGCACAAGAGGCTATTACCTGGACTCTAGCCAGTCAAAAAAGAACAAATAATATGATTTGAAACTGCTCTGGAAACTATTATTCCAAATTCTGGTTTGTTTGCGGGTGAAGATCTCTGGTTTACAGGGCAAGCACAAGCCATCATTATCCAATTTGGAAGCAATGGCATGTTAGTGTTTATTATAATAGCAAAAGCAATTAATTAGTTCTTTAATTATTCACCACAGAGGCTGGGAAACAAAGAGTTGTTCAAGCATGCATTACATCTGAACCAGGTCTAAGGCCAGAAACCAATTTGTTTCTATGAAAGTCTTTTGCCCTTTCTCCAATGCATTCACTCACATATTTAATATATGCTGCTCTTGTTTTAAACACAAAGTCTTGACATGGTTTTTTGAAAGTACTGTACCAAGATAGTTAACTATGAGTGCAGTAACTTTACAGAACTGCAAATTAACAACATTCCTGCCAGGGTTAGGCAAAGGGTCAGAACCTGATTGTTTCTGGTACAGAATAAACTTATATTAGGCTGTCTAAGTTATAATGTCCAAAGGAAAGGACAATTTGGATACCAACCTTAAGATGTCTGTTCTCCATTCTAAGTGCTGAATGGAACAGTATACATTATTAAGAGACAGGATATATGATCTCAGTGGCCAGTGGTCTGAAAGAATTTTCTCTGCCAAGGCGGAGACAACTTTTGAACACATTCTCAAAATGATAATTTCATTTTTAGTGGAAACCAGCATGATTTTAGTTGCTGCAGTGAATAGCTCCTCAGAGAACAGAGAGCTACTGCTGTTTCAAACAATATAATTTCTGTGTAGCCTATTTGACTTCAGACCATTTCCAAGGACTTCCAGGGTTATTGCTCCAAAGTCACTTTTACTATTTCCTGGAATACCAGGTTTACCATGGCAAGATTGTTTCCATCAATCCTAGTGTGCCTAAGGTTTTTTAAAATGACATTTTAATTGAAATGTGAAGCTTACTGAATTAAATGTGCATATTTAATGTCAGAGTGCCATGAAACGCAAGGGAGAAAAAAAGAGATAAAGATTGTGCCTGACAACGTTAAGCATGTTTCAGCCCAATAATGTCAAACAATTAAATATGCTCACAATTCTTACAAACCAAATCTTTTTACTCCATATAAAACACTTTTTTAATGAAGTATATATAAATATATGTTTGCCTTTATAAAACACATATTTAGGTTACTTGTTGCAAAACTAAACTGTCCATATTAGAATACAATACTTGCAACAACAGAATCATACTAAACTCATTCTTTTACCCTAGAATGATAATTGTATTAAACCCATTAAGTCTAAAATACTTGTAGTCTTAGACAGATAAGTGTAAACAGACAGTTTTTGTAAGGTACATAGATATTTCAAAGTTCACGTAGAAAATCAACATAGCATTTTAGATGGAATTTGCTCATTAAATACCCATAACTGTAATGCAAATTATGTTGGAATGGGTAAAGCAAATACATATGCCTCTTTCTTTTTTTATTAAATGTAAAATCTGCTGTTAATTACACTGGCTATGTCATATAAACTTTTCTCTTTAACTATTAAACGGAAGTCTTTACAAAAGTCATTAGAGATCCTCATTCTTTGACTTGTATAAATTTCAATATTTGTTCAGTAAAGGTTCACAGCAGTTAAATTACATTAACAAATATTATTAGCTACTATGTAAGCTAACTTAGTAAAATACTTATATTGCAGGTAAAACAAATCATTGGGTGTTTACGATAATATTTGGATATGTCCATTTTTAAACAAGCTTATCAAATATCCTGTAATTCTTAGTCAAATGAGAGAGACACAAAGTAGATTTCCCTCCCTGAAATACTCAAATTTGTTTAGTAAGCTAATTGTTTTCTAATATGGGAGAGAACAAATATGAAGAAGCTGAACTATTCCGAGTATGAGTTTACTGAGTCAAAGCCGAGTACATATTTTCTTAGTTAAACCTGATTCTGTTGGCAAACGTTCTGAGCACACTTTTAAAACTACCTTTAAAATACAGTAGTAGCAAGAGAGGGTGTTAAAAATCATTCTAGTTTAAACATTGATTCATGAGTCTCCAAACAACAGAACCTTGGTGGGCATGAGAAAGAGAGGGCATTCCCAAGAAAAGATGTCTGTTTGCTGATTTCCAAGAGGTCATCTGTGTAAATACAGAATAGTAAATCCAAGAAAGAAAGAAAAATGTTAGGAGTTTTAAAACATCTACCAAAGAACTCACATTATGGTTCCTCTCAGCATTGTCTTATGATCGTTATTATGTTACATTATGATTGTGATAGGCAACTCTGAAAAAAGATTACAGAATTAATATTTACTAATGTTACCTTACAATTGTTCTATAATGAAGAAAACGCCTATTTTTTTCCTTCCAGAAAGTGGCAAAATCAAAACAAAAATAAACTTTACAAACTCTTCAAATAGAATGCCTAATTTTTTTTGGGGGGGGAAGGGGGGAATCTTCAGTGTGGACACTTTCCTATGCTTCCTTGCTAATTTTGGCTTGCAATCATTTCTTAGTATGTTCAGCAAACAGAAAGAAAGAAAGAAAGAAAGAAAGAAAGAAAGAAAGAAAGAAAGAAAGAAAGAAAGAAAGAAAGAAATTTGCCGCAATAATGGGGAGATGGTTGTGGGGCTTTTTTGTGTGATTTTGGATTTGGTATTCAGGATTAGTGGCTGTTGAACTCTCTGTGACCTAGGATTTTCCTTAGAGCTGGTGAAGGAATGATCGTAGTACATCTAATGCACAGATGTTTTCTCTTGCACAATGTTTAATATGAGAAGATTTTTTTTTCATTTAGGACAAGTTCTGGTAAGGATGAAGCATGCCTACTCTGTCAAGGCAGAACTTGACATATGTCATAAAAATGGAAACAGTTAAATACTGTATTTTCTGGTTTTGTTTCCTTTCTTAAAGAAGGTGGCGGGAACCAAAGATATCCTCACACTTGCAGAAATAATTTGCTTATCTTTTTCCAAGTTGCATCATTTTTTCTTTAAAGGAGAAAGGTAGCTGGGTGGGAGAACAGTGAGCAAGCGAGCTAGGTAGATTTTGAAGAAAGCAAACTCCTTTACTGCTTTTCAATGTTTAACAAAGTTCCTGACCTGAAGTGCTTGAGAATCTGTATGTATCTTATATTAATACTTATGTATTGTGATTGTGCAACTAATCTATGTATATTAAAAACTTCTTAACTGAGATGTAATGCCTTAGTGCTAAAGTAATTATAACATGCCACTTAATTGCTTGTACATGTAAATTGTAAAATGCTGATAATCCCTGGAAATATTCTCAATTTAAAATTTATCACAGACTTGTTAAAATGAGTATCAGTAGTTCTAAAACACTTCACTTTTAAAAAATGGTGTTACTCTGTCATCATCATTAGAATAAATCAAAAGGTGCAGTAGTATAGAGATGCAGGAAAAATTAAAGTAGATCATTTTAACAGGTCAGTACTAGGAATTACAGACTAAACGTCATTTACATATAAATGTGACTCTGCAGATAGAGCAATGTGTGCAAACAGAGATAGAATATGCTAACACCTTTGTTACTTTTTTGTCATATGTATTTAGTTTAAGGTGCTCATATACTAAATTTCTGGTTGGAAATGTACTGATTTTACAAGGCATCTGAACTGTTTAGCAATAAGCAAGTAAGGAAAAAAACTGCTCCGCAGTGTTCGTGTTTACTTAGACCCAGAGAGAGAGAGATTGTAAATGAGAATACATTGTCTTCCACTTGCACTTACCTTACCTATCAGTGTCTTTTGTCAAAAGTAATCCCTCATCAGATAAACATACCCCTTCTGCTTTCAAAATACTAAATTTTGTACAGATGACTTTAAATTTTGTTGAAAATTATCCACGCATACACATTTGAAAACTCTCACTTACTTGTCAAATTCAAGAGCATTGGATTGTATGCACTTGGGTAACTCTCACCAAGTTCCTACATTTTTCAGATGAAAAACTGGGATTCTTTTCAGCACACAGGATTTACTGTGAGCAACAATGAAAATGTGTGTGTGTGTGTGTGTAGTTAAATATAATATTAAATTATTCAGATTTAATATGGTTACCAGATGTCCCCTTTTTAGGGGACATGTCTTGTTCTTTTTGGTATCTATCCTCTTTTGAGCTCTTAAAAAAAACTGAACATGTCCTCTTTTGGGGTTGGAAGGTTAAAAATATTCAGTTAGTAGCACTTATCACAGCTTAAATAGAAGGGGTATTTAAAATGAGGTATGTCACAGTGATCACTTGTTTGAAGTAGTCAGTTGGGAAATATGTCCTCTTTTTTGCTTTTCAAAATATGGTAACCCTACATTAATGACCAAATCACATAACTATTGCAGTAGATGAGTGCTGGTCTAGGAGAATGGTAAAATCATTTGAAGCAAACAGATTTGTGATCCTGCATTCATAAGATATGCTTATTATTGTACACTGCTAGCAATGTTGTTTGAGAAACATTCGTAGCAATAAGAAAAGCAAACAAATCTTTCTGCCCTGTGCATATAGCCACACCACAGTCTTTAAAAGAAGAACAAAATAGCTTGACTGTTTTAATCTATAATCTAAATTCAGCAACTTCAGGACTTCCCCCCATTGATGTCCATGGCAAAACCCCACTTGATTTCAGTGGTACTGAATACAATATCTAAGTTTCTGCTTGCACTAAGACATCATCTAATGAAAGGTTTAGAAAATATATTTACATAATATAGCAGTCTTACAACAAAACTAAAGCTAAGTACATATTGTATACAGAAAGGATAATTTTAGAACTGATTATTGGTAAAACTATGTTCATTACCTACTTTTAAAAATAGAATGTCACACATATTTAGATTTCTAAACACAAGGGTTGGGAACTACTGAGATCTTTTGGCTAAAGCCCAATATTGGCCTTATTTCAGTTTAATTGGAAGAGGATCTCAGATTCATCTTCTCCATGAGATATCAGGAACCTGGATTTCTCTTTGTATCAAAGGTTAATAAGAAATGTGTCTGCAAAAGTCAAACAGCATTAAATATCAAAAACTGATTATTATTCCACAGGAGTTGTTCCGTCATTCATAATCTCTCCATGCTTCAACCTTCCACAGCTAATCTTTAATGGATGACATGCAAGAACAGGGAAAAAAAGACATATAAAAAGCAGTCTCCAAAGAGAGCTTTTTTACAAATTCTTCTTTGATGAGGCAAAAGTGAGACTATTTTAAAAATGGTAAAAGGAATTGATCTAATCCTAAATATAGCTTTTATTTCTGGTCTTAGATTGAGTAAATTTTCCAAAGACAGTTCGAATTGTTGAATATTGTTCGACTTGTTAGAACTTGTTCACCTTCATTTAGAAACATTTTAAAATGTTGTACATTTTGTACTATATATTATCCCATTTTCAAATATCCTCATTTAAAAGTTTTAATGGGAAAAAACCTACATACGATTTCAAGTATGTAAGTATGTAAAGAAACACTGATATGACACATCATGCAGAAAACAAACTGGGAAAACCTTACCAGATATCACTGCTGCCATCATCAAAAACCATAAAAACTGGACAAATGCTAAAAAAAAACAAGCTGGAATTTTATAATGTAAAAAAGCCACTGGCAAACTGGTATGGACTTCGGAGTTCAAAAACAAATTAAGATTCTCACCACTCACCTAAAGCATTCTGGTATATATATTCTAGATATGGTTTTATTTTAAACCCAGCAGAACTGCAAAAGCTAAGATTTCCAAGATACCATTTGGAACCTGAGCTTCTGAATGTAAATTCCTCTGTGCCAGCTTGTAAATTAGATAACTCTTATCTTTCATGTTGCTCTGTTACGTCTCATGCCTATTTTCCTTCTACTCAAGATTTGTATAGGTTGTTGCTCTGGGTTCAGTTCAGAAATCTGCACAAACTGCATGGAATCTTGGTCTCCGGCAAAAAGAAATATGTTTATATTATGTTAAAAAACCCTTAAAAATTATTGTCTAATGTTATTTGCCCAATAGGAATTACAGTTTAAGTCAGTAGCAATTATTAGTCTCTGTCAATTGCAACATGGCCAACGGCCAAGAACCTTAATAAAACAACAAATATTAACTAACTGGCAGGCAGTGTTAGTGTAGAACACCCCACCCGACACGCATAGGTTGACTGAGCTAAAAGGAGTTTTAAGGTGGTTTACAAGATTCATTCAAGCAGGTGTTTGCAACCGACCTGCACAAAGTAAGGACTTGAGTCCAACTGCAGTTCTTTATCTGCCTATTTGTGCCTTCCAGAGTTGATCTGAAATGCCCATTGTTTGTGCCATATAAAAATGGAGCAGGCAGGCAAGAAACTCTGTTCCCTCTTTCCTTAGTCAGTTCGTTTTTACTCCTCAGTTGAGTTCTAGTACCAGTAGGCACCTGAGCTAGAATAAAGCAGGTTGGTATTGGGAAGCTGTGAAAAAAATTACAGGTGTTGGACTCTCTTGGACATCCTCTCTGCCTTATATATTTACTATAGATATTTACATATTTGAAAGTCATGGGTACATTTTGCTGTGGAAATCTAAAAGCAAAAAAGTTCTCTGATTATAGCACCAGAAAAGAACATTTTACAGTTGAAGTCAAGGTCTCTGTTCGTCTGTTAAGGAACAATATTAAAACCAGAATTCACTGCCAGAAGATATGGTGAAGGCCCCAAGCACAGATGGCTTTAAAAAGGGATAAACAAATCCATTGAGGACAAATTTATCAGTGACTACTAGCCATAGTAACTATGGAAAACATCCACATCCAGAGGTAATAAACCTCTGAATAGCAGTGCCAGGAGGCCACAGAAGGAGAGGGCCTCAGTCTCTATGCCCTGTTGCTGGCACTCCAGAGGAACTGGAAAGTAATTGTGTGTGGATGCTGGACCAGATGAATCACGGGTCTGATGCAGCAGGACTCTTCTCATTTTTTTATGACTGAAGACATTAGGGACAGAGAACCCAGTAAGTGACTTTTGTGTACTTTATTTAATGTGATGATTTTTAACCTGCAATTCCCTGAAAAGGTTCAATACAATAAAATACAGTACTCAATACAGTACAATAAAAATTGAGTACAAAGCAATTAATATAATGCAGATTTAAAATTTAAAATCTAGATTTAATATTTAGCTAGTCTAATAAGAAAACCCCAGAGCCATCCCTTCTTATAAATGTCTGCCTAGGGAGGCATATGCAGGGCTTAAGTATGGGTATACTTTCATGCAGGGAGGCCAGCATCTTCTTGCGGACAACTCTAGCTGCACCCATAGGCCTGGCAGAACAGCTCTGTCTTGCAGGCCCTGCAGAACTGGTTAAGATTCCACAAGGCTCTGATCTGGCAGAATGTTCCACAAAGCTATAGACAGGGCTGAGCATGGCCACACCCTGGTGGTTGCCAATTTCATCTCTTTGGGGCCAGGGACCCTGACCAAATTTCAGTTGCTAGATCTTAGTGTTCTTGGGCATACTGGGGGACAAAAGATAGCAAACAATGAAAAGTGATGCTTGCTATGGTGCCTTTGGGAATCTTGTTGTTTGATTCAATGTCATTTCCAGATCATACGCATTTAAAACACTGAGGAAATATGGTTATTGATCCACTGAAGGGCACAACAGCATAATTTGGGAGCATTTCTAGCTGCAGTGGAAGGAGGAGGATTACTATATGTATGGAAGTCCTTCTGACAACAATAGTACTTCGGTGGATCCAAGTCATTGTTTTTTGGAAGTTATTATTTTGGGATACAGAGGCTGATTTGTCTCAAGCCATGCTAAAGATTAGATTTAAACGAGGGATTTCAAATTTGTAATCAGCATTTTAGCCCTTATTACACATTCTTTTAAAGATCAATCCTGCTTTCATTGCTTACACATGGGTGGGGCTCCAGGGATCAGGCTGCCAGTCTTCAGTGGGTTATCTGTCATAGTTATGAGTATCAGATTAATATTCAAATGGAAAGCAGTTTCAAATGGAGAGTTAAGTCATAACATTAGGAGAAAGGATAGAGAAATGTACTACAATTTCTACTTGTTATCTGGGCATCATGGTGGTGAGTTCAAAATTATGGCATAATATACCTTGTTCAAAATCTCTTCTGCAAACACAGTGGCTACTATCAAAGATAAATAAAGGGATCCTTCATCTCCCCAGGTAGCAAACCGCTGAATACCAGAGTTAAGAAACAACACTGAGGGAGGGCCTTGATTACTATGGCCTGTTTTTAGGTCCTTCAAGACAACTGGTTGGCCACTGTGTAAAACAGCATGTTAGAATATACAAACCACTAGTCTGATCCACCAGAGTTCCTCTTACATACAACTATTAGATCTCTGTAACCTAATATCCTGGAAACACTATTTCACAATAAAAATGTCTACCATTCATAGAATCATAGAATTATAGAGTTGAAAGGGACCTCATGGGTCATCTAGTCCAACCCCCTGCTCTACACTGGACACTCACATTGTAATCGCTCATCTACTGTAACCTGCCACACCTTTGCCTTCACAGAATCAGCCTCTCTGTCAGATGGCTATCTAGCCTCTGTTTAAAAATTTCCAAAGATGGAGAACCCACCACCTCCCGAGGAAGCCTGTTCCACTGAGAAACCGCTCTGTCAGGAACTACTTCTGGATATTTAGATGGAATTTCTTTTGAATTAATTTCATCCCATTCATTCTGGTCCGTCCCTCTGGCGCAAGAGAGAACAATTCTGTTCCATCCTCTATATGGCACCCTTTTAAATACTTGAAGATGGTTATCAAATCTCCTCTCAGTAATCTTCTCTCTAGGCTAAACAGACCAAGCTCCCCAACCTTTCTTCATATGTCTTGGTCTCCAAACCCCTCACCATCTTTGTTGCCCTCCTCTGGACACGTTCCAGTTTGTCAACATTCCTCTTCAACTGGGATGCCCAAAACTGAACACAGTACTCCAAGTGAGGCCGAACTAGAGCAGAGTAAAGCGGTACCATCACCTCCCGTGATCTGGACACGATACTCTGTTTGATACAGCCCAAAATCCCATTTGCCTTTTTAGCCACTGAGTCACACTGCTGACTCATGTTTAATATATTGTCTACTAAGACTCCTAGATCCTTTTAGCACATGCTACTGCCAAGACAAGTCTCCCCCATCTTATATTGGTGTATTTGGTTTTTCCTACCTAAATGCAGAATTTTACATTTGTCCTGATTGAACTTCATTTTATTCAGTTTAGCCCATTTCTCGAGCCTATCAAGATCATCCTGTATTTTGCTGCTGTCTTAGTTGTGTTTGTTACTCCTCCCAGTTTAGTATCGTCTGCAAATTTAATAAGTATCCCCTCTAATCTCTCATCCAAATCATTTATAAATATGTCGAGCGACACAGGCCCCAAGACAGATCCCTGGGAAACACCACTTGTCATTCTTCTCCAAGAGGATGCTGAACCGTTAACAAGTACCCATTGGGTACGATATGTCAACCTGACAGGTTGACAGAATTAGAATCCATACCACATTTTACCAACTTGTGAACAAGAATATTATGTGGAACCTTATCAAAAGCTTTACTGAAATCCAGATAAACTATGTCCATGCCATTCCCCTGATCCAGCACGGTAGTCACTTTCTTGAAAAAAGAGTTAAGGTTGGTCTGACATGACATGCTGAGTCTTAGAAATCACAGCGCTCAGTTCCAGCTGCTCAAGGACCGAGTGTTTGATTATTTGTTCCAAAATTTTGCCAGCTGACAAGTTGATAATTACCCAGATCCTCCTTTTTTCCTTTCTTGAAGAAGGGGACAACATTTTCTCACCTCTAATCGTCTGGCACCTCACCTGTTCTCCAAGAAGTGTCAAAAATAATGGACAGAGGTTCATAGATGACATCCGCAAGTTCTTTTAATACCCTTGGATGCAGTTCATCTGGCCCAGAAGACTTTGTTTCATTTAGGCCCATTATGCACGGGGGGAATAGCGCACATTCGGGGTGGAATGGTGGCGACTAAAATCACCGATAACGCACAGTGCCAGCTGCAACTGGCCGTAGATTCGATGCATGCCACCGAAAAAGCCATGTTAGCGAAACGCGGAAGAAAGCGCAGCTTCCGGGTGACCGGGGCGCAACCAGAAGCGGTGCCGGGGTCGCCACGTGCATAATCGGTTACTCTGGGTTTTGCCGCCGTTGCGTGCCATCCCATGCGTAAGCGGTTTGCTTCACTTCTTCCCCCTCCGCATTTTCCATATGACCCGAAATCGCCGTTTCGGCGGCCGTGCATAATGGGCCTTAAAGAAACTAGGTGTTTGTGGACTACTCCAACAGTGATCCTAGGCCATCATTCCTGTCCTCAGTGTTGTGTTATGTTTTTGCCAAATTGATCACTATTTCCCTCACAAGAGAAGACTGAGGAGAAATAGGAGTTAAGCAGTTCAGCCCTCTCTTCATCATCTGATATGATTTCACTTTCTTGTCCTTGCAGTGGTCCTATTCTTTTTCTTGCTTGAAATATAACTAAAGAAGCCTTTTTTGTTATGTTTAGCATTTCTTGCTAGCCTAAGCTCATATTGAGCTTTAGCTTTTCTAACACTCCCCTATAATTATTGGTTATTTATTTATACTCATCCTTGGTAATAAGGCCTTCCTTCCATTTCCTAAATGACTCTTTTTTATTCCTCAAATCTTTTGACAACTTTTTATGGAGCCAACTTGGCTTCCTTAGCCTCCTTCCATCTTTTCTTGTCAAGGGAATTGTTTGCGATTGAGCCTTAAGTATTTCACTTTTAAGAAACTCCCAGCCCTCTTGGACTTTAAGTCTGTGAAAATCAGCTTTCCTGAAGTCCAGTCTATATGTACGACTATGTAAAGGTTTTCTCTTTCCCACTATTGAAAATTCCAAAAGCACATGGTCACTGCTACCAAGTGTGTTCACTACTTCCACCTCATCTACCAGTTCTTCCCTATTGATGAGAATCAAGTCTAAAATAGCAAAGCCCCTGGTTCCCCTCTGTACTTTCTGGGAAATGAAGCTGTTGGCAAGACAAGTTAAGAATTTAACGGAGTTTGCATTTTTAGCAGAGTTGGTCTTCCAACATATATCTGGGTAATTGAAGTCACCCATGACAACTGTTTCCCCCCCTTTTTGAAAACTGTGTAATTTGGTCAAGCAGTATCTCATTCAAGTCCTCTGACTGGCTTGGTGGTCTATAGCAGACCCCCACAATAATACCACTCTCATTTCCTACTCCTTTTATATTTACGCAAATACACTCAACTGAACATTCATGCTCGGGTTCCTGTATTTCTTCACAAGTATAAAGATTCGTAACATATATTGCTACACCTCCCCCCTTCTTTTCTTATCTGTCCCTTCTGAATAGATTGTACCCCTCAATTTTAGTATTCCAATTGTGAGTATTATCCCACCAAGTTTCTGTGATTCCTATTAGGTCATAGCCCCCTTCCTCTATTACGACTACTAGTTCCTCCTGCTTGTTTCCCATACTCTGTGCATTAGTGTAGAGACATCGTAATCCATCCTTTGTGTGCCTCATGGTTTTGGTCTCCAAGAATTCATCTAGTTCATCAATTTTAGTACAAGGCATATCGATGTTCTCCCACCTCATACCCCCTAAGCGACAACTGAACAGTTCTTTCCTCAGATACATTTTATGATTTATTAGTCTACATTTTTAGAACACTTTACTGTCCCAAGTTATAGAATTCTACATTTTAGAACACTTTACTGTCCCAAGTTATAAAATTCTACATTTTAGAACACTTTACTGTCCCAAGTTATAGAATTCTACAATTTAGAACACTTTACTGTCCCAAGTTATAGAAATGCTATCTTTAGTACCTTTCCTTCTTTAAGTACAATTACAAGACTCCCAAGAAAGTAACCTCTATCAATAATTCATGAATATGAATAGCAGCCTCTAGTGGCCAGAGAACTGACAGTTCCCAGTAAAACAACAATTCCCAGTATTTCTTGGGACATAGATGCCCAAATGCAGAGTATAAATTAGTATGAATGATTGCAAACATTTATACTAATATATTCATTCTGATTCAGCTTCTTTAATGTAGAACTACTGAATCTTTGTCATTTTTCACTTCACAGTGGAATAAAACAGTAGTGGAATAAAGTCAGTAGCACCTTAAACCAATCTGGAATTGACCTCACAGGGGTCACTGTTACTCAGACACAAAGCTGGAGCTCATATACAGCTACGTCCTGAACTCCTTAGGTGAGATTAGACTTCAATGTAGGTCTCCCATGTTTATGTACACCTCACTAAAAACCACCTAGATCTTCTGACTTTCCTGTGTATGGGGACTGCAGATTGGCATCATCACTAGTAGCGGAGTTTCTCCCATTATTTCAACAAGGAAATCCTCCATATGTTCACTCATACTGTCTCTGCCTCTTAACTTCTTCCCAAACATCAACAGTGTTTGTTACCTAACAAAGATAAAAAGCAGAGCATCCGCTGTGCAAAGCTGCACACACAGCAAGAAGTTTCTTTGGCATGCCCATAGCACTGCAGAAATGAGTATCTCTTTTTGAATTCCACATGCAACATCTTCAAAAATGTGATAAACTACTGTGGAAACCCCTATCTGCACTTATGCACACATGTAACTTCATTGGTAAATGGCCACATTTTCCAAATAATAATGATGAAAATCTCTGTGGAAGTTTCCAATGCTCAGAGCCATATTTTATCTTGTATTCTGTGCACACACACTCATTCCTTTTTAACTGAGAGCTTATTTTTAACAGTATTTGATTTCCCCCTCAGAGTAAATGGTAAGGCTTTCTGTCATCTTGAAATGTGTGTTATAATATATTCTGCTACAACATAGGGTAAAACCCTATGTATGTGATCTGTACCACTATATATTTCTGGTAAGGAATTGGAGGAGGAGCTGGTCTCATGGCTTAAGTGCCACTCAGCGCTTAACACCCACTCAGGGCAGCTGTCACGCCCCTGAGTGCCTCCTCCTCCAACTGGATTGCCTGTCTGTGCAGTGGCCAGCCAATCGCCTTCAGTCCCCCACCCCTGACCACCCCCTCCAGCTTGGTGTAGTGGTTGTTATTATTATTATTATTATTATTATTATTATTATTTCGATTTATTTCCCGCCACTCCCAAATGGCTCGCGGCGGGTTACAATGTCTTTAAAAACCCATTAAAACTCCCATTAAAAGACTTTAAAATGTCACAACATGGCAGCACAATAATAAGATCCCCTTCCTACCCCCATTCCTAAAAAAAGGGGGGGTGGAGGAGAAGGAGGTCAATGATGTTCAAGAAGCCCGGGGGAGAGCAGTCGATGTACCCCGGCAGCCACAGCCTCAACCATAGACCTGGCGGAAGAGCTCCGTCTTGCAGGCCCTGTGGAATGTTAAAGGGTCCCGCAGGGCCCGCAGCTCACCCGGGAGCTCATTCCACCAGGTGGGGGCCAGGACCGAAAAGGCCCTGGCCCTGGTCGAGGCTAGGCGTGCTTCCCTAGGGCCGGGAACGACCAGAAGATTCTCACTCGCAGAGCGCAGAGCCCTGCGGGGGGCATAGGGCACTAGGCGGTCCCTCAGGTATGTGGGTCCCAGCCCGCGTAAAGCCTTAAAGGTTAGAACCAGAACCTTGAACCGGATCCGGACAGCAATTGGTAACCAGTGCAGCTGCCTCAGCACAGGCTGGATGTGGGCCCCCCAAGGTGTGCCGGTGAGGACCCTAGCGGCTGCATTTGGTACTAGCTGGAGTTTCCGGATCAGAGACAGGGATAGGCCCACGTAGAGCGAGTTACAGAAATGGTTAGGAATTCTGCTCCTGCCAGTGAGTTCCTTCCCAGGGGCCTTTGGCCTGCAGCCTTTCCAGGTCCTGGGGAGAGGGAGAGGCCATCTGCAGAGTTCTTCTACCCCCACCCCCCAAATCTAGTGCCTGTTGTATTCCTGAATGCAACGGGCTTTGTCCCTAGTATATAATAATACAGATTGCATACATTTGGGGCGTCCTATCCAAAGGGAAAAGAAAATGTAAGTATAAAATGTAACAATATAACATGAGTCCCTTCAGCGTGACCTGCTCCACTAGCACACAAAAATTATCTGTCATGAGATAACCATTTCTACACATGAACTACTTGCACCAGGTCAAGGTTTATATAATTTTTATCCGGTTTTCTTCCATGGCCTTTGGTGAGCAAGGAAAGTCTATGTTGAATAAAATATTTCTCTATTCTATTATATACACAGAGGTAAAACACTGTGCAAACACCACCAAAACAAACATATAACTTGGAATTTAATCCAAACAGTTCACATACTGTAAATGTTTAGTTGGTAGATAATCAAGATGTAACCATGATCTAGGCAAGTGTATTATGTTTTTTTAAAGAATCCATATGGTTTCCTTTAAAATATTTACAAAATTTGTGCTATAAATAATTATTACTCTGGCCAAAGTGTTTCAGAATGATGAATGTAAATATTCACAAGCTCTTTTTCCCCATTTGATTTTGCTAATGATTTTCTCCCCCCCCTCCCTTTTCATTAACACTAACAAGGGAATAGTATAACTTACATACTCAGATCCAGAGCATAGTTCTTGCATATTTTAAAGCCCCTAATACTGAATTTAATATTGCTGAGATCAACTCATCACATTTTAATCTCACCATTTCTCTAGCAAGCTTATGGCCATGTATGTGGGTTTTGGTCTTAAAACCGCCACCAGACTCAAACTTTGTTCTGCTGCTTCAGACCAACACGGCTACCCATGTGAATCAACTTGCTAAAATGTTAGTCTATTTCAAATTTAACAAGTTCTCCACTGTGCAAGCATTTAGAATTGTGATCATCAACAGACTTCATTCCATTGAACAGCCAAGCCCACAATTTTGCTTTCTGCCCTCCACAACCTGAACTTCAGGCCTGAAGTGAACATATAAACATCTCTATACAAAGGTGTGTGGAAAGAGTGGGTAGCATTGCTCTGAAGGAGCTAAAACAATAAGAGGGTATTTGAACTGCTGGTTGAAAGGTAGTGCCAGTGATAATCATTATTTCCCTTGTTTGTTCAGGACCTTCCAATAAAACAAACAACCTTTCTGTGATTGGATTGACATGGTGTTAACAATGCATTTAATGCCCAAATCAGTATGAATACAGGTAAAGCTCTCACTAATACCAGTACCAGGATGTTAAAACCACCTATTTTCCAAGCAACTTTAAACAGCCTCATGTAAAAAAGTCAAACTGTCCCTCCTTTAGCAAATACATCTAATGTTCATTAAGGCCACGTCAGATAGCAACCAAACTGACTGTAGGAACCATATGGCCATCTGTTAAAGGAACACCAACTATACCTGCAGCTCTCTCTGCAATCTTAGCTTCCGTAGCTCTGTCACGCAGTTCTAGGTCCAGCTTTATAGTCTTCAGTTCTTTATTCTTTTCAGACAGTTTCTCTTGCAGCTGAATTGAAGAAATGGACAGTAAGTTTGCTACCTACATGACAAGTCCATGGACACTATATTAGGCTATATAGACAACAGACATTTAAACTTGGAATCTATATTTTTGTTCCTGTGGAGCAGGGGTAGTCAAACTGCGGCCCTCCAGATATCCATGGATTACAATTCCCATGAGCCCCTGCCAGCATTTGCTGGCAGGGGCTCATGGGAATTGTAGTCCATGGACATTTGCTGGCAGGGGCTCATGGGAATTGTAGTCTATGGACATCTGGAGGGCCGCAGTTTGACTACCCCTGCTCTGGAGCTTCTCTCTGGCGGCCGCACAGATTTTCCTCCACTGCAGCACTTGTTTCCTCTGGCACCAGCAAATTCAGAGGGACAAGATCTAGGTTTTTTGAGTAGCCTGTTTGCATATAGAAGTGCTAGGGGCAGGACTAGTGAGAACTACAACAAAGGAAAGCCTCTGCAAAAGCTGGACAGGAGTCTAATGGGAATGAGGTCTATAGGAGCAAACCTTATATTTTTGCACAGACACACTCCTCTTCTACTATTTATTTTATGTTTTATTATTTTATTTTTATTTATTCGTATTTTTATACTGCCCTCCCCGAAGGCTCAGAGCGGTTTACATATAACTGAAACTGTACATGAAACCATGTTGCCCTAACAAATCCAAACACTTCATCCACTTTCATTCAACGTGTTTTCATGTTCTAAAAACATAAAACGATTCTATATGGCCCAGTTTAATTTTACAGACCCAAAACATTAAAGCCTATGGAATGACTACATACAAACAAAGCTAACAAGTGCACAAAACTAAAAAAAAAATCCAAGTTGTTTTGGGGTTTGAGTGGCCCTCAAGCTGAAACCTGAACTGAGTCAAGGGGCCCAAACTGAACTAGCAAATCTGGTGCTTCCTTTTTCCTGGCCAAGGTGAGCTGTGACTGAGAAAGCGAAGCTGGGATTCCCCAAGAAGGGTTAAATGGCTGGCTGCCATGTAGCCCATCCATTCTGAAGCTCAAGGCAAAGGAAGGGTTTAAAGGGAAGCTCTGAAAGGACAGGGAGGATTAGAATAAAGACTAGGCTGTATAGAGAAGGTTCCTAGCTGAGAGGAGGAGGAGGATGTGGGTTGATAGACCCCCTCCCCCCCTCGTTCCATGGTCTGCCAGAGTGTCCATCTTCCCTACCAAGATAGCAGAAGCTGGCATTTCCCAGAGAACATACCTTGGGCATAGCAGTTGTTTTGAATTTTTTTTTTTGTATTTAAAATGCTTTTTGTGCCTGAATTTTTGAAATGTTTTAATGTTTGCTGCATTGGAGACCCTGAATTGGGTGGAAGGCAGTGTAGAAACATTTTGAATAAATAAATATCTTTGACTTTTTATGTTAGCTCAAAATTCATTCCTTCAGAACAGCCCCTTGCATGTTTCCTAACTCAGTGTTTGTCCCTGCCTTTTCTTGAGCCTCTTACTATTAACTGTGTGATCACAGTTGTGATTACAGCACCTTTGTTTTTGCCACCTCACCACCGGAACTTAAATACAGCTATCTGTTCCTTCTGGCTTCCAGAGCCACTTGTAAACTGCCAATCCACACCCCTAGTGAAGCAACATTTCTTAAGTATTTTGCTGGTGTTTATTTATTTAATTTCTATACAGCCCTCCCAGCAAGCCACCTCTGCAGAAGTTCAAGTGCGTAGATTTCTTGGAACTGTATTCTGTGTGAATCCAATATTACATTTCATTGTGTGGGAAGCTAATAAAAAGGGGTGGCATTTCTCTGAACTGTGTTTTAGAATGACTTTGTTTTAATCTGCTGCCTCTTTAACACCATAAGCTGGTAGAAACCACTGACTTTTTTCTGTATACATCTGTAAATGTTCTTAGTGTTAAAGTACTCAAGATAGGAAAATATAGTTGAAAAGGGTATTCTATAAGTGTCATTAATTCCTTTAATTCTTTTAATTGTTACTATCTTATATAATATATATGTAGCTGCTCAACTAACTTGGGTGAATTCATTCCTTCTGTGGGGGGTGAATTTCTGTCTCGCAGTTGTACATATTTAATACATGAATAATACAGCATTTCTCTTCTTGATGATATAGTCTTAGATGTACATCATACTGTGACTGTGAGTTAAATACGGATTAGAAATATGCTTGTAAACATTTGGGGATCATGTTGGTGATCCTTGTCTTTTAAAAGACATAAAATAAAAACTCTGCTGTTGTAAATATTTACAAAAGCAAACAAAAAATGAATCATGGACTGGTCAGGAAAGTTAGTATTGTTCCATTCTTATTTGCATTAGCCAATGATCCTACTTTATAATAGCCAGTAGAAAAATTATTTATGATTTCTGGAAATTGCAGTCAGGACCGACCCCCCCACCAAAATTAGGTTTCCTTGGGATATGTTCTCTCATTCTCCCCTACCTCCTCAGTTGGGAATGTACTTGGTAGTGAATAGCATTTCAATACAGAAGTTTCAGAAGGAGGTGAGCAACCACCTGAGTGGGTGACACAAACTACAAATTTAGGGTGCATTTTGTGCAATGGTGATTTATGTGATAATCAAGTGGTACACTGTGGTGTTTGCTTTTGCTATTTCAGAAGTAAGCCAAACCAAGAGCTAAGCATTCTGCAGTTTCCCTTGCTTTTGCTAACTCTTGGTATTACCATTGTGACAGACAGTAAATGATTAATGCTGTAACCTGGCCTGAGAACTCTGAGTGATGGGATTTAAGTGGAATTCTTCTGTTGAGAGTGTCAGTTAGGCATTGGTAGGTGAGAGAGTGCAAAACAGAACGTGAGAGGATCAAACAAGATCCTGAGTTAGGGAAGTGGGATGCATAGTCCAACACTATCAAGACTGAGCAAAATAGCTGCTAGAAATGGGGGTGATCCCTAGAAGGAAGGAAACTGGAACTTGTATGAATGTCCCTGTCCACACCAACTTTAGTGTGTGTGAGACCAAGAAGTTTATGCTTGTTATGTATGCAGAGATTGCCAAGAAATCTCTCTCCTCAAGTTTTAAACATCTGTCTGAAAAACAGAAACAGTTACTTCTTTGTGACAAATTATCTGGTGCTCATAAATTCTAAACCCAATTTCTACCTGACCATTTCTTCTCAAAAGGAAATAAAAGCATTTGTTTTTTAAATTTATCATCAGCATCTCATGCACCATTATAAAACAAGGATAAAAGGATTTTAATCTTTCCCCTCAGTTTTTTAGGCTAGGTCAGCATTTACCAATATACATTCAAATGACTAAGAACAATATAAATGAAAGTCTTGAGAGAAAAGCTGAAACCGTCATAACTGCCATAGAATCATAGAGTTGGAAGGGGCCATACAGGCCATCTAGTCCAACCCTCTGCTCAATGCAGGATCAGCCCAAAGCATCCTAAAGCATCCAAGAAAAGTGTGTATCCAGCCTTTGCTTGAAGACTGCCGGTGAGGGGGAGCTCACCACCTCCTTAGGTAGCCTAATCCACTGCTGAACTACTCTGACTGTGAAATTTTTTCCCTGATATCTAGCCTGTCTTTATCCTGACGGAAAATTGAATTCAAGGACGAAGATGACTATCCTTAACACTATTTCGCTCCCTTATATATTTGGGAAACAGCCTCCTGGGAAGAGACTGTCCGGGGCCTTGTCCATCCTGGTCCACCCTGATTGGCCCTCCCCCTCCAGCTCCCACCCTCCCTCCTTGCCTGCTAGAAGCCATGTGGCTGCAGCCTCCATTGCCACCTATGAGGAGAGAGGCAGCAACAAGGGTTGCGGCCTGCAGGTATGCTCCTGCTGGGAGGGAGGAGTTTGCAGCCTCCCTGCGGGCCGCAAAGCCCTATCGCCACCGGTGACAGGAGGGGGTGGGTGGGGAGGGGGGGTTCCACTCCCTTTAGCCTTCTTTGCGGGCCAAAGGGAGCCATGGCCACTGTCTCACGCCCTCTTGCATGCTGCCCCTTTCAAAGCCCATTTTTAAAATGGGATTTGATATTAGTAATTACAACATTACACAAAGAGACAAAACAAAACAATACCATGGCAACAACAACAACAACAAATGGCTGTCCTTTTTACATAGCATAATCTCTCCACTGTTCAAAATAATCCAAACTATGCTACTGGTATGAAAGAATTTCAGAACTACAGAAAAAAATGATGAAAACTATATTATAATTGTTGTGTGCTTTCAGGAATGGAACTAATATTGCTAATATGCCAAAATCTGTGAACAACAATGTATCTCTTCATCAGTGTTCATTACCTACATTATTTGGACTATTTAATTACGCCATAGCAGATTCCACTTGTCCAAACATTCTAAGCTTCCTCAAACAAGACAAAAATCTATAATTTTACATTTTACAGCAATAATCAATGATGTCAGTGATGAAAAAATCAAGGCAAATCAAACATTTCTACAGTTAACAAATCATAAATAAAATAGCTACATCAGTAGGTAAAGCCGAATATTTCTATTGTACCTTTTTATTGCTTGCTTTTAAAATATCAAGTTCCTTTAAGAGAAATGCAACCTGCTGTTCCTTATTTATGTTTTCTGTGGCATGAAAAGGATTCACAAATTCAGATGCAACTTCTCCTCCTTGCTTTTCAACATATCTATAATAAGGAACAAGAAATCATGGGTCAGCTTTATAAAGGTTCATTCAAAGATGTCTTCGCTATATTCATTCATAACTCAGTGAAAGAATACATGCTTTGCTTTTGAGATGATGCTCCCAAGTACACTTGCCAGTCAGAGGAGTTGCCAGTTCCAGCAACGATTCCATTCCATCTTGCTACAGCAGAGGATGTGATGAGACTATCTGCCTGGGACCAACTGCTATTTAGTTCCACCCCCCCCCTCCCGAATTCTGTCCTTCAGAGGCCATTTTACAGTCGTTATGGAACAGTTATGTACGTTATCTTATAATGAGCATCTGAATTTGCCTTCCCTTTTCCTCTTAGCACGGTGTGTTTTATATTGCAGAGAGTTATTTCTAGTTGTAAACCACCATGAATACAATGGCAGAAAGCAGATAGATAAATTTGTGTAAATTTGAAAATGAAGTAGTACAAAGCAGGTGATACTTCTTAAAATGTGTGCACAATTTGAAAAAAAAAAGCAATTTGTTATAAATATCAAACAAACATGGAAATTATTAGGATATGAAGCCTATATGTAGGAAAGAAAATGAGACATTGCAAAACTGGAATTAGCCTGAAGGGCAAAATCTAGGGATCTGAATGGTGGTTGGATTAAGGGCTTCTGTAGATGAATCACAGAGTCAGGATAGCAATTCAGAGTAGACTTCAGGTTAGTGCTCACTTTTCTACCAACCAGTCTGTGAATTTCTCCCAATGTAGCCTTGATACCATGAGCAACAAATGTAAAACTCAGCTAAAGCAAACAAGATAAACTCCTCAACCCAGGTTAATAAAATGAGTTTGGATGGTTTTAAGAGCACATCAAGCATCATTTTAAGATTGGCTGCTAAGAGTGACACAGAATGCCAAACCTGGTATAAGGTACCAAAAAAGTGTGGGAGGGGAATGTCCTTTCTCTTGAAATATTGGTTCCCTTGTATGTCTTAGTTAGGCCTACAATATAATTTTAGTATGAATGGATAATATTTAACAGGCAGTTTAAAGACAAATAATACCTGGCTATAAGGCATCCCTCCCCCTTCAAGGATCGCTGCCTTGTTGTGGCAAGGGGGCTTGCGTAGTTCAGTGAAGCTATGAGCTATACCGTGCAGGGCCACCCAAGACGGACAGGTCATAGCTGAGAGCTCTGACAAAAGGTGATCCACTGGAGAAGGAAATGGCAAACCACTCCAGTATCTTTGCCATGAAAACTCTATGGACAGTTCCAATAGGCATAACGATATGACGCTGGAAGATGAGCCCCTCAGGTCGGAAGGTGTCCAATATGCTACTGGGGATGAGCAGACGGCTAGTACGAGTAGCGCCAGAATGAATGAAGCGGCTGGGCCAAAGCCGAAAGGACGCTCAGTTGTGGAAGTAACTGGTGGCGAAAAGACAGTCCGATGCTGTAAAGATTTTTATTCCATAGGAACCTGGAACGTCAGATCCATGAATCAAGGCAAGCTGGACGTGGTTAAACAAGAAATGACAAGACTGAACATCGACATTTTAGGAATCAGTGAACTAAAATGGACAGGAATGGGTGAATTTAATTCAGATGACCATCAGGTATACTACTGTGGACAAGAATCTCGCAGAAGAAATGGAGTAGCCTTCATAATCAATAAGAGAGTAGGAAAAGCAGTCTTGGGATACAATCCCCAAAATGACAGAATGATCTCAGTTCGAATCCAAGGCAAACCATTCAACATCACAGTGATCCAGGTCTACGCCCCAACCACTGCTGCTGAAGAGGATGAAGTTGATCAGTTCTATGAAGCCCTACAACACCTTCTAGAAGCAACGCCCAAAAATGATGTGCTTATCATCATGGGGGATTGGAATGCTAAAGTAGGAAGCCAAAAGATAACCGGGATAACAGGTAAGTTTGGCCTTGGAGTACAAAATGAAGCAGGGCACAGGCTGGTAGAATTTTGTCAAGAGAATACAATGGTCATAGCAAACACTCTTTTCCAGCAACCCAAGAGACGACTCTACACATGGACATCACCAGACGGTCAACACAGAAATCAGATTGACTATGTGCTCTGCAGCCAAAGATGGAGAAGTTCTATCCAGTCAATAAAAACAAGACCAGGAGCTGATTGTGGTTCAGATCATGAGCTTCTTGTTGCAAAATTTAGGGTTAAATTGAAGAAAGTAGGGAAAAGCACTAGGCCACTCAGGTATGAACTAAATCATATTCCTGACGAATACACAGTGGAGGTGACAAATATATTTAAGGAATTAGATCTGATAGACAGAGTGCCTGAAGAACTATGGACGGAGGTTCGCAACATTGTACAAGAGGTAGCAACTAAAACCATCCCAAAGAAAAAGAAATGCAAGAAATCAAAATGGCTGTCTGAGGAAGCTTTACAAATAGCTAAGGAGAGAAGGGAAGTGAAAGGCAAGGGAGAAAGAGAAAGATACACCCAACTGAATGCAGAAATCCAGAGAAAAGCTAGAAGAGATAAGAATGCCTTCTTAAATGAACAGTGCAAACAAATAGAAGAAAACAATAGAATCGGGAGGACCAGAAATCTTTTCAAGAAAATTGGAGATATGAAGAGAACGTTTCATGCAAAGATGGGTATGATAAGGGACCAAAATGGTAGGGACCTCACAGAAGCAGAAGAGATTAAACAAAGGTGGCAAAATTATACAGAAGAACTATACAAGAGCGAGCTTAACATCCCTGATGACCACAATGGGGTAGTTACTGACCTGGAGCCAGACATCCTGGAATGTGAAATCAAATGGGCCTTAGGAAGTCTGAGCAACAATAAAGCTAGTGGTGGTGACAGCATTCCAGTTGAACTATTCAAAATCTTAAAGGACGATGCAATAAAAGTGCTACACTCAATATGCCAGCAAATTTGGAAAACTCAACAATGGCCACAGGATTGGAAAAGGTCAGTTTACATTCCAATCCCAAAGAAGGGCAATGCCAAAGAATGTTCAAACTACCGCACCATTGCACTAATTTCTCATGCTAGCAAAGTTATGCTCAAAATCCTACAAGCTAGGCTCCAGCAATATGTGGACCGAGAACTTCCAGAAGTACAGGCAGGATTTCGAAGAGGCAGAGGAACTAGAGATCAAATTGCCAACATACGCTGGATCATGGAGAAAGCTAGGGAGTACCAGAAGAACGTCTACTTCTGCTTCATTGACTATGCTAAAGCCTTTGATTGTGTGGAACACAACAAATTGTGGCAAGTTCTTAAAGAGATGGGAATACCAGAGCATCTTATTTGTCTCTTGAGAAATTTATATGCAGGTCAAGAAGCAACAGTGAGAACTGAACATGGAATCACTGACTGGTTCAAAATAGAGAAAGGAGTTCGGCAAGGCTGTATACTGTCGCCTTGCCTATTTAACTTGTATGCAGAGCACATCATGAGAAATGCGGGATTAGAGGAGTCACAAATTGGGATCAAGATTGCAGGGAGAAATATCAACAACCTCAGATATGCAGATGATACCACTCTAATGGCAGAAAGTGAAGAGGAACTAAAGAGCCTGTTGATGCGGGTGAAGGAGGAGAGTGCCAAAGTTGGCTTGAAACTCAACATCAAGAAAACAAAGATCATGGCATCCGGCCCTCTCAATTCCTGGCAAATAGAAGGGGAAGAAATGGAGATAGTGACAGATTTTATTTTCCTGGGCTCCAAGATCACTGCAGATGGGGACTGCAGCAAAGAAATTAAAAGACGCTTGCTCCTGGGGAGGAAAGCTATGGCAAATCTAGACAGCATCCTAAAAAGCAGAGACATCACCCTGCCAACAAAAGTGCGTTTAGTCAAGGCTATGGTCTTCCCAGTTGCAATGTATGGCTGCGAAAGTTGGACCATAAGGAAGGCCGAGCGTCAAAGAATTGAGGCTTTTGAACTCTGGTGCTGGAGAAGACTCTTGCGAGTCCCTTGGACTGCAAGGAGAACAAACCGGTCAGTCCTAGAGGAGATCAGCCCTGACTGCTCTTTAGAAGGCCAGATCCTGAAGATGAAACTCAAATACTTTGGCCACCTCATGAGAAGGAAGGACTCCCTGGAGAAGAGCCTAATGCTGGGAGCGATCGAGGGCAAAAGAAGAAGGGGGCGACAGAGAATGAGGTGGCTGGATGGAGTCACTGAAGCAGTCGGTGCAAACTTAAATGGACTCCAGGGAATGGTAGAGGACAGGAAGGCCTGGAGGATCATTGTCCATGGGGTCGCGATGGGTCGGACACGACTTCGCACATAACAACAACAACAACATAAGGCATCCCTAGTTTATTGGAATTTTCTAAACAAGCTAAAAAGACTTTAAACATTTATTGTATTGAGGTTGGAGTAAAGTGATAACTGCTGACTATGAGTCACCTTACAAAAATGGGCACCTAAACATTTGCTCTGCAGAGGAATACTGACCACCTCAATAAGGATACTACTATTTTGGCATGAATATTGGCCACAGCCTTTATTCAAACTGAGCATGGCATGCATGGGTAATGGATCTGGCCCTTTTTTTGTCAGCCAACCACAAAACAGCTTATTTCAGCATGCCCCTCCACAGGTTGCGTTGTCTAGCCAGCCCAATGACCCAGGCATAATGGCATGCTAATAACGGGAGGAGGCAACCTGGAATGAACCCACTGGGCATCCACCTCTGTTGGGTTCTCCTGCCACCCAAAAATGCTAGCATTCAATCAGGCTCCGCATCCACACAGCCCATTAAGGGTGGCCCCAAACTTAGGGGAGGCTAGCATGCAAGCTTGGACACCCTATAAACGATTTGTCCCATGCTTCCAATCCACTGGCTGTGACAATTAACAATAAGATAAACCAAATCCTGTAACAAACACTACAACAATGCCAAACAACAGGGATGGGTCGGCTGCGTCTTCAGGTGCCCTGGAGGGGAAGGAGGCTGAGCCACATCAGGCAGTCCCTTAAAACAGTGGTCCCCAACCTGCGGGCCGCGGCCTGGAGCCGGGCTGCGAAGACCATGGCACCGGGCCGCGGCTCCCTCTCCCCGCCCCCCCCCGCAGTAAAAAACTTCCCAGGCTGCAAGCTTGTGGCTCGGGAAGCTTCTTACTGCAGGAGGGCGGGGAGAGGGAATCAGGGCTGGGCTGCGCATCGCACATGCGCGGCCCGTGTGGGCGCGGCCCGCTGCGCGGGCGTGGTCCGTGCGGGCGCGGCCCAATGGCCTGCCGGTCCCCAGCCTCAGAAAGGTTGGGGACCACTGCCTTAAAAGAATGCCTGGCTTGGCTGCACTCCTCCCTCACCACCCTACCACACAATGCCGCCCAGGGGATGCTGGGCCTGGAAGTTCTCTCCCACCAGCCAGGTCCTACTTGTCTCTTCCTCCCCAATGCCAGCAATGGCCCCTTTCGGTGAGTCTCAGGAGTTTTATAATAAAATATGATAATATCCGTATTGTCATTAGTTATGACATTGTGAACATGTAGGATTTACACAATCCCTATGAAAATGACTGCTGAGTTAGCTTTTACCTGAGGTATTATAGTCTGCCTTATTCTGGGTATCCACAGACAATGCAAAACTTTTGGGTAGGAAATTTACACATGTAGGATTTACACATGTAGGAAATTTACACATGTAGGATTTACACAATCCCTACGAAAATGACTGCTGAGTTAGCTTTTACCTGAGGTATTATAGTCTGCCTTATTCTGGGTATCCACAGACAATGCAAATCTTTTGGGTAGGAATTTAAACCTCCCTTTAATTTTTTATTTGATTTCAAAAGTTCCCAAGTTTTAAATAATATCTGTTTAGCCTCCACGTTACTCTAATCTAAGGATTTAAGTATTCACATATGGCTAATAGGATATTGATACTTAAAAAGCGAACATATACATCCAAAAATGGTTCAGAACTGAACCTTGATTATGATAATTATGATAATTATAACTGTAGAATAGTGTGTTGGAATTTTCAGAAGATCAAAAAGAGTCAGTAGCAGATTTAATTCTCCAAAACTTTCACCAGATTAACATATTCAAATATGTAGATGGATGAAATGCTATCATTTGTAAAACATATATTAAAACTTAATATTCTTTTCCTCAAGGGATCGTTATTGACAGGCAAGAGAACTCTCATCTGTTTACCAAAGATTTACCTCGAACCCAGACCCATTCAGTCTGTGCCTTCTTTGGCACATGTTTTATAGGTAACCTTCTTTAATAAAACTTGTTCAGATAAACCACTTTTGTCTGAACATTCCCCACACTGGATTTTTTATTATTTATTATCCAATTCCATCACCTCATTTCATTTTCCAAACTTAAAAATGACAAACAGTTCAGCAACATTTTATAATTGAAGAGCTGAAGTATGTCAGCAGAGGTAAAAAAACAATCAGTATAAGACTGTTTTGTACAACTGAAAATATAAAGTTAATATTAATGGTAACTAACATGTTGATTAAAAGGTAAAGGTAAAGGTATCCCCTGTGCAAGCACCGAATCATGTCTGACCCTTGGGGTGATGCCCTCTAGCGTTTTCATGGCAGACTCAATACGGGGTGGTTTGCCAGTGCCTTCCCCAGTCATTACCGTTTACCCCCCAGCAATCAAGCTGGGTACTCATTTTACCGACCTCGGAAGGATGGAAGGCTGAGTCAACCTTGAGCCGGCTGCTGGGATTGAACTCCCAGCCTTATGGGCAAAGCTTTCAGACAGCTGCCTTACCACTCTGCGCCACAAGAGGCTCTTTCAACATGTTGATTAATAATCCGTAAAATTTCCACAGCCCCAACAGTGGTTGTTGCAAGTACTTTACTGGGAGATGGCACACTGAGGTGTGACAATAAGTTGTGGATTTACTGTTCTGTGTTTTAAAACAAATAATAGCAAAGTCATGAAACTCTTCGACAATTCATAGACAGGAGCACTTTGTGTGATTGTTTGCATGCAATGGAATAAATCTGTGCAAGGTTTGTACTTAGATTACTAGCCATTTTTCACTTCTGTCATTTATCTTTTTGTAACACATCTTTACAAAATTTTTAATTCTCACATAGGGATGGGCAAGAACTGGGAAAATGTGGTTTGTGATAGACCTATGAACCAATCCACAAACCATCATGAGCAGGCTAACTTACCCATCGAAATTTAGGAGACATTCTAATTTTGGGAACATGGTATCTCAAAGTCCTGAGACCTGCCAAGACCCATACCTAAAAGTGTACAAAAATGCTTGTAGACTGAAACCCTGAGACCAACTGAGAACTACATCCAGAAGCATGGAACAACACATGCAGACATGGTTGCTCAAAGCCCTGAGAAGGGTTTACCATGCACAGCAATCATCTCCTTAATGAGGTGAGTCAGTTACTGCTTCCTGGGGTCCTTCCCCTAACTCATTTGGATAGCACTGTCATGACAGCTTCCCTAGGGGAATCACGCCTTTGAGGATGGCCTGGAAATGGTGACCTTGAGTCCACTGGAAATACTCAAAGCCCCCCCCCCATGGCTAAAATATAAGTGCAGATACAGCAAACCCACCACCCAGGGTGTATTATTCTAGCCTGCATTGACACAAAAGTGCAGAGCACACCCACTACCCTGGATATATTAGTTTACTCTGATACAGAGAGACAGGTGCAGAGCATATCCTCTAACCAAGGTGTATTATCAACAAACAGGTGCAAAGCACTCATACATCAGGGTGCATTATTCTACTTTGTAAGTAGGTCTGGAGCACACCCATGCAAAAGATGTAAAGCTGGCAGGGCCACCCCTCACGTCTAGCAAACAGGTTATGAAAGATAGGCATCCCCAGAGTTTCAATGGGGGCTCCCCCAAAAACCACTACAGCAGCTTGGCTGACACCCCAGCCATACACAACAAGGAAGGGAGGCATGTCCACAATGTTCACAGCCCATCCCCCCACAGCCCACTCAGGTACTAAAAAGCTCACTCTAGAACTGGGGTGTATTATTCTGGTGGGAGGGTAGGAGAGTAGATTCATGGCCACATAAGAGAGGTTAGCCCAGATGACAACCTTAGATGACAATATTCAAGGGGATTGGCATTGGTAGGCTCAGAGGACTTGGCAAGGTATCTCCTCGCCATCATTTCTACTGAATCCTCTTCCATTGCATATAGACAGACAAGAATGCAACCACTAGGATGCAACCACTAACCAGAGTATATGATCAACAGACAGAACACATACAACCCAGTATATTTTTCTACCCTGGGAAAACAGGTGTTAACCAAAAAGGTAGCCCAGAAATAGAAGAATGCCTCATTCAGAGCCAATTATGGGCTAGGCACATAAGCATGGTGCACACAAACACCAGCCTGGCAGAGGCTGACTATGGAATCAGAAGGGCCCACTAGCAATCCTAGGAAAGCCAGGCCGGACCTCCATCTTGCTTGGACTTGAATAGAATCAAACATCTCTTTTCTTTCTACCTTCCTGAAACCAGTCCAACTGACTTAGCCAAAATGTGAATATTGTGGGAGCTTACAATGGAAACTACCCCTCACAGTCATGGTTCTCGAATGTTAATGGGAAAGGAATATCCCATCAGGAACTAAT
The DNA here is from genome assembly GCF_049243985.1 of Paroedura picta. Lineage (NCBI taxonomy): Eukaryota > Metazoa > Chordata > Lepidosauria > Squamata > Gekkonidae > Paroedura > Paroedura picta. Next base: position 146,893,675 of record NC_135370.1, on the reverse strand, counting down.
CTCTTTTGTCTATCCTCAGTCTTAGCCTCTAACCCCCAAGCTGTCTATTTGTTCAGTGTAACTTCCATCTAAAAGCATCCCCCATGCTATGATCCGTATTGTGTCATCCCGGAACCCTTCCTGGTTAGATAGATGGACCAGTACATAGATTTAGGCAGAGAATTGATAACCACGTTCCTGGGACTTCAAACCATAAATATGTTTACTGTCTTCAGGATACATTCAACTAAGGCATTGTTTGACTTGATGGGCTTACATGACATAACCCTAAACCTCCCACTCCTATTATCTCACATGCCAACTCACCTATCAGATTTGTCTATAACTTATAACCAGTCCACAATCACTTACTTCACCCTGTAGGGCAGTCCCAGGGCTGACCTGAGAATTTCAAACAGTATAACAACCCATGCACAACCCCACATGTGTGTGATGTGATCTCTCCCCACCCAACGTCGCTTTCCATACCCCATGTTAACAACCCCATCTCTCTGTCTTCTTAGACACACACTTCTCCAGGACAAGTGCAGTATATTTTCTATTGCCCTATTTAACTAACTTACCCTCCCTATAGAACTTACTGTATGTGTCTGTCTGTGTGTATGGTTTTATCTGTGTGTTTCTTAATAAAATACCAAATCACTTTTGGAACCAAATCAGTCCCGCTTATTTCAAGGTTTCCTATAGGTACTGGAATCCCGTATACACACGGTAAAAGATCGCAGTTACCCCCTCTCGCTAAGCTAATTTCCCCCATAAATTGATATTTAATTAGCATTTTGGGTAAAACAGGCAACCCCTTGAGGCCAGGCTGCAGTGTGGAGGTCAATCTCCAATCCTCAAATGAGAGGAATGACTTGCCCCAGGCTGGCCATGTGGGTGCAGGACACACACTATTTGGGAGAGGATCAGCCAGTCATCGGAGCTAATGCTGAACTCCTCTTCCCCATGCAGGATGGTCACAGAGGAGATGACATGCTGCACTGCGCTCATCTGTTCTACCACATTCTAGAATTACTTAAGTGGAGTTCTACAGGTGGATAGGTTGTGGATGAGCCAGCATTCAGGTTCATCCTATTCCTGCTGCCCCTCACACAGAAGACAGGCAGACTTGATGCCGCATGAGAAGTGGGCAGCCAGAAGCAGGTCTCAAGGAGGGACCCCAGCTTATTAATGGCAGTTTTTCAAGTGTCCCTCACAGAGCTCCCCAACCCCATAGCAACCTTTACCAACAGGTGAAACGTTTGCGCCAGGCAGACAATGCCCTTAAGATGCCATCATCCACAGCAACATTGTGGACATAGATGTTGTTGCTGCTGCCCACCCACCCACTCACTCACTCACTCACTCAGGCTACCCTATATCATGGCAGCAATGTTTGCCACTGTATGGTCTGCATCCATCCCCTGTGCATAGATCAGAACCACTTTGTAGCCAGGAGCAGGACTGTCCCCTCCTGGGGCCTGGGCCTGACATTCCGGACAGTGAGATCCTCTGGTTACCACCAGTGGGTGGTAAGGGAGAGCTAGCCATGCTGTCAGTTGCTACAGAGGTCCATGGACTACTGTTTGACCTTGTAGTTTGGAGAGCTCAGCCTTGACCATCATCACTGCAGAGTGGTGCATGGCAGGCAAGACTTGCTGGGGAGGACTGGGGAGCAAAGTGTTACACGAGGGAGAATGGTTGGCCATCCATAGTAATCATCTGACCAATGAGGTGAGTACTTCCTGACTCCTCCCCCTTGCTCTCTTGCCTGGCAAAAGTTCTGAGAGTGGCTTGCTTTGGGGTCCCAACCATAGCGCCCCAAGCATGGGAAGCTTTTCTTGGAGGTGTCTCCTGTTCCCCTTTGCTTCTCCCTGCTGAGAGGGAGTGGGCCTCTTCAACTTCCCAGTGACAGCCACTCCTCTCTCCAGCAAGAACAAAGTGGAGTGTGCCCTTTGCAGGTGCCTGTGGAGAAAGGAGGAAGACAGATGTTGGGCATTTGTGCTCCTCTAACATCCTGTTTTTCTACTTGATGGACCCACAACTGGAGCAGGTGGGAGGCACAACTGCTTTCTAGTACTGAGCTGGGAGGCCCCAGAGGGGGTTGTAGTTAATGCAGCAAGAGCTGCAGGGAGTTGGGATGTGAAAGGAGATGATGTTTTCCCCTCCTGGTCACTGAATCACTGCTGTCACAGTCTTCTACAAAGATTTACATCAACTGCTGGTGTTTGGGCAGTGCTGCTAAAGCCCTTTTTTCCCCTGGGAGAGCTCCATGGAGAAAGCAGGTTCTGAGACTCCCGGTGATGCCCTATTGGGGTGGGGCTCTGGGGTATGGTAGGCTGAGTTTGGTTCCTGGGGACAGGGGCCTCTATTATGCCTTCTTCATACCCCACCCCACCCCACCGCACAATGAACACCCCTTCTACCCACTTTCATGGTGTTCATAATCAGGGGAAGTAGGTATAAATATGGACACTTGTCCAAGGAATTCACCAGCTAAGCTCCTGTGCTGGGCTGGAAGAAAAGCTGAAGATTGAGTCTTATACCCTGCCTTTCACTATCCAAAGGAGTCTCAAAGTGCCTTACAATTACCTTCCTCTCCTCTTCCCCCAAGAGACACCCTGTGAGGTAGGTGGGGCCAAGAGAGCTTTGAAAGAACCGTGACTGACTCAAGGACACCCAGCTGGCTTCATGTGGAGTCCACCACTGCAGCATGCTGGTTCTCTGGAGCAGAGAAATTCCTTAGACCAATCCTGATACCTAAGCCTTGGGAGGGTATATAAATGTGGCCCCTCACCTGAGGAACCACCAGCTAAGCCTTTGCACTTGCCTGGAGTGGAGAGACTGGGTGACTCAGAGCCCTGAGCCCACCTAACCCAAACCCTAGCCGCAGAGAGCAGATCACAGTAGGATGAGTGGGGTTATAAAATCTGAGTTTTGTAAATAGTTCAAGGGAGCAGCACAAGTCTGCCTGAAAAATGTATCCATTCATGAACTGCCAAGAACCACTATGAATAGTAATTTGGGAACCACAATCTGCCCCAAATTTGTCATGAAGTTTATTCATGAGCCAGTTTGTGCCTATCCCTAGTCTCATAAAAACTCTTCATGCCCTTGCCTTCACAACAGGTTATTCTAGCATCCTACCTACTCTCCTGTAAAAGTTAAGTTGAGTTAAGTTGAGTTAAGACTCAAGGGTTTCTTTTTTAAAGAGTCATTTGGTTCTAGAGTCACAGTTTGCAGACCCCTAACCTATAACTATGGTAAAAATACTTATAATCTACTGTAAATCTCATTAACTCACTATAAATGGTCTTAGATATCTCTTGACAAGCTTTGCTTATGACAGTCAAACAAGCTGAATATTTTTAAAGCTCTAGAACTAACAGTTTGCTTACCTTGACCCAGAAGAGGAAGTAATATTATTTATATGCAAAGTTTGGTCAGTAGTTTGCATGCTACTTAAGCTTGCAGTCATCTGACCTAACAGTTCTGTTTGTTCAGTGTGTGTAGCCACTTCTCTTCTTTGCTGAAGAACTTTGAAAATGCAAGTAATCGAGGAATGATCCGCCTCCCCTTTCCTTGGAATTCCGCCCAGGTCAAAACTTCCTATTTGGAAAACAGCAACATGTTAAAAAGGTAAAGGTATCCCCTGTGCAAGCACCAAGTCATGCCTGACCCTTGAGGTGACACCCTCATAATAAACTTAAGATACCTTAAAGTATAGCCAAGGCTATCTACAGTTGAAATAGGTGTTGGTTTTAATGCCAGCTTAATTGTCATGGCTTCTCCCACAGAATCTTATGGATTGCAGCTTAAAACTTGCACTGGCCTAACCCACAGTCACAGAGATCTAAGTTTCCCGGTATTCCATGGTGAAAGATCATGGCTATGAAACAGATTACTTTCCACAATGGAATGAAAGGAAAGAGTTATTTTCATATTTTCTTTTTCTCCATCTCATTCTCATACATATTTGAAAATGAAATTATGCATATTAAGATAAATGATCCCATGAGACCCTACGACTGATTGGAAAACAGGAAATGGTATCTAGCTTCCTGAAGGCCATAGTTCAGCAGGAAAACAAAGTTTGAGTCCAGTGGCATCCTTAAGATCAACAAGGTTTTGTTCAAGGCATACGCTTTCATGTGCACACACGCTTGAATCAAACTTTGTTCGATTTAAAGGTGCCATTGGGCTCAAACTCTGTTCTGGTGCTTCAGACCAACATGGCTACCCCCCTGGGTCTAATTCACCCGGTTTCTTTTATGCCAGTCCCATGGAATGAAATGCATCATTGAGAGATACCTTTTCTTGACTGTCTGAACATATTAATAGGCAGATACCAATTTGTTGCCCAAATCTGCTATCTACCAAGGTGTTTGCATAGTGTTACTCAGGCACATGTGAATTAGGCAAAGGAACCACGGTCAGCTATATAAAGCACACATTGTGACTCCTCCTTTCTATCCAGTAGACCTGAATCATTAGGAAGATGCCCCACAAGTGACTACAGCTTCAGAACACATTATTCATATGTATTCTTTAGTGATAACAAAGCTGGCCTATTTCACTTATTCTAGATCTCTATCTGAGAAGAGAATCCTTGAATCTCAAAAGCTAATACCCCAGGGAAGAAGCAGCAGCAGCAGCATTGATTTTTATACCTTGCTTTTCACTACCCGAAGGAGTCTCAAAACAGCTTACAATTGCCTTCCCTTTCTCTTCCCACAACAGACACCCTGTGAGGTGGGTGAGGCTGAGAGAACAGATGGGGAATTTATTTAATTTCATATTAACTGCAATAGTTACACACAACTCATTTTCGTAAGAACAGAAGACTCACAAAAGTCCACTGATACAACATAAGAATATGTAAATAGAACTGTTTGTTGGAAATGCCCCAACATAAAAACCCATTTACACAATAAAAATGTGTACATGAACTTTCCCTCTGATGTATTGCTGCATATCCAGGCCACTTTGACAAGAAGATATTTCCCAACAGTTAATCTTAGATGTGTGTATTGAATAGGTTGTCTTTTGCAAACTAAATGAGAGTACCTGTAGTGCTGTATTTTGGGTGCTTCTGTCTTTTGCTAATGGCTAACCTGAACCTTAGTCACCTACAAGTCCAAGTGTTTGTGACTTCACCTGCTCACATTAATCCACTTGCTTCTCTCTGTCTTTTCTACTTTGTTTAAATTTTGATTTGTATACTCTTAAGGGTAGGGACCTTTCTTTGATGCTAATGCAGCTCATATTCTTATTTTGCTACCCATGCACAATAATGCAAATGAAGAACATCTATAAGCCATTGGGAAAACTGCAGAAAGGCACTGCAAGGAATTCCCTAAAGACTTTAGTTTAATAATATTTCTCCTACTCCAGAAAAATTGTTTGTTTGTTTTTTCCATTTTGGCAGATACAGCATTAGATAACCACTTCTCATAGGTAGTTAATCATAATATGGTACTCAATGTCAGCTGTGATCATTAAGCACCCACTGTGTAAATATCACTGGATTCCTTAGGTATTTGTTTAAAATTCTGCACACGCTATTATTTTCAAGCCTTAGATTTTGAAATATAAATCAGTTTGACTTGGACATATATTTTTGCTTGTGCTCTAAAGACATGCCTGATATTCCGTGCACACACACACACACACACACACACACACAGAGCAGAATAGCAGAATTACTAGACACATAGTAAAGGGGGATTCGATGAAACACAATGTTAGTTCTAATGGATGGATGATTGTGTTTGGTCTTTTGAAACTTTGAAGTATAGGTAAGTCTTGATCACACAAATTAATAAATCCTAAAGCTGGAGTTTACAATAACCATTACACCCAAATTCTGCAGCTTAGCCCAGGCAATTTCTCAAAAGGTCAGGTTGTGAACTGGAGAAGATCAGGGAGGTCCACTGCATAGCTTTGTTGCCAGGCATCTCCCGTCTGGATTGTTGCAGGCATTTATTAGTATTCGTCAGCAGACTCAACAAAGCAAACAAGAAATTCAAGCACGAATAATAAAATGAAAATGCTGCTATATAACCCTTTGTCATTTAGCAAATATGGGACTTTTTAGCTACATTGTTCCTAAACCCAGGTTACTACTTTAATTTTTCTCCACAGTGCTGACTGAATGAGTATGCATGTGTGTTAAACGGAGAGCTCCCTTAACAACTGCAGGACTGCCATTTAATCTGTTGGTAGATGGACCATTTCCTGTGGGAACTCCAGCTATGACTTCCAGATCCACCAAATAAATCTCAGATTAAGAATCCAAATGAAACCTGCCTTTGGCAGATAAAAAATGTCAAGATGGATATAAACAGTAAAATTATAAATTATCTAGGTGTTGCACAATGACTTGATGTGTGTCTGCGTGGGGTGGGGGGTGGGGTTGTTTACACTTTCCTGCAGTATCACAACTGCACAAGGTATTCAACCAAATGTCACACTTTCATATTACTGGCGGCATCATTAAAATTGTTTGGCTAAGGACCTTGAAGTGTTTAAGCAGTAGCTCAAAAGTATATTTGTCCAAAGTCAAAGAATAAATTTACATATCAGCAGCAGCTCATAAGGGATGAGTAAATATTCTGTTTATCTCTTGGTGTAATTCAGGTTAGTCTAAATAGGGAGTTCAAGCTATCATTACAATCAATATGGATTTATTACATAATTTGAGAACACAACGGCCATTGGACTTTTATTCAGACAACTAGTATTTCAGTTTAAATAAGCATAGGAGTCAGACAGAAATACCTATTATATTTTTGTTTTGTTTTATTACTGTGGCAGCAGGCAGGCCACACTCATATTATATATGTTCTCATCATTTATCCAAATCTTAATTAGCTAAATTTCTTTTTTTATCTGGAGCAAGGTCATGTCTCTGGACACCCTGTAATTAAACAGAAATCCTCCCAGTTACGCAAATTTATTCATATATTAACATTTTGATATAATAAAATTTTACCATATATAGATATAATATGGGAAACACACAAAAAACAGGAACTACTGTGTTCCTTTACTTTAAAACACGCATCATAATACAATTAAGAACACTTTGGGCAATTATGAACCAACAAACATTCTGGTCAAAACAGTCTATTAAAAAATGCAGGAGAAATCTCTGATCCTCATCTCATCTCTAAGGCATCTCCCTAGGGGACATGAACTGGGTTTTAATGAAAAATTTGTTATGTCTTTGCTCATCGTACCTGTGCTAAAGCTGGACTGATTATGCCTCTAGATCATAAAATACTATCAGTGAAGCAAAAGCCAGATGTTTATATTCCACACAATAATTTTCTTAAACCTTATTTGGAAGCACACAATATTTGATAGTCGAAAGAACAGCAGCAGCTCAGTGTCATATACCCAAACAGAAAATAATGGTGGACAGAGCATTGAAGAATATAATCTTGCACGTACCTTTGCAATAAACAACTAGAATTGGTAATAACATAGTTCTTCCCTTTTCAATAGGCTGCATAAATTTAATTTTTAAAAACCCTCTTTCAGTTAAGTATTGCAATATTCCAGATTGGGAATTAGTTATTAGTCTCCTTATCCCTCAACATTTCCTAATGGATTCAAAGGTGTTTTGTGGAGTTGTGATGCTGGGAAAGGAAGACTACGAAGGACAGAGAGTAGAAAAAGACAGTGTGGTATAGTGATTGCACTGCCGGACTTTAACTGCAGAGACTCATGTTCAAATCCCTATTAAACCCTGAAAACAAACCAGGTAACCTTGGACCAGTCTTTGTTTCAGTACAAGGATATGGATGAAATGGGGAAAGGAAGATCATGCATGTTGTCCTGAGTTGTTTGGAGGAAATATGGGTAAAACCTAAATATGTAAAAGAACAAAAACAATTTAACCTACAAATACTAACTCTAATTGCAGAAGTATAGCCATGTTTGGCCAGACTGTTATATATATAAAACCATACATTCTTTATTTGATTTATAAACAGCCCTATCCAGCCAGCTGGAGGGAGGTGTATATTATGTTGAATAACACAGACAGGTAAAATGGTTTGTTAAAATTGAAAATCTAGAAAAATAAGTTTAAAATATAAAATGGCATCATTATCAAAACAGAGTAGTAGCATCAACAGTCTTAGTTGTTCCTGTGTTGTTCTGGAACCAGAGTATGGTCTGAGGGGGGCATTTTTGACAGGGAGGGCCCAGCAGATTTTCTTAATTTGCAAAACTTTGCTGCTACCTTTAATTTACTCATTTTAAGTTTTAAAAACTACTTTGTTTATATTCTATTTTCCCCCACAATGGGAACTCAAAGTAGTTTTGGTTGGTAAACTCATTGGAAATTAATTGATAGTTCTAATTGAAGTATATCTTATTTTAGAATGTGATATTTCTTCTATAATCTTTACCTTTCCCTGCAGTCCTTCCTTCATCCTTCACCCCTTCCTTTGAGCTTGAAAGTAAATTTAAGGAGCATCTTACATTCACTTAACTATAAGTGAAACCATAAATTTTCCTACTGATGTTTATGTAAGGAAAACAGTTTTCCAGTTTAAATTCAAATAAAATGCCTATATACCATCATGACAGAAAGTACAGTCAAAGCCAAAGTTACATATTAGTACCTCCAGAAGAAGGTTCCAGATTTTATGCAGCTCAATGAGAGTAGCTAAAATAACATGAGGTAGGAGTATTTCAGTTCTCCAAGACAGGTCACTGTTTCCCTTGGCAACCCAACCACCCATATTGTAAAGTTGAGGAGGAAGAGCACTGAGTACTTTGAGCTGAGCAAGTCCGGAAGATGGATATTCAAGTGAAAGTGTTGTCATGAGGTCTTGACCACAACCAGAATGCCTCAATGCCACTGCCAAATGGCTCGTGTTGTGGTGAGCCCCAACCATAAAATTGTGCAAGTGTTCTTTCACAGAAATTAAACCGAAACTGATCAATGGCTATTGTTCATGATCGTATATAAATTGGTTATAAATTGTATATAAATTGGTGGGTGCCTTCAGGAGTGGCAACAGTGGTACCCCCCCAGCCAAGCTACTCGCCCTGCTGCAACCCCTATGAAAGGGTAGTTCGACCCCCAAAGGGGTCCCGACCCCCAGGTTGAGAACCACTGCAATAGGTTTTCCTAGGCAAGAGAAGAATTGGATTTTATACCCTGCTTTTCACTACCCAAGGAGATTCAAAATGGCTTATTATCACCTTCCCTTTCTCTCCGCACAACAGACATCTTGTGAGGCAGGTGGGGCTCAGAGAGCTCCGACAAACTTGCTCTGCAAGAAAGTTCTAATACGACTGTGAGTAGCTTTAAGGTCACCCAGCTGGCTGCATGTGGAGGAATGCGGAATCAAACCTGGTTTGCCAGATTAGAGGTTGCCACTCTTAACCACTACACCAAGAGATGTTCAGCAGCTTGCCATTGCCTGCATAAGGACCCTGGCAATCCTTGGTGTCTCCCACCCAAATACTGATGAGGGTCAACCCTGCTTAGCTTCCAAAATCTGACAAGATCAGGTGAACGTGGGCAATCCAGGCATCCAGCATGTAGGCAGTCTAAATGCCATTTGGCTCAAAGTTGAACATGTGTTGTATGTGCAGACAACAGAACTAAACCAGACCCTATAAGAAGAAAGGAAAGTGCTAAACCAAGTGTTATGAAAGAGAAAGAAAAATTGAACTTAGGTGCTATTAGATTTTTCTAAGCATGGCAAGCTGGCTGATTAAAATGGAATTCTGAATGTTCCAGCTCTGCTTTTCTGTGTTCATTAATGGACCAATATGGAATTATGAACAATCTTTATGAGCGAACTGCAAACTGTGTTATGAAACTTAGTGTAAGCCATGTTTTTAAAATTAGAGAGTTGCATCTGCATATTGGCTCTGCTAATACAGGCACTTTCCCCCTAGCCTTCCCCTAATGCAGGGGTTCTTCTAATTGCAGAGAGCCTCTTGCATCAGAGGAAAGCTCCTTCTGTGGGACTAAAGAGTTTCTGCTTGTACATAGGAACTGTGGGATTAAACTCATTGTACTGATAAAGAAGTAAGAATGGCATGGCATACCATAACTGTACTCTACTGGATAGATGGATTTAAAATCTCCAGATAAGCACTGTTTCTGAATTTCTAAACAATACATTTACTAAAAGAAGAAAAGAGTATGCATGTAACAATTAACTATAAAAGTCTGCAATTAAATAGAACTTTTGTATTAGCTAGGAGCTTAAATTGGGAGCCTCTCCTCTTGCAGGTTATAAAACTTTTGCATGGCAGAATTCAGATGTGTTTAAGGCATTAACTATGAAATTAAGAATTTCTCTTTGGTTGTCCCTAAACACATGAATAACTAGGGAAAAATCTGCACATTATGTGGAAGATGCATGATCAGGATCTTCCATGGCTTTTTAATTCTAAAACTAGATGTGTGCAACGAGGTGATTCAGGTCAGGGCCACAGAGGGTGATAAGGGGGTTTAACTCTTTCTGCAATGTTAGTTTCTTGATCTGAATAACAGCGCCACCTCCCTGGAGTTGCTCTTTGCCCTTTGTGTGAAGAAACACAAAGGAAAACATATAGGTCTTGTAGATTTTCTTCTTCAGGACAAACAGCAGATCCATGGGAGTGAGCCTTCCTACATCATGCTGCGGTACCAATCTAGACTGGGTCCCAGTGTTTGCTTTATTATCAAGAAAGAATGAAAAAGATCCAGTTGTGGATCTCCTGCAGTCATGTTTTAATAAGCCCAAACAATATCATGTTTATGCAGAATTAAGTGCAAATATTCTAGAACCAAGGGAATGGCAACACAAAGTTTCTTCACGACATTAACATGTTAATGTCTATAGTTGACAGAGAGTACCCTCCTAAATGGAATAATAGAGCTGGAAGTCCAACTCTAGTCCAACCCCCTGCTCAATGCAGGATCAGCCTAAACATCCATGATAAGTATCTCTCCAGCCTCTGCTTGAAGACTGCCATTGTGGAGGAGCTCACCACCTTCTTAGGCAATCAATTCTACTGCTGAACTACTATAAGTAGAGTTATCCCTTCCTAAGTATACAGAAGTCACTGGACTGTTTAGGATCACATCAAGAGTCTCTTAATTTGTACCACAATGAAATCAATATAATAATGCATTATTTGTAAAACTACATTTTTGCCACCACAGTCTCATACACAGAAAAACAGGCCTTAAGTGTGAATCTGATAGAAGGACACAGATTCAATTTCAAGACATCAAGAGTACAGAACTTATTATGTTTTTGTATTACATTATGGAATTATTTTATACCACAGCATTTAAAGGATCTATTATACAGCCATTAAAAAAATATTTAAATTATAGTAGTTCAAAAATTTCATTTTAAGTGTTTTGATTTCAATGAACACTTCTGTATTATTACACTGAAGGAACTAGCATGACTTATCAATGAGCCAGACAGCCTAGCCCACAGAAGAAAAGCTCCTGGTATCTATACAAGTGTATAAGTTAAAACATACAAACACCCAAACACCCCAAACCCCCAAAGCCCAAACACACCCACATACTTGCAGAACTTTTTAAAAAGTTACGTGCCATATTACTTTTGGTTTGGTTCTGTACTAAGATGCAGTAAACGCATCTGAAAGGCAACCAATGTTCTTCTTGGAGAGCCAGCTTGGTGTAGTAGTTAGGAGTGTGGACTTCTAATCTGGCAAGCTGGGTTTGCTTCTTCACATGCAACCAGCTGGGTGACCTTGGGCTCGCCATGGCACTGATAAAGCTGTTCTGACCTAGCAGTAATATCAAGGCTCTCTCAGCCTCACCTGCCTCACAGGGTGTCTGTTGTGGAGTTAGGAAGGGGAAGGTGAATGTAAGCCGCTTTGAGACTCCTTCGGGTAGAGAAAAGCAGCACATAAGAACCAATTCTCCCTCCCCCTCCCCTCCCCCTCCCCCTTCCCCTCCCCCTCCCCCTCCTTCTTCTTCTTCTTCTTCTTCTTCTTCTTCTTCTTCTTCTTCTTCTTCTTCTTCTTCTTCTTCTTCTTCTTCTTCTTCTTCTTCTTCTTCTTCTTCTTCTTCTTCTTCTTCTTCTTCTTCTTCTTCTAAATAACCCAGGCTTTCTCAACCAGGGTTTCATGAAACACTGGGGTTTCCTGATGGCCCTGGAAGGGTTTTCTGAATGGGTGGTAGTTAATTGATTTAAAATGTATTTTCAAAAATTGTTAAACATTTACTGAGTGATATGACCATATATAGTCATGTTGAACTGCCTCCCCCCACTCCCAAAATGGCCTGGAGGGGTTGAGAAGGGCCTATGTGTGTATGTGTGTTGCACAGCTGTGGTTCCCAAACATATTCTGTACGATAATACCGCTTCTGGGGTTTCTTGAAGCCTGAAGAATGTTTCAGGGTTTTCTCAATGGTAAAAATAGTTGAGAAAGGCTGAAATGTTATTGTTGTTATTGTTATGTGCGAAGTCGTGTCCGACCCATCGCGACCCCATGGACAATGATCCTCCAGGCCTTCCTGTCCTCTACCATTCCCCGGAGTCCATTTAAGTTTGCACCTACTGCTTCAGTGACTCCATCCAGCCACCTCATTCTCTGACGTCCCCTTCTTCTTTTGCCCTCGATCGCTCCCAGCATTAGGCTCTTCTCCAGGGAGTCCTTCCTTCTCATGAGGTGGCCAAAATATTTGAGTTTCATCTTCAGGATCTGGCCTTCTAAAGAGCAGTCAGGGCTGATCTCCTCTAGGACTGACCGTTTTGTTCGCCTTGCAGTCCAAGGGACTCGCAAGAGTCTTCTCCAGCACCAGAGTTCAAAAGCCTCAATTCTTTGACGCTCGGCCTTCCTTATGGTCCAACTTTCGCAGCCGTACATTGCAACTGGGAAGACCATAGCCTTGACTAAACGCACTTTTGTTGGCAGGGTGATGTCTCTGCTTTTTAGGATGCTGTCTAGATTTGCCATAGCTTTCCTCCCCAGGAGCAAGTGTCTTTTAATTTCTTTGCTGCAGTCCCCATCTGCAGTGATCTTGGAGCCCAGGAAAATAAAATCTGTCACTATCTCCATTTCTTCCCCTTCTATTTGCCAGGAATTGAGAGGGCCGGATGCCATGATCTTTGTTTTCTTGATGTTGAGTTTCAAGCCAACTTTTGCACTCTCCTCCTTCACCCGCATCAACAGGCTCTTTAGTTCCTCTTCACTTTCTGCCATTAGAGTGGTATCATCTGCATATCTGAGGTTGTTGATATTTCTCCCTGCAATCTTGATCCCAATTTGTGACTCCTCTAATCCCGCATTTCTCATGATGTGCACTGCATACAAGTTAAATAGGCAAGGCGACAGTATACAGCCTTGCCGAACTCCTTTCTCAATTTTGAACCAGTCAGTGATTCCATGTTCAGTTCTCACTGTTGCTTCTTGACCTGCATATAAATTTCTCAAGAGACAAATAAGATGCTCTGGTATTCCCATCTCTTTAAGAACTTGCCACAATTTGTTGTGCTCCACACAATCAAAGGCTTTAGCATAGTCAATGAAGCAGAAGTAGACGTTCTTCTGGTACTCCCTAGCTTTCTCCATTATCCAGTGTATGTTGGCAATTTGATCTCTAGTTCCTCTGCCTCTTCGAAATCCTGCCTGTACTTCTGGAAGTTCTCGGTCCACATATTGCTGGAGCCTAGCTTGTAGGATTTTGAGCATAACTTTGCTAGCATGAGAAATTAGTGCAATGGTGCGGTAGTTTGAACAGTCTTTGGCATTGCCCTTCTTTGGGATTGGAATGTAAACTGACCTTTTCCAATCCTGTGCCCATTGTTGAGTTTTCCAAATTTGCTGGCATATTGAGTGTAGCACTTTTACTGCATCGTCCTTTAAGATTTTGAATAGTTCTACTGGAATGCTGTCACCACCACTAGCTTTATTGTTGCTTAGACTTCCTAAGGCCCATTTGACTTCACATTCCAGAATGTCTGGCTCCAGGTCAGTAACTACCCCACTGTGGTCATCAGGGATGTTAAGCTCGCTCTTGTATAGTTCTTCTGTATAATTTTGCCACCTTTGTTTAATCTCTTCTGCTTCTGTGAGGTCCCTACCATTTTGGTCCCTTATCATACCCACCTTTGCATGAAACGTTCTCTTCATATCTCCAATTTTCTTGAAAAGATCTCTGGTCCTCCCCATCTATTGTTTTCTTCTATTTGTTTGCACTGTTCATTTAAGAAGGCATTCTTATCTCTTCTAGCTTTTCTCTGGAATTCTGCATTCAATTGGGTGTATCTTTCTCTTTCTCCCTTGCCTTTCACTTCCCTTCTCTCCTTAGCTATTTGTAAAGCTTCCTCAGACAGCCATTTTGATTTCTTGCATTTCTTTTTCTTTGGGATGGTTTTAGTTGCTACCTCTTGTACAATGTTGCGAACCTCCGTCCATAGTTCTTCAGGCACTCTGTCTATCAGATCTAATTCCTTAAATCTATTTGTCACCTCCACTGTGTATTCGTCGGGGATATGATTTAGTTCATACCTGAGTGGCCTAGTGCTTTTCCCTACTTTCTTCAATTTAAGCCTAAATTTTGCAACAAGAAGCTCATGATCTGAACCACAATCAGCTCCTGGTCTTGTTTTTATTGACTGGATACAACTTTTCCATCTTTGGCTGCAGAGCACATAGTCAATCTGATTTCTGTGTCGACCGTCTGGTGATGTCCATGTGTAGAGTCGTCTCTTGGGTTGCTGGAAAAGAGTGTTTGCTATGACCATTGTATTCTCTTGACAAAATTCTACCAGCCTGTGCCCTGCTTCATTTTGTACTCCAAGGCCAAACTTGCCTGTTATCCCGGTTATCTTTTGGCTTCCTACTTTAGCATTCCAATCCCCCATGATGATAAGCACATCATTTTTGGGCGTTGCTTCTAGAAGGTGTTGTAGGGCTTCATAGAACTGATCAACTTCATCCTCTTCAGCAGCAGTGGTTGGGGCGTAGACCTGGATCACTGTGATGTTGAATGGTTTGCCTTGGATTCGAACTGAGATCATTCTGTCATTTTGGGGATTGTATCCCAAGACTGCTTTTCCTACTCTCTTATTGATTATGAAGGCTACTCCATTTCTTCTGCGAGATTCTTGTCCACAGTAGTATACCTGATGGTCATCTGAATTAAATTCACCCATTCCTGTCCATTTTAGTTCACTGATTCCTAAAATGTCGATGTTCAGTCTTCTCATTTCTTATTTAACCACGTCCAGCTTGCCTTGATTCATGGATCTGACGTTCCAGGTTCCTATGGAATAAAAATCTTTACAGCATCGGACTGTCTTTTCGCCACCAGTTACTTCCACAACTGAGCGTCCTTTCGGCTTTGGCCCAGCCGCTTCATTCATTCTGGCGCTACTCGTTCTGGCCATCTGCTCATCCCCAGTAGCATATTGGACACCTTCCGACCTGAGGGGCTCATCTTCCAGCGTCATATCGTTATGCCTATTGGAACTGTCCATAGAGTTTTCATGGCAAAGATACTGGAGTGGTTTGCCATTTCCTTCTCCAGTGGATCACCTTTTGTCAGAGCTCTCAGCTATGACCTGTCCGTCTTGGGTGGCCCTGCACGGTATAGCTCATAGCTTCACTGAACTACGCAAGCCCCCTTGCCACAACAAGGCAGCGATCCTTGAAGGGGGAAGGCTGAAATAACCTGTAGGCAATTAACAAAAGTAGGATAACAGAAGTTGAGCATACCTAAAACCGGAATTAAACACTAATAAAGATACTAATCCATGAGAATAGGGGGGGGGGAATCTTAAATGCATAAAACGGACATGAGAAATAAATTACCTTGTTTTAGTCTAAAAAAAATCAGTCCAGATTAGCAAATGCTGAATTCTTAGGAGAGGCTAAACTTTTTGGCCAGATTCCCATTAAATTGATTTCTGAAACCTTTTCCTTGTTTACAGGTGATAGAGAAGATTTTGAAAGAGGTGCAGCTCAGTGCATTAGAATGGCTCCCCTATTTTAGGCTAGGCTTGTGAATGGCTAAGAAAAAGAACAGTGCCAATCTGATTTCAGGACTCTCAGAATCAACTTAATATTACTGACCAACTGCTAAGTTATACTGAGCTAAAAGGTGGAGGTATAATCATACATAATTCACAGTTCTAGTGTACACTTTCTCATATTCCAGTGTATAGCACTGATTAAGGAATTTGTAACACAAACAACTAAGAGCACAATCAATGCATTGCCTACATTGTTCCTGCCCTTAGCACTATTAAAAACATTTGTTCTTGTCAGCATTTATTTCAGATCTGCATTATCTTATCAATGAGCACACAATATCCACTCTATGGCAACTCAAAACTTTGGGAATTGTATGAATGCACAGTTCACATTAGCCAACTGATTTTGTGGCTCACTACGTGAGAGGATTATGCAAACCAAGGAAGTAAAACATTAATGGAACCTAGCAGGGAACCTAGCAGTATAATCAAATTTAATGCTTACAATTGGCCTTTGAAATAGTTAACCTTTTGAACCTTTCTTAGGGTATAGTGACCCCTAAAGGTACTAAAGTTGAACAGGCTGAGGAGGTTCAGAAACACAGTAGAGTGAAACAGAATTGACATCTGGATAAAGGAAGACCAAGAGACACCTTCAGATTTTGTGTGGTTATACTGATACAGATTCCAGTAATCTGAAAATTGCCCAGAAGACCAACGGCCAGTTATAAACCAAACAGATATTATGGATAGGTCTCGAGACAGCCAATACCACTGTCAACAACAGGATGGAATCAGTATTAAAGCAAAGTGAACATCCTAGAAAGGATTAAAAATAAGTAAACAAAAATCCTTAACTTAAAAAATAAATGAATTCCTATGAGGTTATGGCTTGGGTCCATGAACCATCAATTCAAGAGAGCCTTTTACAGGATCAAGCCACAGATTACTTAAACTGGGATAAAACTGGCCATTTACATTTCTGCTCCAATTTATTTATGATGTAGTTCTCAACAATTGTCCCCGCCCACATATTTAAATGTGTTCACATCATGCTAAGTGACTTGCTGGTTCCAATATACCATGTTCTGTGTGGATTTGGAAGGATCAGTGTTCTCAGTGGTAGGTCATTTCTAACAGGACTCCACTTCATTCTCAAACGACATCCCAATCCAAACTCACAAAATGGAAAATTTAAGAAAATCCTCTGTTTTAGAAGCAAATTAACCAGGAGTGATTATTGTTATCAGCACTGGAACAGTGGCAGTCAACTATTTATTTATTTTATTTATTATATTTGTATACCGCCCTCCCCGGGGGCTCAGGGCAGTTTACATAATAACATAAGAACAATACATGGAACTAAATGGTGATTCCCCATATAGCTGATACTGAAGACAAATGAGATAATGGAGCAGGTACATGGGACAAATTATATAGAAGTAAAATCAGTTTAAAGGCAGGATCTGAAGCCTCACCTGAGAAATACTGGACCAAAGGGATAAACAGTGAGCAAGCAAAATGAAATGCAGGTAAGCAATGGGGATGCTGATATATTAGGCCAAGGCATGAATGAAAGAGTAAGTAGGCTGACAGAATAAAAATCCAGTGTGACATTGATAAGAAGTGTACAAATCAGGAAAACTCTAGTTTGAATGATGGCTAGTTTTATATCCCGGCATATCTAACCTCCTTGAAACTCATTTGGTCCTCCTGAAAAACATGTCCATGTCACTCTGTGGATCTTTTATTTTTTATTATTATTATTATTATTATTATTTAATTTCTAGAATTAAATTATTATTAAATTATATTATTATTATTTAAATTATTATTATTATTTAATTTCTAAAATTAAATTATTATTTAATTTGCAAGACAACATTCAGATTCTGGCCTTACTTGTTGGGCTTCCAAGCCTTGATCCAAGTATTTCCACCTGTCAGCCTGTTTACTCAGTGAGCTGCAGACAGATCAGGGCTCCTAGTCTGAATTATGGCCAGTTGTAACATACATAATCTCAGAACCCGGGTTTCAATATCCCATCTCCCCCCATTCTGTATCGCCTTGGTAGATGGGAGTAGATTGTGATTGACTGCCACCATGTTATGTTATGATTTTTAATGTCTTTTAATGGGGTTTTAATTGATGTTTTTAAGACAATTGTTACCCGCCATGAGCCTACCCAGGGAGTAGCAGGAAATAAATCAAACAACAACAACAACAACAACAATAATAATAAACAACTCTCCATGCCTGAAACTTGAGAACACCATTATATATAATATATGCAAGATTTAGCTAATATATCATATGAGACCCCCTTCAAGGATCGCTGCCTTGCTGTGGCAAGGGGGCTTGCGTAGCTCAGTGAAGTTATGAGCTATGCCGTGCAGGGCCACCCAAGATGGACAGGTCATAGCTGAGAGCTCTGACAAAAGGTGATCCACTGGAGAAGGAAATGTCAAACCACTCCAGTATCTTTGCCATGAAAACCCTATGGACAAGTTCAAAAGGCAAAATGATATGACGCCGGAAGATGAGCCCCTCAGGTCAGAAGGTGTCCAATATGCTACTGGGGATGAGCAGACGGCTAGTACGAGTAGTGCCAGAATGAATGAAGCGACTGGGCCAAAGCCGAAAGGACGCTCAGTTGTGGAAGTAACCGGCGGCGAAAAGACAGTCCGATGTTGTAAAGATTTTTGTTCCATAGGAACTTGGAACGTTAGATCCATGAATCAAGGCAAGCTGGACGTGGTTAAACAAGAGATGACAAGACTGAACATCGACATTTTAGGAATCAGTGAACTAAAATGGACAGGAATGGGTGAATTTAATTCAGATGACCATCAGGTATACTACTGTGGACAAGAATCTCGCAGAAGAAATGGAGTAGCCTTCATAATCAATAAGAGAGTAGGAAAAGCAGTCTTGGGATACAATCCTCAAAATGACAGAATGATGTCAGTTCGAATCCAAGGCAAACCATTCAACATCACAGTAATCCAGGTCTATGCCCCAACCACTGCTGCTGAAGAAGATGAAGTTGACCAGTTATATGAAGCCCTACAACACCTTCTAGAAGCAATGCCAAAAAATGATGTGCTTATCATCATGGGGGATTGGAATGCTAAAGTAGGAAGCCAAAAGATAACCGGGATAACAGGCAAGTTTGGCCTTGGAGTACAAAATGAAGCAGGGCACAGGCTGGTAGAATTTTGTCAAGAGAATACAATGGTCATAGCAAACACTCTTTTCCAACAACCCAAGAGAAGACTCTACACATGGACATTACCAGACGGTCGACACAGAAATCAGATTGACTATGTGCTCTGCAGCCAAAGATGGAGAAGTTCTATACAGTCAGTAAAAACAAGACCAGGAGCTGATTGTGGTTCAGATCATCAGCTTCTTGTTGCAAAATTTAGGCTTAAATTGAAGAAAGTAAGGAAAAGCACTTGGCTACTCAGGTATGAACTAAATCATATCCCCGACGAATATAAAGGGACTTCACAGAAGCAGAAGAGATTTTAAAAAGCTGGCATAATTATACAGAAGAACTATACAAAAGTGAGCTTAACATCCCTGATAACCACGATGGGGTAGTTACTGACCTGGAGCCAGACATCCTGGAATGTGAAGTCAAATGGACCTTAGGAAGTCTGAGCAACAATAAAGCTAGTTGTGGTGACAGCATTGCAGTTGAACTATTCAAAATCTTAAAAGACGATACAGTATAAGTGCTACACTCCATATGTCAGCAAATTTGGAAAACTCAACAATGGCCACAGATTGGAAAAGGTCAGTTTACATTCCAATCCCAAAGAAGGGCAATGCCAAAGAATGTTCAAACTACCGCACCATTGCACTTATTTCTCATGCTAGCAAAGTTATGCTCAAAATTTTACAAGCTAGGCTCCAGCAATATGTGGACCGAGAACTTCCAGAAGTACAGGCAGGATTTCAAAGAGGCAGAGGAACTAGAGATCAAATTGCCAACATACGCTGGATCATGGAGAAAGCTAGGGAGTTCCAGAAGAACATCTACATCTGCTTCATTGACTATGCTAAAGCCTTTGATTGTGTGGAGCACAACAAATTGTGGCAAGTTCTTAAAGAGATGGGAATACCAGAGCATCTTATTTGTCCCTTGAAGCGTCCTCAGTCATGCCACTTTCTGACCTGCCTGGTTGACAATTTCATTTATTAAATGGTAGATGAACACACAAGAGGTTCAGCCATACTGGACCAGCAGGCAAGAGTTGGTGAAGGAGGTGAAGGAGGTGGGGACCCTAGGAGGAAGTGACCATGTCCTCAGAGAATTCCTTTTGAGATGGGGAGCCAAGGAAGCTTGTAGCCAGACGCGGATGTTGGATTTTCATAGGGCAAACTTTAATAAACTCAGAGACATGATGAGTGTCATACCATGGACGAGAATGCTGGAAGGGAAGGGAGCATGTGAAGGGTGGGCGCTACTCAAACAAGAGCTATTGCATGCTCAATCAATGACTATCCCAGAAAGACGAAAACACTGCAGGAGCTCTAAGAAGCCTATTTGGATGAACAGAGAACTTCAAGAGGAACTAAGAAAGAAAAGGAAAATGTTCAGGAATTGGAGGGAAGGACAGAGCTCTAAAGAAGAGTACCTACAGGTTACTAGGCACTGTAGATCAATCATCAGAAAGGCCAAAGCTGAGAGTGAGCTAAGATTGGCCAGGGAAGCCCATTGTAACAAGAAAAGATTTTTCAGTTATGTGAGGAGCAAACGTAAAGTAAAGGAGGCAATATGCCCACTGTTGGGTGCGGATGGACAAACTCTAACGGAAGATGCAGAGAAAGCAGAAAGGCTTAGTGCCTATTTTACATCTGTTTTTTTCCCACAGGTCAAAGGGATTAGGCACATCTAGAGATGGCAGTAGCCAATGGATAGTGTCTGGGTGGCAGGTTAACATGGATAGAGAGGTTGTCGAGAGGCATTTAGCTGCACTGGATGAGTTCAAATCCCCTGGGCCAGATGAAATGCAGCCGAGAGTGCTCAAAGAACTTTCCAGAGAACTTGCACAGCCCTTGTCCATCATCTTCGGGACCTCTTTAAGGACTGGAGATGTCCCGGAGGACTGGAAGAGAGCAAACGTTATCCCGATCTTCAAAAAAGGGAGGAAGGATGACCCGGGAAACTACAGACCAGTGAGTCTGACCTCTGTTGTGGGGAAGATAATGGAGCAGATATTAAAGGGAGCGATCTGCAAACATCTGGAGGACAATTTGGTGATCCAAGGAAGTCAGCATGGTTTTGTCTCCAACAGGTCCTGCCAGGCCAACCTGGTTTCCTTTTTTGACCAAGTAACAGGTTTGCTGGATCGGGGAACTTCGGTTGATGTCATTTACTTGGATTTTAAGTAAACCTTTTGACAAGGTTCCCCATGATGTTCTGATGGATAAGTTGAAGGACTGCAATCTGGATTTTCAGATAGTTAAGTGGTTAGGGAACTGGTTAGACTAGAGAACCACACTCAAACGTTGTTGTCAATGGTGTTTCATCAGACTGGAGAGAGGTGAGTAGTGGGGTACCTCAGGGCTCGGTGCTCGGCCCGGTACTTTTTAACATATTTATTAATGATCTAGATGAGGGGGTGGAGGGACTACTCATCAAGTTTGCAGATGACACCAAATTGGGAGGACTGGCAAATACTCCGGAAGATAGAGACAGAGTTCAACGAGATCGGAACAAAATTGAAAAATGGGCAAATGAGAACAAGTTGCAATTTAATAAAGATAAGTGTAAAGTTCTGCATCTGGGTCAGAAAAATGAAAAACATGTCTACTGGATGGGGGATACGCTTCTAGGTAACGCTGTGTGTGAACGAGACCTTGGGGTACTTGTGGATTGTAAACTAAACATGAGCAGGCAGTGTGATGCAGCGGTAAAAAAGGCGAATGCCATTTTGGGCTGTATCAACAGGGGCATCACATCAAAATCACAAGATGCCATAGTCCCATTGTATACAGCACTGGTCAGACCACACCTGAAGTACTGTGTACAGTTCTGGAGGCCTCACTTCAAGAAGGATGTAGATAAAAATGAAAGGGTACAGAGGAGAGCGACAA
Source organism: Paroedura picta (assembly GCF_049243985.1). Lineage (NCBI taxonomy): Eukaryota > Metazoa > Chordata > Lepidosauria > Squamata > Gekkonidae > Paroedura > Paroedura picta. The sequence continues at coordinate 146,871,599 of NC_135370.1, read as the reverse complement.
AGATGATCTGGGGCCAAGGGACCAAGTCCTATGAAGATAGGTTGAGGGACTTGGGAAAATTCAGCCTAGAGAAAAGGAGGTTGAGAGGGAACATGATAGCCCTCTTTAAGTATTTGAAAGGTTGTCACTTGGAGGAGGGCAGGATTCTGTTTCTGTTGGCTGTAGAGGAGAGGACATGCAGTAATGGGTTTAAACTTCAGGTACAACGATATAGGCCAGATAGCAGGAAAAAATTTTTAACAGTCAGAGTAGTTCAGCAGTGGAATAGGCTGCCTAAGGAGGTGGTGAGCTCCCCCTCACTGGCAGTCTTCAAGCAAAGGTTGGATGCACACTTTTCTTGGATGCTTTAGGATGCTTAGGGCTGATCCTGCGTAGAGCAGGGGGTTGGACTAGATGGCCTGTATGGCCTGTATGGCCCCTTCCAACTCTATGATTCTATGATTCTATAAGGAAGGCTGAGCGTCAAAGAATTGAGGCTTTTGAACTCTGGTGCTGGAGAAGACTCTTGCGAGTCCCTTGGACTGCAAGGCGAACAAACCGGTCAGTCCTAGAGGAGATCAGCCCTGACTGCTCCTTAGAAGGCCAGATCCTGAAGATGAAACTCAAATACTTTGGACACCTCATGAGAAGAAGGACTCCTTGGAGAAGAGCCGAATGCTGGGAGCGATTGAGGGCAAAAGAAGAAGAAGAAGACAGAGAATGAGGTGGCTGGATGGAGTAACTTAAGCAGTAGGTGCAAACTTAAATGGACTCTGGGGAATAGTAGAGGACAGGAAGGCCTGGAGGATCATTGTCCATGGGGTCGCGATGGGTCGGACACGACTTCGCACCTAACAACAAATCAAATGTGAACCTTCTTATTTTTTTGTAATATTCTTAATGATGATACTGGACCAAAATATAAGAGGTGCTTCTGTTCATAATATTGATCTGCATGGGCATTTTTCTTTGAGAAATTAATCCATGAACCCTAGGTCTAGGATTAAAAATTGCTGCTGATGGTGAACAGAAAGACATACCAATAGTGTTGATATATGTTCCCTTATTTTCATCACATGCTGGCCATTACAGAAAAATTGAGCTAGTACAGTTCGGGATTACTATTTCCATTTTTCTGTCATGGCCAGCATGTAATAGTTCTGATAACAATAAGATATTTTTTTCTCTCTAATCAGGATCCTGATATAATTGACAGGGTAGCTAAATTTTAGCAAATGGCTATTAAGCTCCGGGAACTTAAGATATGATGGATTGTACCCTGATTTGTCTTATTATATGTTTTGTAATCATAATATATGCCAATAAGGTGGTTGTTGTTGTTGGTATTATAGAAGAAAATCTAGGTGGCAAAATATTAGACTGGAGAAGTATCCGAAAATGTGCCTTTTTACCCAAGGATGTTGGATTCTAGTAGTAAATAACCAAGGGACATGTTTTCTAACATAGTTGAGACACAGGGAAAAGTTCCTAGAGAAATAAAGAGCAGAAGAAAAAATGGTGCCGTATGTATTATATCACAGCAATTTTTTAAAAAAATCTGTTTTGAAGGAATATATTGGCAGCTATGCTAGTCTCAAGAGGGGAAGGTTTTTTTAGTCACTTTTACCTACCAACAAGAACATTCCAGGCCACACCTAGCAGTGGTGTAACCCCTATCAAGGATTCTGTACCTTAGTATTCTTTACCTTTTGACCAGTCCTTCATTTGTATTTCTGAACTTGTTTGAGCTGGCAAGGACTCTGCATCTTACTCCAAGATTTCACAGCTAAAATAAAGCCAAGTCTAGATAAATAAACTTAAAACAATATATCAGAACACACCTATACCTTGCCCTTATTTGTCAGAGAATTTACAAGACAAATGACTAAAAATGTTTATAATAGGACAATAAAACCTGTTTATTTTAACAGTTTACACTAAATTAACTTTCACCGTAAAAGATTTTTTTGTTCACACTTTTAGTTTATATAGCAATTTATTCAGCTTACTGTGCATTTCATGCTGGTGCTAAAAACATATTAGTTATCCAGGCCTGATCCCGACAACAATGGCTAAAAAACAGAAAGAGTAGGTCCACTAAAGCAAGTAGTATTACTTTTCTTTGTTTTACTAATGATAGTGTATGTTTGCTGGATGTCACATCATAGTTTTGGTTGGTACAACCCTTTGGCATATAAACAAATAATCTCATAATAACAATTCTCACAATATTTTCAAACTCAAATTTTTCAGGTATATAAATATGTTCACATGTTTAATATGTAACATCACAGTAACTGAAATACACTCAAAATTTTCCTTGACACTGCTACATTATTAGTATAAACTAATTAGTAAAAAGAAAACTTTTCATATTATTAATGAACAACCTAAGGAAGCAAAACCAAATTTCAAAATTAGAGAGATCACAAGTTGGGTCTACATTAAAATAGTCTACCACATTTCACAATAAGTTTTTTTTCAGCAAGCAAAACCTTTAAAAAAAATTAAGCCAAGAATTAATAGCTACTGCAGCTGGTATTTGTTTGAACTATAAGAGTACACAATGGAAGCAGGACAAGTATTTTAAGGGGCTTTCTTTTCATAAGTGCGTGAAGGGGGGGAAATTACCTCATACTCGCAATCCAAGTTTCTTACAAAAGTGCTCAAATGAAGCTGTAACTTTGCCCTTTTTTCTCATTTCTGTGTAACTGTGCTGATTTGGGGTTGGCAATCCCTCCCCCCAAGTTCCTCATTTACTTTTGGATTAGCTGAAAATATAGAAGGTTATTATTAATATCAAAGAAATATGTTTAAGTCAATGAACCCTTTTTCCTACATATTGCATAAAAAGGTCCACAATAATTGCAGTCTTTTAATAAGGTATTCACATAGCAAGAGATGAAGAAAATACAGTCTTTAATAACCTCTGGAGTATTTTAAAACATGTCTTAGGGCCCTTAATGCGCCTAGTAATATACTATTTAAAACCACCATTTTATCCCTCCACAATATACAGTCATACTTCCTCGCCATTTACCCAGCTAATGAATGCCAGCAATTAGTAAAATGTAATCCCACTGCACAATCAGTTTAATGCTTTTAGCACTCAGAAAAGTAAACACCAAATTAATACTGCTCAAGCCATATCAGATCCTACTTGGAAGCAAGCAATTATAGTTCAGCTCCTCAGGTGTAATTAAATGATTGGAATGATTTAGTTCCATAAATGCAAGTTAATTCATAAGCAAGCAACAAATATTCTGGGAGTAATTATAAGAAATATTGGCAGTCTAAGCAGGGCATGCTCTTTTATACACCTGGTACAGGAAAATGCTGCCCTCTCCTGGATATGCACTATGAATATCCATTCGAATAGCCACACTAGTTTGAAGAATGGCCAAACACAAGGTGAGAAAACATTAGAACCCTTGGAGGTTAAAAGACAGTCTTGCATCTTGCATACACAAATACAGCCATAGCCTTAGTAAACTGCTGGCAAGAATTAGCTAATTTCCAAATGATCACAGCCTTGCATGAAAATGAGTCCTGATGTTCTAATAAGGGCTAGGACAGCTTTGCTCACATTTCCTGTACAGAGACATTTCCTGTACAGAGATAAAACCCCTGTCTAGAAAAAAATACACATTTATGCTGTCATGTAAGAAAAAACATGCAAGGGTCCATTATTGGTCAGGATGTATGTGAATTAGAAACTGGCTTCTCAATATCAGTACCTATGAAAATGTGGGCCTTCAATTATCACACAGGACCGCAGACATGCTTTTTCTTACTGAGAGATTATATCCACATCCACATATAAACTATGTGTCAAGCAAAATGAACAAAGTGCTTAAGCCTGTTCTAGAATACAAACACATAAACTGCTTTATATCCAAGTAACACTGCTGTGAACCTTTCTAAAAAAATAAGGATTCAAATTTTATATACTAAATAAAACACTTATAGTTTTGATCTCTAAAAAAGCCAAGCATTAAGTTCTAAACAGTAACAAATCTGTGCAAGGTACAAGATAAATATCATAATGTATATTTTATTAATCAAAGTAATCTTTAATAGTGGCCAATATTTTAATTAAAGGCATGCACAGTTAAGTATAAAAAAGAAACACTAGGGATGGCCACAAGGTTGTTCATGAGCCAAAATTCAGCATCAATTTTGCCTGGTTCGAAGTCCCTAAATTGATGTTTGGAGAAGGTGCCTTGTGTCCAGTTCGGTATGGCTGTTCAAGCCTTTTAAACTTAATAATTGAGCAGAACAGGTCTGCAGCAGTAGCAGCAGCAGAGCTGGGTTTTTATACCCCATTTTTCACTACCTGAAGGGGTCCCAAAGTGGCTTACAAATATTATGTTTACATGTCTGCAAGCCATTTCACAGGACGGTTTTGCTTCACCCTGCCTGGACTCTGTGAGCCACTGAAAGCAGGGAGAAACAAAACTATCTAGTGAAACCGCTGCCAGCCATTTACAACTAATAGCAGGGTGGATCTGCCCATCAGCTATTAAGTTTAAATGGCTGGCAGCCATTAAACCAACACTGTTGCCCTTCCCACTTCCAAATGGGAGAAAGCAAAACAAACCAGTGAACTGGCTTGCAGCCATTTGAACCTATCAATGGGGCTTTGTCTACCCATTAGCTGTTACGTTTAAATAGCTACAAGTCATTAAACTCATCAGTTTCACTCCTCTCCTGCTCTGAAGTGGTGGGAAACAATATAGATGGGTGAATCCCCTGAGAAAGGGGGAACAAAACTGGACCATTAAGTTTGGGGCAGTTTTTGTTTAGTTTGGGGTTTGTTCAGGGAGCTTTCCTGAACCCTGACCAAACTGGTATTTTTAGATTTGTGCTCATTCCTATGAAACATCATGGATATTAAATTATTGCTACAATTCACATCAAGATAATCTTACAAAAACACACTGAACTGAACAAAGTAGCTGAAAGGGACTACCTTTGATATCAATGTGATCTAGACAGAACTATCTTGAGTTTGGCCGGGAATAGAAATCAACTGTGTTTGGTGTTAATCTAACTGAAGCATATTAATTATAATTATCATGATGATATATTTTGCTGCTTGAAAATATTTATCCATAGGATTAATATTCCTTTATAAAGAAAGAATATTGAGAAAATACACTTTTTAAATGGCTGTGAAACTGTGTGGTTACATTTGACAGCATTTGGGGAATTTTTATGCAAAACAAGAACATAACATAGTAAAGATAGAAACAATGCATTCTCCAGCATTCTAAAATCCAGCCAAATAGTTTGAGAAAAAGTATGCATTGGTCCAGCCATTCCTCAATAGAAGAATAAAAATTGGATAAATGTCTACCTCAGGATTACTCACCTTGTAGATATGAATTCAATTATTTTATTAGTAGTCATATTACTAATTTTAAAATGTACATCACATTTGCTTTGCCCTTTAGTGTCATGGTCTTATTTTTCTATTCAAATCTTGTACACTGTAAGTTAATTGCTTTTGGAAACTGCTTATTATTCATGTAAAAATTAATGTGCCAATGTGTTTAAATCCTTTTAAATGACCATTCATGCATCTTTCTCCTTTAAGTACTGATGAAATCTGTCAAAGATATCAGTGAAAGATGGTCTTAAAGAAAGTTCCAATAAAGACTTTTTTTCTGCTAACATAAGATTTTCATTTTCACCAACTTTAGTTAAATTCCATTAATTTTTTAAGCTGCTTTTAATAAATTCACCAAGTAAAATTTTTTAGGCCCCATAGTCTGTCATCTGTGTTCCAGCTGACTTTATGAATATTAATAACAGTGTTATCCTGATTAAATAGGCTTCATATGAAATCCCTGTGAATCCTATAGCTCAGACATCTCATTTTTCCAACTCTTTATGAATTTGGATTCAGACATTATACTGGAAGAAATCTTTAAAAACAGATCTAATGGTACATTTGTGTATCCTTAAGCAAAAAATGAGATCTTCTCATAATTCAAACAATTAAAAGAGACACGTCTACATCTTAGGGCTTCAGTCTTTCTGTAAATAACATATTTTAACTCTAATGGAAACTTCAGCATCTTCCAGAACAAAGGATTGAAAATCTATTCTAAAATAATACTAAAGCCTATCCTCACATTCATCTTAAATACAACTGTAATTAAAGACGGCCTGCAAGTATATATGCAATTTGTTCAGATCATACCATTACTATAAAAGCAGCCTCCATGTACTTATCATTACTGTTTATTAGACAAAAAAAAATCCCTAGCAGTTTCCAAAACCTGATTACATACTTGAGCAAATTTAGAATAAAAATTTATTGCTGAACAGAAATAATGCATACCCAACAGCATAATAATATTCAAGTATTCAGCCTTCCATTGCAGTACCTGAGATTTCAACCTGACTCCTTTAACTTTGTTGTGATAGTTATATGACCTGGTACTTGAACCCATACTACTACATGCTATGACTTCCATTATATCAGCCTAGGCCAGATGAAGAGAGCAGACATACTGGATACTGTTTTCGATATTTTTAAAAAGCGAACAGTATAAGCCACAGGTGTCCCTGAATTAATGTTCCCACTCTCTAAGACCTGTAGGTAGGGCTTTACTCAGGACCCTACAAATAAAGATGATCATCAACCATGAGCAGGGACTTTTTTGTGGTTTCACTAACTCAATGGAATGTTCTACCCATGTCATTCACCTATCCACTTCAATAATCTCAGTTATGGGGTCGATGAAAGCCACTTTGTTCCATGACACATTTGTGTACGTTCATGCAAGGAATGGTCACATCAATGACTGCTTTTACTGCAACTGCATTCCCTCTCGTTTTATGACCTTTATTGTATGGTTTGTGACTGTATTCATTTTAGTATTTTAGGGAATTTGTTATTATAATTACATTTTTATTTGGGGGTTATACCTCTTTAGAAAATATTAAAAACTTTAAAGCAGGATGTATATTTCACCAAAGGGATCTTCAGAAGCAGTCTGAGAGAATGGGTGCTATGTGTGGCCGCTGTTCTAATTCCTTTCTCCCTTTCCACACTTCATGGAGTCATTCAAGTACCTTGCAGAAAGGAGAGAGGGCAGTCAAAAATGCAGCAGAAACAACAAACATTTGTGTGATGTGTACTTTCTGCACACCACTCCAAGAGGCTGGAAGATGCATGACATTCATTTCACGGTGCTCTAGGAATTAATAACCCAGTGGAAGAATACATTTGCTATTGAGTCCAATAGCAAATGAAACAATTCTTGTTCCATTTATAGCAACATTACTCTCAGTTTTACACATGATGGAGAAAACATGACTCAGCCCCACTGAAGAAGCCATCCACTTCAAATTCTTTTTATCAATTAACAAGCTAGTTTTCACCACATAATGACCTAAATACCCATCAAGTTTGTTAGTACTTTTAGGACAAATATTTCATTGAGTATCAGTCTTTCAGTACTCACAGGGAAGAGCTCTCCATAAATGTGAACTCTGGAGTTGTATTTGAGTTTTAAAAATGGCTATGTTTCATGCTTGAATTTAATTAATGAAAGTAGGTATGGCATTATTTATGCAACAAATAACTGTAGAATTCCAAATAGATACAAAGATCTTTTTTATTATTTTGATTGGCTTAGATCCTTTGGAAAATCTCTGCTGACGGAAGGGATTTTGTTCAGAAGAAATCTGCCATCTCCCACTGAAGACCCAAATACTACTCAAGTGAGATAGGAGACCTGAGAAATAGCATGAATGGATGGGCAAAGAAAAAGAGGAAAGTAATGGTCAAAATTGTCCCGCTTTCCATCAGCAGAAATTTTCCACAGGTTCCTAGCTGGCATCTATTAAAAACCTAGAAACAGAGAGATGATTTCACAAACTTCTCTGCAGACATAAAGAAAAATATAATCATGAGCTAGGGGTAAAACACCTACAGTATTTGCTGGTGGATAAGACTACTTTTTCCCCCTGAAAAACATACCTCCAAGTGGGGGGGTCGTCCTAGATGCCGGGTGCACTTCAGTTGGGATAGACATAGCTGCCCATAGTGGCCCATAGTACTGTATTTTGAGTGGAAATGTTGGGGGGTCGTCTTATACGCCCAGTCGTCTTATACGCTGGCAAATACGGTAATTCTGTTCCTGCTGAACTGATGCCGTATAGGCCCATTATGCACGGGGGGGATAGTGCACATTCGGGGTGGAATGGCGGCGACTAAAAGCACCGATAACGCACAGTGCCGGCTGCAACCGGCCGCAGATTCGGTGCATGCTGCCGAAAAAGCCGCATTAGCGAAACGCGAAAGAAAGCGCAGCTTCCGGGTGACCAGGGCGCAACCAGAAGCGCCGCGTGCATAATCGGTTACTCTGGGTTTTGCCGCCGTTGCGTCCCATCCCATGCATAAGTGGTTTGCTTCACTTCTTCCCCCTCCGTGTTTTCCATGTGACCCGAAATCGCTATTTCAGCGGGTGTGCACAATGGGCCATAGTGAGCCTTTGGGGAAGGGTAGTGTATGAATTAACAAAAAATAAATAATTCAAAGCACACATATTTACAAATGAGTTTCATTGACATCACCTGTGCTATTACAGATGAAGGGGTGCAATGGCACGGATGCAGTGAAGGTCTCAGAGCATTGCTGCATCTATGTGTGGACCTGGTCATTTCCTTGGGTGGGGAACCAATGGGAACAGGAAAGAACAGAATACAAGATTTTTAAAAACCAGGGTGCTAGTCTTACAGGTTTATCATCAAAAGGTATCTTATCTATCACTCAATTTATTTAATTAAAATAGTTCTATGTCACCTTTTCAGCCAATTTAGAGTCCCCCTGGCAAACAAGGCAATTAAAATGCCTCCTGTCTTATTGTTATTGATCACAAAGAAAGCTGGGCTTAAAGTAGATGCAGTTGCAGTGAATCCTCCTCATATATACAAACTTAGCCAGAAAGTAATTAATTGCAGGCATATTAAAGGTACAAATAAGATACTGGTACGAGGAGGAAGGTTTTAACTTCCTGAGCACTGGTAAGAGAAGTCACTGAAAAACAGAAAGGCTCCATTTAAACTATAATGGAATCTGCTGTCCACAAAACATCACAGATCAGATTTTATTAGACTTTTCTCTTGAGAGAAAAGCTTATTCAACAGATGCTCTAAACAAGACATCTTGAAAGCAAAAGTAGATAGGATACATGAGAACAAAACTTTCCAAAGAAGTATAATCAATTTACAATTCCCCCAGTCATATTTACTATGGACAGTGGACAGGCAAACGTCTTCAGTCAGGATAACCCATTCATGTGGTCCAGAGCTATACTCTCAGTGGCTGTATGAATTTTCCATTTAAAAAAGAGTTTTGCACAGATACAGCTGCAGAAAGTCACATTTTAATATTGAAGCACAGTAGAACAAATATAAGTGACCTGCAAGGAAGAACACGTAATTCAGAAAGCAAGGTCACATGGTTACATACCAATGCTCACTATTCATCCTGTTCATCCTGTACAAATTTTGAAATCTTAGTTTAAAATGTGTAACAAGAGGGATTAATTTATAGCTGCAAGTGTTCCATGCCACTGAGAGCAAAGAAATGAAATCTATTCCCCTTCTTTGCAGCTGGGCCTTTTTAACCTTCTGCACTTAAGTTACTGTATGTGAGACAAAGGGATAAGGGCCAAAAACAAAACAAATTAAAACAGAAATCCTATGCATACTCAGTTGAAAGCCCCAACAAATTCACTGGGAGTTACATCTAAGAAACCATGCACAGGATTGAACTCTGTAGGATGTTCAAAAACATTTTAGAATGTAGTTGTTTGACTCAAAACATCCCAGCAGAAATGGATACACTAAAAGTAAGATGGATTGATTAACAGATGATTATTAATATCAAGAGGAAGGGTAGAAAAAAACTTTTGCAAAATCTAGGAACCAAACAGATTTACCGGAAGCCATATAAAATGCAATTAAAAACACATATAAAACAACTGGTAGGAGGGCCAATAACCATTACTAGGGTATGCCAAGCAAAACAAAAAGTGTCTTCACCAGCTGGCAAAAGACACTGATATATGAAAATGGATGGATCTTCCTGGAGAGGGACTTCCAAAGTTTGGTGTCATGATGGAGAAGGTCCTTTCTCAGGCTGAAACTTGCCTAGCCTCAGATGGCAGGGCCAACCAAGCAGGGTCTTCAAGTGTGATGGGAATGAATGGATAGGTTTGTATGGGAGAAGGAACCCTTTAAATTATGTTTGTCCCAGGACTTTAAGAGTCAATATCAGCACCTTGAACTGAACACAGAAGCAAACTGGAAGCCAGTTTTGGTGGAATAAGACTATTTTCTATATGACCTGATCCAATGATAATTCTGGACACAGAATTCTGTGAAACCTGTAGCTTCCAGACTGTGATCAAGAGCATGTAGGGAACATTGAAGTAATGTTACAAAGGCATACGCCACAGTGGCAATAGCTTTTACATACAAGGATAGCAGCTGGCACACCACTCAAAACTGTTGAAAGGCACCTCTGGCCATGACTGGCTTCTGTTTTTCCAAGAAAAGGGCTGGTTTCAGGGGCACCCCCAAGCTATGAACCTGCCCCTTTAAGGGGACTGCAACCCCTCCCAAAACAGAGGATAACCTATTTCCAGAACTCTCCCCTCTACTACCAGTAGCACCTCTACTTCAAAATGGCAACTTGGAGGGGATGTAGAAGAACATCCAGGGGAGGTCCCCTGCAACTGACTTGCATAGGATCTGTTATATATAGTCCTGAACATTTTGGATCTGCACCTGTCAAAGTGACCATAGCAATTATTCTAACAGGCACAGGTTCAGATCCTCTGCAAGCTACAGACACCAACACTTTGTGTTTGGTGTCTCTAGAACGTCAGAGGAGGGAGTAAGATTATGCTGCCTGGGCATTCTGTAATTTTATCACTTTTTAATGAAGGTTTTTTCTGTAAGCTGCCAGGAGCTGGCTTGGTCCAGGACTGACAGTCAATATATTTTTTAAAATTAATTCTACCATCTCATAAACTGAACCAGTTCATTACCTGAAGGAGACACAAAGCAGTTTATAATTGCCTTCCCCATCTCCCCCCCAAACAGACACCCTGTGAGGCTGAGATAGCTCTGACAGGATTGCTTGGTCAGAACAGCACTTTCAGGGCTGTGACAAACCCAAGGTCACCCAACTGGTTGCATGTGGCAGGGTGGTGAATCAAATCTGACTTGCTAGATCAGAAGCTGTCACTCTTAACCAGCACACCATGCTGGCTCTAAAAAGGCTCTGCCTTGAGAATCTTCCTCCAATAATGGCTACTGGGTAAGTCTTCAGTTGTGATATTCTGCATAGTATCACAAGAACTGCATACTATCACCCATACTATCATCTTCATTTATACTCTTCCAAGAGTTATATATTTGGGAATTCTGTCTCAAGAAAATGAAGGTTAGTGGTTTAATAGAAAGTGAGAGTGAGTGTATGTATTAATAAAAATGAAGAGAAGTGTTGAGAGCAAAAGGAAAATGTTGGGACAGAGAAAGAAAAGCATGTATATATGTAGAGGGAACTTCCCAGTATTTGTGCATTCAGGCATCATCAATCTATATGTACATAGGCTCTTCCACTTGATCTGGACAGTGCAGACAGTCACCTGAACTCATAATCGATGGAGGTAAGGGCTGTGGATGTAATTCTTTCCTCTCTTTGCACACACAAATGTATGTATATGTACTTTTTAAGACTAGCGTATGGCTGGACTGGGATGATTAGGTAAGCAAGAGTACACACAACTGCCAACACTACTGATAGTGCAGATTTGTGTGTGGGGTATTCAAAGCCATCAAGTCAATTCCAACTTATGGTGACCCATTAAATCAATTATCTCCCAAACATCTTATTAGTAACAGCCTTGCTCAGCTTTTGCAAACTGAGGTACATGGTCATCTTGATTGAGTTCATCCATCTCATGTTGGGTTTTCCTCTTTTCCTGCTGCCTTCAACTTTTCCCAGCATTACTGTCTTTTCAAGTGTCTTCTCATAATTTGGATGAAGTATGGTAGCCTTATTTAGGTCATTTGGGCTTCTAAGGATAGTTCAGGGTTGATTTGATTTAAAATTCACTTATTTGTCTTTCTGGTGGTCCATGTAAAAATTATCTTCCAATTCTACATTTCGAATATATCAACTTTTCCCCTGTCAGTTTTCTTCATTATTCAACTTTCATACATAGCAATGGGGACACTACAGGATGAATTATATTGATCTTGGTTGCCAGCAACTTTCTTACACTTAAGAATCTTGTCCGCTTCCTTCACGGCTGCCCTTCCTAATTTCAATCTTCAGATTTCTTGGTGGCGGTTTTCCTTTCAGTTGATGTTTGAGCCAGGGAATGAAAAACAATTTCAATGTCTTCATTGTCAGCTTTAAAGTTCTGAGTTTACTTTACCAAAGTCATTGCTTTGGTCTTCTTGATGTTCAGCTTTAATCCTGCTGTACACTTCCTGCTTTAACCTGCATCAGTAGTTGTTTCAATTCTTTGTCAGTAATGTGATGTCATCTGCATATCTCAAATCTTCCTTCCCTATTCTGTCTTTATCTGAATCTAATCCAGTTTCTTTATATGTTCTGTATTGAAACAAGACAATATAGTGAGATAAAATAGATCCCTGTGTGCTGCCATGCTGGGCCACACACCAGTTACCAGTTAAATATACCCTCTGCCAGGAAATTGATACCAAATCAAAAGGCAAGTTCTAAGTCAAAGTTCAGTCCAAGGAGTCTTGAGCAGTGTCCCTAGTGCAGTTAACCCTAGTGTCCTGACCCCATTTGGAGTCACCTGGCCCCTTCTGTTGGGTCCCCAGGTTGGTTGCCGCCACTGCAGGACCCAATCCAACCTGATAGCATGCTGACAGTCATGCTGATTCTTCTGACAGGTCGTAATGCAACAGGTGAAGACCCGTCAGCAGTAATACAGTCAAAGAAGAAAGTCTCAAGCTGGCGATGGCGAAGTGATTTAATGTTCAAACCAAATTCACAATATTCAAAACAATTTCAAAACGAATTCCCAGGTATATGTCCGTTTTCGATTTCTTCATCAGTGAATTCTAAATTTCAAAATTGTAATAACTCAATCCTCTAATAATGTTTTTTTGGTTCTTGAATATAACTTAGTCTCTATAATATCTTGGGTGTGTAATTCAATCCCAAACTGGTCTCATAAATTCAAATTTGTAGGGGTCTATTAATATTAACTTCACTACATGTAATTCCTCTGTAGCAGTGACCCCTTTGCTTCTGCTCCAGCAAGTACTCTGGGATGGATGGGGGTTTGTCCTGTGGTTTCACATGCGCTGATACATAGGCTAGATAACAGCCTGGCTGGGACCAGATTCCTGGTCCTCTGGGGGCATTGGTCTGCCCTGATCCCCAATATGATCTGGCCAGATCTCCAGGCAGCCTCTGGGGTGCTGGGCCCAGGCAGCAGATCTGGATTGTCTATGGCCTCTGGAGTGCCCTCTGGAGGTTCAGCCAGAGGTGTAGCATGTGTTGGCACAACATCCTGTCTGACACCTTTGCAGTTGAGAACCGTTTTGTTTCTCCATATTCTGTCCTAACACCAGCTTCTTGTCCAAAGTAAAGCTTAAACATCAAAATAATGAGATATTGTGGAAGACTAATTTCTTTTAAAAACCATAGCTTTTCATGATCCACACAGTCAAAAGCTTTGCTGTAGTCTATGAAAAAAAGCTGAGTTTGTTCTGCAATTCTCTCATATGCTCCAATAACCAAGATAAATTTGCAATAAAATCTCTAGTGCCTCTTCCTTTTCTGAATTCTGAATGGCATTTCTCATTCTTTCTCTATATTTTGTAGTAAAGTTTTGAGCATCATTACTTGTGTACTCATTGGAGAAATTATGGTGATGGTCTGATAGTTGCTGTAGTCTTTGATGTATCCTTTTTTAGAGCTGGAAACTAGATCAAGCCTTTCCAGTTCATGGACCATCATTTTGTTTTCTATATTGTTTAGCATATTCTTGTTAAAATTCTGATGGACTCCATTTGTGTGGCTTGAAATAGTTCTATTGATATAGTATCTACTCTGGGTGATTTGTTTCTCCCAATTGCTTTAACTACAGTGTTTATTTCACTTTCTAAAACTGCAGTCCCTTCTACAAGGAGAGCCAGTTTGCTGTAGTGGTTAGGAGTGCGGACTTCTAATCTGGCATGCGGGGTTCAATTCTGCACTCACCCACATGCATCCAGCTGGGTGACCTTGGGCTCGCCACGGCACTGATAAAACTGTTCTGACCGAGCAGTGATATCGGCACTCTCTCAGCCTCACCCACCCCACAGGGTGTCTGTTGTGGGGAGAGGAATGGGAAGGCGACTGTAAGCCGCTTTGGGCCTCCTTCGGGTAGGGAAAAGTGGCATATAAAAACCAACTCTTCTTCTTCTTCTTTCATAGAAGGAATTTGTCATCCTTTCATTTATCCTGTAGAGTTTTTAAGTATACTGTTCCCAAATTCTCTTTATTTTGTCTTGTTCAGTTACATTTTTCCATGTTAATCTCTCAGTAATCCTGCTTTAATTTTGGAACAAATCTCTTATTCTCCCTGATGTGTTGCTGTCTTCTATTTTTTATATCATTTTTCTTTGTGCAAGTTGTTGGAATCCTGCATTTAGACTCCTGATTCCATTTCTGTCATAATTTACTTTTGCTTCTGGTCTAACTTCAGCAATTTTAAAAGTTTCAGCAACTACCCATTAAGGCTTTTCATTTCCTTTGGTTACAGCAATAGTCTTAGTGCATTGTTCCTTAATATTATCTCTGGTTCTTCTCATAGTTCTTATGGTTCTCATTCACTTGAACTTAGTAATGCAAAATTCTGGTTTTTACATAGTCTTCAAATGTTCAGGAATGTAGTTTATATTGTATTCTGGCAATATAACTTTGGTATTTTTCTTGAGTTTTATTCTGTTTTTGATACTAACAACTCATGGTCTGTACCACAATAAACCCCTGGTCTCGTTTTAGCAGTGAAAATCATGTTTCTCCTTCTTCCATTTCCAATTATGTAATCTATTTTATTTTTGAATTGGCTATCCAATGAAATCCACAAATACAATTGTCTATATTCAACTCTTCCCAAAAAGGAGAGAACAGGCAAGCACAGAAACATGTTTCTGCCAAACTGAATTCAAAGTGCAGTACAGCTGAAGGAATTGGTTGGGACAATGAAAAACTTGACTTGCACCCTTTTTAACAACATGAATTCTATTTTTTTTAAAGTTACTGGTGACTATGGGCCATCTAAGTTTTTGAACTGACACAGAAGAAAAAAGGGTGATGACTTTTTCCTTTACCCTGCAAGATGTTTTAAATAGTACAGTTTATCTTGATACCATGTTGTTATCATCATGACATCAACTGATATTATGCCATCTTGTAACAAAACCCAATTAAATATGGAGAAGAATTTATCCATGAGATAAAGACATGTCTATTAGGATGAATCTAAGGATTTAGCATGTGAATGTTAAGTAGCTTAAAATGTGTATTGATTTTATCTACATTCAATACAAGATTAGAAAGAAATGGTAATTCATCAACCTTGGAATGTGATACACAGCTCAATCAAAGTTTTCCCATTCTTCCTATGCTGCGGTGTGTTCAGAATATATAAAGTGTTATGGTGATATCAAAATCAACTGATAAGAAAATAGAGACTGGGGGGAAACTCCCCAAAACTACCCCTGTATTCTTGATGTTAATCAGATACCAGGATCTTTTAAAATATCCTGAAACGTTTTGCCCTAGGGCAAGCTAAACTAAATCACTTAATCTAGGAGGGTACTGCATATAAAAGCAAAGTTAGCTTACAGAATAGTTTCCCCAGGGAACAAACAGCCTGTTTTCTTAGCACTCAGATTCATGCCAAGTTTTGATGTAATGACAAACTCCTCCACAAAAGGAGTTGTATTTCCATAGAATAAGAAAAAATTACAGGCAAATCAAAAGGTCAAAAAAGTGAATGAAAGAAGATCCAGCTTTGCCTACAACAGTTTTGGAGCAAAGCTGTGCTGGTCTGCAAGGTCTGAAAAGATCATAGCCCTCAAAATCTTGTTGGTCTCTAAAGTGTTACCTTAAATATCTTACATTTCAGGCACATTTCAATGCTTCTATAATCATCACTGCCACTCAGAACTGAAACTATTTTAAGACAGCTGCACTGAGCATTTTCCAGCTGAAAATTATTATTGTTCACCCTCTTTCTGTTTTTTAGTTCAGTGGTCCCCAACCTTTTTTTTCGCCGGGGACCGTCAACGCTTGACAATTCTACTGAGGCCCGGTGCGCGTGGGTAGTCTATTCCTCTCCTCTCGACCACTGCCCTAATGCTCACTGACTCTGGTTGCTATGGTAACGTTTAAAGATCCCTTCAAAATAAGAGAGATATGCCACAAAAACTAATATAAAGAACATTTTATTTTCATGAACATTTTAACTCACAAGAACAACAAATCAATGGGAGCCTGAGCTTGTTTCTCTCCAACAAGACAGTCCCATCTGGGAGTGATGGGAGACAGTGACACCCGAAGTGTGCTGCTTATGTCCAGTCTACTCCGTTGTTTTGTTTTGGTTGCTGTCACTGCAGAAAACCTCGCTTCACACAAATGTTGGAAATGGCAACAGGGTTTTCAGTGCTGTGGTGGCAATCTCAGGGTATTCTGCCACGACTTTAATCCAGAATACTGGCAGAGTTGTTGTCTCAAACATACTTTTAAGGCCGCCGTCATTTGCAATCTCCAGCAGCTGGTATCTGGAAAATGATAAATACCACCATGCTGCTTAGAGATTATTTTTTAAAGCAAAGGCACAATTTTATTTTTTTGTTTTTGCTCAGGTCCTGCTGAAGCAGAACATTCAGAAATGTGCTCAGTTAAGAGTACCTGATCATTTTTCATTGGATTTTCATGGGCAAATGGGAAGCCAAATTACCCAGACTTGGACTCTTTTAACAATATCAATCACCACCCCTTCATACAGCTACATCTGGTTCAATGAGAATGAGGCTTTCTGTGCTAGCCTTGCTTGCCTCCCTTTCCACATGCTGCCTTCCAGCTAAACAAAGAAAGAAAGTGGAGTCTGGGCGGCAGCTTGTCATGGGGCGGCGCTTGAGCTCTGGAAGGCAGGGCAGCCGGGGCACAGATCGCGCGAGACTGAGACGCAAAATTGAAAGGTGGGAAGGCGAGGCTTGGAGGAAACGAGTTTTGACCACACGTGCAGGGACGAGGTAGGGAAGGGCTGGGACCAGCTGTAATCGGGCAGAGGGAATGGCAGAGGGGGAAGCAAAATTGAAAGCTGGCGAGGAAAGGCTGGGAGGAACTGAGCTTTGATGGTGGCCGGTGCTGGGACGAGGTGGGGAAGGGGGGGAATGGCAAGACAAAGAGGTAGAATTGAAAGCTGCTCCCGGGGTGGTTGCGGCCCGGCACCAATTATTCCACGGACTGGCACCGGGCTGCGCCCCGCAGGTTGCGGACCACTGCTCTAGTTAACACTTCTTGCCTTGATAAATAATGTGCACTGTTTGTACTGTTGTATTCATCAATTTCTTGCCTCTCCTTACACAAAAACCATAAAATGCTATTAATCACTCTTCACATTTTTGCAGAATTCCTTTCCTTTTGAGGATTTCTCCCAATATTTCTCTGACCACCCATGCAAATGGACTGGAAAATCCTAAGGTGAAGGTATCACTGGTTGTTAGGTTGCTAGGATTAGGCTAACCAATCCTATTTTTTTTATTTATAATTTGACTTCTATCCTGCCACTCCCCTAGGCTATGATCCTAACAATGTACTTGCTGGAAATGGTTCATATATATATAAATGTACAGCTACTGTAAATTCTTCCTTTTCCAGGTTTTAAGAAAAGCACCTTGTCAGTGCCAGTAAATACAAGGAAGAGGATTGCTTGTGGAAACACTAAGAACTGTAAAGACTGCAGATAAGAAAGAAAAGTCACATATGAACTGGGGCGTCAAATGCAGCATTATCTACCTTCTTCCCCATGTTATTGGCAGAATTACTTTTCCCCCAGAGGGTGTTATCTTATATGTGCCCCCTGGCCCAGCTGGTACAGAGTTTGGGGCGGGGCAGTCACCAATACTTCGATGACACCCAGCTCCATCTCCTGATGTATGGTTGCCTCAGAAACATTTGCCAGATGTTTGGAAGACATGGACGGCTGGCTAATGCTGAGTTGGCTGAAACTTAACCCCTCCAAGACAGAGGTCCTGTGGTTCAGGAGGAAAGGGCCAGACCAGGAAGCATGCCATCCCAGCCTGGCTCGGGTGCAACTTAAGATCACGCCTGAGGCCAGGAATTTGGGAGTGATTCCTGATGCTTCGCTATTAATGGAGGTGCTGGTCACCAGAGTAACCCTGCAAAGTGTTTTTCCATCTATGCCAGGTGAGACCACTAGCACCCTTTCTATCTTCGGATCACATGGCCACAGTGATCCATGCAATAGTCACCTCCACGCTTGACTTTTTAAACTTAGTTTATGCTGACCTTCCCTTATCCTTGACCCGGAAATTACAACTGGAACAGAACGCAGCTGCTAGGATCCTCACAGGGACACCATGCTAAGACACCTGCATTGGTTGCCAGTTGCATCTTGGATCAAGTTTAAGGTTTTGGTATTGAAGTCTGTGTCCCACATACCTATCACCTTATGCCCCTTGCAGGGCCCTTCACTTTGTGGGTACACACCTGGCCCAAGGGAAGTGCGCATGGCATTGGCCGGGGACTTTTTGGCCCTGGCCTTGACCCAGTGGAATGAGCTCCCAGAGGAGCTAAGGAGCTCTTGCAATTTTGCAGGGCCTGTAAGATGGCGCTCTTCTGCCAGTATTTGGTTGAGGCCAGGCCGATTAAGAATTATTGGTCCCTTGCCACAGCTGAGACAAAAGGCTGACCCCCATATTTTCTTTCTCCTCCCTAGGTTCAGGGTGGATAAAGACGGTGCAATTAAATATTCAGAAATCAGGGGAGGGCTTAGATCACATGCATCTGTGATTTTTTTTAAAGTATTGTAACCTGCCATGAGCCAGCTAATCTGGGAGTGGCAGGTAATAAATTGAATAAATAAATAAAATAAAGATGAGCCAGGTGATTGGTGTAGAGGATATTTCTTTCCTGAGGACAGAGAATGAACCAGGACTTTCATCTTGTATGCTAACCCTTGTACATGTGTGGACATGTACATGTGGGTTCAAGGGGCTTCAGCTAAGAAAGTCCAACCTTGTTCTTTTACCATAGACTACAGCTGCTCTGGCAGCTCTCAACTGTTTGTGGCAAAGTATACTGCTGTTTATGTGGTTTAAAAACAGTAAATGTGGAGTTATTTCTGAGATCATGCCAGAATTGAAGAATGGTAATTTAATCCTTACAACTCAAGGCAACCTCACAAGGGATTCAATAGACAGTAAAAAGACACTTAGCTGGCCTAAAGGCTTTCTCCATGCCAAATACAATCAAGAGTGAAAGAACCAACATATGTTATAGACTGTTTCATGTACTGTTCTTATGTTCCATGTAAACCGCCCTGAGCCTCCGGGAAGGGCGGTATATAAATATAATAAACGAATAAATAAATTTCCCTCCTCAAAAAGGGGCGGGGGGCATGGAGAAGGAGTGAGGAGAAATGAAGAGTTAGAACATTCAGTGTGGGTCTAAGCAGCAGCAGCATGCCCACTGTCATTCTCAAATCTTCAAGTAAATATTTTTAGAAATAATTTTCTTTATTTATCCCCCAAAGGAAAAAAAAACAACAATTTCAGTAACAATTAAAACAGGACATGAATTGGAGGCTCAGTTTGCAAAGTTTGTCACCTAGAGACCTTAGGAACGATGTGGGTTGCCTTCTCCCAACAGATAGGTATTCACAGTTGCATTTGCAGGTACCTGCTTTGCATCCTACTTGTGAAGAAAGATGGCTTAAAAACATGCAGTTATTTCTTTCCCTGATGGAAATTCAGGCCTTCCACATTTTGTCAGTAGAAAGGCAGCTGCTGGCCATGCCATTTAGAGCACTATCCTACACAGAATTAGATCCTTCCAAGACTTCACCATTAGTCCTCTGTTCATATATACATACATAAGACCTTTATGGGTATTATACAAAAGAAAACCAATTGACAACAGTACATAAAACAGATAAAATTCCAATTATAACCTTAACAGTGCCTCTGAAGCCTTCTGTTCTGAAGTGACACACTCCAAGTCAATGAAGCATAAAATGGGCTGCTCCAATTTTGTTTGATTGACCTCATTTTTATTCCAACTTTCTGAAAGAACTTAGAGTGGCATACAATTAACTTATTCTAATACATACACACACAAACACACACAGCCATGAAATAGGTTAGCCCAAAGTCACCCAGGCTGATAGGCAGTTTCAGATCTGGTCTCCCCAGTCTTAGCCTGAATTTCTAAGGACTAAATACTATTCAGAAATACTTCTGACTGATTAAACGGAGCAGATACTCAGCAACATTGATTTAGAATGGCCATATAAAACATACTTCTGTGTTCAGAATGCTATTACTCATACATATGGGTCACAGCGCTTTACACAATTCATTATTTCATTTTCTGCTCAAATTCCCAGTGTCAGATAAACCAGCTTCATCTTCAGTACAGACCCTCCCGAGCAAAAGCAGGATTGAGATCATGGGAGCAGGAAAAGACTCCCCCCCCCTCACAAAATGGCCAGTGATGAGCCTGGAGAGGGTGGGAGGGGGGCTGTCCTGGAGTGAGCGCGTACACAGTTATTCTTCCCAACTGTATTCTGCACGATCACACTACTCCTGGAATGTCTCAAAGCATGAAGAAAGTTTAGGTGTTCCTTAATGGTAAAAAATCTGAGAAAGGTTGATCTATATGCAGTGGCTCCAGGAGGGATTGAAGCACATACAGAAGAGGCTTGTGCTTGACCTGGCAACTGTTTATATTTCATTTCACACTTATAGAGCAGCCCTTGTTTTACATACAACATCTCCCCCTGGGAGGCTGGAACACGGAGAGGCTGGTGGCTTTGCCTGTTAACAACGGATTGCTACCTCCTGCAAGTTAGGTGAATCAATTTCTTCATCTTCTCTATATGAAACAGCATGAAGCAACCTGGGCAGAAACCTCAGCATCTCTACTTGACACTTAGTAGTTAAACTTGATTACTCTTGGAAAAAAAGTATATGGAAACAAACACAGATATGCAAATCCCCTGGAATGGAGGATACACTTGTAACTGTGCAACTGAAACTGTTGCTCCCAGAAGGTTGCAGGGGGGTAGATGTGTTTGCCTGTGGAGGTAGATCCTCATGTACAATAGTCCCAAGACTGACCAGAACATTTTTGGTATGAACTTTCATGAATTAAAGCTTACCTCATCAGAGTTCTTTCTCTAGAAGACTCAAATATGTTGAAATATATGTTGAAGAAACTCAAACATTTGTTAAATACTAATGCCTTATACATCAGACAGACCGCATTTTAAAGCCAAGTATGACAGATGGTACTGACTATCCTAAAAACCCAGTCACTCAACTCATTTCTTTCAAAATGTAAGAAATTCCTTTTTCTAAATCCATTACTTGTCTCTTTTACTTATGAAATGAAATGAAAATTAAGGCCATAAAGATGAATTTACCTGGCTTTGTTCTATGGCTCAAATAAAGCAGTTGCAAGCCTGCATAAAAATGACATGTGCAACATAAAACATATTGTATTACCTGGACGACAAAAGAGAATAGAAGTGAGCATTCATTGGGGCAGAGCTGTTTGTAAAGCCGTCCTTTATAGAATGCGTACCTGGGAGGAGTTCAGGTAAATAGAAGGTCAAACTATTGCTAAGAAATTTCTTATTTGAAGTTCAAAACTCCCAAAATAGATTTCAGACAAAAGGTGATATACCAAAACCACGTATCAGAAGAAGAAAGGGTTCTTGTTGAGACATGGCACACATATCATATTCAGACCATGTTAAAAGCCTTTATTGAAATGTCTACCCAAAGTCTGATAACTGATGATCAAAAAAACCCCGGAAAAAAACCCCTTTAGCTTACCCCCAAAAATCTATTTAACATTTCTACTGACTACTGACAAAACATAAAATCACTAGGAACTTGGCCATGATATCTGACACCTCCCTGTCAATGGAGGCACAGGTCCCTAAGATAGCTCAGCTGGCATTTTACCATCTTTGCCAGGCAAAGTTATTAGTGCCCTACCTGGCCCCAGAACATTTATTGAGCGTGACCCATGTTACGGACAACTGCAGTCTAGATTTCTATAACATGCACATTGTGGGGCTCCCCTTGAGGCTGATCCAGAAACTGCAACTGGTTCAGAATGCAGTGACACAACTCCTCACCTTGGAGGAGCCACATACAGCCTGCCTTGAAGCAGCTGCACTGGCTCCCAGCTCAATTCTGAATTCAAGGTCATATGCTGTCAGAGCCTGGTGTACCTGAGGGATCAGTTGACTGACTATGCCCCCCAAAGGACACTAAGATCATCCAATATGAACAAATTAGTGATCCCTGGCCCAAAAGAAGTATATCTGGCCTAGGACTTTTTGGTCCTGGGCCCGACTTTGTGGAAGAAGCTCCTGGAAGAGCTAAGGGCCCTGATGTCAGTTCCACAGGGCCTGTAACGCAGAACTCTTCTGCCAGGCATTTGGTTGGGGACAATGATCAGCCAGACAGAATCATAGAGTTGGAAGGGGCCATACAGGCCATCTAGTCCAACCCCCTGCTCAATGCAGGATCAGCCTAAAGCATCCTAAAGCATCCAAGAAAAGTGTGTATCCAACCTTTGCTTGAAGACTGCCAGTGAGGGGGAGCTCACCACCTCCTTAGGCAGCCTATTCCACTGCTGAACTGTGAATTTTCCCCCCTGATATCTAGCTATCATTGTACTTGTAGTTTAAACCCGTTACTGCGTGTCCTCTCCTCCGCAGCCAACGGAAACAGCATCCTGCCCTCCTCCAAGTGACAACCTTTCAAATACTTAAAGAGGGCTATCATGTCCCCTCTCAACCTCCCTTTCTCCAGGCTGAACATTCCTAAGTCCCTCAACCTATCTTCATAGGGCTTGATCCCTTGGCCCCAGATCATCCTTGTCACCCTCCTCTGTACCCTTTCAATTTTATCTACGTCCTTCTTGAAGTGAGGCCTCCAGAACTGCACACAGTACTCCAAGTGTGGTCTGACCAGTGCCGTATACAATGGGACTATGACATCTTGTGATTTTGATGTGATGCCCCTGTTGATACAGCCCAAAATGGTATTCTTTTTTTTTACCACTGCATCACACTGCCTGCTTATGTTTAGCTTACAATCCACAAGTACCCAAGGTCTCGTTCACACACAATGTTACCTAGAAGTGTATCCCCTATCCAGTAGGCATGCTTTTCATTTTTCTGCAGATGCAGAACTTTAGACTTATCTTTATTAAATTGCATCTTGTTCTCATTTGCCCATTTTTCCATTGTGTTCAGATCTCGTTGAACTGTGTCTCTATCTTCCGGAGTAT
This sequence comes from Paroedura picta, assembly GCF_049243985.1. Lineage (NCBI taxonomy): Eukaryota > Metazoa > Chordata > Lepidosauria > Squamata > Gekkonidae > Paroedura > Paroedura picta. Next base: position 146,847,997 of record NC_135370.1, on the reverse strand, counting down.
TTGCCAGTCCTCCCAATTTGGTGTCATCTGCAAACTTGATGAGTAGTCCCTCCACCCCCTCATCTAGGTCATTAATAAATATGTTAAAAAGTACCGGGCCGAGCACCGAGCCCTGAGGTACCCCGCTACTCACCTCTCTTGAGTCTGATGAAACACCATTGACAACAACTCTTTGAGTGCGGTTCTCTAACCAATTCCCTATCCACCTAACTATCTGAAAATCCAGATTGCAGTCCTTCAACTTATCCATCAGAACATCATGGGGAACCTTGTCAAAAGCTTTACTAAAATCCATGACTTTGTCTAAAGTCTGTCCAGGTTCCCTCTATATAGATACCCGAAAACCAAAACACTCTAATGGATTAAATTACCTAGACAGCTGGCCTAGTTGCTTTTAAGATGATGGTTTTAAAGTTTAATATTGTATGTAATTTTTACCTATTATGTATGTTTTTATTAAATGAATGTTGGAAGCCGCTCTGGGCCAGTATGCTGGGAAGGGGTGGAGTATAAATTGAAAAAATAAACAAACAAATAAAAATGTTAAAAACCGAACTATTTTAAATGGCATTTTATGGAGATGTTTATGACAGAATTCCCACTGCAAAGTTTGTTGAAAAACCATACACCTAGAGGAGAAACTTGCTCAACATAGAATCTTCTGACCAGATCCCTTCTCCCCAATGGTGTACCTAGTCTAGTTGGTATCTGGAGCAGCCAGGTTAGCAGGACGTGGGGGCAGGGTGGGTGACATTTGGGTGCCACCGTTCACAGCCCTCCAGTTCCCAGAGTGATGTTTATGCTGCAGGCCATACTGCTGCAGGCAGTCGGAGACTGCACTGCCCCAAGTAGCCCAAGCCTCCACCCGGGCTCCTCCCTGCCTCACACAGTGCACCACTTTGGCTCCTTCCTTCTCTCCCTACTCTAGGCCGCTTGGGACAGCAAATGGGGGGAGGCTCCAGTCTGCTCAGGCAGGAGGGTGGACCTGCCACCACCCAACTCAGCCAGGCCCACTCAGTCCCTGTGTACCTACACCCAGTAGCAGCTGGTGAAGCTCTGCCCACCACGCTAAATTGCATGATGAATCCCTGGTGGGGTGCCTCCAGATCCAGAAGGATGGCAAGGTGAAGCCCAGAGGAGGAGAGTTGGCAGGGTGGTCAGGCAGGTAAAAGAATCCTTGCCACTGGGGGCAGCCCTCAGGTGTGCACCTGAATCGGTGAAAAAGTGCTGGGACTGGAAGGCTGCAAACAGTGGCATCCACCACGTGAAGAGAATCTCCTGAGAGGAGGGTAGCATCTTTGGCCTTGACATGCCAGACTCGACATCTGCTTGTCAGGATGGAAGGAGGCAGTGAGGCAGACTCTTCCTCAGGGACTGCAAAGAGCCCAGTGGTGCTCCCCCCCATGCGGCACCCAGGGCATGTGCCCTGCTTGCCACTGTTCCCACCCCACTGACAAACATTATTTTAAGCACAGTGCAATATTAATTGTTGATGTGGGGCATATAAGCCAACATGGCCAATGGCTGGCAATTGGCAGTATATAATACTATGATCCAATTACAGGCTAATATATTTATACTGTATCAATTGGGCATTAATATTTCAAACTGACAATACGCAGCAATGTCATTTACAAGCAACCCCACCCCCAGAATTAGTAAGAGCTGGAAATAAAACTACAGCAGAACATATAAAGTGTCAGCAACATGACCCCAACCCTCCCTTCTTTGACAGCATGTGCTGAACAGTCCCACAAAGTATGGTTGCCACCCACCAAGTGGGGCCAACTGATCTCCAAAGACAGAGTTCTTCTGCCGGGCTTACAGTTGAGGCCATTTCGGTCAAACTAACATATAACAAATAATTTATTATTTATTTATTTACATTTTTATACCGCCCTTCCATCCGGCTCTGGGCAGTTTACATAAAACATCATAGGGTAATTAAATAGAACGTCACAATGGGCTTCCCCTGATGCAATCCAACAACTATTATTGCCTCCCCCACTAAGAAGAACCATGGGAGTATAATCAATTGCTGATTGATTAACTGTTTAACTTACCACTGTGAGGCATGCCGTGCTAACTTCTAGATTAGGTTACTACATGGAGTTCCCCTTGAAGACTGTCTGGAAGGTACAGAATGCTACAGCCAGAATGCTGACTGGGCTAAAGGATCATATCATACTAGCCTTGTCCTGTGTACGCTGGCTCTTAATTTGTTTCCTGATATTGATCTAAGTCCCCTTTAAGCTTTCCTTCTCCCATATGAACCTATTTATTCACTCTACACAGCTTTGGAGGGCTTGCTTCAGGTGTCCCCAATGACCCCGCCATTTGAAGCTAGGCAAGTGTCCATCTGAGAAAAGGTCTTCTTGGTCGAGCTCCCTTTCCAGGGAGAACTGTCTGTCTCTTCTGTCATGGGTGAACTCTTGTTTTATTTGGCATACTATGTAACTGGTCCACCTCATTTTCATTGATTCATTTTATGCAGACTTTATCTTAAATGCTGTTTTAATGTTGCAATGTTTTGCTTGTTTTGATGCTTGCTGCATGAGGGACCCATTTTGGAAAGGCACAGAAATGCTTCAAATACATAAAAATAAATCACCCCAAATGAGAGTCCTTGCATCATTTCCAGAATATGAAGAAGACTCCCTTTTCATATTAGTACATTGAGCATGAGAGGGACCTAATTCCCTGGAGCACATCAAGAAACCCCAGAAGCCCCAGAACCCAAGTCCAGAAATGCCAGTGCAAACTATTTCCAAGGATCACATCGTAAGTAAAGATCAAGTAGCAACAGGGACAACCATAATAGCTTCCTTACAGCAGAAGAAATCATTTTAATGGGTTTCCGAACACAGTTCAGTAGCATGAGGCTCAACATTTCTCTGTCTTAATGTAAATTACACATGACAAAGAGAAGAATTTGCCATTGCATGGGAGAACTTTTTGGAATATAAAATAGATTTTAAAAGAAAAAAGAGCAGAATCCTAATTCTTCCATTATTTAGTAACCTTCAGAGCCTATAATACCTCTTCAAATCCTTAAAAACAGGGTAGAGATAAATATTAGTCTTGCCAGGATGGCAAAAGATTGGATCAAATTACATTTGAAGGGGAAAACTGTATTTTAATTAGCACTGCCTAGAGCTTTCACACAGCAGTCACCTTCAATGCAGCTTGGGGAGAATAGTTACATCCCACCATTATTGCTGGTTTTACCCCACAACATGGAGAGTAAAAATAATTCCCAAAAGGAAATATTGTTATTATGACTATAGGGATATTTGCATCCTCCTTGTCTACCATCCACCTCAAATCAATAAAAGTGACTGGATAAACTTGAAGATGAAAAATTAACATTAGAAGAGGTTCTAAACTCAACAAGGAAGACAAGATTAAGACCTCCAAAATACAATACCACACTAAATTACTATTTTTGATGTCCAAGCTTTCAAGTAAATCTGAAAAACAACCTGAATTTCATCAACTGGCTGTATTTGTAATTATCTCAAAAGGCTGCATGAAACAGGCCCTTAAACATTGCCAGTTTGTGGTACCGATCTTTTTTTGGTGATGTGAAAGACCTTTGTCTGACACCCATGAGAACTGGTGCTGATCTGAGTAGATGATACTGACTTTGATGGACCAATGAACTGATTCAACATATGGCAGTTTCATGTGTACGTTCATAACCAAGGAAGATGGGCAGTACACAAGTAGCTTTAAGATATGCAGAGATGTTTTCAACTTACATTATACAAAGAAAATTGAGATTTAAGGATCAGTGAAACAGGTAAAGGTATAGGTATCCCCTGTGCAAGCACCGGGTCATGTCTGACCCTTGGGGTGATGCCCTCCAGCGTTTTCATGGCAGACTCAATATGGGGTGGCTTGCCAGTGCCTTCCCCAGTCATTACCGTTTACCCCCCAGCAAGCTGGGTACTCATTTTACTGACCTCTGAAGGATGGAAGGCTGAGTCAACCTTAAGTCGGTTGCTGGAATTGAACTCCCTGCCTCATGGGCAGACCTTTCAGACTGCATGTCTGCTGCCTTACCACTCTGCGCCACAAAAAACACCCTCATGAAAACGTATTAATCAAGAAAGACCTATTGATAGAGATCATTATGACAACTGAAGTTGCTGCTAGTTATGGATGCTGTTTTAAGCGTTTTTAATATGTTATTAACTGTTTTAAATTATATTTTTGTTGTTGATTATATGTTGTACACCACCCTGAGCCGGCTTGCCAGGAGGGCAGTATATTAATTGAATGAACGAACAAACAAACAAACCTACACATGGACAAAAGAACTCAGATCAGCTGAAGGTATTTATGCAAAGAACTAGAATTACTTGAAGCATCTCAATGCCCACAATATTTTCTCCAGTTGGTGATTTAATATCTAACTGGAAGGATAGAAAAATAATCTAGAAAAGTGATGATGTGCATAAACCTCTGTGTGCTGCCATTACCTCAAAGGTGCTTGGCAATTTGAAGATGTTTTAGGAAAGCTTTCACCAGTGCTGCACGATGCAGAATGTGAGCCTCTGATTGCTAATATGAATAGTCCGACTTCCCAATCATATATTACTTAGCCACCTCATCCCAGAAGTTGTGATAAAACTCAAGTGTACATTATAAGGAGGGCAATGGAATTAGCTCTCATTTTATGCACTTGTTATTTCCCTCAAAAATAATGTGCTTTCTAAGCGACAAGCTTTCCATGCTCCGACCTTGGCATCCATTGGGACCACACTGTGATTTATATTGAGAATTCCAAGCCTTTACCCTAATCTTATAAATAAATGTAAAATACATAAAACAATTATCCTAGAATGAAATTGAATTTTATCTCTCAGTAATAATCTTTTGTCTATGCTACAAATGTCTGTTTGAATACAATTCAAAATTAATAACACCTATAATTTATTTTCTGACTTTTATTACCTTTATATTTTAACTTTTATATATATGCAGGCTTTAGCTTCATCTAAAGCTTCCAGCTCATACAGTTGAGTTTTTTTTCTCTCCCTTTGCCATGCCTATGGCTCACTTCCAGAATATCTGTTTAAGGGATATACTTGTTAAAGAAGCATTTCAACATTGATGAACAAAAATGCACAGCATAATGGGGAGGGGGGAGGCTTTACTGCAATGTAAAGTGAGATTAGGGGAGGAATCTTTGTGTTGCACATCAACAATCCAACAATTATGCACCCTTCTGATTCTGGCATGGAGTAACCATCGCTTAGAAAAAAAACCATTTCTGCTCCCTTCCTAACTTAACTTTGATGTCTTCCAATTTTTGATCCTGAAGACTTGTCTTTAAACAAGATAGCTGTCCCACTGAAGTAGAGGTAAGGTGAGAATTTTCAACTGGTATGCTGCACCTTGCAGACAGGCTTACTAACTTAAGTATGGACTTAAACCCACTCATATGGAACTGAAGTTTACTTAATGGGTATATAATGTTTTACAGATGCATATTGCCAGTTTGGTGTAGTGGTTAGGAGTGCGGACTTCTAATCTGGTGAGTCGGGTTTGATTCTGCGCTCCCCCACCTCGGGCTCACCACAGCACTGATAAAGCTGTTCTGACTGAGCAGTGATATCAGGGCTCTCTCAGCGTCACCCATCTCACGAGGTGTCAGTTGTGGGGTGGGGAAAGGGAAGGCAACTGTAAGCTGCTTTGAGACTCCTTCGGGTAGAGAAAAACGGCATATAAGAACCAACTCTTCTTCAAAAAATATATATATAGTAAAAGTAGCTATAATGGGAAATGTTGGAAATGTTGAAATACATTTATAATTTTATCATATGTGGTGGTCCTATAAGATAGTAAGGAAATATTATATTATGATCCATTATGAGATGCAAAAGATTTTGAAAATCAAATTTGCAATGGGGCCAAAATACATGTTACTAAAAATTTATTTATCCAATTGATATGCTGAGGGCTCAGGACCAGAAAATATCAAAATGTATAGTTAAATATTGTTAAATATATGGTAGCAGCTGCCAGGATTTTATATGCATCCAGATGGAAAAAAAGAATCCTTATCAGATCTTGCAGAGTGGTTAAATAAATTGATGGCATATGGGTCTGTGGTAAAACTTACATTTTAACAGACAGTAGAGTCCAGCATTAGATTATATCAACTGCTATATAATGAGATGGAAAGAAATAATTGATTTATATGAGGTGTATGTAAACGATAGAAATGCAAACTCAGCAGGGATAGGGGAATGACAGGTACAATGGAAAAATATATATAAGAAATATTGTGTCATACCAGCTTAATACTCATGCAATATCCATTATTACTGTATTCTTTTAACAAATTAATATTTGAAGTATGCTGCCTACACTGCACTCTCTCCTGCCAGCTTCTAATGCTGACACCAGAAATAGATAAGGAAAAGTAAGTGACTCACAATCTGCCTAAGTTTACAGAATCAGAATTTCTGTCAGATGGTTATCTAGCCTCTGCTTAAAATCTTCCAAAGAAGGAGAACCTATCACCACCGGAGGAAGCCAGAAACAGTCAGGAACTTCTATGTTTAGCTGGTTCTGGTCCAATCCTCTGGGGCAACAGAAAACAACTCTATTCCATCCTCCCTTTCAAGAACTTGAAGATGGTTATCACATAACCTCTTAGTCGCCTTCTCTCAACCTTTCCACATACAACTCGGTCTCTAAAACCTTACTATTTTTGTTGCCTTCCTCTGGACATGCTCCAGTTTGTCTATATCCTTCTTCAGTTGTGGTGCCCAAAACTAAACAGTACTCCAAGTAAGGTCTAACCAGGGCAGAATAAAGCGGTACCATCACCTCACGCAATCTGGACACTATACTTCTTTTGATACAACCCAAAATCCCATTGGAGTTTTTAGCCACCAAGTCACACTGTTGACTCATGTTCAGTGTATTGTTACCCAAATTGCTGGGGAATCATAAATATAACAAGAGGCTGGGTAACGCAGGATCTTTACTACCAATTTTTACAGGGTCCTTTCCCTGGAAGAAGCCCTTTTTAAATGAAGACAAAAGCTTACACTCAGGGGATTTATTTGGGGAAAATATCAGGGTACATTCAAAACACACACAGAAGCAAACACATACACACACTAAGTTCTACAGGGGCACAAGTTACACTAAGTTCTACAGGGGGACAAGTTCAAGATACTGCACCTTTCTTGGATCCAAGCAGCCCAGACACAGGGTTGACGACATCAGGGGGTGGATAACACAACACACACACACACACACCAGGGGTGGACAGGATGCCGGGTATGTAGGGAACAGCAGCACACACACACACAGGGTGTGCACAAGGCTTGATATAGTGTTTGAAATTCCTGGGCCAGCCCCAGAGACTGCCCACTAGGAGGTCCGTGATTGTTGATTGGTCTCTGATAATATGAGTACTTGATAGGTAGGTTTGAACTGTGAGGTCACTAGAGTGGGAGGAGTGGAGTAATCTCATCAAGTAAAACAATACCTTGGCTAGGCATAATGTGTCGCTAATGACCCTGTCTTTGTTTTATCAGGGGGAAGACATTTGGGGATAAGAGGTGCTGCTAGGCAGAAATTACACTGGGCAAGAGAGACAAAAGAAGCTGCAGTTAGTACCTGGAAGGGATATTCCTTTCCTGTGGATAGTCTAATGGTCTTTGGCGGGGGGGGGGGGTGATTTAGATAATGTGCACATTTAGCTCAGTCAGTTGGGCAAGGAGGAAATGTAGTGAAGCCCAAACAAGATGGAGACCTGGCCTGGCTTCCTAGGTTTGTTTAGAGGCCCTGCTGACTCCATAGTCAGTCTCTGCCAGGCTGGTTTCTCTGTGTGAAGGTATCTCTGTGTGAGGCACCCTTCCATTATGGGCTACCTCTAGGGTAACAGTATGGTCTACTAAGACCCCTAGATTATTTTCACACATGCTACTGCCAAGACAAGTCTCCCCCATCCTATAATGATGCATTTGATATTTCCTACCTAAATGTAGATCTTTACATTTATAGTTATAGAAATTAATTTTAGCCGTTTTCCAGCCTTTCAATATGATCTTGTATCCTGATTCTGTCTTCTGGTGTGTTGCTACCCCTCCCAGTTTAGAATCATCAGCAAATCTAATAAGCACTCTCTACCAGACTTTCAATACTCACCCACTCACACCTCTCGTTTAACTGCGATTCATTTATGACATTTTTATTGTCTGGACACATGGTAAAGACACCCTGGATACTTTCCACCAGGCATACAATGACCTTCACCCCACTATCAACCCGACAATGAACCAATCTACGCAAGAAATACATTTTCTGGACACTACTATAAGAATAAAAAATGGATGCCTAGAGACTACCTTATACTGGAAGCCTACTGACCGGCAAACGTACCTGCATGCTTCTAGCTACCATCCTGAACATACTAAACAATCCATTGTATACAGCCAGGCCCTACATTATAATCACATTTGCTCCAATCCCACAGACAGAGATTCCCATCTAAATGATCTACAACAAACCTTTTTGAAACTAAAATACCCAGCCAGGGAGGTCAAGGAACAGATTAACAAAGCCAGAAGGATACCAAGAGAAAACGTGTTAGAAGACAGACCCAAAAGAGAAAACAACAGAACACCACTAGTGGTTACATACAGCTCTCAGCTCAAGACAGTACAACGCATCATCAGTGATTTACAACCCCTACTGCAGTGGTCCCCAACCTTTTTATCACCGGGGACCACTCAATGCTTGACAGTTTTACTGAGGCCCACTTCCCTAATGCTCTCTGACTCTGGTCGCTATGGTAATTTTTAAACATCCCTTCAAAATAAGATACAGACACGCCACAACAATGAACATAAGGAACATTTTATTTTCATGGAAATTTTAACTCATGACAATGACAAATCAATGGGAACCCTGAGCTTGTTTCTCTGCAACGAGATAGTCCCATGTGTGCCTGCTGAATCGTGGATGAAGTAAAGGGCCGGGGGGGGGGGGGGAAGGCGTCCTTCGCGGCCCACCTCCAGTTAGTCGATGGACCACATGTGGTCCGCAGCCCACAGGTTGGGGATCGCTACCCTACTGGATAATGACAGTTCTCTTTCCCAAGCACTGGGGGGGGGGGGGGTAAACATTTTCTTTCACACAGACAGCCCCCCAATCCAAAACAACTCCTCACCCACAACAATGCAGCATCGAATGGGAACATGGACACTGGTACTAGAGTTTGCAACAAACCCAGATGCCAACTTTGCTACTATATACACTCCAATGCCACAATTACTGGACCTAACAACGTCACCTATACCAGTGGTCCCCAACTTGCGGTCCGCGGCCTGGTGCCGGGCTGCGAAGGCCAGGGCGCCTGGCCGCGGTTCCCTCTCCCCGCCCCCCCCACAGTAAAAAACTTCCCTGGGCCGGCGGCGGATCTGAACAGGCAGGAGCCGGATCAGAACACGCAGGTGCAGCATGAACGGGCAGAGGGGAGCGGCCGGCAGGGGACGGCCCTCATGAGCCCCAATGAGTGGCGTTGAGGGTGGGACCCGGTGTGTTTGGGTTCATGCTCCTCCAGGGAGTGAGACGGCGGCGACGAGTAAAGTTTATTTTTTTGGTGTGTTTTCTTCCCCCTCCCCTTCCACGTGCTGGTGGCTAGAATCCCCTGGCTGAGTTTTCCCGGTAATTAAAATGGGCGGGAAGAGCGGGCCCCGGTTCAGCGTCACAGAGAAAGAAGGTGGGCTCCGCATGTGCACGGCAGCGGGCGAAAAGGCGGCGGCCGCGGCTCCATGTCGGTGAGTGGCGAAGTGGGCTGAGAGCTCCCTCTCTCGTCGTCACGCTGCTCAGCGCTTGAGACCATTAAGGAGGCCTCTCCGCACGCGCGCTTGTCCCTTCCCCCTCAGACCGCAGATCCTCTCACAGAAGCCTCCAAGTGGGCCCTTCGGCAGCAGCTCTGCTTAGCGGGAGGAACCGCAATGATTCCGCTGCAGACGGAATCTTCGGGGGACATCTCTCTTTGGGGGACACCTTTCTCGCGTTCTTCCCGTGGCTGAGGCCATAACGCGAAATTACAGCTTCAGTGGGGAGAACGGGGCTCCGGGAAGGAGGGGGGAATGGGGCGGGGGGGGGCTTCCGTTTCTTCGTGTGCGCAGTGGCACTTTCCCTTCTGAGGGAGCCCGCGGGTAAAGAGTCGTGCGGCTTGGAGGAGAAGGTGGGGGGGGGGTCGGGTCCCTTGTTCAAGAGTTGCGTGCAGATATCGTTGGGGAGAAGAGGACTTTCCTTTTCCCAGAGAGACAGTGATCTTTCCGCAGCACGCCCAGATTCTTAGTTCAAACGGGGCGGGGTGCAGAGTGTGGGAGGTTGCCTAGTTTGCCAAACCGTTCCGTTCAGTTGCCCGGCGGGGGCAAGGACTTCTTTTCTCGCTTCACCCCCCCCCCGTAGACCTGTGTTGCAAGCAGGAGAGGCCGTGGACTGCTAGTGAAGACTGCCAAGTGCCCAGAGTGTGAGCGCAAAGTCTTATTTATAGTTGCGCTGGCTGTTGCAGTTCCCGACGGTTTGAATGCAGCTTGAAAAATGATCCTAAAGATTATAAATAAATATAACCAGCTGACTTCCTTCCCCTCCCCAAACGGGACTCTACAAACACTAGTGTCTGCCTTCAGCACACCTTCTGCACGTTTTTTTTAAAATATATATTTGAAGCAGCTAAGGTTAAAAAGACTATTGTGAGGGTTTCCTCCCTTCATATCATCATCATAAGTAATAAAATTCCTTCATTCAGGAAAATCGTGGTTGTTTTGATGCAAGATGGCACGCTCTGTAGAATTAGTGTGTATGTAAAGAGGTGGCAAAAGAGGAAAGTCACACACTTTGACAGCACAGATTATTGGTGCTTTAATCATGAACAGCTGTTTCTGTGAGCAGTCTGTCAGCTAACAAAATATAGGCTGTTGCTCTGAATGCCTTCATGTTCTTTCTCATTTCTAATATTTTTCTGTGTCTTGCCCGTGTGGGTTCCACTGGACTCAAACTTTTTTGGTGTTATTTCAGGCCAACAGAGCAAAATGAGTAAGAAACAGATGTCTTTGCAAGATTTCTTTGCAAAGGGTAAGAGGCCAAGTGAAGAGACAGAAGAAGAGACAGAAGAACCGTCCACTTCCAAGAAAAGGAAAGCTTTTAATAGACACTACCATGAGTCCTAGTTGAAATATGGATTTATCCCAGTTGGTGATTCCCACATGCCAAGCCCGCTCTGCATAATATGTGGCGAACGGCTGGCTAATGAGGCAATGAAGCCTTCAAAACTGCTTTGCCACTTGGGAGACCAAGCACCCTGGATTAAAAGACAAACCCCTGGAGTATTTTGAAAGAAAAAAAGAGGAATACGATGGACAGAAGAAATTACTGAGGACCACCACACCAGTCAATGTGAATGCACTGAGAGCATCGTACCGTGTTGCTAACCGTATTGCTAAGGCTAAAAAGCCATTCACTATTGGTGAGGAATTGATCTTGCCCTCCACTATAGACATGTGCAGTGAACTTCTAGGAGAGGCTGCTGTTAAAAAGTTCAAACAGGTGCCTCTGTCGGCTAGCACCGTGACTCGCCGCATTGTAGATATAGCCGAAGACATAGAAACACAATTGTTGGAGAGGATTAATAAATCACCGTGGTATGCCCTCCAGGTTGACAATTCTACAGATGTTGAGAACAAGGCAATACTACTTGCATATGTGCGATATCTTTTTCAGGAGGATGTGCGTGAGGATATGTTATGTGCACTATTGTTGCCAACCAACACCACTGCTGCAGAACTATTCAAGTCGCTGGATGGTTTTATATCAGGCAAACTGAAATGGTCCTGTTGTGTTGGCATCTGCACAGTAGGAGCTGCTGCCATGACCGGACAGCTGTCCAGTTTAACTGCTCGGATTAAGGAAGTTGCACCTGAATGTGAATCTACACATTGCATCATTCACAGGGAAATGCTGGCAAGCCGAAAAATGCCGCCAGAATTGAACAGTGTGATGGATGATATTGTGAAAGTCATTAACTATGTCAAAGTACAAGCCCTCAACTCACGCCTCTTTGAGCAACTTTGTGAGGAGATGGACTCAGAGCACAGACGCTTTCTCTTATACACAGAAATAAGATGGTTATCCCGAGGGAAATCGCTGGCCAGAGTGTTTGAATTACGAGAGCCTCTGCAAAGATTTCTCTCAGAAAAGAAGTCACCGCTGGCAGCAAATTTCAGTGATGAGAAATGGGTCGCCAAACTGGCTTATCTGTGTGACATGTTCAATTTTCTCAATGAACTCAATCTGTCACTTCAAGGAAAAATGACAACGGTCTTCAAATTAGCAGATAAAGTAGCTGCATTTAAAGCCAAATTGGATATGTGGGGACGGCGCGTGAACAGGGGCATATTGGACATGTTTCCAACATTAGCGGGGATTTTGGGTGAGCCTGAGCCTGAGCCTTCATTCTCCCAGCTGGTGTACGATCACCTGTCTTTACTTTTAAAGGAGTTTGAGCGCTACTTCCCAACCACAAAAGACCCACGAACTGGCAAGGAATGGATCCGCAACCCATTTGCCAACAAACCAGGTGAATCTAGCCTGTCTGTCCAGGAAGAAGGCCAGCTGCTGGAGACTGCAAATGACGGCGGCCTTAAAAGTATGTTTGAAACAAGAACTCTGCTGGGGTTCTGGATTAAAGTCATGGCAGAACACCCTGGGATTACCACCACAGCACTGAAAGCCCTGTTGCCATTTCCCACATCCTATCTCTGTGAAGCGGGGTTTTCTGCAGTGATGGCAATCAAAACCAAACAACGGAGTAGACTGGACATAAGCAACACGCTTTGGGTGTCATTATCTCCTATCACTCCCAGATGGGACTGTCTTGTTGCAGAGAAACAAGCTCAGGGCTCCCATTAATTTGTCGTTATTGCAAGTTAAAATTTTCATGAAAATAAAATGTTCTTTATATTCATTTTTGTGGCATATCTGTATCTTATTTTGAAGCAACCAGAGACGGGCAGTAGTCGAGAGGAGACTAAACCCCCCACCCCCCGCCGGGCCTCAGTAAAGTTGTCAAGTGTTGACCGGTCCCTGGTGATAAAAAGGTTGGGGACCACTGACCTATACCATCAAAGGCTTATACACCTGCTCATCTTCAAACTTGGTATATGCCATCAAGTGCCAACAATGTCCCTCTGTTCTCTACATACGGCAAATAGGTCAAACCCTCAGCCAAAAATTTAATGGACACAAATCTGACATCAAAAGCCACAAGACTGAAAAACCTGTAGGAGAACACTTCAACCTTCCAGGACATTCTATAAGGGACTTAAAAGTAGCTGTTGTATTACAAAGAAATTTCAAGAACAGGCTAGAAAGGGAGATTGCAGAAATGCAAGTTATTACAACACTCAATACTTTGACATACCCTGGACTCAACAAGGACAAAGGTTTTTTTTATCTCACTATGCATGCTAACCTTATGTAACTTTTGTATCCACATTCCTCACAATTTATTTTAATTGGGGTTATGTGACTGTTATTACAAAACTCAATACTATTTGTATTGAGACAATAAAAAAGACAAAGGCTTTTTTATTCATGCTAACCTTGTTCAACTTGGGTATCCATATTCCTCACTATGTATTTTATTTGTGATAATATGACTGTAAGATATGGCATTGTAATGGAATTTTGAGTTTGACTCCCTGTCCTTGGGAAGTGACCAGCAATTCCCTGGGAGGAATGTCTCACAGTTGTATGGAGCAAGCAACATATGGAGAGGTGATAGCCTTTGATCTCTCTACCAGCAACATTTTGGCTTCTCTTTGTAAAGTACACTGAATTCTAGGGGATTCATTGGCTGTATCTGGTTGTGACACAGATGTAACAGAACTGATTTTTGCTATATATTCTCTGTCATGTAAGAAGATCATAGTCTGACGAAGGGTGCTTGCACTCGGAAACTCATGCCTTGAATAAATCTTTGTTGGTCTTAAAGGTGCTACTGGACTCTGATTTTATATCTCTACCAGACTATTAGCCCTTTCAGCTGTTCAGTGCCAGCCATTTAAACCTAAAAGCAGAGCAGCATGGGGCCTACTACTCAGTTGTTAGGATTAAATGGAAGCCATGTAACCCGTAGATTTTTCTCCCCCATCTTTGAAGCAGGGGAAGCAGAACCAAAAGTTTAAATGGCTCACAGCTATTTAAACCTCACAACTCAGTGGGATAAAGGTGGAAGGGAAGTCCCTTGCAGAGCAGTCCCTACCCCCTTTCTCTAGGCTGCAGGAAGTCCCATCTGGGAGAAAGGGGGAACTGTACTTGCCAGCTTGGTTTGGGCAAGACCTGGGAATGTCATTTTGGGGTTCAGTTTGTGGGTTGCCCAGATTTTCCCTTTTGGCAGTCATATGTAGACACATTCACACAGCTGTTATATGCTTAATATGACTCTGTTTCCAATGAAACAGGTTTGCTATTGCAAGCTGTGCTACAGGAGAGAACTTATTCTTAAGAGAAGTTCATGCATCCCTAATAATAAGTAAATTATGGCCTAGTATACCATAGATTTAAGAGCCTCTTGTGGCGCAGAGTGGTAAGGCAGCCGTCTGAAAGCTTTGCCCATAAGGCTGGGAGTTCAATCCCAGCAGCCGGCTCAAGGTTGACTCAGCCTTCCATCCTTCCGAGGTCGGTAAAATGAGTACCCAGCTTGCTGGGGGGTAAACGGTCATGACTGGGGAAGGCACTGGCAAACCACCCCGTATTGAGTCTGCCATGAAAACGCTAGAGGGCGTCACCCCAAGGGTCAGAAATGACCCGGTGCTTGCACAGGGGATACCTTTACCTTTACCTTTATACCATAGATTTCAGGTGGAGAGATTTGTCCCATTGAAACAAAATTAAAAACTGTTTAACTTTGGCTAGAGCATGCTTCAGGTTAGTCCTTGTCACCGTTTTTCAACAGCCATCAGCTGAAGAGGTAGTGTAACATGTTACTCAAAGCTGCCACATGGCACAATACATAGGAGGAAAAAATTACTTACCAGCTTTCTATCAATAAAAAGTCTTTTGGCAGTCATATGTAGACACATTCACACAGCTGTTATATGCTTAATATGACTCTGTTTCCAATGAAACAGGTTTGCTATTGACGAGAGGCAGAATACTTTGTCAGTAAAGTATCACATAAGTCAGTGCAAGCCAAACAGCCAAGCTGTACTACAGAAGAGAACTGAGATGCCAATATTCTTAAGAGAAGTTGAGGAGTGATATTGTAACTTCAGTGTCAGGCCAGATCTTACAATAGGAAGAAATTTCTTGAGCTTCTCAAGCATCATGCTTAGAAACAAACAAAAAGCTGGCCTGCATCCATATATACACCAAATGATTAACTGAAGAAACAGTTAAAATTAAAACAAATCTTCACAACGATTTATGAACAGCTGGTGTAACTCAAAACTTGATGGCAAAGTTCTGAAGCTCTTGGTTGCTTGAAAGGACAAGCTTCAAGCTTGAATGAAATTGTGCAGCTTAAAGAATTAGAATAAAGCTGATGAGTGATGAATTACTGAACATGACACAGCGTCATCTGTTTTAAACAGGATCTTTACTAGGATGTACTGAAAGCAATTTTTCCACTGCCTTGAACCCAGTAAAGCTTTTCTTAATAAAATCTTATTGTAGCCTATTCAATCAATAGGTTTGTTCCATTGTCGTCATCATTTCATAATTTAATAATAAAAACAGGCACTCCAATCCCTTATTCAGTACTGATAATCCAAAACTATGGGGAGGTTGTTGCAGTTATTATCCTACTTTCACCCCAAAGAGATTTCCAGGCCTTTCAACAAATAATAAAATTTATACTTTAATGTTATTAATTAATTACCGAGAGATACCTCCTCATACTGTAGCGCAGCCTTTCTCAATCTTTTTACTATTGAGAATCACCTGAAACATTCTTCAAGCTCCAAGAAACCCCAGAAGTTGTGCAATTGTGCAGAATATGGTTGTGAAGAACAGCTGTGCACACACCCACCTGGGGCCCCTCCCCTTCCCATCCCCTCCAAGCCCATCACTGGCTATTTTGGGAGGCGGGAGCAGGTTGACATGACCATATATTGTCATATCACCCAATAAATGTTTAACAAATTTTAAAAATACATAAAAATTTAACTCCCACACATTCAAGAAACCCTTCCAGGGCCCTCAAAACCCCCTGGTTGAGATAGCCTGCTGTGGTCGATGACACCAGTGCCTAATCATCTGTTGGCTCCTTAGCAACTTTCATCATTGAAATGGGTACAACCCATATCAAAACAAAACAATTTAGCTGAAGGAATCCTTTCCACCTTAATCTTTCCAGGGCAATTCTTCATGTTCCCATGCCCAAGCAGCTCCCAGTGGTAATGGAAAACTCTGAAACACCATGAGATATGACACGGGTATATGTCAATCAAGTAGAAATCATTTGCCAGTTTGGTGTAGTGGCTAAGAAGTGGCGATTTCTCTTCTGCCAAACCAGGTTTGCTTCCTCGCACCTTCACATGCAGCCAGCTGGGTGACCTTGGGATCTTCACAGCCCTCACAGTGCTGTTTTGATGGAGCAGTCCTGTAAGAACTTCTCAGCCCCAGATACTTCACAGAGTGTCTGCAGTGGGGAGAGGAAGAGAAGGTGATTGTAAGCCACTTTGAGACTCCCTTGGGCAGTGAAAAGTGGGGTATAAAAACTAATTCTTCTTCTTCATCATCTTCTCCTTTCCTGCGTGTAAGAGTTTTTACTGCTGTAGTGGAAAACCAGATATTCATTTTGCCTTTGTGCATTGGTGCAGGCTTCATTTTGGGCCTGCTGCAAGAGGCCTATTCTATGATGTGCCTTTAAAGCCATTTCTTGCAATTATTGCCATGCTAGTTCGTCCTTGGTATGCACCTACAGATGAGCTCAACAACCAGCTTGTCCGAGAATGGACTGTTGAAACTAAGGACTCCTTTCAGCTTCTTCTAATTAACAATGATCTTGGTAGACATAAACTTGACCCTATTGTTGCAGCAGGTTAAGTGTTGTCCTGAACACTGGTTATTGATGGGACATTGAGAGTGACCTATCATCTGGTTATTAAGGCTCTAATTGGTTACCAGCTAAATTGATATAGCATTTTGACTGGGCCTTTGAGTAGGCCCATAAAATATTCTCTATTCCTGGAGTCTTTTCTTACCTGTGTGTCTGACCCGTGTGTCTTACCTTTGGGTCAGACCCTATGTAATGTTTAACTTTCCTGAATGCTGAATACTTTCCTGGACATACCTCTTGTGTTCTTGAAATCTGACTAAGAGTATTATAGCTACATATATATTAAATATTTTTATTATTTTTCACTACTAATATAACTTGCTGTGTGTGAACCTTAATAAATATCTGATTCATGTAAGTATTGCAGAAAATACAACTACCCATGATTTTAGCTTTGGGGTCCCTCTTTCTTTGATTGGGTTGAGACATCCTGCTTTGTTCCCAAGTAGACTTTGGGGTTGCGCCTGGACCCCTTAGCTCTTGGGATAGACTCAGGGGTAATGGCAGCCTACCAGAAGGAATGCTGGATTAGCCACTCTGCAACAAGGACAAGAGTATTAAAAAGTTTATGGAACATAGATACATGTGGGCAGTGACTTTAATGTTTTGTGTTTGGAAAGAGACTAAAGCAATAGGGATGGACACGAGCCTATACAAACAGATATGTCAGTTTGCATACCGAACAATTTGTATAGGTTTGAAAGCCAATTAAAGTTTAAACCCCTGCTTTCTGCTCCCTGTGAAAATGGCAGGGAATAGAAAGCACAGACTGAAATGGTGCTGAGCCATTTAAATCATTTAAACTCCTCCAGTTCTGGAACAAAACTGAAGGGTTAAATGGTTCCACCTTGAAGCAGTGGGGAGAAGACCAGGAGGACTTGAATAGCTCACAACAATTTAACCCTCCAGTTTTCTTCCCTGCTTCTTCTAAGTGGGAGGGAACCAGAGTTAAATATGGGAATGAAGTGCCTCCTAGAATTTCATCTCCTTTCTGCTGGATGTGGCTTTCCCTGACCAGCAAAAAGGAAGGGGTGAAGTACATGCCTAAGAATTGAATCACCAGCTACCAAGAGCCTCCTTCCCTCTCTGCCCAGGGATGGTTTCTTGGTTCAAAAGGATCAACTGAAGAAGGGGTCCCTTCTGAGGGAACATTTCCCTTTTCATCAGCACAGTACCTGTTTTTCCTTGACAATGGTGGGACTGCCAGTCTTGCAGTGGGACTCATCTAAAAAGCCCCAGAGAGTCTTTTCCATGTGCTTAATTGAAAGTCTTGGCTTCTTTAGCTTAGTGCAGCCAAATAACCAATATATCTGTTTTCTACTTGTAGAGAAAGTTTTATTTATTGGGAAAAAATTTAGAATGTGAGGTCTCAGTGTGATGTGAAGTGATACAACCCCTTTTACTGCTTTAAGATGCTACCACTTATTCCCTACCTCATTCTGCTATACATGTAAATCTTTCTTTAAGGTCTAATCTGCAGAAATGTTGAATAGGTGGCAAAGGCATTCTTGTGTTGTACAACTTTAAATGTATGAATGTATGAATGAATGTTTCACCATGTTGGGTTTTTTTTTAAGGCTTCCTACAGGAACTAGCTGTCAAGGCAAACAGATCTGGCTTAGCTTTCTACCAAGTATGCTAGCTTTCTGTACCCTCAAACATGTTCCCAAGGGAGAATATTCAACTTAAACTTCTATTCCTTGTCTTGGCCAACTCAGGGCAGATTACAACATACTTAAAATTACATAAAATATCCAAATACAATTCAAAAACTGATTTAATTAAAATTCAGAATAAATTAATCTCTAAAACTGGGAGGGCATGATGTAATTTCCCCAAGTAAATCATTTGGCAGAAGCATCTGAAGTAGAACATTTTTACCACCTTATCTTCTATTGTTATCACTTAAGCCTCAAACATGAAGTACACATACAAATTAACACAGCTTGTATTTACTGTTAGGCATTAGCTTAGGTGGCAGCTCTTCTCCAATTTATTTTTAATTACCCTTATAATGTGCCAATTAAAAAGTTGTACAATGGTTGCACAAAAAACATGGCATTCAAAATGAAGAGGGGAAAAATCCCTTATGGCTAATCTCTACAAGCCAATAAATAGATCAAATATATTTCATCCTTCAAAGAGCAAACCGAACAAGGAAAAAGGTACTATTTCAGTAGAATCCTAAGTTGTTTTGTTCAATCACTTTGACAAATGTCAAAACATTACCTCTCCCTGCCTTAATTTAACACTGTTCCTTGAAGCCCAAATGTGTTTGTTTATACTTGCATAAATATCACCAAAGACTTGTGCAGATTCCTGTTCTGCTTGTCGCACAATGACTTGACTCAACCAAATGCCTAACCTTTGAAAACAAACTTTATACCTTTCTTGTGCAGTATCAGATATTGCTCAGCAGCATAATTAGACTACAATGGTGCTAGTCAAATCTAGGTCACCAAAGTTTTGTAGGTTTTTTTTTTTTATATTAGACATGGTTTACTCAAGTCTCATATTAAAGGCACTACCTTTTAGGACATTAACAATAATATTTAAAACCAACTGAAGACAGTCATTCTGAAGTAAGCATAATTTATTTAGAAAAAAATCTATGCCATCCCTCAGGAACATGCCTGAGATGGCTTACAAAATATAAAATAATAAAAACAAAATGTTAAGAGAGATTAATAAAAGAGGGAGGGGCTGTGACTCAAGGCAGGTTTTCTATTCGGGATGCAAAAAATAGCAGGTTCAATCTGTAGCATCTCCAGGAAAAAAAGGTCAGGGAGTAGGATCTGCAAAAAAAATCTTGTTACCCTAGAGGTAGCCCATAATGGAAGGGTGCCTCACACAGAGACACCTTCATGCACAGAAGCCCATGGCTGGACTCTGAGCAGGTGGCACACACAGAAACCAGCCTGGCAGAGACTGACTATGGAGTCAGTAGGGCCTCTCAACAAACCTAGGAAGCCAGGCCAGGTCTTGTTGTTGTTGTTATGTGCGAAGTCGTGTCCGACCCATCGTGACCCCATGGACAATGATCCTCCAGGCCTTCCTGTCCTCTACCATTCCCCGGAGTCCATTTAAGTTTGCACCTACTGCTTCAGTGACTCCATCCAGCCACCTCATTCTCTGTCGTCCCCTTCTTCTTTTGCCCGCGATCGCTCCCAGCATTAGGCTCTTCTCCAGGGAGTCCTTCCTTCTCATGAGGTGGCCAAAATATTTGAGTTTCATCTTCAGGATCTGGCCTTCTAAAGAGCAGTCAGGGCTGATCTCCTCTAGGACTGACCGGTTTGTTCGCCTTGCAGTCCAAGGGACTCGCAAGAGTCTTCTCCAGCACCAGAGTTCAAAAGCCTCAATTCTTTGACGCTCGGCCTTCCTTATGGTCCAACTTTCGCAGCCATACATTGCAACTGGGAAGACCATAGCCTTGACTAAACGCACTTCTGTTGGCAGGGTGATGTCTCTGCTTTTTAGGATGCTGTCTAGATTTGCCATAGCTTTCCTCCCCAGGAGCAAGTGTCTTTTAATTTCTTTGCTGCAGTCCCCATCTGCAGTGATCTTGGAGCCCAGGAAAATAAAATCTGTCACTATCTCCATTTCTTCCCCTTCTATTTGCCAGGAATTGAGAGGGCCGGATGCCATGATCTTTGTTTTCTTGATGTTGAGTTTCAAGCCAACTTTTGCACTCTCCTCCTTCACCCGCATCAACAGGCTCTTTAGTTCCTCTTCACTTTCTGCCATTAGAGTGGTATCATCTGCATATCTGAGGTTGTTGATATTTCTCCCTGCAATCTTGATCCCAATTTGTGACTCCTCTAATCCCGCATTTCTCATGATGTGCTCTGCATACAAGTTAAATAGGCAAGGCGACAGTATACAGCCTTGCCGAACTCCTTTCTCAATTTTGAACCAGTCAGTGATTCCATGTTCAGTTCTCACTGTTGCTTCTTGACCTGCATATAAATTTCTCAAGAGACAAATAAGATGCTCTGGTATTCCCATCTCTTTAAGAACTTGCCACAATTTGTTGTGCTCCACACAATCAAAGGCTTTAGCATAGTCAATGAAGCAGAAGTAGACGTTCTTCTGGTACTCCCTAGCTTTCTCCATGATCCAGCGTATGTTGGCAATTTGATCTCTAGTTCCTCTGCCTCTTCGAAATCCTGCCTGTACTTCTGGAAGTTCTCGGTCCACATATTGCTGGAGCCTAGCTTGTAGGATTTTGAGCATAACTTTGCTAGCATGAGAAATGAGTGCAATGGTGCGGTAGTTTGAACATTCTTTGGCATTGCCCTTCTTTGGGATTGGAATGTAAACTGACCTTTTCCAATCCTGTGGCCATTGTTGAGTTTTTCAAATTTGCTGGCATATTGAGTGTAGCACTTTTACTGCATCGTCCTTTAAGATTTTGAATAGTTCAACTGGAATGCTGTCACTACCACTAGCTTTATTGTTGCTCAGACTTCCTAAGGCCCATTTGACTTCACATTCCAGGATGTCTGGCTCCAGGTCAGTAACTACCCCATTGTGGTCATCAGGGATGTTAAGCTCGCTCTTGTATAGTTCTTCTGTATAATTTTGCCACCTTTGTTTAATCTCTTCTGCTTCTGTGAGGTCCCTACCATTTTGGTCCCTTATCATACCCACCTTTGCATGAAACGTTCTCTTCATATCTCCAATTTTCTTGAAAAGATCTCTGGTCCTCCCCATTCTATTGTTTTCTTCTATTTGTTTGCACTGTTCATTTAAGAAGGCATTCTTATCTCTTCTAGCTTTTCTCTGGAATTCTGCATTCAATTGGGTGTATCTTTCTCTTTCTCCCTTGCCTTTCACTTCCCTTCTCTCCTTAGCTATTTGTAAAGCTTCCTCAGACAGCCATTTTGATTTCTTGCATTTCTTTTTCTTTGGGATGGTTTTAGTTGCTACCTCTTGTACAATGTTGCGAACCTCCGTCCATAGTTCTTCAGGCACTCTGTCTATCAGATCTAATTCCTTAAATCTATTTGTCACCTCCACTGTGTATTCGTCGGGGACATAATTTAGTTCATACCTGAGTGGCCTAGTGCTTTTCCCTACTTTCTTCAATTTAAGCCTAAATTTTGCAACAAGAAGCTCATGATCTGAACCACAATCAGCTCCTGGTCTTGTTTTTATTGACTGGATAGAACTTTTCCATCTTTGGCTGCAGAGCACATAGTCAATCTGATTTCTGTGTTGACCGTCTGGTGATGTCCATGTGTAGAGTCGTCTCTTGGGTTGCTGGAAAAGAGTGTTTGCTATGACCATTGTATTCTCTTGACAAAATTCTACCAGCCTGTGCCCTGCTTCATTTTGTACTCCAAGGCCAAACTTGCCTGTTATCCCGGTTATCTTTTGGCTTCCTACTTTAGCATTCCAATCCCCCATGATGATAAGCACATCATTTTTGGGCGTTGCTTCTTGAAGGTGTTGTAGGGCTTCATAGAACTGATCAATTTCATCCTCTTCAGCAGCAGTGGTTGGGGCGTAGACCTGGATCACTGTGATGTTGAATGGTTTGCCTTGGATTCGAACTGAGATCATTCTGTCATTTTGGGGATTGTATCCCAAGACTGCTTTTCCTACTCTCTTATTGATTATGAAGGCTACTCCATTTCTTCTGCGAGATTCTTGTCCACAGTAGTATACCTGATGGTCATCTGAATTAAATTCACCCATTCCTGTCCATTTTAGTTCACTGATTCCTAAAATGTCGATGTTCAGTCTTCTCATTTCTTGTTTAACCACGTCCAGCTTGCCTTGATTCATGGATCTGACGTTCCAGGTTCCTATGGAATAAAAATCTTTACAGCATCGGACTGTCTTTTCGCCACCAGTTACTTCCACAACTGAGCGTCCTTTCGGCTTTGGCCCAGCCGCTTCATTCATTCTGGCGCTACTCGTACTAGCCGTCTGCTCATCCCCAGTAGCATATTGGACACCTTCCGACCTGAGGGGCTCATCTTCCAACGTCATATCGTTATGCCTATTGGAACTGTCCATAGAGTTTTCATGGCAAAGATACTGGAGTGGTTTGCCATTTCCTTCTCCAGTGGATCACCTTTTGTCAGAGCTCTCAGCTATGACCTGTCCGTCTTGGGTGGCCCTGCACGGTATAGCTCATAGCTTCACTGAACTACGCAAGCCCCCTTGCCACAACAAGGCAGCGATCCTTGAAGGGGGAGGCCAGGTCTACGTTATCTAAATTAGCGATCCCCAACCTGTGGGCCGCGGACCACATGTGATCCGTTGACTAATTGGAGGTGGGCTCCGAAGGACGCCTTCTCTCCCCCCCCCCGGCCCTTTACTTCATCCCCCACCGGCCCTTTACAACACACTTCGCGTGTCATTGTCTCCCATCACTCCCAGATGGGACTATCTTGTTGCAGAGAAACAAGCTCAGGGTTCCCATTGATTTGTCATTGTCATGAGTTAAAATTTCCATGAAAATAAAATGTTCCTTATGTTCATTGTTGTGGTGTGTCTGTATCTTATTTTGTAGGGGTGTTTAAACATTACCATAGCGATCAGAGAGCATTAGGGCAGTGGTTGAGAGTAGAGGAGTAAACTACCCCTCCCCACCGGGCCTCAGTAAAAGGCGTTGAGTGGTCCCCGGTAATAAAAAGGTTGGGGACCACTGATCTAAATCACCTCCCCCCCCAGCCAAAGACCATTAGACTATCTACAGGAAAGGAATATCCCTTCAAGGTACTAACTGCAACTTCTTTTGTCTCTCTTGTCCAGTGCAATTTCTGCCTAGCAGCATCTCTTATCCCCATATGTCTTCCCCCAGTCCTTCCTGATAAAACAAAGACAGGGCCATTAGCCACACATTACACCTAGCCAAGGTATTGTTCTACTTGATGAGATTACTCCATACCTCCCATTCTAGTGACCTCACAGTTCAAACCAACCTATCAGGTAATTAATAATATCAGAGACAAATCAACAATCACGGACCTCCCAGTGGGCAGTCCCTGGGTTTGGCCCGGGAATTTCAAACACTATATCAAGCCTTGCGCACACCCTGTGTGTGTGTGTGTTGTGTTGTCCACACCCGGCATCCTGTCCACCCCCTGATGTCGTCAACCCTGTGTCTGGGCTGCTTGGATCCAAGGAAGGTGCAGTATCTTGAACTTGTCCCCCTGTAGAACTTAGTGTATGTATATGTTTGCTTCTGTGTGTTTTGAATGTACCCTGATATTTTCCCCAAATAAATCTCCTGAGTGTAAGCTTAATTGTCTTCTTCATTTAAGAAGGGTTTCTTCCAGGGAAAGAACCTCGTAAAAATTGGTAGTAAAAGATCCTGTGTTACCCTGCCTCTTGCTATATTCATGATTCCCCAGCAATTTGGGTAACACTCTGCCTGAGAACATGGAGAGCCGTTACCAGTCTGAATGGGCAGTATTGACTCTGATGGACTGATTAATATAAGGCAGTTTCCTGTATTTATGGAAAATCCAGCCCAGCATAAAAAGAGACCAAAACTGAATCAGGGAATCTTAGTTCTCTCCAGTGGTATAGCCAAGTAGGATTTTATTGAGCCATAAGCATTTATGGACTAGAGATCTAATGAAGTGAGTTCTAACCCATAAATGATTAAGCTAACATACACAGGTTTACCAGTGTTTATGAATACTATTCAGTTCACGTCTGCCATATAATTCTTCTTTTATTTATTTTTATTTATATATCGACTTATATACTACCCCCTCAGACTCGCCATCTCGGGGCAGTGAACAACAAATCAAACCCACATCACAATAAAACAGTAACATTATATTAACAATAAATAGTGACAATAAAACCTTAAAAGCAAAAGAATTAAAAACAGCTATCAGCACCAGTAATTGCTTATGTACACTGAAGGAAATAGCTAGCATAGATGTTAATAAGAGATAGGAGATGGGGGGGAAGGTCCAATTATTTGTTGAAGGATGATTGTCTAACTGACCACAACCAAAAGACTGGTGGAAGAGCTCCATCTTGCAGATCCTGTGAAAGTTGGCAAGTTCCATCAGGGCTCTAATCTCCCCAGGGAGCTCATTCCAGAAGGTAGGAGCCAGGGCTGAAAAGTCTCTGGCTCTCATTGGGGCCAGGCATATTTCTTTAGGGCCAGGGATCCATAGCAGGTTGGTGTTACTAGAACAAAATGCCTCCTGGGGAATGAATTCAGACAGGTGGTCTCTTGGGTCCTTCTGAAAGCTTCTTATTGGATCCTGCTATATTCTCACACTCTGCTCCTGAAAATGTTTGCTACAGGTGCATTAAATTCGAATGGAACATATTTCAATCCTATGATCTCTGGTGAGATATCCACTGTTGGCACAGAGCTCCATCTAGTGGCAATAGAAATCACAGAAACTCATCAGCACTTTTCCAGCTATTTTTTATGCTTTTCCAGTCAACAAAATGTTTAAAAGTATTTTGCTTGGGCCATTCATAAGAAATGACATGGGAAGTATAATTCTTTACAGTATTTTACATGTAGAGTGAAAGGCAAGGGAGAAAGAAAAAGATACACCCAATTGAATGCAGAATTCCAGGGAATAGCTAAAAGAGATAAGAATGCATTCTTAATTGAAAAGTGCAAACAAATAGAAGAAAACAATAGAATAGGGAGGACCAGAGATCTCTTCAAGAAAATTGGAGATATGAAGAGAATGTTTCATGCAAAGATGGGTATGATAAAGGAACAAAATGGTAGGGACCTAACAGAAGCAGAAGAGATTTTTAAAAGGTGGCAAAATTATACAGAAGAACTATACAAGAAAGAACTTAATATCCCTGATAACCACAGACATCCTGGAGCCAGACATCCTGGAATGTGAAGTCAAATGGGCCTTAGGAAGTCTGAGCAAAAATAAAACTCGTGGAGGTGACAGCATTCCAGTTGAACTATTCA
The DNA here is from genome assembly GCF_049243985.1 of Paroedura picta. NCBI lineage: Eukaryota > Metazoa > Chordata > Lepidosauria > Squamata > Gekkonidae > Paroedura > Paroedura picta. The sequence goes on along the minus strand of NC_135370.1, from coordinate 146,821,964 downwards.
AAATCTTAAGACGATGCAGTAAAAGTACTATACTCAATATGCCAGCAAATTTGGAAAACTCAACAGTGACCACAGGATTGGAAAAGGTCAGTTTACATTCCAATACCAAAGAAGGGCAATGCCAAAGAATGTTCAAACTACCGCACCATTGCACTCATTTCTCATGCTAGCAAAGTTATGCTCAAAATTTTACAAGCTAGGCTCCAGCAATATGTGGACCGAGAACTTCTAGAAGTACAGGCAGGATTTCGAAGAGGCAGAGGAACTAGAGATCAAATTGCCAACATATGCTGGATCATGGAGAAAGCTAGGGAGTTCCAGAAAAACATCTACTTCTGCTTCATTGACTATGCTAAAGCCTTTGATTGTGTGGAGCACAACAAATTGTGGCAAGTTCTTAAAGAGATGGGAATACCAGAGCATCTTATCTGTCTCTTGAGAAACCTATATGCAGGTCAAGAAGCAACAGTGAGAACCGGGCATGGAATCACTGATTGGTTCAAAATTGAGAAAGGAGTTTAGCAAGGCTGTATACTGTCGCCTTGCCTATTTAACTTGTATGCAGAGCACATCATGAGAAAGGCGGGGTTAGATGAGTCACAAATTGGGATCAAGATTGCAGGGAGAAATATCAACAACCTCAGATATGCAGATGATACCACTCTAATAGCAGAAAGCGAAGAGGAACTAAAGAGCCTGTTGATGCGGGTGAAGGAGGAGAGTGCAAAAGTTGGCTTGAAACTCAACATCAAGAAAACGAAGATCATGGCATCTGGCCCTCTCAAGTCTTGGCAAATAGATGGGAAAGAAATGGAGGTAGTGACAGATTTTATTTTCCTGGGCTCCAAGATCATTGCAGATGGGGATTGCAGCAAAGAAATTAAAAGACACTTGCTCCTGGGGAGGAAAGCTATGGCAAATCTAGACAGCATCCTAAAAAGCAGAGACATCACCCTGCCAACAAAAGTGTGTCTACTCAAGGCTATGGCCTTCCCAGTTGCAATGTATGGCTGTGAAAGTTGGACCATAAAGAAGGCTGAGCGTCAAAGAATTGAGGCTTTTGAACTCTGGTACTGGAGAAGACTCTTGCGAGTCCCTTGGACTGCAAGGCGAACAAACCGATCAGTCCTAGAGGAAATCCGACCGGATTGCTCCTTAGAAGGCCAGATCCTGAAGATGAAACTAAATTACTTTGGCCACCTCATGAGAAGGAAGGACTCCCCGGAGAAGAGCCTAATGCTGGGAGTGACTGAGGGCAAAAGAAAAAGGGGACAACAGAGAATGAGGTGGCTGGATGGAGTCACTGAAGCAGTTGGTGCAAACTTAAATGGACTCCAGGAATGATAGAGGACAGGAAGGCCTGGGGGATCATTGTCCATGGGGTCGTGAGGGGTTGGACATGAATTTGCACCTAACAACTACAACATGTAAAAATATGTAAATAATGATTCATATTAGGATATATTTTGGGGTTAATCTTGGATATGGTTTGAGTTGAGGATTGCAAAGATTTAGCGTGAGTGTTAGGACTATGGAGAAATTAGAGATATGTTTGGGAAAGGCCATGAAATGGCTAACGTTTTTACACTATTTTTCATGTAAAAATAGGGAATATAAAAAATTATAGATTCATACTGGGGTTAATTTTAGGGTTACAGTTAGCTTAGGTATGGTTCAGTCGCAGCAGTGGTAAGATTTCAAGTGAGTGTTAGGGCTATGGAAGACTCAGTTTGTTTAGGAAAGGCTATGAAATGACTAAATAGTTTTTAATATTATTTTACATATCAACAGTATGTAAAAATTATGGGTTCATATTGGGGTTAATTTCAGAATTAGGGTTAGTGTTAAGTTAAGTATGGTTTGGTTTGGGCAGTCGTTACCTTTAGGGTTAAGTGCTAAGTATGAGTTAGAGACATGGTTCGGAAAGGCCATGGCCTGTATAAATATTTTTTACATTATTTTACATGTTAAAAATGTTAAGAATAAAGAATCTTATCATGGTATATTTTTGAGTTAGTTAGCTTATTTATAGTTCAGGCTGGTATATTTGGGGTTAGGGTTAGCTAATTTATGGTTCAGGCTGGTGAGTTGCTAAGTTGAGAGGAAGTGTCAGGGCTTACTCCTACCCCAATATATACTCTGATATGAATAACTATGTGTAAAGAAATTATGTAAAGAAACATGTAAAGAAATTATGTCTTTTCTTTACATGTTTGGTGTAGCGGTTAAGAGCGGCACCTTCTACTCTTGCAAGCTGAGTTTAATTCCCTGCTCCTTCACATGTAGCCAGCTAGGTGACCTTGGGTTCATCACAGCCATGATAAAGCTGTTCTGACCGAGAAATCAACCTCACCTACCTCACAGGGTGTTTGTTGAGGGGAGAGGAATGGGAAGACAATTGCAAGCTGCTTTGAGACTCCTTCTGGTAGAGAAAAGCAGCATATAAAAAGCAACTCTTTTTCTTCTTCTAAAATTATTTATACATCCCATGGCCTTTCCTAACCATGCCTCTAACTCTTCCCTAGCCTTGACACTCCTTCCAAACCTAACCAGTCACCAACCTAAACCATAAATCAGCTAACCCTAACCCCAAATATACCCTAATATGTATCCTTATTTTTTACATATAAAATAATGTACAAATATTCAGATTCAATACCTTTATTGGCATATATAGAAAACAAACAATCTTTAACCGGTCCTATTAAATAAAAGAGTAAGGCCACCTGGGGAGGAGTTAGGGCGGGCCCTGTCCAGGATATAAACTCAGAGGGCCCAATCAGGAGCCGCAAAGCGGCTCCTGATTGGGCCCTCCGAGTGTCCATCCAGAGCCAAGCAGCCAATGGGGAGGCACGCGAAGTGCCTTCCTATTGGCCCCTCACCAGGACAGACCAAATTCCATTCACCCAGCCCAGTCTGGCTGCCAGTCTGCTCCTGACCACCAAAGGGAGAGGAGGTCAGCAGGGCTTCCAAGGGGGATGAGAACAGAGGCTTGGACAGGCTGCGCCAGCCCTTTTCGCCCCAAGGCTGTCCTAACTGTCAAGTCCAACTGCAAATTGCCTCAGAACTCTGACAGAGCTGGCAGGAGGCTGCAGAGTGCTCTCCCTCCCCCCTTCAGGCCTGCTGCGAAGGAGCCTCTGACAGGCCCTGACTGAGGGAAGGAGGCCTTTCCAAGAGCAACGCAGGGGAGCCTGAGGGCATTCCTTTTGAGGGTGGGGAACTTTCCCCTTCTGCCAAACAGTTGCCTGACAGGGAGGCCACAGAAAAGCCCCTTCTCACTTAAAATACTGCTCTGGCCAGGGGTTAGACACAGCTAAGCCATGTGTCTTTCTTCTTTGCAACTCTCTGCAGATTTGAGGCCACTGCACAGCATTATTCTGCAGAGGAAATTGGCTCTTCTGTGTCATCTGCACAACAACCCTGTGCAGTAGGCCTCAAGTCTTTCAATTCAACAACCTGTGTGGGAAGCCTTAAATGTTTCTCCTCTACTACAACCCTGTCCAAAGTCGCCCTTTCTGCCTGGGGAGATAATCTTTATACTCTGCAAGTGAGCTGTAATTCCAGGAGCTCTCCAGGCAACACCTGTAGGTTGGCTACCCCTGCGCTGGAAATATTCCTGGAGGTTTGGTGGTGGGACTTCAAAATCATACAATGCCTCAGAGTCCAGCCTTCAAATGAGCCATTTTTGCCTGCAGTTGGGAGGAAGTGGTGCAGGAGTGTCCCTCCTGGCCTATGGGTTATGGCCAGCCCTTACCAGCAACTGTTTGTATTCTGGGGCGCAGACAGGCAGACCAGCATCAATCCTGTGAGTCTGGAAAGTGCAGGAAGATCTAAATAAATATTTACAGCCTGAAACTAAATAGAGAACAAGTAAATGTCTGGAGTCACATAGTAACTGAAATAGTAACTGGCAAATAACCTTGGAGGTCAAGACTGCTGTGCACAGACAGTCTTCCTCTTAGGGTTGCCAGCTTCCCTGTGAGGCTCGCTACCCCACCTCCCTCATGGGGAGATTGCTATGGGGAGAGAAGGGGGAGACGATTGGAAAATGCTTTGAGACACCTGAGGCCTGCTGGGTCACTGCAGCCCATTCCCAGTTCTCTCAGATCTCTCACAACCCCACATACCTCACAGGTTGACTATTGTGAAGAGACGAATGGAAAAGGTGTTTGTAAACCGCTTTGAGACTTCTTTGGGTAGTAAGCAATAGGGTACAAAAATCCGTTCTTCTAAGGAGCAACCATGAAAGAAGCATGTGGGCACATAACATTTTACCAACAGTGAAAACATGGGAGACAGAAGGAACAGGGTGGACACCTGTGTACTGTGACTACCCTATGTGTATTAGGGCAGAGAGGCATTTTGGTGAATGTGGCCTAATTCACACAAGAAGGAAAATGACGCAGAACTGGGGGGAATTGGTTGCCATGTAATCTTCCCCTAAGAAGAGTCTCCAGTCTGATTTTCCCTTCACATATCTGAGGACATGGCTCTGGAAAGCTCATCTGTAACCACTATGCCAAAATTCCCAAAGGTCAGTCCTCTCCCACACTCAACGAACTTTCCACACCACAGGTTCTTGACACCCATATCTCCACACCCATACCCTCATTTGCCACCATGCCACCACAACCTCCCACACAACACACACATTCAACCCCATGCCCTTACAGACTGGACAACTCCTCCCCTTCCTCTTCCCACTGCCAAGCTCTAGCACCCGTTGTATTCTTGGAGACAACGGACTTTGCCCCTAGTAAAAATATAAGCTATAAAAGAGAGCAAGCCATCAAGATTCGGACTCAAGCAGTCAATAGGAGTTATTGTGGAGTGTGAATATGGACAAATACAGGAACCTGACAATAATTTTGGTCATCTAAGGGTGGCAATCTTTGAGAAAGTAAATAGTTAACTTCTTGGTGTCATGGGAGCCATCACTACTCATAATGGTTTCAGGAGATGCTCTCTGTGGTGTTTATGTTGCTTGCGGTAGAAGAGAACATGTTCAACGGATTCTGGTTGTTTAGCTGAGCAGGTGCAGAGCCTATCCAAGTATGGGACTTGGAGAGCCAGTTTGGTATCATAGTTAGGAGTGTGGACTTCTAATCTAGTGAAGCAGGTTCGATTGTGCACTCCCCCACATGCAGCCAGCTGGGTGACCTTGGGCTTGCCACAGCAATGATAAAGCTGTTCTGACTAAGCAGTGATATCAAGGCACTCTCAGCCTCACCCATCTCACAGGGTGTCTGTTGTGGGGAGAGGAAAGGGAAGGCGACTGTAAGCCTCCTTCAGGTAGAGAAAAGTGGCATATAAGAACTTCTTTCTTCTTTCTTCTTCTAAACCAGCCTTGAGTTAACACTGTTGGTAGTAAGTAAGTGTGGCAGCATGAAGCATTTTCTCATAGACATTGAGGTCAGTGATGAAAAGTAATCTGGTGCTCTTCCCTCAGAAGGGAAGATATGAAAGGTTATTGGCGAGCAAGCTCTACGTGCTCCTGCTATGATAGTTTGATAATCAATATCAAGGATTCGCTGCTTAATGACACTATAAAGTTTTCATTCATCAAGGTTTTCACAATAATCCAACGGAAGCCAAACTGATTTTATTTGCAGCTGACCATCTCTGACCAAGGTAAGCGGACACTGTCATTTAACATCAGATGGATTAAACTCTCTGCTGAGGCTCTCTAATTTATCTGCAATCAGAAGTTAAAGATATGAAGCCAGGCTTGGGAGGCCATTAAGGTAACACCCATCTCTAAAATAGGAGACACACTTAGGAATGCTGAACAGGTGTTGTAAGAAGACTGAACCCTCTCCAAGTCAGAGGAGATTTTCTGGCCCCAAATAGGAACGCAATAGAAAAGTTTCACTAACAGTTTAGATCTGGCTCTGGTGCTGGCTTGGTGAAGAGACTTAGGATAAGGAAAGACTTGAGTCTTAGTTAACTTTAATCCATCTAAATATTGATAGTAATACATGACAGCAACCTTTGTATCACCAATTCAGGCTCCTGTCACATTCCTGATAAGCTCCTTCTAAATTGGCCATCTGCTGCAAGAGGTTCCTATCAAAAGGAGCTCTAATTAGAGGGAAGGCTTGCAGTTCCAAGTGAGAAAAAAGGGGGACTATAAACAACTCAAGGTCTTGCTGCTGTTTTCACCAGGAAGGTTTAGTTCTTTTAACGCTGCTGAAATTCCTGTGTTTAAATTTGCTTTTCCACTTTTCCACTTAAATCCACTTTTCTAACCAACGGAAGTGATTCCAATTCAATCAAAAAAGCTTGGGCTAATGTTTAAAGGGCTGCCCATATTAATTAATATTTAGAAATAAATGTAATCTGAACCCTACTTCTAAGACTGGACCAAGTTGGCACTGAAATTTAAATTAAATTCATCTGAATAATCTGAATAAATAAGATTAATCTGAATACTACAACCTTACACCTGGGACATGGGTGACAGTCTTCAAGCAGCAGCTGGACAGATACTTATCCTGGACGCTTTAGGTTGATCCTGCATTGAGCAGGGGGTTGGACTAGATGGCTTATGTGGCTCCTTCCAACTCTCATTCTATGAATAACCTACAAGGAGGTTAGACTTGCATGAAACAAAAAGGCATATTTATAAATGATTTGGATGGGGTACTTATTAAATTTGCAGATAATGCTAAACTGGGAGGGGTAGCAAACACAACAGAAGACAGAATCAGAATACAGGATTATCTTGATGGTTCAAGAACTGGGCTAAACTGAATAAAATGTCATTCAATAGGGACAAATGTAAAGTTCTGCATTTAGGTAGGAAAACCATACACCAATGTATCTTGGCAGTAGTATGTGTGAAAAAAATCTAGGAGTCTTAGTAGACCATACATTGAAAATGAGTCAGCAGTGTGACTCGATGGCTAGAAAGGCAAATGGGATTTTGGGCTGTATCAAACGGAGTATCGTGTCCAGATCATGGGAGATGATGGTACTGCTTTATTCTGCTCTGCTTAGGCCTCACTAGGAGTACTGAGTTCAGTTTTGGGCACCACAGTTGAATGGAGATGTAGACAAACTGGAACATGTCCAAAGGAGGGCAACAAAGATGGTGAGGAGTTTGGAGACCAAGACATATGAGGAAAGGTTGGGGGAGCCTTGTTTGTTTAGCCTGGAGAGATGACTGAGAGAGGATCTGATAACCATCTTCAAGTATTTAAAAGGCTGCCATATCAAGGATGGAGCAGAGTTGTTCTCTCTTGCCCCAGAAGGACAAACCAGAACCAATGGGATGAAATGAATTCAAAGGAAATTCTGTCTAAACATGAGGAAGAAGTTCCTGACAGAGTGGATTCTCAGTGGAACAGGCTTCCTCGAGAGGTGGTGGGTTCTCCATCTTTGGAAATTTTTAAGCAGAGGCTGGATAGCCATCTGATGGAGAGGCTGATTCTGTGAAAGCTTAAGGGGTGACAGGTTACAGTGGATGAGCGATAGGGTTGCAAGTGTCCTGCATTGTGTGTGTGTGTGTGTGGGGGGGGGTTTGGATTGGATGACCCAGGAGGTCCCTTCCAACTCTATCATTCTATGATTCTAGGCTTGCAGGTGGGGTTTGCTTGGAAATCCACTGGGATGCAGGCACTGCAGGGTATGATGACAAAGCCTAGTCTTCTAATGGTTAGTATGCCACTTGGACATCTATCCTAGTAATCCAGCCTGGACTAGTAGCAAAACAGACAGGAAGTTTTACCTATGCAGCACAATCCATGAAACCTTCTTATGCAACACAAACATTTTGTCTCACTAAATCTCTTTGATTAATAATAAATTGGCATGCAGGAAGAAAAGCCTAGATAACGTGGCTGCCTTTTTAGGTTCTATTCCATTTCTAGTCAATCACATATTTTTAGAAAACCGTTCTGCTCTGAGTCAGGCTGCATTGGGATTTCCATGGATTAAAAATCAATTTTTTAAAAAGAAAATAACACTCAAAGAGGAGCTTGATTGCTTATTGACATGTCAGAAAGTGGAGGTTTATACTTGCTGACCTAGGGATCCAGCAGGATTCATCTGAAATGGTGGTGGGGAGCCATATTGTAACTTGCACAAGAAGGGATTTGGCTTAGAGTGCATACACATTAACAAACTTTTTTCTTTTCTTTTTTAATGTCTGTAGACTTCCAGGCTAGGAAATGGCCTTGAAATATTAAGACAAGCCTTGTAAATTTGTAGAAGCCAAATCTGCAGAAGTCTAGCGGAATTTGCAGAAGCTTTCTGCACTTACCCTTCCCATGCCCAGCAAGAGCAGAATAAATTGTGCAAAGCAAGCAAACAAGTGCAAATTTGCAGGATTTACACAAAATTTAGCTTCTCTTTGAAAAAAATCATATATCAGAAATGATATTAATATGCAAAAGAACAGAAACATTTGAAAATAATAGTAAAGACCATAATACAGCAAATATTTTGGATGGAAGACTTCAATAGATTTACATTTCTACTTGGTCCAAAGTTTCTGAAGAAAAATAACCACAAATGGTATATCTGAAAAATCTCTGCAGATCTAAAGTTTGCTTTGAAATACAACACAAAAATATTTTTGAGAGAGTAAAAACCTTTTATGCTAGAAAATACAGCAAACCGTTAGTTTTAAATTGCTGCTATTAAGCCCCTCAGTTTCTGAGCAATAACAAGATGATGAAAGAATAGAGTACTTGGGGCCTATGATTTTGTAATTATGGAGTTCATTTTGTATGGTAGAGAAGCCACTGTGAAATGAAATATATGCCCCTCAGTGACCACAATAATTTCATACACAGATTTTACTTAACACTCAGAATAAAATTGAACCACTAAGATGAATAAGGGGCTTCCAATCATTAATGTCTAGAAAGCCTTACCCACAGTAAGTCAATTAAAACACCATTAACTAATCACATTTATATCTTCCTCTTACATAAATCCTACCTATGGAAGATACATTAATAGACTGAATTATTATCCTGGCCTAATGTTAAGATTCCACTTTGAAGGAAATGAATTAAGGCTGATGAACAGATCTTTTGAAGGAGACCAGCAGTTGAACCCAATGCATCTAGTTTCCAAAAGAATATATTTATTGGAATACATCACTTAGCAATCACTGCTGTATTTGTTTCCCTTCTACTCTCTCTTCCAACAAATTGTAGCAAAATTTCAATTAAACTATCAGACATCTTAAAGACATTGTGGGAATCCACATCAAGTCTCAAGCTCTCACTGGGCGAGAACAATTACATGCAGAAACCTAATCAATCTCTGTCTTCTATATGATAACAGCCATGGCAGAAATACTCATCCAGACAGAAGGGAATACACTAACTTGTCATGCAACATTCAGGGTATTTCAAGTCCTTACCTGTATTACTGATGGATAGATGACCACACTGAAGAATGCAGATATAATTCCATTCAAACTAATTCACTTGAGTTCCTAGCAAGAAAGCTTGGGGAACCATTTTCTCCTGGAAATTGGCTAAAAAGCAAAATAAAAACATGGTGAAGAACATGCTTATACAGGCTTGAGAGAAGACAAGATTATTTTTTTTAATCCTTATTTGGAAATATGGTTTAAAATGCATACAGGAAAAACAAGCACAAGGCTGGTGTAAAATAGCTGTTGTTCTACTGGCTCCTGAAGAATTATTTGTGGTGAATACACTGGATGAAGATTCAAGGACTAATGTATTGTCAGTAGTTCTAACATCAGGTTTTTAAGTTGCCACTTTGAAAATCATGGCAATAGCATATTTTGATTAATTATGAAGCCGAGTGTTAAACTCGCCACCAAAAGTAATAATGCATCTGTACACCGCCCGTGGCGCCGCGGGCGCCACGGACTAAATAAAGCAGTAAACTGTTCTGGGGCGGGATGTGTCCGGGATGAGGAAGGGTCCGGATTGGACCCTTCCTCAGGACAGACAATCGGAGGGACCAATCGGCAGGCGCAAAGTGCCTGCCAATTGGTCCCTCTAATTCCCATGCTCAGCAACTGCGAGCCGCGCGCAGCGCGGCTCGCAGTTGCTCCCAGCCTGATGCGGCGAGAGGTGCAAAGCGCCTCTCACTGCGTCAGGCCGCCGCCTGAGGGAGCCCCCAGCAGTCGTGCAGAGCGCGGCTGCCGGGGGCTCCCTACCCGCCTCCTGAGTCAGGCTGCTCTTCCACAGCGCCGTGGACATCTTCCCGTCTGAAAGGAGAGCAGCCAAGCCGCCACCAGGGCACGGTGGGGGTGGGGTCGCGGTCGGCCATCGCTGCTCCACACAGCCGTTGGGGGTGCTGCGGCGGCAGCCATTGCGAGACTCGGCCCACCCGTGTCAGGGCCGTCAGAGCCCCGTAGCCTCCTCAGTCGCCACCGGATCCGCTGCCGCAATGGGACATCGCCCCCTCGCCCCGCCCACCCACTGCCGCCCACCGGAGGATACCTCAGGACCGTCGCCACCACGCTTAAGGAGCCCCCAGCACCGGTGCTGCCGCCCTCCACCATGGCCTGCCAGCCTACCGCACTCCAGGTAGGCCGCGAGCCCCCGGCCCCACAGCACAAACCCGGCCTTGCCAAGCCAGCCCGCATGGCCTGCCCTCCTAGCGCCCACTGCATTTTGACTGCAGTGGGCTTTTTTACTAGTATATATATATATATATATATTCCTCCCTGTCCTCCGCATTCTGTACATTTTACTAACTCATCCACCTCATCCTTCAACTGCTCTTGACATTCTCTACCTCAGACCAATTCTGCACGAAGAATTAGCCCCCAGGATAGACTCTTGTTGCTCGTGGGTTTTAGAAGAAGAAGAGGTGGTTCTTATATGCCACTTTTCTCAACCCTAAGGAGTCTCAAAGTGCCTTACAGTTGCCTTCCCTTTCCTCTCCCTACAATAGATACCCTGTGAGGTGTGTGAGGCTGAGAGAGCCCTGATATCACTGCTCGGTCAGAACAGCTTTATCAGCACTGTGGCAAGCCCAAGGCCACCCAGCTGGCTGCATGTGCGGAAGCGCAGAATCGAACCTGGCTTGACAGATTAGAAGTCCGCACCCCTAACCACTACACCAAACTGGCTCTTAGTGCTGCTTCCACATGACGTGGGTAGCAACCCAGAGCTCTCAAGTGGCTGGTGTGAGTTCTCCCCAGATTTGCTCTGCACTGAGGGAAATCGCAAAATCACGATTTGCCACTTCTTGTTGCGCTTCCAATCGGGGAGCAACTAGGGGTGATGTGTGGAGGGAGAAACGCATGATGGTCTCGGTAGCATTATGATCGCCCTCATACTCCCCTTTCCTTTTCCAGATTCAGATTTTTTTTAAAAATTGGTGTGGTCCGCGTTGTTGTGGCATCGCAAAGCTACATGCCCTATGTAAAAATAAAATGTTCTCCTCGTTGTGCACTGTAATTTTGGGATTAGGCTCCCAAAACACATTCCTGTTTGTGTTTTCTGGTGGTGGGGTATGAACAGGGAAAGAGGGGGCATGTGATGAGGCAGCCCTCTCTCAATCAGCTTGGCATCCATGCTATTTGTTTTAAAATTTTACTGGGAACAATCACTCATCGGGGGCCAGTTACCATGGCCAGCCTATCACAAATCTACCCATATATGAGGAGAGACTATTACACCAAGAATCCCAAAGAGAGATCTAAGGATCTAAGGAGGGAATGTTTTATTGTTGTAGTGTGATTCCACGGCAATGCAGAAGTGTAAGGTCTTTAAAAAATATGTTCTGGTGTTGTGGTATTTCTCCATAGCAACATGGAAGTTTGAGTTCTTGAAACAACCACTGTGCAAGGATTGGTGGCTTGTGGTGATTGACAAGCCAAGGAGTGTGTGTGTGGGGGTAGAAGTTTGGGTTGTTCTTGCTTGCTGCCTCATGGGGAGGCAAAAAGCCGAGACGACACGGAGATGTTTATCAGGAATCCTGCAAAAGTGCAACTTCCAACTGCACGTTTGCAAGCAGGAGGTAGCTCCAGTGCAGAATCAGTTTAGTTTAGACTATTTTTCATTGTGGGGGAGGGAGGCTTATTTTTATTACTCTGCAAGGACATATTTTCTGCCTATTTGGAGAGTCACTTGAGCATGCTGAGACCCCTTTCTCTTCTTTAGGCAGCCTCTATCAGTCACAGACAGACCAACATCATGATCTACCTGGAGTGAGGTTTCCACAGTATAAACTAGTAGTACTTTCCAAGTGGAATGGCTGCTACTTTATTATTCTGGAAAAAGACCAAATAAAACTGGCAGGTTGAAAATGAGACAAAGACTGTTTTTTGTTTGTTTTAAAAAAGGAACTGTTCTGTCCTCGTCCCACTTCCTTTCCTCTTAGGTGTTTTCAAGAGGCTCTTTGATCTTTTCCAATAATCTGATCAAAGCAAATCCTGCCATCTGGTACCTGTCTCCTGCTTTAGGAAACCAAGTCATCAAATTATCAAAAGCTCAGTTTATGAAAATGTTTATGGAAATAATCATTATTCCAAATACAACAGAATGTAATGAATTAAAAAATATATTTTTGTATGCAAATTCCGCAGTTAGCAGGGTTGTTGTAATTTTTTTTTTAAATTATAGAACCTACATACAGCAAATGCCTTTTAAATATGCCTTCCATGTAGCTCTAAATTGTACAATGTTTACTTTTATAATGGGAAATTGACTTGGCTGTCTAGGCCACACTGAAAACTGGCAATTGTTGCTCTACTTTGGAACTAAGTGCTGCCTGATACATTAACCTCACCCCCACTAGTGTAACCTAGTGCAGAATCAGTAAACTTGCAATTTAGGAAGTTATTAAATAGTCATCTGGTTATCCACAATAATGCATGTAGGAGCCCATGAAGCCTATCATAGCCCAATGGTTCCCACAATCTTTAACACGCCCGTGGCGCCACGGGCGCCGCGGACTAAATAATTTGGTAAGAGCTTGGTGGGAGGGCTTTGTCCGTGATGAGGAAAGGGCCTGATTGGCTCCTTCCTCCAGACAGACCATCGGCTGAGCCAATCGGCAGGCACTTTGCACCTGCCGATTGGCCCGGCCAATTCCCCCCCCCCCCCGCTGACAAGGAAGCAACTGCGAGCCGCGCAGAGCGCGGTTCACAGTTGCTCCCTTGATGGCGGCCTGATGTGTCGGGAGGCGCGAAGCGCCTCTCACCGCATCAGGCCGCCAACAAAGGGAGCCCCCAGCAGCCGCACTCTGCGCGGCTGCTGGGGGCTCCCTGGTCTAGCGCCCGCTGTATTTAGATTACAGCGGGCTTGATTACTAGTCATTTATAATGTTACATTTTAATGTGGATATGGGACCTATTCCTGTGATACTGCGCAAAGCAGCAGAGGAAAGGGACCCACTGTCTTATCTACAAACAGATCCTTGTAACTCCACACCGGTTTTCGATAAATCTATTATTTATTTATTTATTTATTTATTTTATTTATCATACTTCTATACCGCCCTCCCCGGAGGCTCAGGGCGGTTTACATTATAACAGAGAACCATACATAAAACAGTCTGTAGAACATATACATCGATAACCAACAATTGCAACCAAACACAACACAGTATAACAGTAAACAATCGTAATACAAACAGGTCCAGGGCTTGTTGATGGGATTCTGAGGGGGGGGGAGCAGGGGCCCTTGGTCACTGTAGATTACGCCTGGTCTCGGCCAAATGCCTGGTGGAGGAGCTCCTTTTTGCAGGCCCTGCGGAACTGTTTAAGCTCCGTCAGGGCCCTGATCTCCTCTGGGAGCTCGTTCCACCAAGTAGGGGCCAGAACAGAGAATACTCTGGCCCTGGTCGAGACCAGACGGACTTCTTTAGGGCCAGGGATCCTTAGTTGATTGGAGGCAGTAGAGCTCTTTTGGGGGCATAGGCGGGGAGGCGGTCCCTCAGGTACACTGGGCCTTGACCGCGTATGGCCTTGAAGGTAATTACCAGAACCTTTAGTCTGATCCGGAATTCAACTGGTAACCATTGCAGCTGATGGAGAATAGGCCGGATATGGGACCTCCATGGTGTTGCTGTGAGGATCCTGGCTGCTGCATTTTGAACTAGTTGTAGTTTCCAGGTCAGGGCTAAGGACAGGCCTGCGTAGAGCGAGTTACAAAAGTCCAGTCTAGAGGTGCATGGATCACTGTGGCTAGGTGTTCTGGGGCCAGGTAGGGCGCTAGTAGTTTGGCTTGGCGGAGATGGTAGAATGCCAGCCGCGCTACCTTTGTGATCTGGGCCTCCATTGTGAGGGAGGCGTCCAGAATCACGCCTAGGTTCCTGGCGGAGTGAGCTGTAGAGAGCTGCACGCCATCCAGGGTAGGCAGGCGCGCTTCCTCGCATGGGCCCTACCTACCTAGCCACAGGACCTCCGTCTTTGAAGTATTGAGCTTCAGACGACTCTGCGACTCTGCTTGAGCCATCTCGTCACTGCTTCCAGGCAGCTGGCTAATGCTTCTGGGGGAGAGTCAGGGCGGCCATCCATCAGGAGGAAGAGCTGGGTGTCATCTGCATATTAATGGCAACCCAGCTTTAAAGGGGGATCAGAGCAGTTAACAACTGAGACTGAGAAAGAGGAGTCACTAGTTCACATTGGGTTCTTTATATATGAAAAGGGTAACATCCAAAGCAATCTATTTATTTATTTATTTGGATGTTTATGCCGCCCATTCTTTACAGCTCTGCCATCAAACATCATTTATCACAATCAAACTTTTAAGAGAGTACATGTTCTATGGAAAGGGGGTGAGAAATTTACCCTCTTTTAAATCTTTTACCAATTTAATTGCATATAGAATCATTGAGTTGGAGGGGGCCATAAAGCTCATTTAGTCCAACCCTCTGCTCAATGCAGGATCAGCCTAAAGCAGGGGTAGTCAAACTGCAGCCCTCCAGATGTCCATGGACTACAATTCCCATGAGGGGCTCATAGGAATTGTAGTCCATGGACATCTGGAGGGCCGCAGTTTGACTACCCCTGGCCTAAAGCATCCAGGACAAGTCTCTGTCTAGCTGCTTCTTGTCAATGAGGGGGAGCCCACCACCTCCAATTCCACTGCTAAACTACTCTGACTGTGATCCCCTCCCCCAATATTTAGCTGACACTCTTCTACACATAGTTAAAACCCATCACTTATGCAAATAAGGGTTTAAAGTAGCACAAGCCATCCATTGCCCTTGAAAATGTACTCTAAATAATTCAGGTCACCATAAATTTGTCGAACTCTGTTTCTGTAAAGAAAGATTCAAATGGGTAGCCATGTTGATCTGAAGTAGCACAATAAAATCAAAGTCCAGTAGCACCTTTAAGACCAACAAAGATTTATTCAAAGTGTGAGTTTTCGAGTGCAAGAACTCTTCCTTGCAAGACTGAGGAAGAAAGCTCACACCTTGAATAAATTTTTGTTGGTCTTAAAGGTGCTACTGGACTCTGATTTTATTGTGTTTCAGTGGAAGCAAAGGGTTAGGAAAGAGACAATGAAGCGTACAGCTGGATCAGAAACAAGCACTCCAGGGTACACTGCCTGTGAACATGGAGGTGCCATTTAGCCATAATCAACATTGACACACCTAGCTTTCCTGAACTGCTCTGATCCCCCTTTAAAGCTATCCCCACAATTGTTAGTAGTAAAGTCCACATAGGAACAAGGCACCATCCAGCCGGAAAGTCATGTAAGTTTCCTTTTATTACTGAACCTGGCAGGAGGAAATTGGCGTCCTCTTGTCTCCCCCCCCCCCCTGCCTTGGGAGGCACTGCAAACTACTCCATGCTGTCCCTCAAAGAGCCAGCAAGAGGGAACGTGCAAGGAGGTCCCAAATGATCCTCCAGCCGCTCCCAAGAACGGCTGTCTGGATGGTAAAGCGGCTCTTTACCTGTCAGCTTCACCCGGTACCCTGCCAAGCCAAACACACGACGGGGAAAGGCACCGCTCTGCGTACTTGCACGTGTACCCGCAGCCGCCGCCGCCGCCGCCGCCGCCACTCAGCCCGGCACAACAAAAGTCCAGGACGGGAACGAGCAGAGAGGCAGAGAAGCCCAGGGCGCGCTCCCGAGAGCCTAGGGGAACCCGCCCGAGCGGAGCGGAACACAGACACTCGCCGGCTGACCGCACAGACTGCTGGGCCTTTCGGGTCAGTCGGAGGGTGGGACGTTTGGCGACGCTAGAGGGCCTTGTGGGTATTTGCGCCGGCCTGTCCTTAGGCGCCTCCAGGGGAAGGAGAATGCCGGAATTCAAGCGTTGCGGAGAATCTCAGTTGGGGTCCTCCGGCAGAACTTTCCGTGTCAGAGCCGGGGTCTAGCAGGAGAGAAGAAAGCGCCTCTTCTTGGGAAAAGAGTGTAATGCAGAGGACAGACAACAGCTGGCAAAAAATGAGGATCTGTATCCTCCCAATCTGTATCCATTGGGAGACTTTTCTGGACCTAGACAAAGGTGGTAATTTATTGGATTATTAAAAGAGGATTGCGGGTCGGGAGGGGGAGGTTCCAAATCCAAATCCACTATTAACTTCCCCATGGTGGACGCTTTCTAAAAATACATATTAACTGAAAACTAGGTAAAAGGAATGTGTGCATTTTTATATACCAGATGTTTTTAAACTGATGATAGCATTTTTAACGTCATGTTTACGTATGTTTTCACTGAGCTAGAAACATTCGTGCAGAATTAGAAATACAGAAATAAATTGCACATTTAACAAGTTACCTCTGGATAAATATGAGCTTGGGTGCCCTACTTTTTGAAGGGGGGTGGGGAAGAATTAAGCTGTACTTGGAGCTTTCTATATCTAGGAACAAGTCCCTGATATTAGCACTTCTCAGAATAATTGACACGAGGTCTTTGTTGCCCCTCCCCATTTCAGAAGAGGGCTCAGCCACTCACCCTACCAACCAGATGGAAGACTCAAATATTTCCTTTTTAAAGTAATTCTGCAGAATGGCTCATGATATTGGCTGACTAGGTTCCATACTGCTTAGTTTTTCTCCTCCTTCTGCAGATTTGTATATCTCCTATTGGACGCTTTTGAGGATATTCTCCAAGGCAGATCTTGGAAGGTTAGCATGATGGATCCTGGTTAGTATTTGGATGAGAATCCTGCAGGTATCTGGATGGTAGTTCCTCCAAGGGAGACTGGGGTTCCTTGGATCTCTTGAATAGTACTACATAGTACTACTATACAATAAATGAATGATAACCCAAGGTAGAAGAAAAACATGCAGTCTTAACCCACAGTGATGGTGAAAGAGTGATTTCCCTGCAAGTATAGTTCCCCCCTCCCCAAGATTGATGAGACCTCAGTTATGCCCTACTTTCCTCTGCAGATTTGCAGATTTTTATACGGCCCCTCCTAGTAAACTGTCCTGGGGCAGTCTACACACAATAAATTTCATAAGCAAATATTACAGTCAATTTATATAAAATTTTAAGATAATTAAAATAGGCTATACGCGGTCTGGGCCCAGTATACCTGAGGGACCGCCTCTCCACCTACACTCCTCATAGAGCCTTGCGCTCTACTACATCCAACCTCCTGGTGGTCCCTGGCCCCAAGGAAGCCCGCTTGACCTCAACCAGGGCCAGAGCTTTCTCCATTCTGGCCCCCACCTGGTGGAACGAGCTCCCAGAGGAGATTAGGGCCCTGACGGAACCTAAACAGTTCCACAGGGCCTGCAAAAGGGAGCTCCTCCGCCAGGCATTTGGTTGAGGTCGACCCAAACCACCGCTTCCAGTTGACCCCCTAGCTCCCCCCCACCTATAACCAACACTAATCGGTTTAACCACTGGGTCCCAGTAAGAGTTAAGCTGAGGCTCTCACAATTTCTATTTTATAATGTTATTGTTTATTATCTTATTGTTATATTGTTATTACTGTTACCGTATGTTAATTGTATCTCCTCCTGTTTTCTGTAAACCGCCCTGAGCCCTCAGGGAGGGCGGTATATAAATATAATAATAAATAATAAATAAAACCAATTAAAACTATTTAAAACTGCAGTTATCATTTTTGTATCAGCAATAATAATTGCATGGTAAAGAACCCACAAGGCCAGGACTTCTTCTCCTTTTCAACTCTTTCCCCTCCTCTTGGCAACTCCCATATCCCCCCCTTTTTTTCTGTCCTTCCCATCCTTTATCTGGCTCCTGCCGTCAACTTTGTTTTTCATTTGCTTCATTTATACCCTGCCTTTCTCCTGAGTGGGGGCCATCTCCAGCTTGTATCATTCCACTTGTCTCCATTATCATCACAACAACTCTATGAGAGCAAGTGCTAACACTGACTGGCCCAGGGTCACCCATTCATGACATAGTAGAAGTTCAAACCTTGGTCTCCCAGATCCTTGTCTTATACTGTTACCATTACATCACAGTGGCTTTCATGCAAAGGCTTCTGTTGAATAGAAGTAAGTCAACAGGTGGTTACCACTGGGTGAGTTGTATGGTAGTGAATTCCCTTTACTAGGAATTCCAGTAACCAGTGATTTCACTACATAGTTTCCTCTGGAAAATCTTCTTGAGTCACAATAAAATCAGAGTCCTGTAGCACCTTTAAGACCAACAAAGATTTATTCAAGGTGTCTTGACTCTGATTTTATTGTGCTACTTCAGACCAACACGGCTACTCATATGAATCTATCCTTTTTGAGTCAGGCATTCTGAAAACACCAGTTTGGTTGAGATAATGAGGAAAGGCCACATAAATGCACAGCATGAGTTACTAACATTGGTATGGTGAGTGCTCCAATCAGCTATGGTTTGTGTACAGAATTTTATCTTTCCATGCTCCAAGCTGAAGCAAAGTATCCATGCTGCAAGCTGAAGCAAAGTGTTCCGAAGCAGCATGGAAACAATCTTGTGCACTCCAAAAGGATACAAAATACTGTGTACAAAGAGACTCTTATTCAAAACATATATCATGTATTGGACCAGGGGTAGTCAAACTGCGGCCCTCCAGATGTCCATGGACTACAATTCCCAGGAGCCCCCTGCCAGCGAATGCTGGCAGGGGGCTCCTGGGAATTGTAGTCCATGGACATCTGGAGGGCCGCAGTTTGACTACCCCTGTATTGGACAAATAACAACATAAACAGGCATCATACACCAACAGCATTCCCAGGTATGTTAGCATTTCAAGAAGTCTTCATCCAGGGTCAGTTAGGACTTGCAAATACATCCTGTTATTTCCATAACAATCCTGGACCACAGCCTTGCATAAGAATACTTTAAAGCATACTGTACTTGCGAGGCCTAACTAACTCTGGAATACTGTTGGCCTTCAACCTACAAGAAAAGTATTTTTCAGAGGCTTTTCATGTAATGTGAGGACTAATAACATTTAGGGTTATTATTGTGGCCTGTTTATATAATGTATGTTAATTGTTATTTGTACCTCAGGGAAACAATTCTTTTGGCTAAATAATCAAGCCAGCAATACCACTCAGATTGAAGATAATGTATAGGTGATATATGTTCTTGGAACTCTTGAGGCATTTAAATGTGATGGTGAAGGAGATGCATTGTTTCTGTAGATCTGCAACAAGGAAGAGATAGGCAAGGAAGGGATGGTTCATTTCTTTCACATACCCTGTATGAGAATCCTACATAATACCAGATGAGGTGAAGGAGAGAAAATCTGCCTGCATGGAATTGCAGAGAGGAACTGCAGTCTTCTTTTCAAGGCTGATTGCTCCCTGTTAACCTGACACAGTAAAACTAAACAGGAGACTTGTGGCACCTTAAAGACTTATGGTGTCATCCCAAACAGGATCAGACCTTTCTAAGACAATATAATTAGAAGGATCCCACTTCATTTAGGATTGGTACTATACATTTTATTTCAGCACAAGGTCTCATTAGTTGACTGGGTGTATGCGCTATATAATCATTGAGCAGATGCTTTTACAACCACAAAAAAATGGGGCAAGGGCTTTAACAACTACCACTCTCCATCACCTGTGGAGCCTCCAGGTACTTCAGTGGTTGTAACTTCAGTTAAAACCACAACTAAGTGCCCTGCTGGATCAGACCAGTAGTCCACCTAGTCCACCTTCCTGATTCACACATTGCTGGCATGATGGGCCAAGATGCCGAGCACAGAATTCAAGCAAACCATCCCCACCAGCATTCAGAAGTTCACCAGCTCTGAATATTACTTCCATTATTTACTTAGCTATTTATACCCTGCTCTTCTCCCCAAAGTGGCTCACAGCCTCATTCCTCTATGTTAGTGCTAACAACAACCCTGTGAGGTAAGTTAGGCTGAGACACAGCCCAGCAAGCCAACATGACAGCGAGGGATGCAAACCTTTCACAGGCACCTATACTAGTGGATGCCGCCACACTGACTGGCACTGAAACCCATAATGTATTAACTTCCTCGCCTCAAAGGACTTCCTCGCGTCAAAAAATACCCGCCGAACGCTCTAAGCTCCAATCTTATGGCAACTTCAAGCGCCGCAAGTTTATTTTCCAAGGCAGAGGCTCCGGCCCCCGGGCTGCTTTTGGCTTGGGTCCCACGCGCCCTCTGCCCGCAAAGTATAAAGGTTACAGCGGCGAGGGGCCGGTTCTGGAAAGCGACCAAGCAGGCAGACGCCTCGACGGGTCGGGCTCCAAGCAGCCGCCTTCCCCACTTCCCTTCCTCCTTCCGCCCGGTGCTGGTAGCGAGGCCAGGGTCGTCTGCCTTCAGCTAAAGGCCGGCCCGTTTGACTCTGCGTCCCTTCCCGGCTCGCCTTCCCCAGCGCGAAGATGACCCAGCCCGGGCGCCCGAGAAGCCTTTGGCGCGAGTCTTCGCAGCAGATTCTTGCAGGAGGCTCGGCGGGTAAGTCAGCCTCTTCCCGCCCACACCGCTCGCTCTTCCGCCCACGTCCTCGTTTCTGTTCAGCCAGACCGCTTCCGCTCGACCCCCGCCACTTACTCCGGCTTAGTCCGGAGGAATACTGGCCCTTTCCTCAGCGCCTCCCTCCTCGTCGCCTTCGGAGTTAGGCCCGCCTGCTGACAGCAACTGCGGTTTCTTCCCAGACTTCTCACGCCCGCTCCTCCCACTCTGTGTATCCCAGAAGTACGGCGCGCTTGTCGGTTGCTCTCATTGGGTTCCTGTAGTCAGTGGTTCCTTGTTGGGCTTCATTTTGAAAAGGAGACTGTTCTGTTACACGGGCTCTGTTTACAGCGATCTGAACGGGCGGCTTTCTTTTGCAGGTTATCTGAAAGGGAACAGAGACCCCCCCCACCCCCCGCCGTGTTTATATTGCATATCTTGTCATTACACTGGTCTAGTACTGTATCCTATATAATTGTATTTAAAGTATTAGTACTCTATCCTTTCTTTCATTTTGTAGAGGGGAATAGTACTATAAAAATATTAGGAACATAACTATCAGTTGTGTTTGTTGCATATATTGCTCAATCAACTACTGTATTGCAATATTATATCTAAATCATGCACTATAACTTTGTGACTAACAATGTGAAATGTTTTGTTGTTAATTTCTAGCCGCCATATTTTTGTGAATGAAAAGAATCTTGTGAAATTGCCCTTTGTGCAAATGAGATGGCAGGTGTTTTTATTGTTGTTATGTGCGAAGTCGTGTCCAACCCATCGCGACCCCATGGACAATGATCCTCCAGGCCTTCCTGTCCTCTACCATTCCCCGGAGTCCATTTAAGTTTGCACCTACTGCTTCAGTGACTCCATCCAGCCACCTTATTCTCTGTCGTCCCCTTCTTCTTTTGCCCTCGATCGCTCCCAGTATTAGGCTCTTCTCCAGGGAGTCCTTCCTTCTCATGAGGTGGCCAAAGTATTTGAGTTTCATCTTCAGGATCTGGCCTTCTAAAGAGCAGTCAGGGTTGATCTCCTCTAGGACTGACCGGTTTGTTCGCCTTGCAGTCCAAGGGACTCGCAAGAGTCTTCTCCAGCACCAGAGTTCAAAAGCCTCTTTGATGCTCGGCCTTCCTTATGGTCCAACTTTCGCAGCCATACATTGCCACTGGGAATACCATAGCCTTGACTACACGCACTTTTGTTGGCAGGCTGATGTCTCTGCTTTTTAGGATGGTGTCTAGATTTGCCATAGCTTTCCTCCCCAGGAGCAAGCGTCTTTTAATTTCTTTGCTGCAGTCCCCATCTGCAGTGATCTTGGAGCCCAGGAAAATAAAATCTGTCACTATCTCCATTTCTTCCCCATCTATTTGCCAGGAATTGAGAGGGCCGGATGCCATGATCTTTGTTTTCTTGATGTTGAGTTTCAAGCCAACCTTTGCATTCTCCTCCTTCACCCGCAAGAGCCTCTTGTGGCGCAGAGTGGTAAGGCAGCCGTCTGAAAGCTTTGCCCATAAGGCTGGGAGTTCAATCCCAGCAGCCGGCTCAAGGTTGACTCAGCCTTCCATCCTTCCGAGGTCGGTAAAATGAGTACCCAGCTTGCTGGGGGGTAAACGGTCATGACTGGGGAAGGCACTGGCAAACCACCCCGTATTGAGTCTGCCATGAAAACGCTAGAGGGCGTCACCCCAAGGGTCAGACATGACTCGGTGCTTGCACAGGGGATACCTTTACCTTTACCTTTACCTTCACCCGCATCAACAGGCTCTTTAGTTCCTCTTCACTTTCTGCCATTAGAGTGGTATCATCTGCATATCTGAGGTTGTTGATATTTCTCCCTGCAATCTTGATCCCAATTTGTGACTCCTCTAATCCCGCATTTCTCATGATGTGCTCTGCATACAAGTTAAATAGGCAAGGCGACAGTATACAGCCTTGCTAAACTCCTTTCTCAATTTTGAACCAGTTAGTGATTCCATGTTCAGTTCTCACTGTTGCTTCTTGACCTGCATATAAATTTCTCAAGAGACAAATAGGATGCTCTGGTATTCCCATCTCTTTAAGAACTTGCCACAATTTGTTGTGCTCCACACAATCAAAGGCTTTAGCATAGTCAATGAAGCAGAAGTAGACGTTCTTCTGGTACTCCCTAGCATTCTCCATGATCCAGCGTATGTTGGCCATTTGATCTCTAGTTCCTCTGCCTCTTCGAAATCCTGCCTGTACTTCTGGAAGTTCTCGGTCCACATATTGCTGGAGCCTAGCTTGTAGGATTTTGAGCATAACTTTGCTAGCATGAGAAATTAGTGCAATGGTGCGGTAGTTTGAACATTCTTTGGCATTGCCCTTCTTTGGTATTGGAATGTAAACTGACCTTTTCCAATCCTGTGCCCATTGTTGAGTTTTCCAAATTTGCTGGCATATTGAGTGTAGCACTTTTACTGCATCGTCCTTTAAGATTTTGAATAGTTCAACTGGAATGCTGTCACCACCACTAGCTTTATTGTTGCTTAGACTTCCTAAGGCCCATTTGACTTCACATTCCAGAATGTCTGGCTCCAGGTCAGTAACTACCCCACTGTGGTCATCAGGGATGTTAAGCTCGCTCTTGTATAGTTGTTCTGTATAATTTTGCCACCTTTGTTTAATCTCTTCTGCTTCTGTGAGGTCCCTACCATTTTGGTCCCTTATCATACCCAATTTTGCATGAAACGTTCTCTTCATATCTCCAATTTTCTTGAAAAGATCTCTGGTCCTCCCCATTCTATTGTTTTCTTCTATTTGTTTGCACTGTTCATTTAAGAAGGCATTCTTATCTCTTCTAGCTTTTCTCTGGAACTCTGCATTCAATTGGGTGTATCTTTCTCTTTCTCCCTTGCCTTTTACTTCCCTTCTCTCCTTAGCTATTTGTAAAGCTTCCTCAGACAGCCATTTTGATTTCTTGCATTTCTTTTTCTTTGGGATGGTTTTAGTTGCTACCTCTTGTACAATGTTGCGAACCTCCGTCCATAGTTCTTCAGGCACTCTGTCTATCAGATCTAATTCCTTAAATCTATTTGTCACCTCTACTGTGTATTCGTCGGGGATATGATTTAGTTCATACCTGAGTGGCCTAGTGCTTTTCCCTACTTTCTTCAATTTAAGCCTAAATTTTGCAACAAGAAGCTCATGATCTGAACCACAATCAGCTCCTGGTCTTGTTTTTATTGACTGTATAGAACTTTTCCATCTTTGGCTGCAGAGCACATAGTCAATCTGATTTCTGTGTTGACCGTCTGGTGATGTCCATGTGTAGAGTCGTCTCTTGGGTTGTTGGAAAAGAGTGTTTGCTATGACCATTGTATTCTCTTGACAAAATTCTACCAGCCTGTGCCCTGCTTCATTTTGTACTCCAAGGCCAAACTTGCCTGTTATCCCGGTTATCTTTTGGCTTCCTACTTTAGCATTCCAATCCCCCATGATGATAAGCACATCATTTTTTGGCGTTGCTTCTAGAAGGTGTTGTAGGGCTTCATAGAACTGATCAACTTCATCCTTTTCAGCTGCAGTGGTTGGGGCATAGACCTGGATCACTGTGATGTTGAATGGTTTGCCTTGGATTCGAACTGAGATCATTCTGTCATTTTGGGGATTGTATCCCAAGACTGCTTTTCCTACTCTCTTATTGATTATGGCTACTCCATTTCTTCTGCGAGATTCTTGTCCACAGTAGTATACCTGATGGTCATCTGAATTAAATTCACCCATTCCTGTCCATTTTAGTTCACTGATTCCTAAAATGTCGATGTTCAGTCTTGTCATTTCTTGTTTGACCACGTCCAGCTTGCCTTGATTCATGGATCTGACGTTCCAGGTTCCTATGGAATAAAAATCTTTACAGCATCGGACTGTCTTTTCGCCACCAGTTACTTCCACAACTGAGCGTCCTTTTGGCTTTGGCCCAGTCGCTTCATTCATTCTGGCGCTACTCGTACTAGCTGTCTGCTCATCCCCAGTAGCATATTGGACACCTTCCGACCTGAGGGGCTCATCTTCCGGCGTCATATCGTTATGCCTATTGGAACTGTCCATAGAGTTTTCATGGCAAAGATACTGGAGTGGTTTGCCATTTCCTTCTCCAGTGGATTACTTTTTGTCAGAGCTCTCAGCTATGACCTGTCCGTCTTGGGTGACCCTGCACGGTATAGCTCATAGCTTCACTGAACTACGCAAGCCCCCTTGCCACAACAAGGCAGCGATCCTTGAAGGGGGATGGCAGGTACTTGCTTTGATTCAGCAAGGATCAGAGTTTCACACTGCTTCAGTTTATTTTGATATAAAATCAGCTTAAAAACTTACCACATACGATACTAAGATCAGCAATTAAATTTAATGGTGCTATTCAGCCTTGTTTAAGAACCATCTGCTTATGTACGCATGCTGCATGCCCTCATGCAAAATTTTGTGATATTGCATGTTATTTCTGATGACAGGAGAGAGATGTAGAACTGCTCTGATCTTCCTGGGGAGTTTGCTAACACTGGCATAATATATGTTGGATATGCTGAACAGGAGCAATGCGATAGCAAATGCTTTACAGTCCCAAATGCTTTACTGTACCATCTGCATTTGGTAGAGACACATCCATTGTGAATAAGGGCTACAAAGATACCTGCCTTCCTTAAAGACTGAGAGTAGGCCGTTGAAGCATGCCAGAATGAATGTTCTTCTAATAGTGTTAGTCTACTGGCAAGAAAGGCATTCTTCTACTGCGGTTAGATTGCCAGGCAGCCTCATGAGAGACTATCCCAGCCTCCAGCCTATATACTCTCTAGTATATATCAAGGGACTCCAGATATTCACCCCTGAAAGGCCAGGTCCTAAAGCTATTGCTTTAAGTATTCCCTTGAAAGCCTAACTGTAGCAAGGCTGAAGTGGAGAAACCATACTCTTGCCATTATTTCTTGATGGTTCTTAGCCAATATGAACAATGGTTTTCTCACCAAATAAGAGGTGTAAGTCCCTGTGGGTTGCAGATTAATTTAAACTAGTAAATGGTTATTTGAAGCCATCTGTATACCATCCCTGCCATTTGCTATACATCAAGGGATTCCAAATATTGACCCCTGAAACTTTTATTGTACTGCTTCCATGGGGAAAAGATTTTTGTAAAGACAGAGCTGGGAGTCATACTTTAGTTAGGGAATCACCTTTCCCTGGAAAACCTTAATTACTGCACGGATATAGGAAGCCCATTTTCTGAAGAAGAGTTGTGTCTTTATACCCCACTTAACTACCCAATGGAGTTACAAACACTGTTCCCTTCCTCTCCTCACAAGAGACACTGTGAAGTAAGTTGGGGCTCTTACAGAACTTCTCTGAGTAAGCATAGAATCATAGAATCATAGAGTTGGAAGGGGCCATACAGGCCATCTAGTCCAACCCCCTGCTCAACGCAGGACTAGCCCTAAGCATCCTAAAGCATCCAAGAAAATTGTGTATCCAACCTTTGCTTGAAGACTGCCAGTGAGGGGGAGCTCACCACCTCCTTAGGCAGCCTATTCCACTGCTGAACTACTCTGACTGTGAAAAACTTTTTCCTGATATCTAGCCTATATCGTTGTACTTGAAGTTTAAACCCATTACTGCGTGTCCTCTCCTCTGCAGCCAGCAGAAACAGCATCCTGCCCTCCTCCAAGTGACAACCTTTCAAATACTTAAAGAGGGCTATCATGTCCCCTCTCAACCTTCTTTTCTCCAGGCTGAACATTCCCAAGTCCCTCAACCTATCTTCATAGGGCTTGGTCCCTTGGCCCCAGATCATCTTCGTCACTCTCCTCTGTACCCTTTCAATTTTATCGACGTCCTTCTTGAAGTGAGGCCTCCAGAACTGCAGTTCTAAGAGAACTGTGACTGGCCCAAGGTCACCCTGCTGGCTGCATGTGGAGGAGCAGAGAATCAGACCTGGCTCTCCAGATTACACTCTGCCACTCTTAACTACTGCATCATGCTGAAGAAAGTCAGAATGGCTGAGGTAGTTCTATGGTCATATGATTTGCATGGGCTCTCCCCAACTATTGACCAGAAGACTATCCCCAAGTATTTAAAGGATTTAACCTACTCTGTGTCTTTAAATCTGCCATCTATGTTTTTCATGCCTTTTGGTAAAGGTGTGGGTTTTAGGGTTTTTTTGTAATTTATTTACACAGTAAAGGCTTGGAGTGCTGTCCTCAGGCCTGTTTGGGAGTGAGATAAAATTACTGTACCATCTGCATATGTAATAAGGCAGAAATCACTCTATGTGCTATTTTAGGAGAGTGGACATTTGGGTTTGATAAATCCTGCACCATGGAATTGATATATACGTTGAAAAGCCAGCATACATCCCTGTTTTACTACTTTTGCCAGTAGAACCCTATCAGATAGGTGACTGGGAGGGATGCATCTTACTCTAAGTAAACTAATTTCATGTAGCATGTGAATAAGTACATTTAGCATTCTTAGGCTTAGTCTGTACTCTGTGTCATTTTGGTACACTGGTTAAGAGCAGCAGCCTCTAATCTAGACAGCTGGGTTTGATTCCCCACTCCTCCACAAGTAACCAGCCTTGGTAACCTTTAGACTAGTCACAGTCCTGTTAAAGCTGTTATTACAGAAGTTCTGTCAGAGCTCTCTCAGCCCCACCTACCTCACAGGGTATCTGTTGTGGGAGAGGAAAGGAAGGTGATTGTAAGACACTTTGTGACTCCTTCAGGCAGTGAAAAGCAAGATATAAAAAAACAACTACTCTTCTTCATGCTATCAAAGGCTGCTTTAAAATCAACAGAGTTTCACATTGTAAGAAACATTTGCTGCTCATCTAAGCCATAAATGTGCTGTGCTAGAGGGAAAGCATGTAAAATAGTTCAACAGGAATACTGGTGCAATTGTACAGTCCAACTAAGACAGCCACTGTGTAGCTAGTTGGAACTCTCCTTAAAATAACAGCTGCAGAGAAACTGAACCAATGTATTAATAGCCCACCAAATCCCTTTCAGTTCCATCATTTTTTTCTGAAATCCAATTAATGTTTTATTAGATCCAGGGTACCAGAATTTGGAGTAGTTACAGGCAGCTTTTATGTAAGTTGGCTAAGTAAGCTGTTTTGAAGACTCCGAGAGGACTTGTGTTCCTTTCTTTGTCTGTTCTGAACAAAACTGAAGAATTCCATCATATTCCTAACTAATTGATTCATCTAACAACAACCATGGCTTCATTCCTTGCAGTTCTCCATATAACCCATGTGTCGCTTACCAAGAAGATCCTGTCTAAATGAGAGATTGATACTTGTAAATTGCAGATTTCAGATGGCCTCTTACTGTACCATCTGCATATGTAGTGTAGTAGTATAGCAGCATATGGTGTAATGGTTAGGAGAGAGGACTTCTAATCTGTCGAGTTGGGTTCGAGTCCGCACTCCCCCACATGCAGCCAGCTGGGTGACCTTGGGCTCACCACAGCACTGAGAAAGCTGTTCTGACTGAGCAGTAATATCAGGGCTCTCAGCCTCACCTACTTCACAGGATGTCTGTTGTGGGGAGAAAGGAAGGTAAATGTAAGCCACTTTGAGACTCCTTTAGGTAGAAAAGAATAGCAGCATATAAGAACCAACTCTTCTTCTTCTTAACTATTGTGCTAAAGTAGGCAGTATGCACTCTTTCCTGGGTTGTGTTTGTGTCTTTTGTACAGAAGAGAGTGGATGGAATATGTAATGCTATTATGCAGTCATTGGTGTGTGTCATCCTTGAATAACAGGGCCATCACAGGGATAGATGTTGTGATTGTGGTGGCTGGGAGTAGAGTTAAAAAGACTATGGGAGTAGCAGCTATCACTACGCTACCTTTTTCTCTAATTACACTGTGTTCTTGAAGTTGCTGGTGGGAGCTCTGTCAGAGAATGTGTGAGTGCAAAGGGTCCCAAGTAGAGAGCTCCTGTAGCTGATGATAGGAAGACCTTTCTTTTCTGGGGAGCAACTGCCAGTACAAAGTTACATGGCTCTCGCCGCGTCAGGTCACCGGGCAGGGAGCCCCCGCCAGCCGCGCTCTGTGCGGCTGCTGGGGGCTCCCTTGCGGGGGGCCTGACGCATCGGAGGCAAAGGAGCAACTGTGAGCCAGGCTGCGCGCGGCTCGCAGTTGCTGGGGCTGGGAATCGGAGGGACCAATTGGCAGGCGCTGCGTGCCTGCCAATTGGTCCCTCCGATTGTCTGTCCGGAGGAAGGGTCCAATCCGGACCCTTCCTCATCCCGCCCCAGAACCCCTTACCCTTTTATTTAGTCTGTGGCGCCCGCGGCGCCACGGGCAGTGTTAAGATTTGGATGAGGGATTAGAGGGGATACTTATTGAATATGCAGACGATACTAAACTGAGAGGGGTAGCAAACACAACTGAAGACAGCAACAGAATAGAGGATGATCTTGATAGGCTTGAGAACTGGGCTAAATTAAATATAATGAAATTCAGTAGGGACAAATGTAAAGTTTTGCATTTAGATAGGATAACCCATTAATACCAATATAGGATGGGGGCCTCTTGTGGCGCAGAGTGGTAAGGCAGCCATCTGAAAACTTTGCCCATGAGGCTGGGAGTTCAATCCCAGCAGCCGGCTCAAGGTTGACTCAGCCTTCCATCCTTCCGAGGTCAGTAAAATGAGTACCCAGCTTGCTGGGGGGTAAACGGTAATGACTGAGGAAGGCACTGGCAAACCACCCTGTATTGAGTCTGCCATGAAAACGCTGGGGGGCGTCACCCCAAGGGTCAGACATGACTCAGTTCTTGCACAGGGGATACCTTTACCTTTAGGATGGGGGAGAGTTGTCTTGGCAGTAGTATGTGCAAAAAAAGATCTAGGAATCTTAGTGGACCATTCATTGAACATGAGTCAGCAGTGTGACTCGATAGCTAAAAAGGCAAATGGGATTTTGGGCTGAATCAAATGGAGTATCGTGTCAAGATCACGGGAGGTGATAGTACCGCTTTACTCTGCTCTGGTTCGGCCTCACTAGGAGTACTGTGTTCAGTTTTGGGCACCACAGTTGAAGGGAGATGTAGACAAACTGGACTGTGTCCAGAGGAGGGCAAGAAAGATGGTGAGGGGTTTGAAGACCAAGACATATGAAGAAAGGTTGGGGGAGCCTTGTCTGTTTAGCCTGGAGAGGGGATCTGATAACCATCTTCAAGTATTTAAATGGCTGCCATATCAAGGATGGAGCAGAGTTGTTCTATCTTGCCCCAGAAGGACAAACCAGAACCAATGGGATGAAATGAATTCAAAGGAAATTCTGTCTAGTGCAGGGGGTTGGACTAGATGACCCAAGAGGTCCCTTCCAAATTTATGATTCTGTGATCTAGCACATCCCTTGTTAGGTGACTGAGAGAGATAGCGTGGATTTTACCATATTGGGATTAATGCTATTTCTAGGGTTGGGTTTTATAGGGATATTTTTTATGTAACCAGCCTTGAGTCCCAGGAGGAAGGCAGGCTATAAATTTAATAAATAAATAATAATAGTTAATCAATTTGAGCAAGCCAAGGAGGCCACTGTGCAGATTCATAGGGATATTGACATTCCAGGAGATGTACTGCCAAACACGCTGCAGCCAGCACAGGAATAAAAATAGGGTTTTGTACCAAGCCAGCACCTTGATGTTTGTAGCTGATCTATTTCCATTGGGCTGCGTGTGTTTTATATGCACTGTACAAAGAAGTATTATGGGAAGGAATCAACAAGGTGGCATTTCTACAGTTAATTCTGAAAGTCTTTTTTTAACTCAAAGTCTACATGATTTTATTGTATCATATTAATGTAGAGAAATGTTTGTATGAACAATGTCTAGGAAATGAGGGAAGAGGTTCTGTTGGCTCTCCTTTAATTTAGAACTTGGTAATTTGGAGAAAAAAAACAGGCAATATATAGAACAGGAGTACAGTCTGGGAACAGTGTTTCTGCAGAATGGTGGCAAGCCCTGACCTGCCCTGTACTTTGCTTGCTTCAGGTTCCTCTATAACATGTTTCATACGATGAGAGGAAATGATTGTTTGACATTTGTACACATTAACAATGCAATCCTATGCAGTTACTCCAGTCTATTTCCATTATTCGATTCAGTCATTAGACCAGGCTGGTCTAACTCTTCATAAGGATCCACTGCAAATTGTGTAACAATGTAAGCTAGCAAGAAGATATATTGAGCAACTTGTTTCCATATGTACATGTCTTCAGAAACTTTTTTCCCCTTGTTTCTTGTTTTAAAAGTTGTTACTTTTGTACTTCATTTACACCCTGCTTTTTCCCAATGGGGACCCAAAGCAGCTTTGATTTTTCTGCCACGTTATCCTACAGCACCCCTGTGAGGTGGGTTTGGTTGAGAGTGTGTGATTGGCCCAAGGTCATCCAATGAGCTGTCCTAGCGGATTCCCTGAGTTTTGAGCCTGGGTCTTCCAGACTCTTGTCCAGCATTCTAACTAGTGTACTGCCCCTTTGGTTTGTTTAGACAGAATGTATCAAAAAAATTAAACAATTTTAACAGTATAAGATCCTTCCTGATGAAATTTTTTAAAAATGTAAGACAAAAAGCAAGCCATACTGGTGTGAATAAGTCACTTCCTGAAGGGCTACAAATGTTGCAGCGTTCCATAGAACCTCTTGGATCATGCTGGCTGGTGGGTTTTGCTCTCACTGTTGTTGGAAGATGCAAGATCTGTAGTGCACATGATTCAAAAGCATATGAAGAATATCCTTGGGCTGATCCTGCGTTGAGCAGGGGGTTGGACTAGATGGCCTGTATAGCCCCTTCCAACTCTATGATTCTACAAAAGAGTGAGTGAATGCAGAACAATACTTAGAGAAACTGCTAGGCCTCTCTCTTTCCTCTTTCTATACAAAGTTAGTTTTGGTTCTTAATAAAACTATTTTATTCTTTTAAGCAGCTTGGTGCTCCGTTCCTCCTTACAGATTTAAGCTCTGCCAGTGACTACAACATTATCTCCTATGACAGAATTTTATTTTCTCCTTATGAACAATCAGCCACAGAATATCTATACAAGAGAATGTGAACTTGAGTACTTGAGGGCAGGATTGGAGTGTTCTGACAAAACAAATTAACATTGACAATGATTATGTTAGCCATTCAGTTGTGCCTGTCTCTTGGTGATCATATGGCTCAGTTGTCTCCATGTCTTTTGATCCTGCACTGCTTCTTTTAGTTGTATAATGCTATGGCCAGTGTCCATTTTGGTCATGTCTAATCACAGTGTTCTTTGTTGGCCTGGTTTCCTTTTACCACTGACCAATCCTAGCATAATTGCTTTCTCCATTGAGTTGGATCACATGATAAGTGAGCTGGAATTTCGAGGTTTTGCTTTCCAGTGATATATCAGGCTTTATCTGTTGTAGTGTCTCCTTGTTTGTGACTTTTGCTGTCCATGGAATCCACGGAAGCCTTTGCCAGCACCAGAGTTCAAATTAATCAATTCTCCTCTTGTCCAGTTTTTTCATCATCCAACTTTCATAGTATAAATGGTTATTGGAAATATGACAGATTGGACTAATCTACACTTGGTAGACTGGCTTATGTCCCTGGTTTTCCAGGATTGATTCAAGCTAATAATTGCTGAATGTCCCAGAGGAATTAGAGGCTTCATTTCCATACTGCAATCACCACTCAGATCCATTTGTGATCCAAGAAAAAATGAATTCTTGAACACATTCATGCTCTTCACCTTCAGTTGTTATTGTGACAAATGAGAACTGGATGAACAAATGGTTAAATGGTGTTTGTCTTAACACAAGCATTTATACAAATAGCTATGGGCCAAGCCAACCACCCTATCAGATTCATACATAACTCACAGCCAATCATCAGTCATGGACCTCCTAGTGGGCAGTCATGGAGCTGGCCTGGGAATTTCAAACACTATATCAAACCTTGTACATACCCCAGGTGTGTGTGAGTGTGTGTGTTGTACTGATCCCTCCACACCCGGCATCCTGTCCACCCCTGATGTCATCAACCCTGTATCTTGGCTGCTTGGATCCAAGAAAGGTGCTATATCTTGAACTTGTCTCCCTGCAGAACTGGAGTTGGAGTTGTATGTATGTTTTTACTTCTGTGTGTTTTGAATGCACCCTGATAATTTCCCCAAATAAATCCCCTGAGTGTAAGCTTAATCGTCTTCTTCATTTAAGAAGGGTTTCTTCCAGGAAACGGACCCCATAAAATTGGTAGTAAAGATCCTATGTTACCCAGCCTCTTGCTATATTCATGGTTCCCCAGCAATTTGGGTAACACCATGACGGGCAGGAGAGAAACTACAAATTGCAGGGTGACAACCACAGAGACCTCAGGGACATGCAAGCAGAGGGATGGGGAAGGATGACAATGCATAGCCATACCCATGGCACATATTTCACCCCCCTAGAGGTACAGGCCCATGCTAAAAAGACCAGGGGCAGCAGCACACCATGGGGGGAATAGGCTCCACCACCCTGCCCATTTGAAAGTGACCCCAAGCAGGCCCACTCAGGAGTATGATCCATGTGAAAGCAATGGGGACAACCCACAGGAAAGTGGCTTAGGGAAAACAAAAGGAACATGTGGCTACCAATCACTGGTGGGAGGACCACCTGTCACTACTGACATGGTGCAAAGGCCATTTGAAGATTATTCATCATGCAGTCCCAAATCCTGCTGCCTGTGGAGCAGGATGAATGATGTATCCCATCCGCCTATCAATGTCCCCAGCAACCACCACCAGCTACTCAAGATGCCCAGTGGCCACCCACTGAGCCTCTATTAGGCCCTCCATGCACAGCTGCCTCTGGGTCATAGCATCTCTCAAGTCATGCCAACTTTTCAGCTGTTTCATCTGGATGGCTGATCATATGGACAAGAGGGAAGGGGAGGTGCTGTGCTGTCCATAGGTGCCCCACTCAAGCACACAGTGGCTCAAAAGCCCCAGCTCCACCTGTGGCCTGCATTCACTGCAACATCTGGAGCCAGGCCAGGGTGTACCATGAACCCAGCAACCTTCACCTATCCCCTGTGGTCTCCACTCAAGTACACAGATGTGGAATGCAATCATTGCAATGCCTCAGTCTCAGAGGTGCACCATAGCTATGAGACCATACACTTACTAGATAGGATCTCAGTACTGCAACTACCCATCACCACATGCAGCATGGTCTGAGTAATGGGTAGATCCCCCAATTTTAGGAGGATGCCCTGGGCACATGCTAGCAATCTGGCCCAAAGTAGTTGTTTTAACTCTTCATGGCAAGCTTCTTCATCTGGGCAACTGGGTAGAGCTCCACAGCCGTGCACCATAAGGCATGGCAACAAGCAGTAGTGGAACTCCTCCTGGTGGTGGCAAGAGCCACTCTGAGATGTACCACCACCAGCCCACACAGCAGCATCTTCTCCATCTTGGTGCAGTTGGGCTGGTGGTTGGCATTGCCACCTACATGGCTCAGCACAATCATGACAACATGTATCTGAGGAACACAAGGGTGGGGCTATGCACAATGGTACACTGGCCTATTGAGTACAGCTCCATACCCACCAGTCACAGGATGGGTGTGGAGCATCAGCAGGGTACTTATTGGGCATAGCCCATCCAGGAATGGTAGTAGGTTACTGGGCAAGATCTGTGGAGAGGGGAGAATGGTTGTGTGCCCTGGGGTGCAGGGGCCACCTATACAAACTGTCCCTTCCCTCTTTGCAGCCACTGGACAGCCTATACCCATATGGTGGCCCTTTGTCCCACAACCCTGCCAAGGTTATGACTGATCCATCTCCTGCCTTTGCTGTATGTGTGGGTGACCCAGCAATGTGCAGGAGATGGAGTGTCAAGCAGTACCATGAGTGCATGAACACCCTGCATCTCTCCAACAGTACCGGCCTGGAGTTGTCCTGTCTTCCAAGCCCTCTGAACTCGGCCTGGCACTGCAGGATGAAGCATCTCCCCCTGGGGCCCTTCCCCTCCTGCTATCCTTTCACTTCTTCCTTGCAGGCTGATTATTACCAAAATACCAGAGATATCTTAGTCCCAGGCCAACTGCTACCTCTACAACTTTCTGGATGCCACGGAGGAGTCCAAACTGACCTATTTGGCCAGGACTGCTGCAAGCTTGCCAAACATCATGATGGCCATTAACTGCCTTAGAATTTACCTACCAACTGTGGAGGTTCAAGGATCAACATTCACATGATGAACGGACTTTCTTATTGAAGCTTTCATTTAGCTTAAATTCGCAGGTTAGAGGTGACTTTTCCTGGAAAACATTTTCACCATGTCTGGTCTCAATGACTTGCTGATTGCCTGGCTAGGGGGAAAGGGTGGGTTGTGGGTCAAATTCCATGCCAGGGGGTCCTGCTGGGTGAAGGAGTTGTGTTTTTCTCCATCATAGATCACCAGGGCTGCCGTCTGCTGCCATATTTTTCATGCCATATGTCAGGGACAAGCCAACAAATAGTGCTGTCTACAGCCAGGCTCATTGTCTGATCCATATGATCATCATATAGGTGTTCAGCCAACTGAAGATGTGCTCCCCTGGCTCCCCTTTCCCTCCCATCGACAGCCATGGCCAACCCCAGGGATGGACCAAGCAGGTGACATCTTCACTTCTGGTACCCAGCTCCCGACGCCAGGAGAAGCTGTACTCAGATAGTGAGCATAGGTTGAGGTCATTTTGGACCCTGAGAGTTTCATGAGGTTGGTATAGACTGCTAGAGCAAGCAGAGCCTGATGAGATCATGTCAGATTTGGGCTCCTTCATTCTCATCAGCTTGTCCTTGGTGGGGACCACCAGCACAGCCAAGGCATCAACAATTAGTATTGCAGTCCTGTGATAGCTGCCCCTGGCCAGGTTCACTCTGTAGATGGTGACTGTCTTCAGCACAAGCTCCAGATGGGGGTGTAGGCTGCCCTGGGATCTACTGTGATGGCTGTATCCTGCCAACCAGCTGGGATACAGGTGTGAGATTGCCCAGTTCTGCTCCTAGCCACATAACAATCAAGGCCTTTCTGGTAGTTTACCACCATGTGGACGCCTGGCTAGACCAGGCAGTGACCATCCTATGTGGCAACTCCAGTGGGACATGGGGTGCAATCTGTGCAGCCTACTGGTAGACATTGTGGGATTGTCATCTGGGGGTACTTACAGCAGCTTGCTGGGGCCATTGGCCAGCTGTGGCCTTGAAGGCACCACTGGTCAAGGGACACTATGGGGCATAGAAGCTGGCTTGGAGGAGGGCTCCTGACCTATTCCTGAGTACTCCCCCTTCTTGTATATTTTGGGTGTTCACTGTAGGCATTTAATGTTGCACTATTCTTATTAAAGAAGGACAGCAGAGGTCTGCTAGCCCTCCAGTCCATAGTTGGTTTCTCACCTACCATGTCAGTAAGTTATGTTCTCATATGGTATGTCCATCAGCCAAATATGTGCGAACTACCATGATGCTAAAACCCACAGTTGCAGAGCTGACTGGTATAGTCCTCCTGGGTGGCATGACTTTCCATCTTGACTGCCCACACACAGACTGAGAGGTCTGCCACAGACTTGCCTGCCCACATACAGCTTTGGCACAGCTGGTCTGGAGCTATGGGCTGGGTTGTCATCAATATGTGGATAACACCCAGCTCTATCTCCTCATGGATGGCTGCCCAGATTCTTCTCACCCTCCCGCCAGATACATTTGCTAGTTGTTTGGAGGCCATTGCTGGATGGGTAGAGCAGAATCATCTGAAACTCATCCCTGCCAAGATGGAGATCCTGTGGCTGGGCGGGAAGGTGACAAGTCAGGAAGTGTTTCTACCCACCTTCACTGGGGAGCAGTTTAACATCTCATCCTCAGCCAGAAATTTGTGGGTGGTTTTATTTGGATTGAGTGGGGGTTTAATGGGATTTTAATGGGGCATCTCTTACCCACCACGAGTCTTCGGAGAGTGGTGGGATAAAATGCAATAAATAAATTATAAATCAATAAATGATATTGCTGCCATTTTCCATGCTGGAGGGGACACCAATCATCCAGGTTCCATTTGATGGTGGGCATGGTGCTTATCAGCTTCCTGTGGTTCTTGGGGGCACCAAGGGTTCAGCAGCTGTGTGATGGTGTCTTTTTCAGATGTCAAAGGTTTTGCTGGAATAACTTGGTCCCAGGGGCAGCACAGGATGCTGACAAACTGCTGTCCTGCCCAATCAGGAGATTTTGGCAATTGGCCACTGTGCTGATGTATTGCCAGGTTAAAGGTAAAGGTAAATGTATCCCTTGTGCTAGCACCGGGTCATGTCTGACCCTTCAGGTGACGCCCTCTAGCATTTTCATGGCAGACTCAATACTTCCCCAGTCATCACCGTTTACCCCCCAGCAAGCTTGGTACTCATTTTACCGACCTCGGAAGGATGGAAGGCTGAGTCAACCTTGAGCCAGCTGCTGGGATTGAACTCCCAGCCTCATGGGCAGAGCTTTCAGACTGCATGTCTGCTGCCTTACCACTCTGTGCCACAAGAGGCTCATTCATTGCAGGTTACACCTGGGTATATCCAAAATATGTCAGTGTGCTGGTCAGTTGGCTCTCTCCCCTCTCCCAAGATTGCATTCATGTTCTACCAGTAAATTTGCAAATACACCCAATACTAAAGTGAGAAAGAAGCTGCAAACTGCTTCACTGTGCTCTCATAGCACATTTCATTAATTTACAAAGGTGCTTTCTTTATGTTACCCGGTTCCCCAGTTCTCCCAGTTTCCCAGTTTTTCCAAAAGGCAAATTAGATCAAATGAAGGCTGAGAAGACAAGGTTCAATGGAAAAGACAATCATGCTAGGAACAGTTGAGTTCAGTACCCATTAAAGTTGATGGGCAATAGTTTAAGAACAGAAGCAGCCTTTTAAAGGCAATTTTACACCCACCTAATCACTCAGTGGACTTAAAAGGGTAAATTAATTATTTAATGGTATGTCTCATACTGTTGTTTATACTATTTATTGTATTACAGAATCGGATGTTTGATTAATGATAATCATGTTATGATTTTGGAGACTGTACAGTTTATCACTTTCTGAGAAGTAATATACTGTTGGTGAAGGGTGAAGATTAATGTTTAAACACTGGTGCATTTGCTGACTAAACCTGTCCATTTGATTTGGCCAGTTTGCATGAACAACTTTTCCTATTAACAAATAAATGAATTTGGTACAAGTCAAAAACTCTCTATTAAATAAAAATAGTACACAATCTTTCAATGTTCTTTGCCTAAAAATAGTGTTTTACATCGGCACACATCCTGAAGCACTTACACGAGACAACTCTGAGGTTTGCTTTACTACAATTAATGAAATAAGCCACTGGAGGGCACTGCAATGCTGCTCGAATATGTTAAATAGTCCCTGTGGAAAGAGCCCAAGTTTTTTTATTATTATTATTCTGTTGCCTTTACAGGTGAATATTAGATTTAGCCCAACTTTGATGAAAAACAACTCTAAGGTATTTATTGAAATAATTTTTGCCACACAAACCTTTTTTTTTTTTTTACTAACAACACAATGAATTATATCTCAACTCTATTACAGCTTGTTGTATCAATGCCCTTAATAGGAAATTAACCCACTAAATTACATTAACACAGAAGTTGTATTCAGCGCCTCTCCCTTCCCCATCATATGCTAAGCACCTATGGAAGGATATCCTTTTGATTTATTTTTTAGAACTGGAGCATTGTTTTGTTAATTATACCATTTGTCTTACATTTTATGTCGTTATACTT
Organism: Paroedura picta; assembly: GCF_049243985.1. Lineage (NCBI taxonomy): Eukaryota > Metazoa > Chordata > Lepidosauria > Squamata > Gekkonidae > Paroedura > Paroedura picta. The sequence continues at coordinate 146,783,389 of NC_135370.1, read as the reverse complement.
GCCTATTCTTTTGCCATTTAAGAGTTTAGGGATGAAAACACAGAAAATGTGGAGTGAGATTCAAGCCCAGTAGCACCTTGGACACCAACCAGGTTTCGGGAGTAGAAGCCTCTAGGAGCCCAAGTTCTCTTTGTCTTATGTACTGAAAGGAGCTTTGAAAATGAGATCTGTGTTGCCAGTGCATTTTGGCTTTGACTCTCAGATCATTCACAGATTACAAGCAAAGAGTTTACATTATTTTATTTTTTTGATTTATTTATATTTATACTTGTTGACCGCCACTCCCAGTACTAGCTGGCTTGTGGCAGTTTACATAAAAATCTTTTAAAAACCCATATAAAAACAATATACACAACGATCCAGATGGCAGCAAAACTTCTGTCTGCAGGACGTCCCCACTCTCACCCCAACCCACATTCACATAGCCCCCAGCCTTCCAGGGGGTGCTTCCAGTATAACTGGCTGAACAGGCCTACCACTAAAATACTAAGGATAACAATCAAAATAAAACTAATAGCAGCAGTGTTAATGGGGGGCGGGGCGACAGACCACTGGAGTTTGAATTTGGGAGGGGGAAATTTTGGTAGAGGCTGGTGATAGACTGACAGGGTGTTTGGCAAATTTGATTGGATTAAAATAATTTTTAAAAGTCTAGTTTAGGTCGTGGTAGAAATTGACCTAGTTAATGTCCTGTTTCTCTGGGCAAGGCAGGATGCCTGCTTTAAACCTGAATGCTATTGATTATCACTCTGGGAGGGAATGTCGGGTGGAGTTAGAAAAATAATTGCCAGGCATTCTAGGTCGGCTCTTGACATTAGGTGTCTTGGGACTTTCCTGGGCTTGGTTAGCATTTTATTTCACCTGTTTGTATAGCTAGTTTTAAAGTCCTTTTTGATGTCAGAAAATATATTTCCCAAATGGGGAAGTGGCCATTTCCCCCTTTCTAATGTATCAGAGCTATAAGATGCCAGTGGTGGGTGCCTCCAGGATGGTTTATCCCCAAGGTTACTTCTGGGCAACAATACTCCCCCTCTCTGTAATCCTACTCGAAGGGCAGTATTCTAGCACACCATAAACAAGGAAAGTCAGATAGGGGTCAATTTGCTGGGAGGTATATGACTTTTAAAGGGGAGGTCTTGGATTCCCAGGCTTTACCTGACGTTCATGTCACAATGGCAACAGAAAGAGTACCTAGTAATGTGTACTCAACACACAATACTAGATACAAAATCACATTCTGGTTGGCTGCTGAACACTAAATCAAATCAGCAAATGAATAGCACCAAAGTATAAATACACATGAACCCATTGATCTTGTCCTTGAGGAGCCTTGCTGCCATCACTGCCAGTTGGTGTGCTGTCTGGAAACTGTGGTAGAGGATTAAAGCAGTCACCGCAAAGCTGGGACCTCTAAGTTACGGTGAAGCTCAATAGTGCTTCTTGAGGGTGACATCCCAAGCAGTGAGTACTCCATCAAAGCAGCATAGCCCGGATTCTGCAATAAGCTGGCTAGCCTGTGTTTGCAGTCTGCAGTTCTGCAACTCAGTCTTTAGGAAAAGATGAGGTGGAAAAACTCAAGGTCATGTGAAGTGGATATTTGAAAGACCCCCCTGTTCCAATGTAAAAGTGCCCAATTACTACAATAAAGTGCCCAATTACTACAATAATAATTTGAACTCTGTATCCTTTCCTCTGTATCCTGTATCCTTTCCTTATCTATCTATTATAAAAGCAGGTGGTTATGAGACTTTTTTTTTTTGAGGAGGCAAGATGTATGGAAAGTCCTCCCAACAGATATCCAGCAGGCTCTAGGTATGCAAATTTCCGAGGCCTGCTAATAAAATACTTAATATCCCAAGTTGATTTTTGTATATGTGAGACTTTTATGCTGGCATATTCTAATCGTTTTAATTGCGCCTCCAGTTTCTGTTATGGAAACAGCTGGACAGAAATTTTTTTTAAAAAGCAACATGAAACTTGGAAGCAGTGGGGAAGGCAGAAAGTCCAATCCTCAGTGACTACTTTATTGGCAAAAGAGAGAATCCTGCTAAAATTAGTAACAAACACAACCAAGTTGTTACAGTTGTCACTTAAAAGTCCTTAACATTCATTGAAAGGCAAACTTCCAACTCTGATCACCATAAGGGGCTCCTGTAGGTGTCTGGATTTCTTTTTCTCATAACCATTTATGCCTTGTTCATATATGCAGCTGGTGTTTTGATTCATTTGTTTCTTTTAATGGCATTCATATTATATATTATATATATACTAAGTCAATGGGCTTAGAGGAGGCTCTTCTCAACCAGGGTTTTGTGAAACCCTGGGGTTTCTTGACAGCCCCGGAAGGGTTTTCCAAATGAGTGCGAATTAATTTTTTATATATGCCCTTTTTCAAAAAGTTCTTGACCAGATTTTGAACTGCACAGGTTTAATGCACTTGGTTTATTCCCAATCAGAATTATAAGCATCACATTTTGTTGAAACTGACACACTTGGAAGGGTATAACTGTTCAGGATTACCTGGGTCCTGCACATCACCTGCACATTTTTTGTAAGTGAATTAAATTTATTTTAAAATTTGTATCCTACCAAATTAACCATCAGTGCGTGGCCAACATCCTGCAATATGAAGCACATACATCTTCACAAAAGTGTGTGGGGGGGAGTTCATCAGCAAGTAGAAATCCTATCAGCAACCTCCTCACTGCCCAAAATGCCTTTTTGAGTAAGATCTTTTGCCATCCTTCAGCAGGCTCTCTTAGACTGAGAGGAGATGAACTGAAGATGGAGATGGTGGTGGTGGGAGGCTGCACTCATGCATGTTCTGTTGGATCACGGCACTGGTGTAGTGCATGAAACAAAGAAATGAAGAGGAGACAGACTGATGCTACAGGTTACGCCTGTTAAAGTACTGCTGAACTTTGCTCAGTCTTTTGCTTTGTCACTCAAATAATAATAATAATAATAATGCAGAATATAAATTGAAATGGTCAGAGCTCAAGTCCTGTATCTCAAGTATCAAACAGTGGATTAGAGTAAATATAAATCAGTGTTGTATTCTTGGTATGAAACTATTTTACTTTAATGTCAATAAACTTAAAATTCAGACTTTTCTTATTAGAATAAATGTTTCCTCTTAAAATGCATGATAATCATAATCAAGACTAAATTTGTTCTGTTATTTATTTTCTAAATGATTGTACATGTTTAGCAGACTTTTGATTTAAATCCCTATGGATATATTGGAGACAGATGTTTAGATGACCTCATGTTTAAAGTAATGTTGTATTTGGACACCAGATTAAATTTTCCTTAAAATCTTTCCTTATAAGTGAGAATGTTGGAGTGCAGAAACTAATCAATGATTTATGTTAGAAGCATGCCACTTTATTAAATGGCATTCTTAATGTTTTGTAAGTTTTTTTTTACAGGAACCTATATGCTTCAAAACTTCTAATTATGCAACAGTTGTTTACATATGAAAATAATGTTCCTGGTTGCAGGGTAAAATGAGAACCAGATTGTTAAAGTCACTTGAATTTGAATGTAAATTTGCCATGTCATTTATACTTCCCCCCCTCCCCCACTTTGGAAAAAGGCTCCAATAAGCTTTTAATAGTACTGGTAGTAGAAGACTCTCTAATTTGAACAAACTGGCCAAACCTAACCATGTTTACTTTGAAGTAAGTCCTATTGATTTCAATGAGTTTTCCAAATAAGCTGTGATTAAAATTTCAAGTAGTCATGTAACTGACCGCTAAAGATCATAGTATTACTAGACAGGTATGTTTAAATATTTCACTACATAGCAGTTATTATAATTGGCTGGTTGAGAACACACTTCATCATATTAACTGAAAGTTAAAGTGCTAATCTTCATTTGAAATGCTTTATTTTGTCATTTTAAAACATATATGCTGAGCTTAAATTTTTTCTTGGCTGCATTTTTAGGTTTTATTTTGGTTCAATACATAGTGAAGTGGCTATACTAGGACTTTGTTGACTACATATTTCTGCAAAGTGCAATTACTTACTGTTGTCCTTTATGGTGGAACAACACCTCCCATCCCCGATTATGATGGAACCCTGTAAAAATCAACTGATTTTTGTGATTGAGTTGTTCTTTTGCAATGTTAAGTGTTCGAAGTACTGAGTAAAAAAATCCCATGATTTCACCTGCCCCCCCTAAAAACTGTGATCCAGGAAAACAAGCATGCTTTGATACTCTAGGGACAAGCAACCACACCCTCATTTCATAGAAGGATGGCCTGATAACATTTCTTATAAATAATGGGACTCATTAAAGCTGCAAAAGTTAGGAATCGGTACTATCTAAGGGAAGGGGAATCTATTCTCCCTAATGTGACAATGTGCATTTAGGCTTTGACTCAGACTGTGGGTGCTCTGAAACATACCTACTGTTATCACCAAAACTAGTTGTTGGTTTTTTGAGGGGATACAGACACACGCATTGTATGACTTAAGATACATTGGAGTTTGGCTTAAGGTGGTGAATGCATCCAAAGTCATTTGTATTACATTTGCTCGCACAATTATCATAGCTGTTATGCAATAACTACATGGCAACTATGAATGATTTTTTGTTAAAAGGGTTGGCATATAAAATTGCATACAGCTCTTATACAATTTTTACTCTTATTTTCTCATGTATGTTCTAACTTGGTTTCATGGCTATTAATTTTTATCTGTGACTTTAAAAAATATGATGTTAAGAACTTGAGGAAGCCATCACCCTCTCTTCTCCTCCACTATACTTTCCCTTCCCTGAAAGCCCTGTAGTTCCTTTTCCTCTTACCTTCTCCCCTTCCCACTCACCAAGAAATCTATCTCTCTGCCTTCAGCTTTCCCACCTACTCTTTCCCTGGTAGTTTCTACTCAGGAAGACTATTGTTTTTGTTGTCGTCATCAATGTTAACATTAATATTAATTAGATTTATTGGCTGCCTCTCCCTGGCAACAGGCTTGCGGTGGCTAATATCAGTAAAAACAGATACATACAAGGTAAATATAAAACATTTACAAACAACTATTTGTTCCTTCCTCCCAGCAGCTTCCATACCATCACCTTTTTCTGCTTCCTTTTCCTGTCTAGGTTGATGTCCAATAGGGTTGCTAACTTCTAGATGGAGCCTGGAGTTTTCCTGGAATTACAACTATCTTCAGATTGTGGAGATCAGTTCCTAGGAAGAAAGTGGCAGCTTTGGAGGGTGGGCATTATACCCCATTGAGGTCCCTCTCCACCCTATATCCCTCTCTACCCAGGCTCCATTCCCAAATGTCCAAGAATTTCCCAAGCTGAAGCTCACAACCCTAATTGAGCTCCTTGGTTGATTGGTGGGGAAAGTATCTAATTTTTAAAATTCTAAGCCTATGAATTTGGAATTATGCAACTCTGTCAAGGATTTTACTGAAAATGCTGAAAAGGACACCATTCTTTTGTTATGTCCAGACCGAGGAGACATGGCTGTGATTGACATGACTAGCCTGGTGCAGTGGTTAGGAATGTGGATTGCTAATCTGGTGAGCCAGGTTTGATTCCCTACTCCCCCACATGCAGCCATATGAGTGACCCTGGGCTTGCCACAGCACTGATAAAGCTGTTCTGATCGAGCAGTAATATCAGGGCTCTCTCAGCCTCACCTACCTCACAGGGTGACTGTTGTGGGGAGAGGGAAGGAAAGGCGATTGTAAGCTGCTTTGAGACTCCTGGTAGAGAAAAGCGGCATATAAGAACCAACTTTGCTTCTTCTTGTTCTTCTAAGGGAATGTTTGGATTCACAGTCAAAAAACCTGCTATACATGTAAGAGATTGTTTTGTTTTGTTTTTTGTTTCAAATAGTTTAGAAGATACTATTCATTAAAATTTACTTACTTTTAGAAACCAGAAAGCTTATTCATTTAAAACCTATCCTGCTTTATGTCCTCAAGCTCAAGACAGTTAACAATGCAGCAAGCAGGTTGCAAAGACAAATCATAACAGTCCAAATCAACAAATTAAAACAGAGATTAGAATACACACAGCACAAATTTTAAAACGTACAAGAATTAAAACTACACATGATAGTGAACACCCATAACCTTAGGACAAACACAGACAAATCTGCTGAAATAATTTATCCTCCATCCATAGGGCTTCCATGTGTTTTCTGAGGCTGGAACATCTCCTGCCCTCAGTGGGCCATGGCCAGCAAGGAGCAGTGGCCCTTGCCATTGGTGACAGCATACTATCACTTCCATGAAACCAAGGAAGTGATATTAGTCCTCCCTAGCAATCGCTGGAAATCCTATTCTGGTGATTCCTAGAGAAGAGTGATATCAGTTCTGGGATTTCCTGGAAGTAACAGAATGGTGTCACTGCCCCCCCCCCCAGTACCACCCTATTTGCTGAGCCTGGTAATCCTATAGCAGCCTTACATTCTATTGTTTGTTGTCTGCAGTGTTTAGCATACTGCGTCACAGGAGTATTCCATATCTGTGAAATTTCTAGATGAGTGTGTGTGCGTGTATATAGATATAGATATTGTTATTGTTATGTGCGAAGTCGTGTCCGACCCATCGCGACCCCATGGACAATGATCCTCCAGGCCTTCCTGTCCTCTACCATTCCCCAGAGTCCATTTAAGCTTGCACCTACTGCTTCAGTGACTCCATCCAGCCACCTCATTCTCTGTCGTCCCCTTCTTCTTTTGCCCTCAATCGCTCCCAGCATTAGGCTCTTCTCCAGGGAGTCCTTCTTTCTCATGAGGTGGCCAAAGTATTTGAGTTTCATCTTCAGGATCTGGTCTTCTAAAGAGCAGTCAGGGCTGATCTCCTCTAGGACTGACCGGTTTGTTCGCCTTGCAGTCCAAGGGACTCGCAAGAGTCTTCTCCAGCACCAGAGTTCAAAAGCCTCAATTCTTTGACGCTCAGCCTTCCTTATGGTCCAACTTTCGCAGCCATACATTGCAACTGGGAATACCATAGCCTTGACTAAACGCACTTTTGTTGGCAAGGTGATGTCTCTGCTTTTTAGGATGCTGTCTAGATTTGCCATAGCTTTCCTCCCCAGGAGCAAGCGTCTTTTAATTTCTTTGCTGCAGTCCCCATCTGCAGTGATCTTGGAGCCCAGGAAATATATAGATATAGATAGATGCAGATTTTTCTGGTGGGAGAGCCCATCTTCTCTTTGCTATATGTTATTTATGTAGTCTTCTAAACAGGAAATTGGTCCTTTTTTAAATAGAGGCTTTTCCATTCTTGATTGTAGTTCAGTCACATTTTATTGACTCTTCTACCAACATAACAGCACCATGTAAATTTGGCAGACCTTTTCAACAAGATTTATAATCATTAAACTACTGAGTCCCAAATGCATAATCGTCCGCTGTTGCAATATGGTGTAGTCTTTGTAAATTGTTGAGGCTATTAATATACTTTTGTGTCTGTGTGTATTCTATTTGTCTATCTACCTATCTCTCTCCCCCCCCCCCAAAGAATTACTTTCAAATACTTGAGTTATATGTTAGTGTGTGCATTATTGGTTTAATCTTCCTTGACCTCTGCTGAGTGAGTTCAATTGGCTTATGCCAATTGGAAATGCAAAAGGGTTCAAGAGTTGAATTTAGCTAGAATTTATGTATTTTATAGCAATTGATTCCAGCGGGGCCAAGTATGGTTGTTCCAGCTTTGCTGTTTTGTGAATCATGGTGATGTACTTTGATTTCATAGTGTTCTGGGATAAATTTAATATGTTTTTTTGAAAGCAAAATTCTTCACAGCTGTAGTTTCTCACTGTACATATTAATCCTTAACTTTAAAAATGAGAACATGTTCTTTTTATTGGAAGGATATGTTCTTGCAGCTTTGAAATGTATCACTTTAAAAAGCTTCCAATGAAGAGAGCTTGACTTCGAAAGCAATATCAGATCATGAGTAAGATTACCTATAACGTTGAATATTTTAGAAATGCCGAGAGATGCCAACAGTATATATGATTAATGCATTGCATATTTGTAAAATGGCATACTATTTTAGAGCTAGACATTTCTCTTGAACTTTCCAAGGGCATCAAACTGGAGTTGCAAGAGCATAGCCCCAAGTGATTATGTGAACAGTTTATGTTACTGCCAAAATGTGCTTATTTTACCTTGCAAGTGAAATTTTTGACACTTACAACATTCTGAAGAAGTATGTAGGCCTGAAATAACATGCGTATGATTATGTTTTTGTTCAGTTTATACTATCTATTTGTTCCTCTGGTGGCTGTTTATAGGTGCAGGTGTTTCTTCAGCATACGTCCCTGAATAATATTAAATTGAAACTTAACAGGTGATACCTTATTCTTATTCTGTTTCTATTATCGTAGAGTTTTTTTTCTTTTTTCAGCTGAAATGTCCCTGCCTTAGTGCAAAAGGGAATAAAAATTATTTCAGATACTTCGGTATGTCTATTTTGGTCGTGTTTTTTTCTCCCTTCTAGCCTAAGTACAATTTGATTCAAGCATGCTCACCTGTAATTCCTTTGTACAGAGGAAGTGGATGAAAAATAACTGAAAATGAACCGGCTCTCAAAAGAGAGAGCCAGCTTGGTGTTATGGTTAGGGGTGCTGACTTCTAATCTGGCAAGCCCGGTTTGATTCTCCACTCCCCAACATGCAGCCAGCTTGGTGACCTTGGGCTCACCATAGCAATGATGATTCTGTTCTGACTGAGCAGTAATATCAGGCCTCTCTCAGCCTCACCCACCTCACAGGGAGTCTGTTGTGGGGAGAGGAAAGGGAAGGTTATTGTAAGCTGCTTTGAGACTTCTTCTGGTAGAGAAAAGCAGCCTATAAGAACCAACTCTTTTTCTTCAAAAGCTAATACCCCCAAATTCTTGTTGGTCTTTAAGGCGCTACTGGACTTAAACCTTAGCTGTTCTTTATATTGGAATGAGTTGATGTTTGATAGAGTGAAATAGATCAGTACATCCAGTCTGTTTTTTAAATCATCGAACATTCCACACTTGATTTTTTTTAAGAACATGAAGTTGATTGCCATAGTTTTGGTATAGGGTAGCCAGGTAATGCCTAGACCAGTGGGAGTCTGGGGGGAGGGGGGTAGCAGTGTCATCAGTGATGACTGGATGGCACGTCAGGGGAAAACCAAAAAGTTATGTCAGTCTTTTCTAAGACATGCTGGAAGCTATTGATTGCAGTTTCTATAGATGTATTATTTATATGGATCAATTGACCGAATAAACATTCTGTCTGTCTGTCTGTCTGTCTGTGACATGCTGGAAGCTATGCTAAAACTCTAGAGTTTCCAGTAGTTCCTAGAGAGGCATGATGTCCCTCCCATATTTCCCCCCAGAAGTGATGTCACTGATGGCAATTATTTAATTGTTTCAATCCAACTGGACGCAGGAATGTCAGTGGGCAACATCTACTGGGGGTAGAAGATATATGGCAACACCGCTTTGATAGAGCATATTTTGTCACGCCTCTGTTAATTTCGTATGAGAAGGCATGCTAGTGGTTTCCTCCCAGTGTGATTCATTATATTTTAAAACTGCAATGCTCTCCTAGCTTGCACTTTTACATACTTTAGCAAAGTGGTTTAGGTAATTCTGTCTTTGAAGATGGTCCGAAAACTTGAATAAGTTCAGACTGCAGCAGCCACAATGCAAATGTGGGAGCAAAAACCCCGCAATCCTTGCAGCCCCAGAGTTGAGGAAAGCCGGCTGGCTGAGCACTCAAAACGGATCCAGGAAATACTGAACTAGGCTGGCTGAAGACAGTAGGTGAAGGCCCCCATGCTGGTGTTGGGGAAGTCACTGTAGGCAAGCCACCAGCCCCAGAGTTAAACCCATAAGTTGTAGCTGGAAATCATATATTTGACTATTACACTTGGGCTCATTAGTGAAAGGAATTGGTTAACTGACTACAAAAAGTGTCTATCTTTAGATGGTGGTGTGGTGTCTATTACTCATGCACTTTGTCAGTTCTTCATCACCTGGGAGTGGTTCATATTTGGTTATTTTGTTCTACAAAAGAGTGACTAGCCTGTTTGACCCCAGTTTGGAAAAACATTTTCCCACCCCTTCTCCTTTCTGTTTCTCTCTCGAACTACGTAACATTTATCCTTCTGACTCATGAACTGTCTATAACGTCCTGCCCACTGTCACCATCCCAGCTAACATTCTTGTGAGTGTTGTCTTGGGGCAGGGCATGATGACGACATGATGAGGCAGACTGGCAAACGTAACAATCTGAGGTTTTAAAAAAACTTTTGAATGCTTGTTACACCTCTTAGGGTGGGGTGGGAGGTCAACTAGAGGTTGGACAATACTGTTTCTCTTAATGAGGTGGAAAGTTTCTGTGTTAATTCTACAATTTCCTAAAAGTCTTCATCAGCGGTTGTTTGTAGGGGACTGGTGCATTCTGCAGCTGGATTATAAGAAGTTATCAAGAAGAGACACATATGGGGGGGGGGGTTAGCATGTATGCTGCCTGGAGCTCATTATATGGAAAATAATTTGTTCATTGTGAAATATTTTATTTTATTGTGAAATATTTTGATGGCTGACATCAATACCTTTCATTTTGTTCTGTGACATAATTCCTTTCATATTTCATTCTGTACAACATAATTGTCCAATACACTTTGATACATAAAAATAATCTTGTAAAAAAACACATCTCCATATCCATGTGAAGATACTTCACCTATGATTTCTTGCTCTTATTTGGTTTGTTTACTTGTCATCATTTTAATATTAGATGTCCTGTTCTTAATGCTTTTCAAGCATGTTTTTCTAGGATATCCCTCTATGCTCTATTTTTACTATTAAAGTTTTTGATTACATTTCTCTTTTAAAAGAAAATAATGAATACCAATCAGAAGCATTTAAATCCCTGGGAACATTTGTCATCACATTGTGATTGTAGTTTATGCCATTGTTGTGTAGGAAGAAAAGCAAACAACTGGATTATTGAGAAGGATGGGAACTGTACTGTTAGGACATGTAAAAATTCTTAGTGCATTGCATATTTCAACAACATTCATTTCTTTCTGTGCCTTTTAACACTTGGTAGCCTGCATCTACAGGAATGTGTACATCTCAAGGTCAAACTAGATATGATGCTGAGAATTCTGTGATCGGTGTTTTAAAGCATTTTTTCTGATTTAGCCTAATTCAGGTTAAGACCTTGGACTTGGTTCCTGACTAAAATCTTCACAAACTCAAGGACTTCCAACTGCAGAATGTAATTCCTCCACACCACAGCAGTCCAAAATGTCTCTGGGAATCCTGTCCCTTTCATTCCCCAGAACATGGTGGGTGGCCTCTTGGATTGGGAAGTGGGGAAATCATGTTCTGAAGGCTGAATTGCTTGTGCCTATGGAACTAATCTTAGTTTGAAGGGACGTTAATTTTCTTGACCTGAAGGTCCTGCAGAGCTACTACTTGACAAATGTGCAGGCCATGTGCATGTAATGTTGCCTATGTCTTTGTCTTCAAGTGGGCAAATGGCAAGGTTGCTCCTGGTTGACAGAATGGCTCAGAAGAAAGCGTCAAGACCCCTAATCTCTGTGTTCCTGATCCAAATTGGGGCCCTGTGCAGCTGCTAATGAAAAACAACAACAACACCTGGAAACTCTGTTCTTAGAACTTCCAACATCAGGTCTAGCTTGACCCTTGCATGTCTCATTTAATTGCTCTCAGCCAACATTTGAACAAAAGGCTTCCTAGTCAAAATAATGATTGCAGTGGAGCTGCACCAAAGTTGATGTGGAAGTAAATACTGTATTGGGGAGAAAAAAGAATATGCAGGACACCCTCTCCCTGTACACCCCCCAAAACACATTAGGTCAAGCCAGCAACATTTGTTTAGGGTCCCAAGCCCCAAGGAGATCAGACTGGCATCAACCAGAACCAGGACCTTCTCATCCCTGGTGGAATGCTCTTCCAAAGGAGATCATACCCCCTGACCCCGCCCGTTGCAGGAACCTCATCTCTAGGTGGTGATCGGGGTGAGGGGGGGCTGGGCAGGGCACCATGGGTGCACACACCTTGGTAGCCAGGCAGTGTCTGGCCATGTGGCTGCTGTTGGGGGCTGGTGCTGCAGGGACTGGCCCAATCTGGGTGTACCCAGCTTTGCTAGATTGGCCCATGGAGGTGGAAGTGGTGTCTGGACATCCAGCCATGGGCTGGATAGGGCCCACTCCTCCCACAGTGGCTCTTCTAAAATATTAAGAGCTGCTAATTGTTACAGATGCATTTATATATTTTACTAATAGCAAGGCCCATTCTAACAATGGACTCTAGGAAACTGGGGCATGCCCCGTGGGGAGGCCAGTGGGCAAAAGGGAAGGAAGTCAGTGGAAACGCTGAGACAGCTGGCCTATGGCTGCCCCTGCTCTATCTGAGGCTTGGTCAGAGGGGAGTTCATATTTTTGGCCCTCTGGAGGCCCTGTTTGGCATGCTAGAGCCATGGAAAGGAGGAGGAGGAAACAGAGGAGGGCAAACATCCCATCAGCATGACCAAGGCTGAAGGGAAGGCATGACATGGAATGCTCCAACCCAGTACTGACCCTCCTCCAAGTCTCCTGGCTTACCAATGGTGGCTCAGCTGCGTTGGGCCAAGAAAAGAAGCTTGAGGCCCTGGCAGGTGTTTTGCCATGAAGGAGAGCTAGAGCCCTGACCTGGAAGCCTGAGTAAGAAAGGAGGAGGAGGGCAAGGAAAAGTCACAGTTGGCCCTGAGTGGTGGACTACCTACTTCCTATTGGGCAAATACCCCCCCTCAGGGCCAAACATCTTGCATTTTAAGCAGTGCATTGTCTGTCCCACAAACCGGGTTTTATTAGGGAGAAGATTATTCTGTATGTTTTTATTGTGATATACCCCACCCTGAATCTGAAGAGAAAAGATGACTAATAATAATAAGAGGAACTGGTGGAATATGTCACAAATTAATAAAGCAAGAGGTAAGAAGAATCAGATGATTAGAACTTCTAGAATATAATTCCAAAGACTGATGAGTCTTTGCTTAAAAGATCTGTCAGATTTAAGCCACATAAATGAGGACTCATGAGAAACATGTGGTGAGGGGGCATTACCCCCCCCTCAGTTTCCTCTGCACCTTTCACTTTTTCTCTATCCTGCTACTACTTCTCTTACTCTCTCTCCCATGCTGGTCATTCTTTGTGCCCCCTACCTTATCACTCTTCCTACATTATCACTCTTACCCACCATGATTAACCCTCCCCCCCATTGTTGCCACAGCAGGGAACAATGCAGCTTCTTTCACAACCACCACCTACAGTGCCACTGTCAGTGGCTCATCTGATGCAGCTTCCGGCAGGCCTGAATGGTTATCAGCTCAGGATTCAGAAATACCCAGATATTTTGGGAATGGAGCCAGGAGTGGGCAGTTGTGTTTGGGAGGGACCTCAGTGTTGTATAATGCTATGGAGTCTACCTTCTAAAGCAGCCCTTTTCTCCAGGGGAACTGATCTCTTTAGTCTGGAGATGACCTGTAATTCCAGTGGGTCCCTAGGTCCCACCTAGAGGATGGCATCTCTACTTCTGAGGGTTCCCTCCACATTGCTGCTCTTATTGGCACATCTGGCATAGCTCAGGATGGGCCTGCCAAGGCTTCCCACCATCATTGCCACTTTTGGGTTCTTGCCAGGTATGGGTCCAAATGGGCTGAGCCTGATGGTGGCTCCCAGGATCCACTGCTGGTTCCCTCAAATATACTTATTTGATCTAAGTAGAATTTAAACCCTTGAAAGCAATTTTGGTAACATTTTACATTTTTCTGCAAACCTATGGGTCCCCCAAGTTTGCAGACCAATTGTTTTGGGCAAGTGTGGCCCCAATCCACAGATCTCCTGATGGGGATACACTTGGTGAATAGTATAAATATTAGCAGTTAATATAGTGCAATAACTAGCTCAATGAGTCAGAAATTCATAATTTGTGGCCAGAGGATGTCAATGAGGACAGATGGTTTTGAAAGAGGGTGAGACAGATTCATGATCTATCTGTGGTTATTAGCCATGGATGCTGAAAGGGGCCTCCATATCCAAAGGCAGTGAACCTCTGGTTGGCAATTTACCAGGAGATCTTATACCACTGCCTTCCCTCCCCTGCCACTGCTTGAATGAGCAATGAGTGGAATGGGGGGGGGAGGTGATGCTATTATTTTTATTTTTATTATTCGATTTATTACCCAGGACTCCCAGACTTGCTGGTTTGTGGGAGGTTACAATTAAAACCACACATAAAATCACAAAAAAAGCCCGCTTTACAAAATCCCCAGTGACAAAAGACTACTCTAATCCCCCTGCCCTCCTGTCCCATACCATAGCATAAAAAAACCCTCCCACCCAGTGCAGGGGGGGGGATGTAATAGGGAGTTAGCTTGATGGTCCAGCTACACTGAGGAGGGACCCATTGATCTAAATTGCCATGGCCTCAACCAGATACCTGGCAGAAAAGCTCCATCTTACAGGGCCAGTGGAACTGGCCCTTAGTTCTTCTGGGAGCTCATTCTACCAGGTTGAGGCCAGGACTGAAAAGGCCCTGGCCCTGGTCAAGGCAAGACACACTTTGTGTGGGCCAGGAGCCGCCAACAGATCACCACCCACAGAGCCAAGAGCCCTGCAGGGAGCATAAGCTGATAGGCAGTCCATCAGGTATGTAGGGCCCACACAGACCACGAATGGCCTTAAAGGTCAGTACCATAACCTTAAGCCAGAGGGGTTTTTTGAGGGGGGGATTCATAGGGCATTGTGATGTCAAACGGTGCTTCTCCTCCCTGTTCTCCACCCTCAGAAGACTCCCCAAAGGGTTGAAAACAAAGGCAACCACTTCTGAATACCAGTGCTAGGAGGCAATGGTGGAAGACTTTGGCTGCTATGCTCATTTCATTGGTATTCCAGGTCATCTGGTTAACCGTTTTGTGAAACAGGATGCAAACGGACTTCTGGCCCTCTGGTCTGATCCAGGAAGACACTTCTTATGGTCTACAGCACATGTGAGGCTACAAATACAATAGAAAAAAGGGGTTAAAATTGAATGAATGGAGGTTAGTAGGGCTGGCAAGCCAGAGCTAGCACCCAGTGGGAGAGCAGGACCCACCCTTATTTGCATCATGTCAATGCTGCAATGACATTTCTGGCACAAACTGGAAGTGATTTCAGCATTCCAGCATGGCTCTTTGGAACTCACCAAAACTCTGTGTTTTATCCTGTTATTGATGGTGGGGAATGGACAGTCCAGGGTGGAAGCTGGATACAATGGGAGATCTGGCCACAATAGAGGGTAGTACCAAAAGCACTCTTTGCATCGGGCACAGGTTGGTCTTGTGTTAGCAGTGGATTTCAGAGCCTGTGAAAACAGAGATTCAGTTGACTAAAATAGAGGGGGGGGGGGAATAATCCAAGAAATAGCCCTTGAAATTTTGCTATCAGATTTCCCTGTGCTGAAACACCAATTATGACTAACAGTTGCATTTGTTCAAAACATGTCTTGAATCCTTCTATGCAACAGCTCTTCCATTACTGTTAGACAGGGTAACAAAAATTATTTTAAGAAAGCAGACATATGCATGGTACAAATAACTTTTAAAAACTTTCATATAACCACTTACCTATTTATCGTATGCAATTTTTCACATTTACCTGTAACACCTTCTCTAATCCATAGTTTAAAAAGTAATTTTAAACGAAGTATGTCTTCCTTATGTTTATGGAAACGTCTACGCTTTGGTAAAAGGAACTGCATTTTTGTGCATCATGGACAGAAATTTATTGACAGAGTGCCTCTGTATGCCAATGGTATGCATATATACTCAAAAGTCCCATGCAACTGATTGATAATTATCCCCCTGCAAGAGAGTATACATGTGAATGCCTATTTGCTTGGAATTAAAATCCTCTGAACTCAGTAGGAATTACTCTGGAGTGCTCAGCGTAGGTTTGTGAGTACCTTTTTAGTTATTCCTTAGGAAGGCTCTGCCCGCAAGCAAAAGGAAAAACAAGTGCCCAGTAAGAGACACAGATAGGAAATGAGAATTGTTGCTCTCTAGAGGATGATTAAGCAAGTCTGCAGAAGTTACCCGATGTTCCCACAATCAGAGGCTTATGTAAGGACAGATGCACTCAAATGTGCCCCCCCCCCCACTGAAAAAAACTTTTTTCATGCAAAGACGTAGTTTAATTCAAACAGAGATAAGTTGGATCATTAAATTTATATGGGCTTTCATTTAAATTCTTCAGGAATAGTTTAATGTTTGAAACACTTATCTTGCATCTCCATCTGGTCACATTTGAAACTAAGGAGATGCAAGATAAGCAGCAAGCGGCATTGTGGATTAGGGGCGACCAATGATGCTGCTCAGTCTTCTCTACTTTTCCCCACAGACTGCATCCCTAAGAAACCCCGTAAAGGTTGGGAATTCTTTCCCAGGGGCCCTCTAGAGAGCACCAAGGAGCTGTCTTCAGAATGGCAGCCTATTTTATGTGAGTAGAAGCTCTTTGCATATGCTTGTGTTCATCATTTTCTCTTGTGGCGCAGAGTGGTAAGGCAGCGATATGCTGTCTGAATCTGTCTGCCCATGAGGTTGGGAGTTCAATCCCAGCAGCCGGCTCAAGGTTGACTCAGCCTTCCATCCTTCCGAGGTCGGTAAAATGAGTACCCAGCTTGCTGGGGGGTAAACGGTGATGACTGGGGAAGGCACTGGCAAACCACCCCATATTGAGTCTGCCAAGAAAACGCTAGGGGGCGTCACCCCAAGGGTCAGACATGACTCGGTGCTTGCACAAGGGATACCTTTAGAAGCTCTTTGCATATGCTTGTGTTCATCATTTTCTACACACAAAGCTGGCCTTATACTGAATCAGACCATGGAGTCAGTATTTTGACCAGAGTCTCATGCAGAGGTCTTGGACATCACCTATTACCAAAGATGTCTTAAACTGGAAATACTGGAGATTAAACCTGGTGCCCTCTTTGTTCCCTTCTAAAGACAGAGATACTGATGCTGCTGCCAACCCCTACTGCTAGCCTCCCCCACACACAGCCTGTGCTCGGTGCCTTCTGTGGCTCCAACTGAAAGGGTACCAGTTAGGTCAGGGAAAGCAGTCAGGTGGTTAATGGCCCTATCATTCTCCTCACACTTGCTGCTTCCTTCTGCTTTCTAGAATGCTACATAAATATCTCAGTTGCTGAATGAAGAAATGAGGGGAGGGGAGGAATCCTTTTCTAACCCCCATTGGTTGGGTTATAAGAGGATTCACTGGGGTGCTGCTGGAAGGTTGCCAGGAGGCCTGGAGAAAAATGTCCTGTCTCTTTAACAGATGCTTAATGTGTGGAAAGGGGCAGTGGAAGTTTTTTTATGGTGTGGAATTTGCTACAGATCGAATAGATATTAAAGAGACAGCTACAGGGACCAGTTTAAAAGCTGGCAACCACAACCGGCCTTCTTTTACTGCAGCAGCTGCACGGCACAGTAGATGCTGCTAGGAGAGGAGGTGAGGGAAGAGAAATAACAATGGATGAACAAATGTCCTTCACCATTCTTTCTCTTAGTTGTTAGTGCCCAAGTGACTCGACAAATTAGACTATGGGGAGGGTGGTTGTTTCCCCAATCAACAGTGATACACATCACTGCTTGGCAATGGAATTAACTGGTGACAAACGGACTTCAGCCACCAGTACTTTCCCTTCAATTGCACTGGCATGTCCGTGTTTCAGAAGACTGAGAGCCAGTATAGTGTAGTGATTAGAGCAGGCTTTTTAACTAGGGTTTTGCGAAAGCCTGGGGTTTCTTGACAGCCCTGGAAGGGTTTCCAGAATTGGCCCTTAAGCCTCCCTCCTATGACAACCACTACAAATTCACTACAAATTCACCCAACCCACTGGGCTTCAGTATGAGTTGAACAGGTGCTCTTTGCAGTTTCCACCATTCTTTAATGTTATTGTTATTATTATAAAATCAGAGTCCAGTGGCACCTTTAAGACCAACAAAGAATTATCCAAGGCATGAGCTTTCGAGTGCAAGCACTCTTCCTCAGACTAAGGATTTAGTGTTATTGTTGTTATTGCCTCATTATTACTACCAATGGAGTTACCTGTATCGTTTTTTGTTTCATGTAAACTGCTCTTAGCTTTCAGGGAGAGTAGCAAATGAATGAATGAATGAATGAATGAATGAATGAATGAATGAATGAATGAATGAATGAAATGAAATGAATGAATCATAGAAACATAGAAACATAGAGTTGGAAGGGGTCACATAGGCCATCTAGTCCAACCCCCTGCTCAATGCAGGTTCAGCCCAAAGCATCCAAGAAAAGTGTGTATCCAACCTTTGTTTGAAGACTGCCAGTGAGGGGGAGCTCACCACCTCCTTAGGCAGCCTATTCCACTGCTGAACTACTCTGACTGTGAAAATTTTTTTAACTGATATCTAGCCTATATCGTTGTACTTAAACACATTACTGCACGTCCTTTCCTCTACAGCCAACGGAAACAGCATCCTGCCCTCCTCCAAGTGACAACCTTTCAAATACTTAAAGAGGGCTATCATGTCCTCTCTCAACCTCCTTTTCTTCAGGCTGAACATTCCCAAGTCCTTCAACCTATCTTCATAGGGCTTGGTCCCTTGGTCCTCGTCGCTCTCCTCTGTACCCTTTCAATTTTATCCATGTCCTTCTTGAAGTGAGGCCTCCAGAATTGCACACAGTACTCCAGGTGTGGTCTGACCAGTGCCGTATACAATGAAAGAATGAATGAATTAATGAATCTGATCCTAGAAGAACTTTATAAACCAACAAGATCAGGGAGGTATAAGCTCTTGAGAACCAAAGCTTTCTTCATTGGCTATCCTAAGCAGAGTTGCACCTTTTTAAGCCCATTGACTTCAATGGACTTGGAAGGATGTAACTTTCTTTAGCATGGCAGAATTGTTTACTCCTAAAGTATGTGACATTGTTGTAGAACCAAAAAGCTTAAAGAGCCTGAAGACCAAGTATTCTGATTCATAATTTAAGCCAAAATCTTTTAATTAAATGTAGTATATATTTGGAATGATTTATGCATGATCCTGAATGAGAGAAAATTGCACTTGGTTTATTTGTTTTGAGGAAAGGAACGGGTCAAAATGCAATTCTGGAAAGTTGCAAGTAGCGGTGCCTGCCCAAAGAGAAGCTCGCTTGTTTGCCTGTTTAATGCACTTTATTGATGCCGCTTTGTTTAGTGGAGACTGGGCAAAGGGTCTGCAAGGTACATTATGCTTCCAATGTCAAGAACTCAGTGGTGCAAGATGGTTTGGGGGATATAAGAATATTGTGGCACTGTAGGTATTAATCGATTTATAATCCAACCACAGTGCAGTCCTAGGAAGAGCTTTTCAATTTGCCAAAGTCAGTTGAGAGTTGTGACTCATAGATGGCAGGTTCCCCACTGTAGTCAGAGGTCCCCTGGAGTCCTACTTGCCCACCACTGCCCCAAGCAGCAGCAGGAGGGGAAAAAATTGAATATGATGACAGCATGTATACCACAACGTCACGTTCAGGGGAAAGCCAGAGGAGATGTAGGGAGCGCTACGAATTGCCATGAGATTTTCGCTGATTACTAGCGCTACGCTATATTACTTCCAGGTTTCCTCCCGAAGTGACAAAGCAGTACACATGATGTTGCAGTACCCCACTGTTTCCACCCCTAGCCCTTCTGCAAGTTACCTGGCAGTGCTAGTGTAACACTATTCAGGATTTCACTGTAATGTCTACAAGGTTTTAAGACAATAAACCAGCCTTTCTCAATTTTTTTCCACTGAGAAACCCATGAAACATTCTCCGGGCTTTGAGAAATTCAATTTATAAAGTAAAATGTAAAATTAATTAATTAATAAGTGGCACAATCATCCAAAATATGGTTGGGAAGCATAGCTGTGTACCTGCCTACCTGGGACCCTTCCCCTTCTCACCTCCACTAGGCTAATCATTGGCCATTGAGGGGGGGGCAGGTCATATCACCTATACATGTTTAGCAGATTTTTAAATATATATAAAAAATTAACTCCTACCCATTCAGGAAACTCTTCCAGGGCTATCAAGAACCCCCAGGTTGAGAAAGCCTGCAATAAATCATTCATGCAAGCATTTTAATATGCTCCAGTCACCTTTGGGCCTCTCTCTTGCGGGAATGTCTAATTTTTCTTTAGCATTGGAACAAAGAGGAAATGATGTGTTTGCCATGCCAATGAACTTCAGTCACATATGTACAACACAAATAGGCATTCAAGTCAATTTAGGATTTATACTGGCTTTACAAAGGAACTCACTGAAGAGTCACATTTTATGCTTTGCCTCAATAAGGTGTTTTTAGGTGCCAGTGGAGGGTTTCGAGGTGGCCATGAGAGTGGATAAGCCCCTCAGTTTTGTGCAGTGAGCTCCAGCCAAGGAATTGATATACTACCGATGAACCTGTCTAGGTAGACTGTGTTGTCACCTGTTGTGAATGGTCACTGTGATTTCTCTTACATAGAAATATGACAAATTCTACCTCTTTTGTTTCATTATCTTTAGGCCCTATCTACTAATTTTTAAGAGACCCCTGTGCTCTTTTTTTGAGTGAGTGTTTGCCACCACAGGTTGAGAATAGCTATTCCTATAGAATCAGTGCTCATCCCATGCTTGAGAAACCCTCTGTCCTGTATAGCAGGAGCAGCACAATCTGGAAGGCTTACCATCGTCCTGCTGATCCAGCGGCTTTTCCCTTTGTTCTTAAACTGCTACTCCAATATAGAGATGGAAATAATCTTTTTGTTTATTATGCTTCTGCCTACGCAAGATTATGCTCATTATCACAGTTTCTGAAGTGCGTGTAAAGAGTCCCAAGTGTCCAAGATTTCACCACTTTCTTTAGGGACTACTTTACAGTCTATAGATTTCGCTGCCAGGAAGTGGAGGCTGATGTTTAACCAGCGTCTTCAGCTTCAAGCTGTCCTTTCATCTCATCTTCCTGCTGTTGAGTGGCATGTTATTCCAAACCAAATTGAATACAAGTGGCCAGACTAGAGGTTTCTGGGTTAGAATGCTAAGAAATCAGCAACAGAGCAGCTTTTACTTAATGAGGCTTATACCACTTCTGCAAACTGCTGCTGGGGAAACAGTGGTGTGTGTTTCGGGTAGGTAGCCCTGTAGTAGTAGAACAAAATTCATGCCCAGTGGCACCTTGGAGACCAGTGATTTCTGATTTCTAATTTCTGGTCTCTGACAAAGGGAGCTTTGACTCCTTGAAGTTTATGCCCTCCAATTTTTTTTGGTCATTGCAGTTCTACTAGAATCAAATCTAGCCGTTCTACTGCAAACATACATAGCTACTCTCGGATACCAACTTCTAAAAAAATTCTAGTTCAGCAGTTGTGGATCTGACAAAATGAGCTTTGACTCACAAAAACGTATACCCTTGAAAATTGTGTTGGACTTTGAGTGTTATTGGACTTGAGTGCTCTGTTTGTGTGTTTTTATTTTACAGAATAGATAGTCCACCTTTCTCAAGAAGACTCAAAGTATGGTGGTTAGGAGGGTTGGATCAGGATCTAGGAGACCTAGATTCGAATCCCCACTGTCCACAAAGCTGACTTGGGGGCACTCACAGCCTCACAGGTTTCTCATGAGAGTAAAATGTAACCATGCATGCCTCTTTGGCAGGGTAAAAAACAAAGGCTAAATAAATGCTGAATAAATTCATGCACGGTGAATTACTGAATACTTAAGCAGGAAGGAGAAATTGCTTATAAATGTAAAACTCTTGATGTTTTGCTACCTATTGGCAAGCAAGGAAAACTTTTTTGAGAACCTGCTTTTCTTCTTCCTATCTGCATCATTATAGATTTTGTCACCTTGTTGCAGGTAAGAAGGACCCCCTTGTCACTTTGTGATCACTGCACAATCTCACCCCCCTCATCTCTACAATTATTTGAGGCATCTTGTATCCATTCTGAAGATGACTGTGTTCAAGTTTCAATAAGTACATGGAGCTGTCAGCTGGAATTATTGGGCAATTGGAATGAAAACCTCAGGCTAAACCCATCTCGGCAGGAAACTTGTTTTGGCAGTAGGAAAATCTATCTGTGTTTTGCCAGCAAAATGGAAATGCACAGAGACAGGATTGCCCTCCGTGACAACAACTTAGCCGTGAGTTTACTGCTTGATTTTGCTTCAGTAACATTAGCTATGGATCTGAGACTAACAGTAGGATCCTGAATAGAGTTGCTTCCTTTTTAAGCCCATCGACATCCACTGTAACTCCCTCATTATGTCACAGTAGAGGTTTTTCAGCTATGTGAGAATACCTACTTGAATAATGATTGAAACTGGAGCATATATATGGGAAGACTTCTCTGTCCTCAATGAAACGGTTCAGAAAAGTGAGAGACCTTTCCCTCCCTGAATCACAATGAAGGAGGAAAGACTGAAATCATGTCCCTCTCCAACCACTGTACAAAGCCACCCATGAAGCAGAATCTCCTTACTCATCTTCCCAACCAGAAGCAGCTCCAATGTAGGAAGCATTTCCAAGGAAGGAAAGAGAACAAACAATGCAATGCTAAGAGCAATGTCAGGATAGCTGCTCTCAAAAACGGCTGCTTTAGCTGTCTTCCCTATTGCTGAAATTTACTTTTCTATACTTTCCTCAAAATTTTCTTCTAGAGAACATTCCCTCAGTGTTAAAAATTGGCAGGAGAGGAACTAATTTACTGGTCAACAATAGCAGGGATCTTGTAGTTTGCCAAGACATTGACTCTGAGAATTTGGATGAGTTTCACTGCTAAAGTAAATAAGACCAAGAATTGAACTAATAAAAAGAAACACAGGTAGAAATCTCAGAGCCATATTGTATATGCTCACTTGTGACGTAAGGATTCAAATAAGCCACCTGGATGTTATCCTGTGCAAGCCTTACGGATGTCAGTGTATGATCTGCCATGCTCTTGTGTGGTTGTCACTTGGACTTGTGCAGGAAAACTTCCAGGTGGATTCAGCCCAAAGACAATATTTGATTTAGCGTTGGACCCAGAGTTTTTGTTACATTTAAAACAATTCCAATGAGCAGTATTTTGCCTTGGTTGGCTGTAATGCACATGAGCAACATGGCAGAAAGGCGAGAAGACAATAATTACATCCCTTTGTTGACCGCCTGCGGAATATTCCCTGCTGCTTCTTCTTCTGTGATTGGTTTTTGTCTTATTCTGTTCACCTTCCATGTGTACTTTATGTCTTAACGGCAAATAAAACAAACCATTTATAAAGCTGAAGCACATGATAAATGAAGAGACCTTGAAATTCAGTGTGATAATTAACCTTGTTTAATACAGTACTAAGTGACCAGGCCTCATTTAGCTCTATTGTTTTCATCATTTTTGTTTTAACTGTCTGACATCCTGCTTGCAATCCGTATGCTGACTGAAAACTGTCACAACAGTGATCATTACAATCTGGAAGTTAAGTTTGACTGAAACATATGTCTTCAATTTTAATAGCTCAGCTTCCCAGATGCCCTAGAGGAGAATATTGCCTGAGAAGGAGCTTTTTCATGTAAGAATAATTTGTGTTAAGTAGCTCAGTGATCTGTTTGTTAGGTTAGAGCTGACAGTTTGTTTATATTTCTAAAGGGGTATGATGAATGGGGGAGAAGTTGATGCTAATTAGCCTAAATTGTTCCTTAAGAATGCAGAACACTTTGCCAGTTTCATTGTTTCTGTTTCTTTGCACTTTTTCAATAATTGAATGGAGCTCAGATCATTCATCATAATTTCAGGCAACGTGGAAATAAGTGAATATAGCACGGGCCTGCCTGTGCCATGGAAGATGTCATGTTGGAGGTCAATTAGGTAAGACATCAACCTGGGTCTAATGCCGCATTTTGTATAAGTACAGCAAACATGAATGTTGCCCTCAAATAAATTAATTCTGTCACTGTACACTAGTGGAAAGCCCTGCTACTTAGAAAGCTGCTTTGTCTAGTTAACATTATTTCTTTCTTTGTTCTCAGATGTTAACCCCAAGATGTAGGCCTGTGATATTCTATACTTGAAAACTTGCTACTTTATCAGGAGACATATCATATGAAATGGCAAAAGCAAGCCTGATGGAATAGCTAAGTCACTTGATGGTAGGGGGAAGGTGTGGGAGAGGCCTTAGCTCAGTGGTAAAGCACATGCTTTACATAAACAAAAAGTCCCAGAACTTCTACTTTGAAGGATTTCAGGTAGCGGTGTTAGAAAATACCATTCTCAGTCCATGGAGAACTGTTGATAATTGAAGTAGACAGTACTGCACAAGATGGTCCAATGGTCTGCCCAATTAGTATACATTTTATGGAACGGAAGATTTGGATAAGGAAGAGGCTGAGGTCCTGGTGTCACCCCAGAAGGAAGTATCAAAGATGTCTTTAGAAGTTCTGTCTGGGTTTTGGAGGACTCCCAAGAGATTAGGCCAACTCTCTTGTCCTCAGGTACAACCCAGTTTCCATCCGAACTCCAGAAGGCCCTTAATGTGCCAGCATGGTATAGTGGTTAAAAACAGTGGACTCTAATCTGGAGAACTATGCAAGAATACTTAAAGTAAAAAGCAGGGTACAGGCTGATCCTGCGTTGAGCAGGGGGTTGGACTAGATGGCCTGTGTGGCACCTTCCAACTCTATGATTCTATGATTCTATGAAAAGCCAGCTCTTCTTCTAAAGAAGTCTATCCTCAGCTTTTGATGGAACAACGTCTGAGTTCTCTGTATGGGCTCAAGCTCCAGTCATTTCTGCTTTGACTTAGGAACCTCATTCTTGAACAACTAAGATCCCTCAGTAAGATAGCACAATAAGATGCACAACACAATTGCATGTTATACTGAGAAAGTTGCGCGTTCTTCCCCACTTGTGCAGTTCTAAATAGGTTAAACAAATGAGGCAACAACCAGTGTATTTCATCATTCTTTGCTTTGCTTTTGCCATTCAGTGAGGGCATATAGTACAGTGGTTCTCAACCTGAGGGTCAGGACCCATTTGGGGATTGAATGACCCTTTCACAGGGGTTGTGGCAGGGCAAGCAGCTTGGCCGGGGGGGTCTGCCATCCACACAACAGCTTTGTTGGGTAGATTGAGAGAGTATTCATCTGTCTGGAGCAGTGGAAAAGTGTGAGATCAGCATGGTGGGACAAGAGGCAGAACTGAACTGAGAAACCCCAGAAGAAAAACAATTTATATACAATCATGAACAATAGATCTTCACGCCATTGGTCAGTTTTGGTTTAATTTCTGTGAAAGAACACTTGCCTACTTTTATGGTTCAGGGTCACCACAATATGAGGAACTGTATTAAAGGGCCATGACGTTAGGAGGGTTGAGAACCACTGATATAGTAGCTTCATATATATTCCTGTAAAGGAATGTAAGATTTCATCAAACAGGCCTGGTTCAAATCTATGTTCAGGAATGAAACTCTGTGATGATCCTGAGCCAGTATCTTTCTTTCAGCTACTTAAGCATTGCTACTGAGCAGATAGAACAAGGGAGAGGGAGTCTATAGGTAAAATCCCATGGTAACTATCCATTAGCAGAAGGGATTTCTTTGCCTCCCTCATCTTGATGCAACCCAAAATTGCCCCTGAAATGAGGCTCCTGGGAGGAACAGAGTATCCCCCAGGGACAAATTTGAAGAAGCAGTCTGCAGTGGGAAGGAAAATTGGTGAAAATCACCATCTATTAGTGGAAACCTACTACAGGATTTGATCCAATGTATGCTGATATTAGTTCTTTAGATAAAGGAAGAATAAACAATGTTTTGCCATATATGCCACTGTAGTATTTAATTTGCATTACATACTTTTATTACTCAATTGTTCTAACTTTCAATAATAAAATTCAAAAGAGGGTCTCAAACACATGCACCCATTCCCCCTTGTGTTAATAAAAGTGTTCATAAAATTCATTATTAATGCAAAAAATATACTCATGTCAAATCCAGGCCTTACTCAAACCCATTCTTTTTTAATTTATGCACGTATAGTATCTCAGGAAGAGATGGAATAAATTTGTGGACTGTGGCGAATGAGAGAACATTTTTGAATCAGGATCTTTAAAAGGGGTGAAATTTGAGTATGATTAAGTTAGGAAAAAGACTCGTTTACAGCGGAAGTCAGAGACACTGTATACATTATAGGCATGTTGTCCCCCCTCCACCCCCATTATAGTTAAGGTCAGCTTTTATACAAATTGTGAAGGAATCTGCAGTTCTGTATAAAATTATGTGTCTTTCCAAACTTTTATAAAAGTGTAAAGCACAACAAAATACAAAGAGAAATGGCAATTAGTACTTAGTATTCTGATCAGGAGCGACCATTGCTGTAGGGCAGGCTGGTAGTTTATACTGCATGGGTGTCTTGCTCACCAGTAATTTTCTCAGAAGGAAATGATCCCATGGCTTATGCTAGCCACGTTTTGTGCATATTTGCCCTGTAATTGGCATTTATTAAAGAGACTTTTGGTTTGATGGATGACTGTCACGGCCCAAGCTGCCAGCTTTCATGCAGATTGCTTTTTTTTTTTACATTAACTCATTAGAACTCTGCTCTTTTTCAACATCTTTGTTTACCTTATGATAATTACCATTTGAAGAAAATTAGTAAAGTTTTATTCAACTATTTGCATTTGTAATTTTGACAGAGGACAAGAAAGAAAAACCAGTAGGGAAGTCCATGCATTTATTTGCTTGGAAAGAGTTTAGAATCCTAAGTTTTAATTTAATGGCAACTTTAATAAAGATGTCAGCTTCACAGAATGATTTTGAAGTGTTAAGCCATATCTAAATACCTTTAGTTACACTGTTAAATTCCTCATGCCTAATCTTCCTTAAAGAAACATAACAAATGAAACACAGTTCTTAATCCCATAAAATCAGAAAGTATAGTAATATTTTCACAGCAGGTTTTAAGCAATGAATGTTCGACAAAACCTGGTTTGTCTATTTGACACCTTGATCTTAAGGACATTTATCTGAAAGTACATTCTATACATCTCATTGCTTCAATTAATTAATTGATTTCAATGTGTTTACCTCAGAGTAAGCATATTTAAAATCAGGGTATCAGGCACACAATGATTTTTTTGTTTGTTTTGGTTTATTGGATTCCATTGCAACTTAATTTTATACTTTAGTGAATTAACTACCATTAAATTCAGGGAATTAAATAATTATTGTATTTCAGCATTCTGTGTGTTATATGTACAGTTTGAGCTTTTTAAATAGAAGCCTAAACTTGAAATAAATACAAAGTTTTAATTCATAGAATGGTAGGTTGAAATGACAGCATGAGTGTGGTGTAGTGATGAACAGCAGTGGACTCGAATCTGGAGTCTGCTGGGTAACCTTGGGCCAGTCTCTCAACTTTGACTTTCATAACTCTCTCAACCTTACCTCTCTTACAAGATGATTTCTTTGCCTCACATCCTTCACAGCCAAAGCAGGTACTCCAAAGGTTACCAGAGTGTACAGGTGGATTCATATGGGAGACGGTGGTCCTTTAGGTCCTAGACTGTACATGTATTTAAAAGTCTATGTCAGCACCTTGAATTAAGCCCAGAAGCAATTTGAAAGCCAGTGTAGACCCCTACGACTCACCCCTGTCTGGCCACAGCATTCTGTACCAACTAGAGCTTCCAGGCAATCTTCAAGGGCATGCAGTAATCT
Organism: Paroedura picta; assembly: GCF_049243985.1. Lineage (NCBI taxonomy): Eukaryota > Metazoa > Chordata > Lepidosauria > Squamata > Gekkonidae > Paroedura > Paroedura picta. The sequence continues at coordinate 146,755,655 of NC_135370.1, read as the reverse complement.
AACCTAGAGGTTACCAGGGTGTGCACCACAGCGGCAAGATCTTTTCTGCCCAGAAAGGGCTGCAGTTGGCTCACCAGCCGTAGTTGGTCTAAGCTGATCACACTGCCACCTGTTTATCCCACAGGAGGCCCAGGTCCAGGAGCACTCTCAAGCTATGAACATGTGCTTTTGAGGGGAGTGCAACCCATCCAAAACAGGGAGAACTTATTTTCCAGGTCAGACCCTCCCCCCCCCAACCCGTAGCACTTTGTTTCATCAGAAACAGCTTGTTTCAGCTTGTAGTTCCCATCTACTTCAAAACTGCCTCTAAACCCTTGTTCACAGTTTCCTCAGTCTCCCAGGCATCTGCTAGTAGCATGGTATGGAGCTGAATGTCATCTGCATATTAATGGCAACCTAGTCCAAATCTCTGCACGATCTTTTCCAGCGGCTTTACATCAGTGTTGAAAGCCATGGATGACAGATGGAAATTTGGGGAACCCCAAAGGCAGAAGGCCAAGAGCAGAACAGCAGTCACCCACCCAACTGCCCTTGGGGTAGGACTGGACTTCCCAGTCCCAAAGGGTAATACAGAAGGATAGCATGAGTATTACAAACCACTGATAGTTCCTGTCCATCTTTTAGTCACATCATCTACCAAGGTTCCTTTAATCCTATAACCAGGCTGAAAAACAGATTCAAATGGAGCTAAACAATCCATTTCATTCAGAAATCTCTGGAATTAGTGAGCCTGAAAATTCTCTGAAAAGGACAATACTTCTGGCAACTCAATTAAGTGCACAAGTCAACCACTAAGTGTTCCTCGGCCTTCTAGAATGCCTTCCTCAGTATAGTCCTTGCAGTGGCTGCAACAAAACTCATATCTCCAACCAAAGCAGGGAGCCCTTCAGTGCCTTAACGCAAGCATATATTTATAACTTATTGAATCCTTCCCAAGCAACCCTTTTATTATATATTACATAAAATTAAGCAATGCAATGTTGATTAGGGTAAGGAAAAATGTAATTGGAGTGACTAGATGGTATGGTTAGATAGGCTTTCACCCCTGGGAACATTAATTTAAATTCCACATTGAGCCTGAAAACAGAGCATGTTTGTTGGTCTCATCTTTGGTTGCTGCTGAGGCACATTATGAACCCACCAGATAATTGGGCATGACTGCCAGCCTCTCATCAAGTAAAGCTATGAAAAATAAAACTATTTAAGTGCTTGCTTTCTTTGTGGAAGAGAAAAGGCTTGTGAGCTGGTTCCATATCTAAATGACAACAGCTGTTTAAAATAACTCCAGTACCCTGCATCCATTAAAATGCTATGTCATCTTTACACTGAACAAAATTCAAACTCTCAGATACATTTGAAGGTGAAATGACTGATTATTAATTCATGAATAACTTGGAGGCTCTGAGAAAGAAATCAGAAGATTCTGGAAGAGAGTATGTAGAGCCACTGAAATGATGCTGAATGATCCAGTTCAGTGGTTGTCAGCCCATGGCCTGGGTCTCTCAAAAGTCACTGTGGAGCTGCCATAAAAAACCACCGACTTCTGAGAGGTCTTGCTGTATAGACATGAAGGGTGCTATGCTTCCTGCCTTTCGCTGCTGATAAGAGTAGTAGGGTAGTGAGGCAAGGTTTGCACAATGGTGGTGAGGATTCTTCTTTCATTGCTCAGGCCCCAGGCTTGTTAATTAGTATAGTACATTTCCTTGGTCTCAGCTTATATTTCCTGTTCTTTGGATCTGCTGACCATAGTATCAGCTTCAACATTAGTAAAGTCATAACTTTGTCTCCCCCTCTTCCTTTCACATGAATCAGTGAGTCCTGGGAAAACTGACTCAGTGTCATGTAATCCTATACAAGTCCTATAAAAACTGATGAGAATTATTCTATTTGGAAGATTTTTAATGACCTATAGGACATATTAGATTTCCCCTGAAAGAACATGAACCATTTGTACCCTAGTACAGTGGTCCCCAACCCCCGGTCCGGGAACCGGTACCAGTCCGTGGATCAGTCAGTACCAGGCCACGGCTCCTCCTCATCCTCCTCCCCGGCTGCTGCATTGGGGGCTGCCTTGCCACTCTGCTGCCGGCTCACCTTTGGTGCTCTCTGGCAGGAAAGCAAGTGGAGCAGGGGCTCAGACGGTGGTGGCAATGTCCCTCGGCAAAAGACTACCCCCCCCCGCCCAGGCCTCAGTAAAATTGTCAAGCATTTACCGGTCCCCAGTGATAAAAAAGTTGGGGACCACTGCCCTAGTATACTAGTAATATCTGACTCCAGGAGAGGTTAGCTGTATAAGCTGCACATGGTTGGATGTGTCAACTGACCTGAGCCTTGTATTGAACCAATCAGAGAGGTTCCTCATGGTAGAGGGGAACAGTACATAGATGTTGCTGTGATAATCTTAATTTCCACATTTTGGTATTGTTTTTGCATGCATTGAGATTTACAAAACTTTACATGCTGTGACATAGATGGCCCAGGCTAGCCTGATCTCATCTAAAGAGAATTGGCCCTGGTCATTATATGGATGGGAGATCACTAAGGATTTCCAGAGTCACTATAAAGAGGATGACAATGGCAAACCACCTCTATTCATCTCTTGCCTTGAAAACCCCAGAAACTGGCAGGGACTTGATGGCACTTGTAGAAGAATGGGCCTGCTCTGGCCTGCAGGCCCTGTTCTACCCTTCCCTCCAAGGTTTTCCCACCACTTGCCAAGTTCTGAGGTCTTGCCTCTGTGCCTTCTGCTGTCCGGCACCTAATCACTACAGGGACTATTTGCTGCCTTGTGTGTCCCTGGAGGAATAGCTACTTGCCAACTGCTTGCTTTCCCCCTAGTGCTCTTTTTAAAAGAGCATGTCCAAGACAGTGGAGGTCTATGTGGTACAGAGAACCACTACCAGCATCCAAAATTATAAGGTTTTGTAAAAGATAAAACGTTCACAATCATACTTTTAACACAGCCAGATTGAGGAAGGGATTTTAAAAAAGGGTAAATCCTATTCTTCTGTCCCTCTCTCTACACATACACTATCAGATGTTATATATGACAGGCTCCTTAGTTTAAGATGCATAGATCTCTACTGAGTTTCCATAGTCTTGCAGCTTCCCCCAGCTCTTGTGGACAGCACATGTTTAATGGCTACCTCTTCCAGACCTCAGTTAAGTGTTCTTCTGGCTCTGATGGCCTCAGCACTGAATTTTTTTGTTATAAAGGCAAATTTTTGATGAGGGGGCAGTAAAGGAATATGGACAGCAGCCCACCAGAATATGTACAGAACCACCATGCTTTTACTTCTACTCTCCTGCACTTGACATTGAGTGATTGTTGGTGTCCACCTCTAGTTATGAACCTGACCATTTTCTGAGAAGAAACTATAGAAGTTATTGGCCTAATAACCCAATATGCAAAACAGAGTTATGCTTTAAGATGTTTCAAAGTTTGAATACAGAAAGAAGAGAGAATTGGTAGTAATTATCCACCCCCACATATACACCTAAACACTTTTCTACTATTCTTATCCAGCTAAAGAAAAGTATCTCTCAAATGGACCAGCAAGCCACTGTACATAAAAGAGTGCAAATCACAGAATAATTACCAAGTGATTTGTGTTTCCTGACTAAAAAGAAAACTCATTTTTGTTTGTTGCTCTGCAAAACACTAAATATAACCTACCATCAGCATCATAGCAAACACTGCATCCTTCAACATAAAGCCATGTAGCAGAACAAGCTAGGACAAAGAAACAAAATGAAAGGGTCCAGACGCACCTTTAAGACTAACAAAATTTTATTCAAGGTAGAAGCTTTTGTGTGCATGCACACTTCTTCATTTATGGAAAAAAATGGTTCACAAGAGAGTTGCTAATCTAATGGGGAAGGGAAGACAACTTATTTATTTCTTAGATTTTCAGCACACCATTATCTGGGGACTCATGGCGGGTTACAATTTAACCCCCCCTAAAACATGATAAAACTCTGTCCCATAACAAGAAAACAAAGATAAAAGAAGATAAAACAACAATGGCGGTATAATCCTTCCCTCCGTCCCTGAACCCATCCACACCCCAGGGTAGGGTATGCTGGATGTTACTGAGTAACCTGAGGATGGTCCCCTGTTATTCCTGGCTCTGACCTCAAACAAAGACCTTGTGGAAGAGCTCCATTTTGCAGTTCTGATCGCTCTGTTAGGGCCCTCAGCTCTCCCAGGAGCTCATTCCGCCAGGTAAGGATCAGGACCAAAAAGACCTGGCATGCTTCTTTGGGGCCAGGTACATCCAGTAGATTAGCACCTGCAAAGCAAAGTGCCCAGTGGGAGGCATAAGGAGACAAGTGGCCCTGCTGATAGGCAGGGCCCAAGTTGCAAATGGCCTTAAAGGTTAGCACCAAAACCTTGAACCTGATCAGGGCCAGCACAGGCAACCAATGCGGGGGTCCTCCAAGGTATACCAGTGAAGACCCTAGCAGCAGCATTCTGCACCAGCTGGAGTTTCCACATTAAGAACCTCTGTCCATTCTTTTTCACACTTCTTGGAGAACAGGTGAGGTGCCAGATGATTGGAGGTGGGCAAATGTTGTCCCTATCTTCAAGAAAGGGAAGAAAGAGGATCCAGGTAACTATCGACCTGTCAGCTTGACATCTGTAGTTGGCAAAATTTTGGAACAAATCATCAAACAGTCAGTCCTTGAGCAGCTGGAACAGAGAGCTGTGATTTCTAAGACTGAGCATGGGTTTCGCAAGAACAAATCTTGTCAGACCGATCTTATCTCTTTTTTTGAGAAAGTGACTATCTTGCTGGATCAGGGGAATGCTGTGGACATAGTTTATTTGGATTTCAGTAAAGCATTTGATAAGGTTCCGCATGATATTCTTGTTGACGAGTTGGTAAAATGCAGTATGGATCCTAATTCTCTCAGGTTGACATATCGTACCAAATGGGTACTTTGTAAATGATTTGGATGAGGGTTTAGAGGGGACACTTATTAAATTTTCAGATGATACTAAACTGGGAGGAGTAGGAAACACAACTGAAGACAGAATCAGAATACAGGATGATCTTAATAGGCTCGAGAAGTGGGCTAAATTGAATAAAATGAAGTTCAATAGGGACAAGTCTAAAGTTCTGCATTTAGGTAGGAAAAACCAAACACACCATTATAGGATGGGGGAGACTTGTCTTGTCAGTAGCATGTGCGAAAAGGATCTAGGAGTCTTAATAGATCATGCATTGAACATGAGTCAATAGTGTGACTCAATGGCTAAAAAGGCAAATGGGATTTTGGGCTGTATCAAACTGAGTATCATGTCCAGATCATGGGAGGTGATGGTACCGCTTTACGCTGCTCTGGTTCGACCTCACTTGGAATACTGTGTTCAATTTTGGGCACCCCAGTTGAAGAGGGATGTAGAGAAACTGGAGTGTGTCCAGAGGAGGGCAACAAAGATGGTGAGGGGTTTGGAGACCAAGATGTATGAAGAAAGGTTGGGGGAGCTTGGTCTGTTTAGCCTGGATAGGAGACGACTGAGAGGGGATTTGATAACCATCTCAAATTAATTCAAAAGAAATTCCCTCTAAACATCAGGAAGAAGTTCCTGACAGTTAGAGCGGTGTCACAGTGGAACAGGCTTCCTTGGGAGGTGGCGGGTTCTCCATCTTTGGAAATTTTTAAACAGAGGCTGGATAGCCATCTAACAGAGAGGCTGATTCTGTGAAAGCTTAAAGGGGTGGCAGGTTACATTGGATGAGCGATTGGGATGTGAGTGTCCTACATAGTGCAGGGGATTAAACTAGATGACCCATGAGGTCCCTTCCAACTCTATGATTCTATGATTCTATGACAAAAGTAAGCCTGTATCGAGCAAGTTACAAGCCTAGAGGTGACCGATACATGGATCACATTGGCTAGACAGCCCGGGGGAAGATAGGGTGCTAATAGCCTTGCCTGGTGAACATGGTAACACACCATGCAGGCTATCCTTGTGACCTGGGCCTCCATAGAGAGGGAGGTATCCAGAATCACCCCCAGATTCCTGGTTGTGCATGAGATGTTAAGTTGCATTCCAGCCAGGATGAGTAGGTGCGATTACTGGTCTGCTGCCTTTCTGCCCAGCCACAGGACATCCGTCTTCGAGGGGTTGAGTTTCAGGCAACTCTACTTCCAAACAACTGGCAAATGTATCTGGGGGGGGGGAGTCTGGGCAGTCGTCCATGAGGAGATAGAGCTGGGAGTCATCCGCATACTAGTGATACTCCAGCCTAAACTCTGGACCAGCTGTGCCAGAGGGCACATAAAGATGTTAAATAATGTAGGGGAGAGTACTGCCCCCTGTGGGACCCTGCAAGGGAGCCGGTAAGGGCACGATAATTCCTCCCCCACTGCCACCCTCTGTATCCAGTTCCAAAGAAAGAAGCACAGCCATTGAAGGGCTATCCCCTGGATCCTGGCTCTGCAGATGTGGTGGGCCAACAATTCATGGTCGACCATGTTATATGTGGCTGACAGATCAAGCATCATGAGGATGGCTAATCCACCCTGATCCAGCTGGCACCAGAGATCATCTACCAAGGTAACCAGCACCATCTTCACCCCATGGCCAGGATGGAATCCTGACTGGTATAATTAAGCACTGTCTGAAGCTTCTTTCAAGTATGCCAGGAGTTGGTCTGCTGCAGCCTTTTCAACTACCTTGCCCAGAAATGCAAGATGCAAAACCAGGTGGTAGTTAGCCAGGTCCTGTGGGTCCAGCAATGAATTTTTCAGCACCTCTGAGAACTTGACTGTAGACAGGGAATGGTTGATGATCTTTCCCGGAGGACCTCCTATCCACTGGTCCCACGTCTTGAGCAACCAAGACGGACAGGAATCAAGGGGCAGGTGGTCATCCTCACTGAACCCAGCAACTCATCCACTTCACTTCCTGAGATCCACCTGAAGCCATCAAACGTATTCCCCCTCAGCAGTCAACAGGCCTATGTACTCACAGGACTTGCAACCCAACTTCTAGGAACCTAGGGGCAGTTGATTTCCAATTGGCAAAGGTGTCAACAAAGGATGTATTTTATCTATTTCAATCTTTCTGCAGAATATATAAGGAAAGCTGAATTAGATTTGTTGTTCTTAAATTTATTGACCGCCACACCCAGGTGCTGGCTCAGGGCGGTTTACATTAAACCCCATAAAACAGAATAAAACAATTTAAACTATAGGCAGCATAATCCCATCCATTCCCCCCTTCAACCCACCAATCCAGACCCAGTACCCACTGCCCTCTGGCCTTGGGAGAGGCCACCTGCCTAGATGGATGGGCATCCAGGGCCTCTAAAGGAAGGACCCAGATTTTCCTTAGTCCAGTTTTAATCAAATGCCTGGCAGAAGAGCCCCATCTTGCAGTCCTTGCAGAACTGTGATAGTTTCATCAGAGCCCTCAATTCTTCCAGGAACTTGTTCTACGAGGTTGGGTCCAGTCCTGAAAACATTTATCAGGTGATATGTCCATATATGTCATGTCAATGTGTCTCCCTCCCAAAATGGCCAACGATGGCCTGGAGGGGATGGGAAAGTGAAGGGCCCTGGGTGGGCATGCACACAGCTGTGCTTCCCAGCCATATTCTGTGTGATTATGCCACCTCTGGGGTTTCTCGAAGCCTGAAGAATGTTTCAGCGGTTTCTCAATTGAGAAAGGCTGCTCTAGAAGCTAAAATGGCTAAACCAAGGTTATCATACTTTGGTCACATTAGAAGACAAGAGTCATTGGAAAAGACAATGCTAGGAAAAGTTAAAACAGCAGTAAAAGAGGAAGACCCAATATGATCTTGTTTGACTGAATCAAGAAAGCCATGACTCAGTTTGCAAGACCTGAGCAAGGCTGTTAATGACAAGATGTTTTGGATGTCATTAATTCATAGGGTCTCTATGAGTTGAAAGTGATTTAACAAAAGAAGAGTTGGTGTTTATACCTTTCTTTTCACTACCTGAAGGAGTTTCAAAATGGCTTAACAATTACCTTCCCTTCCTCTTCCCACAGCAGACACCCTGTGAGGTAGGTGAGTCTGAGAAAGCTCTGAGAGAAACTGCTCTGTGAGAACAACTCTAACAGGACTGTGACTAGCTCAAGGTCACCTAGCTGGTTGCATGTGGAGGAGTGAGAAATCAAACCTGGCTCTCCAGATTGGAAGCCATGATTTTTAGCACTACACTGAGCTGGCTCTAATATGTGTACACTTAATTACACAGGCATGCACACTGTAACTTCTGTTTTGGACTTCTATAAATAGTTAACATGGGCCTGTATTGTTAACATAATTCATACCATTCGTCAATCGGAGAAGGCACTATTGAAGGACATTAAGGCCAGGATTCATGAAGTCATCTTTATTTTCAAGTTCATTTTCCAGAGAAAATTATAGATTTTGTATTCAGCCTAAGAAGTGTTGCAGAATTTGTTTAATTTGGCTCATTCTATTCTAAGATCAGTATTTCTTTTCTAGAAATAGCCTATAAAGAAAGTTAGCAAGCTGTATTCCCATCTTGGGAATGCAGGTAAGCAGACCTTGTCACAGGTGGTGTGCTTTTAGAACGTGCTTCTCCGGGTTTCTCAGGCTGCTTGATCTTCAAGAAACTGTGGGGAAGTAATGGATTTATGCCAGTGTATAGGTGACCCCATCACAAGTGACAGGAAAGCAGACTTTATGAAAACTAGACAAGCTGAGAGGGTTGGTGATGATTCTGTACCTATACTGATGATCCAAGCTATCCAATGGTGAATTTTTTACTTGGTCATATATTTTATTTTTGCAAGTAACAAAGATTTTACCATGCTTTTTTTGCAGATGTATAGTATAATGTTAATCTGCAAGGGCTCTCTATCTGTTTTATTTATGTATTTTCATTTATACTCCCCCTTTCTCTCCAATGGGGACCCCAAGCAGTTTACATCATTCTGTTCCGCTCCATTTTATCCTAATAACAACCCTGTGAGGTAGGTTAGACTGAGAGTTTGTGGCTGGCCCAAAGTCACTCAACAAACTTCCATGGCAGAGTAGGGATTTGAGCCTGGATCTCCTAGATTCTAGAGCACCGTGTTAACCACTACATCATGCTGGCTTTTCTGCTACCATCATTTAAAATGTACTATGAAAAACATAAATAAGGAGATCTTGAATATGTTAGAATCTGTAACTTTAGATTTTTATCTTTTCAGGAACATTAAGTAGCATTAATTCCCACCCACCCTCTAAAATCCTAGCAGGTTTGTCCTGGGATGCAGCATGAAAGTGCACTAAATTTTAGTAGCCAGAATGTTCTAATTTTCTTCTAGTTCTTTTCTTACAAAAATCCCTGGTGAAAAAACTTTTGGGGGGTCCACTTTTTCCAGTTCATTATTCTCTATCCCACTGTAGTGAAAGTGCTGAATTGTGAACTTCATTAACTGGATGCAACTTCCTTGTCTCAGTGCCATCCCCATTAATTCCCCCCCAACACACACTGCCAGCCTTTTCACACATTATTGCGTGATGTGAAGGTCTGCAGTGGGAGGGGGAATCAGCAGAAAACCCAGTCACTGTTTTTGCTGGTGATAATTAGACTATGGATCCATCCATTACAGTTTTGAGTAAGACCAGAGAAGGAGATTGTAAGCCACTTTGACCAGAGAAGGAGATTGTAAGCCACTTTGAGACACCAGTAGAGAAAAGCAGCATATAAATACCAACTCTTATGTGCAAAAGATTAAAATGTGAATAGTGTCTTGTTTAATTCAAAAAATTCAGAACGTTTAACCCCAATGGGAGGTAGATCTAGTCTCAACATAGAATGTATTTTATTTACAATATTTTCTCTCTTATCAGAGAAAAAATGCTGCAAAACTGGTGCCCACCATGAACTGATGGTGAGTAAAATGGTGCCCATGTGGGTAAGATCTTTGCAGGGCAATAAAATGTGCACAATTACTTCCAGATGTGGTACTAACACACTTGGACCACATTCACTACTGCAAGTTAAAGCTGGTTTGGGAAGGATCATATCAAGGATATGGGAAAATCTGAAAATAAAACAACTCCAGAACTATGTTGTGTGGAGGTAACACCCTCCGCCAAGTGATCCTCATTGTTGTGTGCCATTTGTAAATGGCCTGTGGGAGAAATCTGGGTTCAGGGATGAGTACAACCAGTAACCTCCAGTTCTGGTTTGGGATATGTCCTGAACCCAGCAGCTCTGCCAAATTGAACCAATTCAAGAAGTTTGGAATGCAGTGGGGCGACCCCCATGATCCTAGAGACTAGAATCACAGGGCATCTCCAGCTGACTCTCCTCTACCAGCCTACTAAATCTGGTGAAGATTTGAACTGGGGGTGCAAATTACAGAACCCCAACAAGGTGTCCCATGGAAGTTATTTTCAGAGAGATGTCAAGTGCAGTTACTGGAGTGTATAAAGTGGACCTTGTGTGAGCTAAAGACATCAAACTTATGGCATTATCTACAGTTTGGGAATAAGACTTGAGTAGGTCATGATGATTCTCAAACACCCTGGGAGGATTTGGCCATGCCCCATAATCATTTTGCCCGTGTAACGCTATAGTTATTCTGCACAGAAAACCACTCTCTGGAACATATGACTGGACTGTCCAATTGTGTGCATCACCGTTCATCATAGTCAAGAACCTTCCTTAGTTGTTACAGGAGAAACCTAAATGATGGTAACACCCCCCCCCCTTTTGATTCCTCTGCTTTTGAAGTTTACCTTTGCATTTCCGAGAATTACAGAACTATAATATAGTGCCTCTTGGGGTGCAGGGTGGTAAGGCAGCCGACATTCTGTCTGAAGCTCTGACCATGAGGCTGGGAGTTTGATCCCAGCAGCCGGCTCAAGGTTGATTCAGCCTGCCATCCTTCCGAGGTCGGTAAAATGAGTACCCAGTTTGTTGGGGGGTAAAACGGTAATGACTGGGGAAGGGAATGGCAAACCACCCCGTATTGAGTCTGCCAAGAAAACACTAGAGGGCGTCACCCCAAGGGTCAGACATGACTCAGTGCTTGCACAGGGGATACCTTTACCTTTAGCTTTAATATAGTGCACAGGTTAGCTCCATAGCAAATGTTGCACTGGAAAATGATTAGCTTCTGGTTATTGGACACTGATAGAATTTAGAAAATTACTGAATTTTGTATCCATAACATTGTCTTATATTGACTCATATTATACTAGTATTGTTTACTCTGACTGTCCATAGCCCTCTAAAGCCTCAGGCTTATGTCTTTGCCAACACTGCTGACATGGATCTTTTAACATGAACGTGGCAGGGACTCAGCCTGGGACCTTTCATGTAGAAAGCATGCACTCTGTCATCAAGCTATGCCAGATTTTTTTTAATCACTCCTGTACCATGAAGCTGTGAAAGGAAAATGTAAATATGTTCAACAATTTCTTCTTCCACTAAAAACACAGAGTGTGATTCAGGTGCATGAGGATCAAAAGGTCTTTCAAATGTTTCTTTCTTTATCTGGTTGTGCAAAAACTGATTCCTGGCTTGCAAGACTTTCACTAAGCTGCAAAAGGGGAGGGGAACTGTCCTCTAATCTCTCTTCTGTTCCCACACACCCCACTGATGGAAGAAGCAAGAAGGGCAATTTCTCTCACTTGCCGATCCTTGCTGTAGCCTCATAACCTGCTTGTTAATTGTCCCTGAGAATCAGCTTTCCCCGCCTTGCAGAAGGGTTGCAGGGGAGAAGGGAATAGTCCATGACCATGAGTGTCTCTTGCTGGTCAGCTGCAAGATGCAACCTGCTATAAGCAGGAATGTTACTGGCTGATGATTGGAGGGGCCATGCTCAATAGTAGAGTCTCTGTTTTGCATTCAGAAGGTCCCAGTTTACATTTCTTTAATGGGAGTTAAAATTTCCTTTAATGCATAATTTATCTCTGTGTGGTTAATTGGAATCTGAGATTCATTTGTATCCTCTGTCCAAATCCAATCTGCCAGCTGTCATCTTTTCTCATTTACACACATGAACACATGAAAGTACCCAGTACTGAGTCACACCATTGGCAACCTATCTTGGTCTATCACCATCAATTTATCAAAATCAGTATTGTCTGTTCTGGCTGGCAGCAGCTCTTCAGGATTGTAGGTGGGTGTCTTCCAGGCACCTTCTTCCTGATCTTTCTTACTGCTTTACCACGGGTTCAGCCTTTCTCCATACACTGTACAAAGAAACCAAACTATACATTGCACTGGAAACCTGTGACATGTAATTTAATGTTAAACAGTAGCTGGGGGATGGAGATCAGAGGAGTTACAGATGACTCCCCCCCCAAGAGAAATTAGGGAGGTACATAGAATCATAGAATCATAGAATCATAGAATCATAGAGTTGGAAGGGGCCATACAGGCCATCTAGTCCAACCCCCTGCTCAACGCAGGATTAGCCCTAAGCATCCTAAAGCATCCAAGAAAAGTGTGTATCCAACCTTTGCTTGAAGACTTCCAGTGAGGGGGCACTCACCACCTCCTTAGGCAGCCTATTCCACTGCTGAACGACTCTGACTGAGAAAAACTTTTTCCTGATATCTAGCCTATATCGTTGTACTTGAAGTTTAAACCCATTACTGCGTGTCCTTTCCTCTGCAGCCAGCAGAAACAGCATCCTGCCCTCCTCCAAGTGACAACCTTTCAAATACTTAAAGAGGGCTATCATGTCCCCTCTCAACCTCCTTTTCTCCAGGCTGAACATTCCCAAGTCCCTCAACCTATCTTCATAGGGCTTGGTCCCTTGGCCCCAGATCATCTTCGTCGCTCTCCTCTGTACCCTTTCAATTTTATCGATGTCCTTCTTGAAGTGAGGCCTCCAGAACTGCACACAGTACTCCAGGTGTGGTCTGACCAGTGCCGTATACAATGGGACTATGACATCTTGTGATTTTGATGTGATGCCTCTGTTGATACAGCCCAAAATGGCATTTGCCTTTTTTACCGCTGCATCACACTGCCTGCTCATGTTTAGTTTACAATCCACCCCAAGGTCTCGTTCACACACAGTGCTACCTAGAAGCGTATCCCCCATCCAGTAGGCATGCTTTTCATTTTTCTGACCCAGATGCAGAACTTTACACTTATCTTTATTAAATTGCATCTTGTTCTCATTTGCCCATTTTTCCATTGTGTTCAGATCTCGTTGAACTCTGTCTCTATCTTCCGGAGTATTTGCCAGTCCTCCCAATTTGGTGTCATCTGCAAACTTGATGAGTAGTCCCTCCACCCCCTCATCTAGATCATTAATAAATATGTTAAAAAGTACCGGGCCGAGCACCGAACCCTGAGGTACCCCGCTACTCACCTCTCTCCAGTCTGATGAAACACCATTGACAACAACTCTTTGAATGCGGTTCTCTAACCAATTCCCTATCCACCTAACGATCTGAAAATCCAGATTGCAGTCCTTCAACTTATCCATCAGAACATCATGGGGAACCTTGTCAAAAGCTTTACTAAAATCCAAGTAAATGACATCAACCAAATTTCCCCGATCCAGCAAACCTGTTACTTGGTCAAAAAAGGAAACTAGGTTGGTCTGGCAGGACCTGTTGGAGACAAATCCATGCTGACTTCCTTGGATCACCAAATTGTCCTCCAGATGTTTGCAGATCGCTCCCTTTAATATCTGCTCCATTATCTTCCCCACAACAGAGGTCAGACTCACTGGTCTGTAGTTTCCCGGGTCATCCTTCCTCCCTTTTTTGAAGATCGGAATAACGTTTGCTCTTTTCCAGTCCTCCGGGACATCTCCAGTCCTTAAAGAGGTTCCGAAGATGATGGACAAGGGCTGTGCAAGTTCTCTGGAAAGTTCTTTGAGTACTCTCGGGTGCATTTCATCTGGACCAGGGGATTTGAACTCATCCAGTGCAGCTAAATGCCTCTCGACAACCTCTCTATCCATGTTAACCTGCCACCCAGACACTATCCTTTGGCTACAGCCATCTCTAGATGTGCCTAAACACTTAGACCTGTGGGAAAAAACAGATGTAAAATAGGCACTAAGCCTTTCTGCTTTCTCTGCATCTTTCGTTAGAGTTTGTCCATCCGCACCCAACAGCGGGCCTATTGCCTCCTTTACTTTACGTTTGCTCCTCACGTAACTGAAAAATCTTTTCTTGTTACAATGGGCTTCCCTGGCCAATCTTAGCTCACTCTCAGCTTTGGCCTTTCTGATGATTGATCTACAGTGCCTAGTAACCTGTAGGTACTCTTCTTTAGAGCTCTGTCCTTCCCTCCATTTCCTGAACATTTTCCTTTTCTTTCTTAGTTCCTCTTGAAGTTCTCTGTTCATCCAAATAGGCTTCTTAGAGCTCCTGCAGTGTTTTAGTCTTTCTGGAATAGTCATTGATTGAGCATGCAATAGCTCTTGTTTGAGTAGCGCCCACCCTTCACATGCTCCCTTCCCTTCCAGCATTCTCGTCCATGGTATGACACTCATCATGTCTCTGAGTTTATTAAAGTTTGCCCTACGAAAATCCAACATCCGCGTCTGGCTACAAGCTTCCTTGGCTCCCCACCTCAAAAGGAATTCTATGAGGACATGGTCACTTCCCCCTAGGGTCCCCACCTCCTTCACCTCATCCACCAACTCTTGCCTGTTGGTCAGTATTAAGTCCAGTATGGCTGAACCTCTTGTGGGTTCATCTACCATTTGATAAATGAAATTGTCAGCCAGGCAGGTCAGAAACTTGCATGACTGAGGACGCTTCGCAGAGTTTGTTTCCCAGCACACATCTGTACCTGTCTTTACACTTAATTGAGCCAATAGTAACTTGTATAAGTATGTTTTATATATTGGGATACTACTGTTGCTGATTTTTCAGATTGCAAATACCAGGAATTCTGTTCAGAGATCCCCCAGGAAACTTGTAGCTTAACCCCAGGAAACATCTGAAAAATATGTGGGATGTTGTTTCTGCCACTGATGAAGGATCAGTGGTTGAGAAGTCAGCTTTAGAAGTTTATTGGTTTCAATCATGCACGTCCTCTTTATTTGTGAGTGAAGCAGACATTACAAGTCCTGTAGAAGTCCTGTAGAACTACCCATGGATGTCTCTGCTCTTGGGAAAGTAGGAGCAAGTGACAACCTAAAACGGCTGAAGGCTAGTTTTAAACAGAAGGCTAAATTGATGACATACAAAGTTGCTCAAAATGAAAAAAAAATAAGAATTTAACAATTGTGCCTTTCTAAATAAAATAGTTTCCATCATGTTTCTAATGTACTTGGCTAAAATGTCATTTATGCTCTGTAATACATAACATCTTATTTAAAACTTTAAAAAGAAAGGTTTCCTGTGGTTACATTCACAAGTGGAAAATGGGAGACCATGTGTGTCTGTATATAGCATAATGTGAAGATAGCTGAATAGGGTAGTAGACAAAAGGGAGAAAAATATCCATTTGAAATCCAGAGACCTTTACAATGCTACACATAAGTAAAAGCAGATGTTGTAAAGTTTAGAAAATCAAGACATTATTTTCCTGTTTCCATTGAATTTTTCTAAACACATTATAAATATGCTTTGAAGTAATACAAAATACCCTGTTTGTTTTGCTGATAGCATCTTTTTTGTAAAAAACTTTATCAATGCTTGTTTAAGTTATAGACTAAATGATACCTTAGTCCGCGGTTAAACAATTAACTCTCTCCCTTAACAAATACAATGCTAAAATGCTGGCACTATCTGAAGATGCTAACTTGCAAGAGCCCATTGAAACCATTTTTCTCTTCAAAGCTAAATTCAATACTATTTTGCCTGCTTTAACATACAGAAAATATTCTGACTTTTGCAATTGCCTTAAAATAGCCTAGCAAACTACTGAAATGGCTTCATAGAATAGTGGCAATTTGAATGTAAAGGATGGATTGTAGGGGTTTATGGGTATCAAGTACTGGGAAATATGTAAACTGGATCAAAATATGGACGCTAAGCATGATACAGAGGGACAACCTCCCCTCATAACTGGGAGAGGAGATGTCTGCGGGGAAGGTTTTGGCAAAAATCACCCACCCACTCCATTTGCATGGAAAAATTAGGTGTGGTCTAATTCATAATTCCTGAGCTCTGGATTTGCATGCTACTGCGGCTTGTCTCACACGCTAATGACAGCTGTTTTTCTGCACTGGCTTTACTATTGTGTAGCTTTCTGTCTACCTTTATGCTAACCACAGTTAACACTAATGAGATTCTTCAAAGATTTGCAAGCCTACTCCTAATGCAGATTTCAAAATCTGGGCATGAGATCATTATTAACATTATCCGAGGTTTAACGCTGATAATTACATATAGTACTATATAATACTGTATTACAGTTAAAGAAACCGTGGATAGACAGGGGGGGAACTGAGAAGAAAGGAGAGCCTATGAATTTCTGATTTTCTAATCATGGTTAGGTGATTTGAGAATGTTACACCAGCACTTAGTGATTTCTCTTTATCCGATGTAGACCTATTGCTGTTCTTGTTCAGTTATGTCAGGTATGACCTTTTGTTTTGGTATCCCTGTGTGGCCTTCATGCAATACTGCTTCTACAAGTCCTCTATTTTTAAGGCAAGCAGTTCAAGACACTGAAATACAGTCACTGGGGAAGAGTATCCTGTAAGGAAAATGGAATCGTGGCTAGTGAAATGCAGTAACCTCTTGCTAAGAATGTTGCTATTGTCTATACGTGCTCTGATATGCTTCTCATTAGTAAAAATCTTGGCCTCTTCAAAGGATAAGATAAATTAACAGAAATATACAGTAACTCCCTCTGCAGGACTTTTTATTTCCTTACCAGGCAGTGTAAAATATATTGTACATCTTTAAATAAATCCTAAATTGTTAATTTCCAGAATTTTCACGTATAGTTTATTACTGTTTAATGTTTTACTGTTTATTGTTATGAATTTTAGGGGATTGAGGGTTTTATGTGAGCCGCCTCGAGCCTTCGGGGGGGGATACAAATAAAATGATAATAATAAAATAATAATAATAATGTTTTTGAAGTCTGCACATATAATTTATATATAAAATTATTTATTGTTATTGTTCTTTTAATGTTTAATGGGATTTTAGGGGTTTACTCTGTTTTTACAGTTTTATTCTGTAAGCCACCTCGAGGCGACATTTGTCAAGAGAGGCAGGATATAAATTTGAAAATAAACGAACAAACAAACAACTAACTAACTAAATAAATAAATTTAGTGGGTCTATATATGAAGATGAAACTAAAATACTTTGGCCACCTCATGAGAAGGAAGGACTCCCTCGAGAAGAGCCTAATGCTGGGAGCGATTGAGGGCAAAAGAAGAAGGGGACGACAGAGAATGAGGTGGCTGGATGGAGTCACTGAAGCAGTCGGTGCAAACTTAAATGGACTCCGGGGAATGGTAGAGGACAGGAAAGCCTGGAGGATCATTGTCCATGGGGTCGTGATGGGTCGGACACGACTTCGCACCTAACAGCAACAGGGTCTATATAAAGTGGATCTTTTTCCATAACTGGTCACAGAGGGTAGCTGTAGGGGATGAGTTGTAGGCTCTCTTGTGGAGTTCCGCAGGGGACGATGCTTTCCCTCACTCTTTTTAACATCTTCATGCGCTCTCTGGCCCAAGTGGTATGTGATTTTGGGGTGGGCTGTCATCAATATGCCGATGACACTCAATTCTATCTCCTCATGGACGACTGCCCAGACTCCCCTCCTCCTGGAACCATTCACAAGATGTTTGGAAGCAGTGGCTGGATGGCTTGAGCGGAGTTGCCTGAAACTCAGCCCCTCCAAGATGGAGGTCCTATGGCTGGGTGAGAAGGCGGCAGATCAGGAAGCACATTTACCCTCCCTGGCCAGGAATTTGGGTGTGAACTTGGATGCCTCATGACCATGGAGACACAGGTCAAAAAAGTAGCTCACCGGGTATTTTACCATCTTTGCCAGGCATGGCTACTAGTGCCCTATCTGTTTCCTGGACATCTAGCCATGGTGATCCATGCAACAGTCACCTCCAGAATTGATTTCTGTAACTCGCTCTATGCAGGCCTGCCCTTGTCTCTGACCCAGAAATTACAGCTGGTACAAAACACAGCTTCTAGAGTCCTCACAAGAACACCTGTGCTGAGGCAGCTTAATTGATTGCTAGTTGTAGCCTGGATCAAGCTCAAGGTTTTGGTTTTGATCTTTAAGGCCCTTCATGATCTGGGACCCACATATCTGAATGACCACCTGCCACCCTATGCCCCCTGCAGGGCTTTGTGCTCTTTGGGTTCCAACTTGCTGGTTGTTTCCAGCTTCAGAGAAGTGCACCTGACCTTGACAAGGGCCAGGGCCTTTTCAGTCCTGTGTCAGGATTGTAGAATCTCTGTCATAAATTAGCCTGAGTTCCTCCATGTCAGTTATATTGCTTGATTGGGCCTGGCGCCTGCTAGCCCCGGCCTTGTAGTTTGTAAGCAATAAAATAGAATAGTGATGTTATGTTAACCTTATCTTGTTATGGGCTCACAGGGTTGTTGTCACCTCTCCCAAGGATGAGAGAGAGGAATCCTGTTTTTGTTTCACATATGTCTTTCTTCACTAACCCCCCTCCTTGGGAACTGTCAAGTTTTGGGCGGGAGAAATGTATTGATAAGCTGAGGCAAATCTGGCTTCGAGTCAGATTTGACTTTCAGTCCAATGCGTATAGTGCTAATCAATAAAACTATTTTCTTTTGAATAAGTTTTGTTGTGAGTTTCCTGTGCGTCTGACATCCTGGTCTCAACCTGGTGGAATGAGCTCCTGGAGGAGCTGTGAGCCCTGGGAGAGCTTTAAGCTTCCCACAGGGCCTGCAAAATGGAGCTCTTTCACCAGGTCTATGGTTGAGGCCAGTGCTGGCAGAAGATCAAAGGGAAGATATGCTCCTATGCAGGTCCATCTATTGGTGTAGCTGTCACACCCGTCCCCTAGCCACCCTGGCTGTTAGTGAGGGCTGTTAAGATGGTTTGGTATTGTTTCTGCCATATGGCTTTGTATTTTTGTAATTTTATGGGGGTTTAATGGGGGGTTTAAATTGGGGATTGTACTATTGTACTAAAGTTTGTATGTATCCCGCCATGAGCCAGTGTGTCCGAGAGTGGCGGGCAATAAATTGAACAACAACAACAACCATAAATACCATCATTCCTGTAGTAGTCAACCACAAATATAAAAGATGAGTGAGACAGGCAGATAGCTGAAGTAAGGCATTCTACATACAGGAAGCTGTTCCTGAACTGAATATGTCATGCATCTTATAACTATTCACCTCACTTCCAAAGATGGGAACACAGAAAAGGGCCTTGACAAAGGTCTTGTCACTCAGGGTCATATAGGAGTATACCCTTTGGGGCTTTATAGTAAAGAGATCACACTTTGAATTTTGCCTGGAAGTGACAATCTCTGTAATACTTTTTTCTGGTTTAATGAGAGGAACTCAAGGAAGTATATGCTGTTCTCTCATTGCCAGGACCCTGTGAGGTAAGTGAATTTTAAAGAGTGCAACCTGCCCAGGGTTACTCATTGTGGTGAGATGAGAGGACATTAGAATCCAAGATTTCTGTGTCCTAATCCAGCACAATTAGTCTTTTAATACTTGGGGAGTATTTTCAGTCTAGCTGGGATACAATTCAAGTTTCTGAACTGTCTTCAGACAGCTTATATAGTGCATATACTAATCAGAACAATTAAAAACCAAACATAATATGATAAAAGCATAGGATCATGGCTGGAGACTTCCCACTATTACAACTAATCTCTGGGCAACAGATATCAATTCACCTTGAGAAAATAACTGCTTTGGAAGGTGAACTCTATGGCATTATACCTCATTGAAGCCCCTCCCCTCTTCAAACTCTGCCCTCAAAATCATTGATACTATATTAATTTAAACCACTCTTGGCTTATTGTTGATGTTACTTCTTACTATGTTATATGCTTAGGTATTACCCCATAATGTTATATGTAAACTGCCCTGAGCCGTATGGGAAGGCAGTATAAAAATCTAAGAAAATAAATAAATAAATAAATAAATAAATAAATAAATAAAATCTTCAAGTACTTTCCAGCCCAGAGCTGGCAACCCTATACAAGTGTCACACATCCCATATGCCAGTTTCATTCTTACACCATTATTTATTTATGTCAGGCTTTCTCAACCAAGGGTTCCTGAATAGGTGGGAGTTAATTTTTAATATATTTTTAAAACTTGTTAAACATCTATCGGGTGATAGGATAAATATATGGTCATGTCAAATTCCCTCCCTCCCAAAATAGCCAATGATGGGCCTGGAGGGGGTGGGAAGGGGAGGGTCCCCCGATGGACACAGGTACAACTATGCTTCCCAACCATATTCTGCATGATCATGCATTTCTGGGGTGTCTTGAAGTCTGAAGAATGTTTCAGGGGTTTCTCAATGATAAAAAAGGTGAGAAAGGCTGGCTTATTTCATTTGACAGGACTGTAAATTTTTCTTTTGGGCAAGCATGTGCTATTTCAGTCATCATCTTCAGTTCTATGGAATGCATTACGAGAAGAACTAAGGGGGAATTCCCTCATTCTGAAATTGCTTCAAGGCAGAACTTTTTTCCAGAATACTTTTGGCTAAATGTTTCAGGCTATTATGAGTTATAGACAGTTTTTCAGTTGGTTGATTGCTGAATTAAAAAAAAAATTGTGTATATGTTTTTGTGCTTTGTATAATATGTGAGCAACCCTGGTTTTTCTGAGGAAAAGATGAGACATAAATATTTTAAAGAATAACAAATCAGCATAAAATCAGCAACAATTAACCAATAAACTTAGCACAACGTGATAAAGGCACATCAGCAACAAGTAAGT
This sequence comes from Paroedura picta, assembly GCF_049243985.1. Classification (NCBI taxonomy): domain Eukaryota; kingdom Metazoa; phylum Chordata; class Lepidosauria; order Squamata; family Gekkonidae; genus Paroedura; species Paroedura picta. Next base: position 146,734,791 of record NC_135370.1, on the reverse strand, counting down.
AGAGCATATAGGCATAAAACTATAAAGTAGCATAAAAATCCATAATACATGAAGCCAGCCCAATAAAGCATCTACAGACAAAAACATCATTTCAGGTAAAAACCAATAAAATTAAAATCATGACTATAGCTATATTTGACAACATTGTAGTGTCAATGGGATTGCTGGTTGTTTTTTAAGGATTTTCTGGAAGAAATGTTGTCTACTGTATAACTTAAATCTTTTAAAATATAATTTAAAGATGCACAGTGAAAAAAATGGATTTCTGGGATAAACCATGTGTTGCAGATTGCAGTCATGATTTGAGTAACTTTCTTACCTAGCTTTCAGCTTTATTTCCCATCTTAAAAATGTCACATTCCCCTCCAGTTCACAGCAGCTGGCTGGGTCATAAGGGGAACATGAAACAAGTGGTTGGATAGAGCAGAATGTGCAGCTGCATTTGAAAATGTGTTTTACGGCCTTTTTTGCGTATTGCTACTGAGGAGACCTGCTTAACACAGGATTTTGATTATGAAAAAGCGAAAGTGGCAGTAAACATTGCAGGGCTTTGGGAAGAGAGCCTGACATCTGCTCTGTCGAGAGCTGATCAGGGAATACACTGCAATAATATCAGGTTTACAGTCTACAGTTCTTTTGGCACGATGCATCACATTTGACAGTGCAAATTAAGTGTGTCATATAATATCCAATGGTCATACTATTTCTCAGATCCAGTTGCAAGCCAAAAATATTTCACACTAACTTGTAAAGAATATATGCTAATAAATTAACATAATAGTATTAGGAAGGGATGGAAGTGAACTCTCAAAGAGTAGTTAGCAGGCTTTACTTTTTTATATGGTCACACCCAAAATGTGTGAGCACCCCCACTGTGTTGCCTCCAGCTGTTATGTTAAATCCCTTCCCAGATGTGTACATTCCCTCTGATGTCACTAAAGATACTTGGATCAGAAAATAGTAAACATGAGTTCAAATTTAACTTCAGAAGGACAAGAAAGCATATGACGAACTTACAAAAATGTTGGTTGCCAGGACAGATGCTGTGCAAAGTATAGTTTATTAAGAATTGGAAAGAACTAACATTGCTGAATATATTGCTGAATATTCATATTCCAGCTGCTTATTTTAACCATTTTGTTCATGGACTCTGAGGCAAGAAAGAGTAGAAATCTATACACATCAGTCAGTAAATGTTTGCTTTGTTTTAGAAGGATGCTCTGGGCATCTGATTGGTTTGTCCAAATTTTGGGGATGGCCATTATGTCAATTAACATTTTCATAGGAGCATAAGCTCATTTGGCTAAGTCTGGAGGACAGGTGGTATGAAGGTCAGAGGTTTTTAATTCAATTTAAACAGAGGTAGCCTGCAGAGTACCTCAACCAGAATTATCTTTATCTCACCTTTTCTTGACATGGGCTTCTAAATGCAGTCATTTCATATGAGCATGCCTCATATGAAATAGGATAAAAAGTAAAAGGATAAAAAGTGACAGTAACAGAAATAGGATAAAAAATAACAGGATAGGAACAATAAGGTTATTTAGTTAAGAGGCTTACAACTATTTACAGGTAACACAGCTTTTGTTGGAAGTATTAAATTATAATATTTCAATTGTCAGCTTTTGGATGTGCAGATAGGGTTTCTAACATTTTTCTCCCAGTCAGGCTCACTTGCAGCCTCAACCCCTTTCACACCCGGCTTTTCTTGAGAATGTGTGGTGAGTCTGGAATTTAATGTATTTCTTTAATGGAAACTCTATATCCTGCCTTTTTGAAAGACAGCAAAAAATATGCAAATATTTTAAGACCAATTTTTTTCACTGTTAAATCATCACTCCTGTTCTTAACTGAAGCTCTTAACTGAAAGCTTTCTGAAACAAAACCTTACAACCCTGAAAGTTAACAAAGGTGATGTTCTCTTGATCTTTCCCCAATTTCATGTAACACAAATAAAAGGTAAGGTACTACAAGCACTGGGTCATGTCTGACCCTTGGGGTGATGCCCTCTAGCGTTTTCATGGCAGACTCAATACAGGGTGGTTTGCCAGTGCCTTCCCCAGTCATTACTGTTTACTCCCCAGCAAGCTGGGTACTCATTTTACCGACCTCGGAAGGATGGAAGGCTGAGTCAACCTTGAGCCGGCTGCTGGGATTGAACTCCCAGACTCATGGGAAGAGATTTCAGACTGCATGACTGCTGCCTTACCACTCTGCGCCACAAGAGGCTCTGTAACACAAGCATAATAAGTGAACCCACAAGAGGTTCAGCCATACTGGACTTAATACTGACCAACAGGCAAGAGTTGGTGGATGAGGTGAAGGAGGTGGGGACGCTAGGGGGAAGTGACCATGTCCTCATAGAATTCCTTTTCAGATGGGGGGGGGGCAAGGAAGCTTGTAGCCAGACGCGGATGTTGGATTTTCGTAGGGCAAACTGTAATAAACTCAGAGACATGATGAGTGTCATACCATGGACGAAAATGCTGGAAGGGAAGGGAGCATGTGAAGGGTGGGCGCTACTCAAACAAGAGCTATTGCATGCTCAATCAATGACTATCCCAGAAAGACGAAAACACTGCAGGAGCTCTAAGAAGCCTATTTGGATGAACAGAGAACTTCAAGAGGAACTAAGAAAGAAAAGGAAAATGTTCAGGAAATGGAGGGAAGGACAGAGCTCTAAAGAAGAGTACCTACAGGTTACTAGGCACTGTAGATCAATCATCAGAAAGACCAAAGCTGAGAGTGAGCTAAGATTGGCCAGGGAAGCCCATTGTAACAAGAAAAGATTTTTCAGTTATGTGAGGAGCAAACGTAAAGTAAAGGAGGCAATAGGCCCACTGTTGGGTGCGGATGGACAAACTCTAACGGAAGATGCAGAGAAAGCAGAAAGGCTTAGTGCCTATTTTACATCTGTTTTTTCCCACAGGTCAAAGTGTTTAGGCATATCTAGAGATGACAATAGCCAAAGGACAGTGTCTGGGTGGCAGGTTAACATGGATAGAGAGGTTGTCGAGAGGCATTTAGCTGCACTGGATGAGTTCAAATCCCCTGGGCCAGATGAAATGCACCCGAGAGTACTCAAAGAACTTTCCAGAGAACTTGCACAGCCCTTCTCCATCATCTTCGGAACCTCTTTAAGGACTGGAGATGTCCCGGAGGACTGGAAGAGAGCAAATGTTATTCCGATCTTCAAAAAAGGGAGGAAGGATGACCCGGGAAACTACAGACCAGTGAGTCTGACCTCTGTTGTGGGGAAGATAATGGAGCAGATATTAAAGGGAGTGATCTGCAAACATCTGGAGGACAATTTGGTGATCCAAGGAAGTCAGCATGGATTTGTCTCCAACAGGTCCTGCCAGACCAACCTGGTTTCCTTTTTTGACCAAGTAACAGGTTTGCTGGATCGGGGAAATTTGGTTGATGTCATTTACTTGGATTTTAGTAAAGCTTTTGACAAGGTTCCCCATGATGTTCTGATGGATAAATTGAAGGACTGCAATCTGGATTTTCAGATAGTCAGGTGGATAGGGAATTGGTTAGAGAACCGCACTCAAAGAGTTGTTGTCAATGGTGTTTCATCAGACTGGAGAGAGGTGAGTAGCGGGGTACCTCAGGGCTCGGTGCTTGGCCCGGTACTTTGTAACATATTTATTAATGATCTAGATGAGGGGGTGGAGGGACTACTCATTTGGCATCATCTGCAAACTTGATGTTTGCAGATGATGCCAAATTGGGAGGATTGGCAAATACTCCGGAAGATAGAGACAGAGTTCAACGAGATCTGAACACAATGGGAAAATGGGCAAATGAGAACAAGATGCAATTTAATAAAGATAAGTGTAAAGTTCTGCATCTGGGTCAGAAAAATGAAAAGCATGCCTACTGGATGGGGGATACGCTTCTAGGTAACACTGTGTGTGAACGAGACCTTGGGGTACTTGTGGATTGTAAACTAAACATGAGCAGGCAGTGTGATGCAGCGGTAAAAAAGGCAAATGCCATTTTGGGCTGTATCAACAGAGGCATCACATCAAAATCACAAGATGTCATAGTCCCATTGTATACGGCACTGGTCAGACCACACTTGGAGTACTGTGTGCAGTTCTGGAGGCCTCACTTCAAGAAGGACGTAGATAAAATTGAAAGGGTACAGAGGAGAGCGACGAGGATGATCTGGGGCCAAGGGACCAAGCCCTATGAAGATAGGTTGAGGGACTTGGGAATGTTCAGCCTGGAGAAAAGGAGGTTGAGAGGGGACATGATAGCCCTCTTTAAGTATTTGAAAGGTTGTCACTTGGAGGAGGGCAGGATGCTGTTTCCGTTGGCTGCAGAGGAGAGGACATGCAGTAATGGGTTTAAACTTCAAGTACAACGATATAGGCTAGATATCAGGAAAAAGTTTTTCACAGTCAGAGTAGTTCAGCAGTGGAATAGGCTGCCTAAGGAGGTGGTGAGCTCCCCCTCACTGGCAGTCTTCAAGCAAAGGTTGGAGACACATTTTTCTGGGATGCTTTAGGATGCTTAGGGCTAATCCTGCGTTGAGCAGGGGGTTGGACTAGATGGCCTGTATGGCCCCTTCCAACTCTATGATTCTATGATTCTATGATTCTAAGATTCACCCTGTTAGTAAACTAATAATATAACCTGTTTTTCCCCCTTCTAGAACTAGCAGCCCCTCAAGGAAGAGAGTATTTACTAAAAAATACTTGGGGGAAGGATTGACAAACCATCTGGTGATGTGACCCTGATCCCTCTCCCCATATATTCGTGACTGACTGACATGAAATCTGTGTATGTGTGTAACCATTGACATAGCTGGATATTTCTGAATTGTATCTACTGTCATCATTTTCCTCCAAGTCAGATCATTTGTGATAATGATGTTAGCAGAGGTATTTCTAGTCAGATTCTGATTGGTTTAATTTCTGAATGCGTGTCTCTAGTCAGCACATTGCGTTTCTGCTGAACACTTCAGTCAGTAGTTGGGAACCCAATTATTTCTCCATCTTCTGTTTCCAGTTGGTTTACTGATGAAGTCTCTCTCTCCTTGTGCCTTCTTCTTACTCTTCTGGTTCAGCATATCACCTTAATGACTGTAGTGTAAATAGCAGGCACAAAGTAAGAGGTAAGAGGTAATTAATTAATTAAGAGGTAATTAATTCTAATTACTAGAACAGTCTGAAAGTAGCTCAGAGTCTTTTTGTAGAATTGAAGTGAAAAAGAAATGTATCCCAAATGTCATCTGCTTACCTAGAACACCAAAAAATTGCCATTCAAACATCCTAAGATATGTTACTAGGAAAGTCTGAATATTTTCCATCCTAAGGCACCTTGTTTATCTCAGAAGCAAGCATTCTAGCATAGTGCAAGAAAAGCCATGTGTGGGACAGATTACTGGACTCTTTTTTTTCCTTTGAATCAGGAGTTGGGGAAGTGGAGATTTCCACAAGCAGCTTAAGTTGTGTGCCACTGCATTGATGCTTACAGAATACAGCAACCATTCATTTCTGAATATGTATCTCTGCTTTTTAAGAGAAGGATGTGAAAATCCAGTCTCTAACAACTAGTCCCTCGTGATTTGATGAGTCTTACTCATGATTTTTGAATTCTTTCTACAAGTAGCATTATGTGAGTTGTGCAGTTCATAAATCCCACAGTAGAGAAATACTAGCATATTTTTAACATCATAAACTTTCCCTTACATTTTGAACCAAGAAAGAATTGCGTTCGTGTCCAATAGGGAAATAATGTATCTTCAAATCTATTTCATTATATAAAATCATTTTTAATTCCAGGCAGCTGTGTGTTGTCTATCTGGAAATGATTGCTGTGATTTCTGCAAATGAAAAATGTGCCGCTGTAACTGCAGAAATCGAAGGTGGTTGGAGGGCTGTTGATTGAGCAGCCCTCCCTTCCATTCTTTACATTTTTCAGGGACGTTGTGGAGATATCACACAGTGTGGTTTCCTGCATGTTGGAACCTGACTTGTGTATTTGATTTTTACTTTAGTTTAAATTGTCTCTGATGAACAAAGTTATCATGCATTTGCTTATCAGAAATAGACCAAGCTGGGTAGCCGTGTTAGTCTGTCTGTAGCAGTAGAAAAGTGCAGAGTCTTGTAGTACCTTAAAGACTAGTGAAATTTGTGGCAGGGGATGAGATTTCGGGTCATCACTGCTCACTTCTTCAGATACAGCTAGAATGTGAGTCCATCCTTCCATATATTTGGGAGTATGGTGATTTCAGTTTCTGAATAACCCGTATTGTCATTCAGTATCTGAAATCATTCCACTCCCTAGGATATAAAGCCAAATGGACTCACATTCTAGCTGGATCTAAAGAAGTAAGCGGTGACTCATGAAAGCTCCATACCCTAAGTTTTGTTAGTCTTGAAGGTGATACTAGACTCTCAGACTTTTTTGTTGCTTATCAGAAGCTATAATGGACCATGAATCTTCTAGCACAGCTAGAAGTCTCCCTAGAAGTTTCTCCTTAGATTATGGTATACAGCAAGGAAGCAGAAATCATGTTCCCCCATTCCAAAGGTGTGAGCTTTTCATTACTTGGAGAACTTGCTCCATGAACGAATGTTATGGGTGATTTTAGTCTATTTTTACTTGTTATTATTGTTGTGGATTTCAAAGTTTCCATGATTCTGAGTGTAGGTTTGTGGGGGCTCTGGTGGTTGCATTGGAAAGACAGCAGACCTCTTTTCTGTAAGCTCCATTAGTAGACAGGTGGGATCCCAAACTATTTCAACTAGTATGGCTGAAAATATGGTGGAACAGTGGCTGTTTACACATCTATTGATTTTCCAATGACTCTTTATAAGATTTCATATGTTATCAACCCCATTTAAATATTTGGTAGCACAATACATGGAACTCTGAATTCAGAGAGTCTGATTTATTAGATTAATTTGACTTTAACCTGTTTTACATGATTGCAGGTAAGGATAATAAAAATTTCTAGATTTTATTCATTCATCATATTTAATTTTGTAAAAATACAGGTGTTTATATATATATATATATTGCCCACCACATTTAGATGTTAAAATGTCAATTATTGCTTTCTTTAGTTAACATTTTTGAAACAAAGCTTTTAAAAAAACATTGTTGCTGTTCTTGGGAATCAGGATAGATCTCTAGGTAGTTGTGTTTTTAACCTGCCATGTGGAAACAGGCAGAGAAATTTCACATGCTACACTCTGCTAGCTCATTGTAAAAGACACATCAACAAGTACAAGGTATCAAATTTACATGTCTGTTTTTCCAGGGCACATCAGGGTTACCCAGAGAGTATTATGGAGGAAAAACAGGCAAGGAAAAAACTGTTTTGAAAAGCAGTTCCTTAGCACCGAAGCTGCTGTGAATATTTTTTTTAACACATTTTCATGCCGTTGTGGGCTACAGGAATGCAGACTTAGTTTGGAAAGTCTTCCTGTAATACTTCAAAGTCTACAACTAAAGTTAATCTGTTTTAATTTAACTATATCTTATTGACCAGTTCCTTTATCTAGAGTCTTTTTCTCCAGTCCTTTAGTTTAGTTTAGCATTAGAACTATTTTGCACGAGGCAGACTTGCAAAATAGTATTTTGAATTTTCCTTTTAGATCATTACTCAATATGGACAAATAAGACTTCTTAAATAAAATCAGAGTCCAGTAGCACCTTTAAGACCAACAAATATTTATTCAGGGTGTGAGCTTTCGAGTGCACTCTTTGTCAGACTTGAAAGCTCACACCCTGAATAAATATTTGTTGGTCTTAAAGGTGCTACTGGACTCTGATTTTATTGTGCGACTTCAGACCAACACGGCTACTCATTTGCATCTAAGACTTCTTAAAGTTTTTTTGCACAAATTCAGCTACTGAAAGGATGTCAGCATTCTAAGACCTTTCCTTTCTGACATATATCTCTTCTTGAATGTATATAGAATATACAATGGTCATATTTCAAATTGTTTTTTTTTACATCAAATTTGAAATACTTGTCAGAGATCTCTGGCAGCACTGATAAGTGACTCCTAAGCATACTCCTAAATCCATTGCTTAGGCTGAGACTGATTCAATAGTATTTAGTATACAACACAACGATGATGGCAAAATAATAATGATGATGTTGTTGATGATGATGATGTTGATGATGATGATCCCCAGGATGTCTAAACAGTACAATTTTAAGTAAATTATCATTTACTTGGAACCATGTCCAACTAAATCAGTGTGACTTACTCCCTGGTATAAGATTATGGTGCCATCCTATGCAGAATTGCTACAATTTGAGCCCACTTAGACTGTGCTCAGTAAGTGTATTGAAAAGACTATGAAGGTGGGTATCCCTCAGCAAAGTTTAGGTATGCTAATTAAAATTGTATAACTAAGACATACATATTTTTCTTTATTTTAACTGAATGCGTGTCACAAGATAATATTAATATGTTCTGCAAATTAAAATTGTACATCTCTGTAACTTTGCCATGTCTGAAATGTATATAAATGGAGTTTTTTTGTGTGAAGTTTTTAGATATATCTCTATTTTTTCATCTGAGATGCATTTGAATAAACAGTAATGACACAAATTTTAAGTCTATAAAAAGCAAGGCTTGGATCTAACAAAGTACAAGTACAAGGATATGAATCATTCCCACCTCTTATTCCCCGAACAACCCCAGGATCTTTGAAAAACTAATGGAGGATCTTCCTGAACAAAAAGGGTGGGCAGACTGCAGTAATGAGGGGGAAATGGGCAAAATTATTATATCATCTTCTGCTTATAGTACTCCCCTGGCACAAGAGCAACATGAAGGCACTTTGCCTGGATTACAACACCTTCTGTGTGACACCTAGACACATTATACACGGGCTGGAACGCCCGTGCTGGCGGTGGCAGAGCTTCGGGGAAAATCCCCGATAATGCACACCGCCAGTGCAGATGTGTCCCAGCCCAGGCCCTCAGAAGACCTGTGTTAATGAAATGTGGATTCTTCCTGAGTCCCAGGACTCCTGAGAGTACAGATGAAGGCCAAGCCACCCAAGCCCCGTGCATAATCGGAGGAGCCAGGATTTCGGTCCAGCTCCTCCCACCAAACTACGGCATCCCTGCAGGGACACCTCTCGCCTCTGCTGGCTCTGCAGAGCCGACGGGCAACCCCCCACCCGCACCATGGTGGGAGAGCAGCATGCTGCTACCCACCATCCTGCAGTGGGGCCCCCTGCCCCCAATTCCCCCTCCAGCCACTGCCACTGCTTACCTGTGCTCCCAGCCCTGCGTTGCTTGCACTGGGCCATTGCAACGGGACAGCTGGCGGAGCTGCACTCCCGTGCATACATAGGGGATGGTGGGGCTTTTACCCCGCCGCAACAGCACGGTGGCAGCGCAGAGTAGCTGCTGCCATGCATAATGGTTACTAGAGACCTTTTGCTGTTACAATTGATCTCCAGATGACCACAGTTCCCCTGGATAAGTGGCCAGACTATATGACATTACAACCTGTTGAAGTCCCTCTTGTCTCCAAACCCCACCCTCCCTGGGCTCCACCCCCAAAATATCCAGGTACTTCCCAACTCAGAGCTGGCAGCCCTATCGTCGGACCACACATCTACATGGCCAACAGTATCCATTTCAGAAATTACCAACCAGGTCCAATATTTGAGATCAGATAAAGCCCCAAATGGTGATAACCTCACTACCAATTTACTAAAAGGAAATTTGAACCATGTGGCTTTTTCTCCATGTAAGTCCTGCAATTTCTGGTATCACTTTTACTAGGTGAAGGGGGGAAAGATCCATGTTGGAAAGTTCCTTCCACTCGTGCTCAACTAGTTCCAACCTAATTGATAATATAATAACTTTATTTTTATAGCCCACCCTTCCCAGGTGACTCAGGGCAGGTAATAATAAAATAAAGTCATTAAAAATAATATAAATTTCATAAATATAACTATCATAATATAAATTTAAATTATATTATATTATCTTAAAAGCCTCTTCAAAAATCTCAGTATGTGTGTTTGTTGGGGGGCTATTTATACTGGACATATCAGGGGATTTTTGCGGGTGGAGATTCCTTAAGCAGGGAGACCAGCATCTCCTCAGTGTTAATTTCCTGGCCGTGACCATAGGCCTGACAGAACAACTCTGTCTTTACACATAGATTAAATACATTTCACAGAAAATGTATGGTAATTTTTAAATGGGAAAGATGTGAGCTACCAATAGCGGATAAGAAAAAGGCAGATTCAGAGGCTTTTGTATCTTACCGTATACATCTTCCTCAAATTATTTTCATTAGTTTGTGCTTTCCAAACATTGTCTGCATTCCAGAAAAAAAAATTGTGTATGTGTGTGTCTAAAGTGCTGTCAGGTCACAACTGAATTATTGTGACCCTCATAGGCTTTTCAAAGCTAGAGACATTCAGAGGTTGTCAGTAACCAGACTCCTCCTCAATTTGAGAGACAGATTATAGACAGCAATAATGCCATTTCATAACATCCAAAATATTAATTTTCAGCATATTGTCTGACAGGAAAGAGACACTGGAATACATGGCAAATGCATCTAAAATGCAAAAGTATATAGTTAACTTCCAGTCATGAAAGCCAGGCAGATATCAGGTCTCCATCACTCACCTGGATCCTCTAGATTAGATGAGTGAGATTGAAGAGACTGATGCACTAATGGACTTCTTTTCCCACCCAGAATAGAAATACATATCTTTGGGACAATAGGCTCTCTAGGTAAAGTGTTATTAATCTCATCAAGCTTTCAGTCTCTCCTTCCCCTCACACCCATGGATTTCAGTTAGTGATTATTAACAGCCTGCCCCACCTTAGCAATTTCCCATCCTGAAATCTAGGAGTTGTTAAGACATATTAATATCTTTGTTTTTACCCTAGTAGAGCAGTCACGGTTATTGCTTGGTTCCTGGGAAACTTTCAGGGTTCCACCCTAGGTATTATCTTCACTCTGGACAAACTCATCACATGCCTTTTAGTTTATTTATCATACATAGATAGATAATCACATCAAGTACATGATTTTAGAGGTTATCATGTCAGCTGCAGCCTAATGATAAAACTTCCCCATCAAGGTAGAGCACCAATCACTGCCTCTCTGCATATTCTTTGGTATTCTGCATACACCACCTGCTTACATGCCAACTTTTCATTTCTTTCTCCAAGATGCTGGTTGTTTTTGTTGAATCTGTGGATGACTTCTCCACATTGTGATGGTAACTATAGCTTCCTCAAAATTATTCCCATTCAGCCCTGCTTTTCCTTATTTAATTTCTTGTATGTATGTTTCCACACCATTAGTGTGTTTGTGAGTTGCCTTTAAATTCTTCTTAATAAAACAACTTTCAAGTTACTCTGGACTTGTTTATTTAAATGTTCCTTAAGGGAATATCCTGATATACATAGGTGAAGATAGGGTAGTTACTGCATCTTACTAAGTCTTGAATTAAATTTGCTAATTCCCTCCCAAATTCCAATTTGGGTAACAAGGTGGTTTGGCATTGTTTACCTCTGCATAGCAACCCTGGACTTGTTGTTGTTGTTGTTGTTGTTGTTGTTGTTGTTATTTAATTTATATCCCGCCTTCCCCCAGAGGCTCGAGGTGGGTCACACAAAAACCAATCCCCTAAAACAATAAAAGCACAATAAAACATAATACAATTTAAACAAAAGTTAAGACAAGAATGGCGGCAAAATTCAATATATGTTGTCCCATCCAAGTACTAAGCAGGTACCCACCCAAGTACTAAGCTGACCCTGCTTAGCTTCTGAGTTCTGGCAAGATGGCTTGCATGGGTCATCTAGGTCAGGAAACGTAATAAACTTACTTGTGCTTAAATCTCATTGAAATCAACTGGGCAAAACTTACACCTTATACCTTAAGGTGTAAGGATAGGGGTTATTATATGTACATTTAGCATTCCAGATGATGAGCAATATAATTGCTTTTACCAATATGAAAGTAAAATTGAAATTAGCCAAGTAAAAATTACAGTTGAAAGTATAGTTTTGGGAATAGTTAGGAGCGTGGACTTTTAATCTGGCAAGATGGGTTTAATTCCACACTCCTCCACATGCAGCCAGCTGGGTGACCTTGGGCTCGCCACACTGATAAAGCTGTTCTGATAAAGCTTTTCTGATGGAGCAGTAAGATCAGGGCTCTCTCAGCCTCACCCACCTCACAGGGTGTCTCTTGAGGGCAGAGGAAAGGGAGGGTGATTGTAAGCCACTTTGAGACTCCTTCAGGTAGAGAAAAGTGGCATATAAGGACCAATGCTTCTTCTTCTGAATGAATGAATACATGAAATCACAGGTTACATTTAATCAGTTTTATTTTGCTTCCCTACTTGAATTCTGAAGCTAAAAGAGTAAGACTAATCAGATGTTCTTGGAAGTAAGTCCCTTTTCATGAACTGGGGGTTATTCCCAGGGAAGTGTCCTTACGACTGCAACCTAAAGGACAAACCAAATCTGAGAGAGTCTTTGTGGACAACATAGGCAAACTGAGAGTGATTTTAAAGTGATTTTAAAAGGCCAAGAGACCCAGTCCTGATTGGGCCTACAGTACAGCAGGCTGAAACACACTTTGTTCCTCCCTCCAGCACCTTCGTAAGTGCTGAAACAGCTGCCTCCTGACAGCTGTTTCAGCACTTGAAGAGGAGCACATCAAGGAGGGGACCAAGTCTGCCTCAGCCTTCCAAGCTGCAGGCCCAGTCAGTATTGGCCCTTGCAGCATTTTAAAATCAGTTTAAAATAGCAGTGGCCCTGTGGTGGACATAAGGATATCATCATGTCTTGTGTATATATGCATTTTAAAGGTTGCATGCTGCAGTTTCAATAAAGGCCTCCTGAAATAAATCTGAATTTTCCTTGTTTATGAAGATGATCCCACATGTATACAATATGAGTGATACAGGGCTGGTTTGTTAGGATGTTCAGATGTAGAAAATGGCCATCTCATTTCAAACTCAGATAAAAATAGAGTTGCCAACCTCCAAGCGGTGACTGCAGTTCTCCTGGGGTTACAACTGACCTCCAGGTGACAGAGATCAGATCACTTGGTGAAAATGGTCACCGAGGAAGGTGGAAAATATAGCATTATATCCTGCTAAAGTCCCACCCCTCCTCTTCCCAAACCCCATCATCTTCTGCCATCCCCTCCTCCAAATCTCTAGGTATTTCTCATCCCAAATCTGGCATCTAAGAGCATCCTCTGAACGTTTTTCTCCAGCTCGATTACAAGAGAAATTAGTGAAATAATACAACAATGCTTTCTGCTTGTTTCTTTTCTTTTTGTTTAGCAAGTTACTGTTTAGTGTTCTCACTGGCAGAACAAACTGATATAGAAACAATACTGGTGCAAATTTTACTGGTGAAAGGGGAGTATGAGTTATAAAGTTCTCAGTTTCCCCTTTAAAAATGTACATTTGGCCAACAGGAATGAGTGTAGAAGAGCCAGAAGTTTTTAAACTTCCCTCTAACATCTGGGTATAGCCATGTATTTTTACTCCAAGCACAATAAAACAATCCTACTTGCTGGTGGTATATGACATAATGACCCAAATATGTTTTTAAAAAATCATTTATTGCTGTACATAAACAGCTAAGTTAGCACTAGGGATGATAAAATAACAGTGGTAATTCTTCCTTAAGCTGAGAACCATTGGTGGCCCATTAGGATTCCAGATGTGGCCATGTGTGCTTTCCCATCTGTTTTACAATGTCTAGTACTTGGACCTTTGGTATCTTGGCTGTGGTTATCAGGCATGTTGGCTTTTCAGCTTGAGGTCTTCCTGGAGAAACACACTGACATAGCTAATAGCTATAAAGCGGCTTATTGTCTTGGGTCTAGTTTGTTAGGAATAGCCGGACAGAGGGCAGGCTTTTGTCAAAGGTCAAACACCAGCTTGACCAAATTTTCTACATAGTAAACACTTGCAATTTGTCTGCAAAATGAAGATGGTGTTACAGCAGGAAAGTAAAGTAAAGCTCTGTCATCAAAAGTGAGTTTAAAATGGCCAGACACAATAAATGTCAATACAAGTTCTACTCAGGTTGCTGTAATTACTTTATAAGGATAGTCCAATGTTTTAATTTAAACCAAAGTATCAATAGACTAACCTGTTGGAGAAATAAAGAAATACAGCTGTTTTGCAATCCAAAATCCAAAATAGAAAATGGGTTTTATTTTACACAGGGTTTTTTTTAGAAAGCTAAAACAAAATGACCTATTTATTATTACTTGATCAGTAGTAGTTTTACTTTAATAAAAAGATTGTGACATGCCAAACTAATGCATGGCGTAAATATGAGAAATACAAGTCTGGCATCTCATCAGATCTTATTCTAATACATTTGGGAGCTGTTTCTTATTTGAATATTCCCAGCTTTTCTACTGGTGAAAGAGGGAGATGGGAGGCCCTTTACAATCACCAAAATGACTATGCTGGGGTTGAGAAAACCATGAGAACAAAAGCTACAGGGGATGGGGAGCTGCAGTAAAGGTGGGCGTTGGGTGAGACTGAGAAGAAAAGCTGGGAGGAGATACCACAATCAAGATTGCCAAACCCCGTGCCTTGCCCCCAGCTCCTCTTTCTCTCTAAGTGATGGCAGGTGTTTTTTTTTTTAATTTAATGCTTGTTAAACTGATTGTGTAACACCACTTCTAGGGAAAAACTAGAAGCAATGGCATGCTTGTCTACGAATCACTGGAAACTCTATTGTAAAATGGTGATTTCTACAGAGGACCACCTCCCCATGTCTCGGCCTCTGTGGTTTCCTGCTGGTTGTTAAGCCAAGCCTGGCAACTCTAAACCCAGTGACAGGTCAGGCTGCTTTATTTTTGTTTCTACTTGTATTTAGGTTCCTTATATACTGCAAATGAAAGACTGTCTGCATTGGAGATCTTTTCTCAACACCGAGAGATCTCATCTGGTGGCCACAACAGAAACAGCACTGAACCTGTCTCCTTTTTTACTCCCTTTTATTTTTGTTGTATTGTTCTGACTGGCCTTCTGGCAACAGTTCTGTGCTGGGTGGAGGGGGGTGATTGGGGGGTCATCACCGAGAGAGGATGAGGGATAAAATTAGGGGGAGATTGGGGAGATTGACCCACCAGGCAGAGAGAACCCCTGTTTCAGGCGGGATCTCGCTGGGTGGCTAAACCCACCTCACTAGCTGCTAGGATAGATGGGTGAGGGGAGGGGGGTTGGGAGGGACTAGATTAGAGTGGGCTGGGTGAGTTAGGGCGGGTGGAGTGCAGCTAGGGAAGGAGAAGCTAGCTTAGGAGTAGAGTAGGATCCTCTCTCAGGGAGCGGAGTGGGGCTATGGATGGGGAGTTGTTCCCGGGGGGGCCAAACTGGGGCCAGGATCCCAATGATCATGGGTCAAGGGCATTATGGCTGGGGGACGAGGTTGGACAAGAGAAGGGTTGGCAGCGCTGGTGTGCCATTTAGGGCCCGGCCGTGGAGGCCTGGCCGGCACTCTGGGTGCGCTCAAATCCCTTCTAACCTCCGTCCCATCCCCAGAGATGTGAGGGTGGAGGCTAGGGGAGAAAAGGGTCTGACATTGGTCTTGTGCAACGCAAGGTCGATTGAGAACAAGATTGCAACTCTGCAGCACTTCTTCGTGGAGTCGAAGGCGGACTTTGCGTGCCTGACCGAGACCTGGGTGAAGGAAGGAGAGTTGGTGGCCCTGAGAGATTTGGCACCCCCAGGCTACTCGGTCCTCCACCAATCTTGGACCCACAAGAGGGGGTGTGTGGCAATCCTGGTCTGGGAGGCTTTCGCCTACAGGGCTCTCCCAGGGCCAGAAATCGGGGGAGTGGAGTGTGTCGGTATTGGATGGGGCACGGTCGAGGGCTTCTGGCTAGTTTACCATCCGCCCAATGCGCCGCCAGATGCCCTGCCCCACCTGCTGGAGGCGGCCGCCGCCTGGGCGCTGCAGTTTCCCAGGCTTTTAATCCTGGGTGACTTCAATGTTCATGCAGACGTGCTGTCCTCAGGACTTGGCGGAGACCTGGTGTCTTCAATGGTAACGCTGGGGCTCTCTCAATTTATTACCGGCCCTACCCATCACGCCGGCCACACACTTGATCTGATTTTTGGTGCTGGGATAGAGGTGGTCCTGGATGCAGCCTTGGATGTGCTGTGGCCAGACCACTACGCCCTGCGGGCTCGGCTCAGGATACCACCCCCTCCCCAGTTGGGCGGCGGGTGGATTTTTGCCCGCCCGCGGAGACTTATGGATCCGATTGGATTCCAGAATGCTCTGTGGGACCCGATGCCTCCTGGCAACTCACTAGCGGCCTTGGTGGAGGACTGGCAGTCCCGCCTGACGGCTGCTATAGATGAGATTGCCCCTAAACGTCCTCTCTGCCCTTGATTCAAATGGGCCCCCTGGTATACTGGGGGACTCCGGGAGAAGAAAGGGGAAGTGAGACGACTGGAGTGAGTGTGGTGGAAGACTCGTGATGAGGTTACATCTTATCACACGCTTATGAGGGCATATGAGATGGCGGTGAAAGTGGTTAAACGAGAGTTTTTTGCCACAGAAATCACGTCCGCAAGCTCTTGCCCAGCCCAATTATTCTGGGTAGTTAGATCACTCACCGCCCTTGAGGGGCGCCAAAATACTAGACAATTGGCACTCGGCTGCGAGGCATCTGCAAGCCATTTTGCGGATAAAGTCTTGTCATTCTGTTGCGACTTTCCCGCCACAATTAATACAGTAAATGAACTGGAGACCTGTTGGCCGCCTTTGGTAGTGAGGTTTGATGGCTTCAGGCGGCTCTCTCTTCCCAAAGTGGACAAGTTGCTGAGCTCGGTCAGGGCGACCACTTGCCCCCTTGATCCCTGCCCTTCCTGGCTCCTCAACTCCTCCCTAAGTTCGGGGGAGTTTCCTAAGCGGCTAAAGGGGGCAGGGGTTCACCCTCTCCTAAAAAAATCAACACTGGACCCGCAGGGCCCTGCCAACTACCACCCAGTATTGCATCTGGCGTTCCTGGGCAAGGTGGTAGAGAGGGCTGCGGCTGACCAGCTCTCGGCATTGGAGGAAATTTTGACACTCGATCCATATCACTCGGGCTTCCGTCCTGGCCACGGGGTGGAGACGGTGTTGGTCACCCTTTTGGATGATCTCCGTCTCCAGCTGGATAGAGGTGGGTCGGCCGTGTTGGTCCTTTTGGACCTATCGGCGGCCTTTGACATCATGGATCACAGCCTTCTGATCCATCGCCTCGCCGGCATGGGGATACGGAGCACAGCCTTGTGCTGGATACGCTCCTTTCTCCAGAACTGGACCCAGAGGGTTGCGGTGGGGGAAGAGTTCTCGCATCTCTACGGACTCCCTTGTGTGGTACCGCAGGGCGCAGTCCTCTCCCCCACGTTATTCAACATCTTTATGCACCCTCTGGCCCAACTGGTATGGAGTTCTGGGCTGGGTTGTCACCAGTACGCTGATGACACCCAGCGCTATCTCCTCATGGACGGCCACCCAGACTCCCCTGGAACCATTCGCCAGATGTTTGGAAGCAGTGACTGAATGGTTCGAGCAGAGTCTCCTGAAACTCAACCCCTCCAAGATGGAGGTCCTGTGGCTGGGAGGCAGAGGGCAGGACCAGGCAGCACGCTTACCCACCCTGGCAGGAGTGCAACTTACGATCGCACCCCAGGCCAGGAATTTGGGGTAGTTAGAGTCTCAGGTCAAGAGAGTAGTGGGTCAGGTGTTTTTCTATCTTCGCCAGGCCCGACTACTAGCGCCCTACCTGTCCCCTGACCACTTGGCTACAGTGATCCATGAGACAGTCACCTCCAGAATAGATTTCTGTAACTCGCTCTACGCCGGCCCACCCTTGTCTCTGATCCGGAAACTCCAGCTAGTGCAAAACGCAGCTGCTCGGGTCCTCACTGGTACACCTTGGAGGGCCAATATCCAGCCTGTGCTGAGGCAGCTGCATTGATTGCCAATTGCTGCCCGGATCAGGTTCAAGGTTCTGGTTTTGACCTTTAAGGCTATACGCGGGTTGGGACCCACATACCTGAGGGACCGCCTACCATCCTATATCCCCCGCAGGGCTTTATGCTCAGCGCGGAAGAATCTCCTGATCGTTCCTGGCCCTAGAGAAGCACACCTGGTCTCGACCAGGGCCAGGGCCTTTTTGGTCCTGGCCCCTACCTGGTGGAATGAGCTCCCAGGTGAGGCTGCGGGCCCTGCAGGATTTACCAGCTTTCTGCAGGGCCTGCAAGACGGAGCTCTTCCGCCAGGTTTTTGGTTGAGGCCAGGGTCAGCGAATGAGTGCCAGCATCCCCCCCCCCCGGACCTAGTAAGTTAGATCTCCTCCCCACCCTCCCTGCCACTCTGATAACAGGGGATAGGAATAATGAGAGCTTCTGCCATGTTGGGATTGTTTTTAAAGTCATTTAATGGGTATTTTAATGGGGATAGGATTATTGTGACTCACCACGAGCCTATGGGGAGTGGCGGGAAATAAATCTAATAAATAATAATAAGAAGAAGAATAAGAATAATATTAATAATCTGAAAACCTCCACATGAGAACTGGAGATTTCCCAGAATTTCAACTGATTTTCAGACTTCAGAGATCAATTATCTTGGAGAAAATGGCTGCTTTGGAGGGAGAACTGCATAACATTATGTGCCACTGAGTTCCTTCCCCTTTCCAGGCTCCACCCCCTATACTTCAGGAGCTGGCAAACCTACTTTTCCAACAAAATCTTCTGAGAGGCCCAAACAAATTCCTGAAGTATCTTGCAGTAACTGTGCCAAAATTAAAGTGTCTGGAGGAAAGCAGCTCTTTCCCCCTCAGCCTGTAAAATATTTACTTAAAATAAATGCTGTTGGCTATTTTAGATTAAGTATGACAAGTCTTTTCCTCCACCCCTCATCATCTCTGCAATTTATAAAGTAAAAGTGTTGGAGAAAGGATGGAGGAGTTCTGGCCCCACTTATTCAGAAAAACTGTTTGGATGGCTCTCCTGGGACTGAAGCACTGCAGAATGCAGAGGCAAGTCACACGTTTGCATGTGTGAAACTCTTCCATTTTAAGAGCAAATTATTTTTAAAAGCAAATTCTATTTGAGCTGGGTTACAACAGACAGGGAAGGCTGTCCCCAAAGCGTTTAGCTGTCGCTAGGATCCTCTTTTCTGGCTCTGCTTTTGCTTTCTCTATAAGAAGCAGGTCGTTTTTGCTTAGGGAAGAGTTGTGCTGCTGCTGGTGCTACACTCCAGTGAGGGAGTCCCCAACATAGTGTCTGCAGGCAACATTGGGTCTGCCAGTATTTCCTGGTACCCACCAAGTGTCTCAGGGCCAAGTGGACATCCTGCCCAGTAGAATGTCTAGTTAGCCTTTGGAGAACTGATTATTTATTTATTTATTTATTTGTTTGTTTGTTTGTTTGTTTGTTTATTTATATTACATTTTTATACCACCCTTCCATACTCGCAGGGGGATACATGGAATGACTTGCAATGCATGGCCTCCCCCTCCCATAGGACTCGTCGCTCTGCGGGTATGAATCTGCTGTCCTCCTTGGCCCCCGGGAGGCGCACCTGGCCTCAACCAGGGCCAGGGCTTTTTCAGTCCTGGCCCTGACCTTGTGGAATGCGGTGTTAACAGTCAATTGATTTCTCTCTGCAGCCTCCTGTGTCCCCAAGGGCTGGCTGGAGGACCTTCAGGAACAGAAATAGATGATATACAGGGAATTTCAACAGGGAGAAGGAAATGTATCCCTGCTTACCACCCATGCAAGATTTTACTCTGTTCATGGGAGAATTCACAAAAATGGAGAGTGATTTTTGAAAATTCCCTCTTTAATTACAGTGCATCCCATTCTATTCTTGGTGTTCAACATCTCCCTCCCATGAATGGCTTCTTGGGGTGCATGAGAGGGCTAGGAAAAAGGAAATCGTGGACAGATCTGTGCCCACAAATTCATTCCATTTGCAGTGCATTGCATCTAATCCACTGCTTTTAGTAGAGTCTCAATTACGTTTTGCTAGATTGTGCCCAAAATGTGAAAGGGCTACAAGGCAACAAAAAAAGAAATATATGAACAGATCCATCTTATTGTATAAGAGCCACCTGTTCTTGGTCCTTCCTGTGCCAATGAATGTCAGAAGCAAGCCAGGATTGCTGATGGAACTATTGTTAACATGAAGTGACTTGGCTCCCAGTGGAGACAAGGTCAGAAGAATGGAAAGGAGTCTTTAGGCACTGATGCAGCAGGACTTTCTGGGGATGGTTGGCTGAGAGCTCTAATCCATGGCAGTTGATAGTGAGAACATCGTTCATTGGAATTTCCCCTTGATGTACTTAAATAGCATGGATCTGGGAATCATTCCCACATTGAGAATCATGCAGAGAGGGTTTTGGATTAAGTTTCCATTTGAAAACAGTAGAATATAGCCCCATATATATTAACGGTAAGATTATGATTCATTTCAAGAGAATTTGAGTAAGAGTTAATGTCTGATCCTTTTAATAACCTACAGTGCACTGGAATCCCTCCCCCCTTTCTTTCCATGAAACACTTAATTGCATTATTGGAATCTAAAACATACATGCTAATTCACCACGCAGATAGAATGCAGGCAAATTTTTAAATGTTTGCATTGAAGACAAATGGTTGGTTATTTTGTATGAGAAGATATTATTTGAATATTTTGAACTTTGGATAAAACATAATATTGGAAATAAAGTAAAATCCTGAATTGAGTATAATCGGCATGTTTGTACTATTCCCATTTTAGCTTAAAGCCAGTTCATTGTTTGATCTGAGCTGGCTGTCTAGGGCTGAAAGAGTAGCGGCTAAGTGGCAGACCGTGCCTTCATACTGAGATGTAAACTGCATTGACTTCAATGTTTTCCTGTCAATAAATGTTTTTAGGATTCCAGCCTGAGCCTATTCTGTGTTCAGAGTGTGTGTTGGGACTTGGTCCTAAATCCTCCAGAAAAATAGAGCTGCAGAGTAACAGAGCATTTGGAGTTATTAGTGACCTTTCGTTGATTAGGCACAGATACAGATTCACAGCACTTTTAGGTTTAATAGGAATCATCTTTACTGTAAAGATTATACAAAACACACATATAGAATAATAGAATCACAGAGTTGCAAGGGACCTCTAGGGTCATCTAGACCAACCCCCTTCAGAATTTATCTGCTTCAGTCTGAAGCAGTGCATCAAAGCTTAAGAAGAAGAAGAGCTGGTGTTTATATGCTGCTTTTCTCTACCAGGAGGAGTCTCAAAGTGGCTTACAATAGCCTCTCCTTTCCTCACCCCACAACAGCCACACTGTGAGGTAGGTGAGGCTGAGAGAACCCGATATTACTGCTCAATCAGAACAGCTCTATCAGTCCTGTAATGAGCCCAAGGTCACCCATCTGACTGCATTTGGGGGAGCAGACAATCAAACCCAGCTCACCAGATTAGAAGCTGGCACTCTTACAAAGGAAACACATTGCAAGCCTTTATGACTGGGCTGCAAGCAGGACTGCATCCCCACACATGAGTATATGGAGAGAACTGAGAGCTTAATGGAGGACACTGCTCCTTAATGGAGGACATTTGCTAGCTGAAGAGCTCCTTCTTTTCATGAAGAAAAAGGAAGTGGGCAAGAGCCCAGTTTAAACAGAGGGAATCCTAGCCATGTGCTTGGGATATTTCTACTGCAATCCCAGACTGACAGTTAGGTGTCACTAGTGAGCACACAGGGATAGCTCTGCAGCCTAACAATGTTGCAACAACACTTCAGTGTCACTTTTATAAAATAACTTGTTAATTACAATTCCAACAGTTTGCCTCTGCAATTAATTTGCTATGCCCACCCCAAACTCCCAGTGGCATATGGGTGATAATATTGATCAGCTTTGCAGAGTTGTTTTAATGAAATGATCGTGTATGTGAAGAACACCAAATACCCAAAAAACTGATGATGGTGATAGTGATGATGATATAGTAGAGTAGCAATCATTCAACTGAGCTAACAATGTCACCTTCCTAGAGCACGAGAGGTTCTGAGATTAACTTTTTGCCTCTGAGGAAGATAGCTGAATGGAGAGGAAGGAGACAACCCATTAGTAATCACAATTTGTAACCAATCTTACCACTGGAAACTTCTGACTCTTGAACCAGCTCTACAGAGCAATGGACATTCTGTAGCCCTTTCCTGAGAGGAACTATGCTATATTTCTTAAACAGCTTTTGCCCATGTTTTAAATGAAGTCTTCACTCCAGTGATAGTTAGTAAACTGATAGTGACTCAGAATCTGTAGCCAATGTGAGACCAGGAGCCAAAATTCACTGCTAAGTTTCCAGAACTGAAATGCTAATAAAGCAAATTGAGAATGCAGAGAGCTCCTTGACTCTTTAGATTATTAACTGGCTAGGATACCAGTTTTGTTTTTTTTTAAAAAATCTTTTCCATATGTATTTCTTTACTATGTGGCATCCACTAGTCAATGGTGTTCTTAAAAATATTAATTTTTAAAATTTATTAGAGCAGCCTGAATATTGATTGTGAAATATCAGGTATTTAGTAGAGTGACTCGTTTTACAAAAATGCTATGTAACTGTTCTTATTAAAAGAAATGGCTTGCCAACCTTGAATATTTTAAGAGCTTCAAATCCTCTGGTCTCTGTTTGCATGCTAAACTAGAAAATGTGATTTACTCCAGGAGCCAGTGTTGTTTTTTCTGCAGAATTAATGTTGAAAGTAGGTATTCAATCACTAGTTTGCAACGTCCAGCTAGTGTACTCTTTTAAAAAGTGATTGTCCATATGTAATGCATAATGCAAAAATACAACTGGAATGGCTTAGCATTTTAGACTTAAAATATCATTTCCTTAGTACCTCTACCTTAGTATGACATAAGTAAGTGTTGTGTAATTGTGTCTTGAAAGGCAAAATAAATTGGCATTTAGAAAAGCCTGTAGGTATATCTATAGACGATTATGTTTCTAGATATTTTTATACGCATACAGTGGAATTTCTGATGCTACAGTAAATTAAGAAGTTGGATGCTTTTCATATGCTATCCTATTTCAGTAACAGAACAACCTTGAACCACACTGGAGCAATAATTACCTAACCTAAATCAGAGACAAGCCTAGCCAAACAGCTGTTTTCAGTTTGTTAGGAGATCCATTTGATTTACTCTCTTGGTCAGCTTTCATTACTGTATAAGACAAAACTTCAGCTTGGTTTTTAACCCTGAATTCCCAGTGTTGTTTGCAGACTGCTATAAAATTGCATGCTTGAACTGTCAGAGCCATTCAGCATGCTAGAGTGCTACTGTTGCATTGTGGATGGATACTGGTTTTTAGAAGGTAGACATTTGAGGTTACCAAGCTGTTATTAAAAAGCATTATTATTAATTAAAAGGTATCAACTGTACAAGCCGATCCACAGATATGTCAAAAGCAAATGGGAATTATGTTCTAGAAGCTCTTCATATGCCAGACAGTCTGAAAATGAAGGTTGACAATCTTGAACACCTCCCATAAAAAGTATAGCAACTTTCAAGATTACAAAATACCGAATTGTCACCACAATCCTCATTTGTATGTGTAAACTCCAAGGAGATTTTGCATTGTTAAATTTGTTCCTCACAAGTGACATTAGTTCATACTTCAAACCTGATTTCTAAGGGGCCAAGTTGCATCTTACATTGGTGATCCATTAGTAGTTTCCTCAACAAATACTGAAACTTAAAAACAAACAACAAAAACAACCACCAAAAAGCTCCCTAATTTGAGTTGGGGACCATGATACTTGGGAGGAAGGCATGTCACTTTCTAGAATGTACCTTCTGGATGTAGAAAAACTCGAGCACATCCATAGGAGGACAATGAAAATGGTGAGGGGACTGGAGACCAAGACGTATGAGGACAGGTTGAGGGAGACTGGTCTATTTAGTCTGGAAAGAAGACTACTAAGAGGTGATATAATAGCCAGTACTTGAAGAGGAGGGGGATGTCTCCTTTTACCCAGTTTCCCCACATTGCTCTGCCAAGAACGTATCCCCACCTGCTAGGAAATAGATCTGACTCTCCTTCCCCTGGCTGCTCCTGGGCACACCTTTTAAATGCTTTCCAAGGGAGGTCCAACCCTGGGCTCAGCCAATTCTCTGTTTCTTCCTAATACAGTCCTGAGGAGTGGCAGGCCCCTGACCCAAAGGATACTTGCCTAGGATTATTATGTTTCCTTCCCCCAGAACTTCTTTAAAGAGTTGGCTGCCCTGCCTGACCTCCTCTAAGAAGATCAGTGCTGCTTGCTTGTCCTCAGCCCCTGGTAGCACTGCCTTGGATCTCATGCTGGCCTTTTGGACAAACCGGACTGGGTTGGCTTCTGCTGCTGAGAATTCTGCTGAGAGCTGGCAGTGCTCCTTCAAGGCAGCTGACTCCCGAGTATGCTTGGTCAAGGCCATGCTTTGCTGCAACCTGGCAGACAACTCTCCCAGTGTTGAGACTTGCTGGTGCAGCATGACTTCAGTGGGGCCTACAGTCTTCTGGGGGTGAGTGTGTGGGTGGTAGAATCATCCCTGTAACACTCTGATTAGGATGACACTGTAAATCAAGACAAAGGTTTATTGATGAATTAACCATGTCAGATACTTGGTGAAAGACAACAATAGAAGAAGAGTGATCTCCCTGGGAGGGAATTCTAAAATGTTGATGCCACCAGTGAGAAGGTATCTAGTTTGTTTGTTTGCTTGTTCATTTGTTCGTTCATTCATTATACTGCTCTTCACAAGGGCTGGGGGCAGTTTACATAACATGAAAAAACAACTGCATAAGATAACCAAAGGTAATTGAAATAATCAAATACAATTCAGTACTAGTTATTAAAATTATTAAAAATATTACTTGTCTCAGGAGGCACGCAAAGCAGGTCTTCTGAAAATGATTGGAGTGGTCAGATTGTTTCACATGAGAGTAGGTAGTCCTTCAGGGATGCTCTCTCCAAGTTATTTAGGGCTGTCGAGGTCAATGCCAACAGCTGGAAGTGGTCTTGGATGCAAATTGGAAGCCAGTGTAGATAGAACAGGACTGGAGTGATATGGTTCCCATGACACACCTCAGGCTTCAGCATAGTACCAACAAGCCCACAATTCATGTCTGATTGTTGGAAGGAGACCCAAACCCAGTCTGCATATACAGTTCAAGATGGTGGCTGCCTTAGCAATAGGAGCACCAGACCTTTGGTTTCATCACAGTCCTCAGCTGTTTTGCATACAATAGTTATAGACCCTCTGCAATTATTTTTTCCTGGCAGAGTTGGGCATGGAGATCAGCTCACATTTAGCTTTTTATAAATGAGCCACATTCTCCAGAGAAAGCCAGTGTCTGTTTTGTTTGTTTGTTTTCTCAAATGAAGGATTTATCTGGAAGCTGGCTTCCTAACTATGTGGGTTATCTGAGATTTCATTTTTGAAAATTGAGTTCATGGTAGCTCTAATTTATCATAATTATTAGACTATGCCTTGCATAAATAAAAATGTGATTTGAATTTAAGATTCAGGAGGGAAGGATTGAAATGAGACTAAGATGTTTCAGGGACACTTGGGTGTCTCACACTGCATGTATCTGCAGATTCCACAAGCAGCTACTGTCAGAAAGAGTATACATTTTACCCCAGTGCACATCAGTGTCCCCAAGGGCAGCGGTGCAGATGAATTGTAGCCCAGGGACCCCAGATGCTTGAGGAAAAGAGGTCTTGCAGCCCCTTCATTCTCTTCAAGCACTTGGGAATCAAGCCAGTTCTGAACTACATTGACCCATCTCCATCTCTGCATAGTTCTAGCTGGAATGTCATTTCCAGGTTATGCTGCTTTTTATGAGGGGGGGGGGGAACTATCCTAATTTATATGTAAGATTTAAAAATATTTGCAACTGGTGATTCTGAGCATTGTTCCTTTTTGACATTAAAATCTACAGTAAATGTGAATCAACTCATGTGCAATGAATTGTGAATAATGAACTATTTATCTGTCACATGCAAAGAAAGAGAGAGAAAATACTTAACTCTGTTTTGGCAGAAAGTTCCCACATGCCCACTTGAGTTCCATCCTGGACTACTGTAATAGTTCTCAGACGTTCTAGTGGTCCAGAGTGGTGCCCATCTGCTGAGAGACAACAGTTCTGAGCAGATGGTGCTTTTATCCAATTTCCCTGGCTCTCAGTGATTTCTGAACACAGGCTGAATTAAAAACTGCTGGTGTTTGCCTTTGTGCAAATGGAGCTAGGTTTGCAAAAAACTGATGCCCTTGCTGTTTGAGAATAAGTTCAAATGGAGGCTTGTTATATTAGAAAGGAAATAAAAGTTCTTTATTGTAAAGGAACTTTATGCTTGACAGGAAAGATAACAATTTCTAGCTATCAATCAAAGCTAGGATGGAGAAAGATTGTATACAGCATGTCCAGCCTTCATGGTGGACAAAAGGAGGGAGAGAAAGGAAATGTAACTGGAAAAAATACACCCCGTTCCAGGGAGAAGGGCAAGGGAGGCAGGCACAAGAGCTGGCGCTGGAGATGGAGATCACGCTACTTCTGGCCACTTTGGTTATGCACATTTATTTTGCTAGTGGTTGCTGGTTGATCTCCTCCCACTCGTACTACATAGTTGGGGGAATCCAGTTTTGCGGATTCCCCCACTAGCGCTTTAAAATGGAGGATGTAGCTGTCGGTTTGCTGCTGGGACACTGGATGCTGATGACATCATTTAAAATGCCAAAAATATAGCACTGTATTTTCCAGGTGCAGAATGGCCCTTAGTGTGTGTGTGGGAGGGGATGGCAAATAATTTTAATGTTCTGAAAACTGGCTTTTGACTATTGTTAGATATTCAATACAGAGAGGATTATGTCCCCCCACCAGAATTCCAGCTACTTTTATTAAGATAAGGGCTGGCTCCTAAGAACCACAACTTGTCAGTGGTGTAACCCCCCTACCCCCAATTTCCCTACTTTGTGCTTTCTGAAATGCTGTCCAAATAGTTTGGTAGGCCCTCAGAGGTGGTAAATGTGGTGTGGGCCATCAGAAGCCTACAATGATAGGAGGCAAATGATATAAATTCTCGCATATAAGAAAAAAAAACTTTCATGAAGAGTTATGACCCAACTCATTCCTTTTATTATAGAATAAGTATTATTATTATTATTATTATTATTATTATTATTATTATTTGATTTATTTTCTGCCACTCCCTACAGGCTTGTGGTGGGTAACAATAGTCTTAAATCCCCCGTTAAAACCCCTGTTAAAAGACTATAAAAATACTCAACACAGCGGAAAATACCACTCTCCCTTACCCGAACAAGGGCATTGGGGGATGGAGGGTAATAATGGAGGGTAATGATGATTATTTTTACATAATGCATTGTCATTTGCTATCTTCCACCCCCACACACACACCTCTGAATTAAAAATGTTTCTCTGTTAAAAAAAAGCATTCTGTGTTTGTGTGCGTGTGTGTATACATACAGAGTAACCACAATAAAATAGGTGGCCTCAAAAAACCACTTTTGTTTAAAAATGCATTTTTTTAATATTGAAAATTTAATTATTGACCTTAAATATGTACTTCTGGGAGCTTGATGCCAGACCATGTTAAATAAACGTATTATTTCCGTTTTTCATTTAACCAATGAGTTATACTATGACCAATCTGTTTTATGTCCTCAATCAACAGATGATTGTATTTGGTAATAATTTATCAAGAATAAAATCTGTTTTTGAAACTAATCACCTCATGTTAGGTCTGCCCTTTTTCAAATCCACCATCTGATATTCATTTTGTCTGCAAGACAAACATACTGACGAAAATGCATATGCTACAGGATATGGCCTTTGGAATGAAGCAATTCTATTCTTTTTGTATGCTTAAAATGTTTTATTTTTATTTTTCCGTAGCATTTTAGAACTGGGAAGAATCAATTTTACATAGAATCTAAGCAATTATGAAACCAGAGTTATTCAGATTAGTTGAATCCAGTGCAAGGCACGGGGCAGTTCAGCCAACTTCCAAAATATGGAAGTTGATCAAAGAAAGCGATAGTTCCTTGCAGTCTCAACTATAGATTTCTTCTGTTTGTCTGAACAAAGATAGCAAGCCACAAAGTTGAACATACAGGTTATGCATTGAACTCTATGGCCACTATAGGCCATGTGCTGACATTATTTTCTAAAACCCTTCATTTATACATTCCAATATAATGCAGTGTTTGGCATCCAGAAGCATGTGTGCCTGTAATATTCCAAGTGCGTTCCACATATTTCCCCCCAGACTGTCAGTATGGACCTCAGAAATCCCTTATTAAATTTTATTAGTATATTTGAGAAAACAGCTTACTTATTAGGCATTAGAAATTCTTAAAGAGGGGATGCTGCCAATGCATATATGCATAGTCCCCCCCCCCACGCACACACCATGAAACTTGGCAATGGAGACAGTTCTGTATGCAACTGGAATACATGGCCCATCAGAACAGAGTCCCCTGTTCTTATAATGTTTACTCCTATGAGACTACCCAAATAATCCTGTCTAGTCTTTTTATCTGATATTCTTTTTATCTGATAATAGGAACATTTCAGACAGAATCCTGCCATACAAGCAATCCAAGCGCTGGTTTTGGGAAGCAATATTTGGGAGGGAGGGTAGTGAAGCAGGGTCATCTAGGATCCTTTGCAATGTTGCAAAGGATTCTGAAGTACAGTTCTCAAATTCTCTGGTGCACTTTGAGATTGGGGGGGGGATCTTGGGAATTACATGAGTAACATAAGTAACATAAGACTTCCAGGCCATGCTGAGTTTTTCACTTGGAAAAGTTGTAGTGTGGGAATGAGATGTTTTCAGGAAGAAAACTGTTAGTTGGCCAGTTACAGCCTCCAGGCTTGTACATTCCCTTGGTTTAAGTGTTTGTAAACTTTCTGTTCTCTTGGGAACAGCGAATTCCCGTAAAACACAAAGAAATCTATCAGTTTGTATATTTAGGGAAGGAAATCTTAAGTGCTATTCTGATGCAAATCTGGGGAAGCACCATGGCACTAAATAGCAGAGCGGAAATTATTTATCTTTCAAAACCTGAACCATAAAAGAAGTTCTAGGAATCTTTGCCACTACTACTTACCTAATGGTCATTGTAGTAAAGGACTGTCCCCTCTCTGCTCAACATAATGATGTTTTTTCCTTTGTATCAGATCAGAAAGGACGTTTCCTGTATTATATCACATGTTTACATGTAAACCACCTTAAGTCGCAAGGGTGGACGATATATAAATATAAATATGAATGAATGAATGAATGAATGAATGAATGAATCACAGCTAAAGATATGATAATGCTTATAATCCAGAGTTGATTTTCCAGGTCCCAAACAGATGGTTGGTAGTCTTAGCAGTGACATGACAAACTAATCCTGCATTGAGCAGGGGGTTGGACTAGATGGCCTGTATGGCCCCTTCCAACTCTATGATTCTATGATTCTAAACATTTGTGCATGTGCAGAACAGGGCAGATGTGCATGTGTGCCATGATGGGTACTAGATAGGAAGCTTAATCATGTGCAACAGCATATTTTTAAATACCACATCCTTGAATAGTCATCTGGATCCAGCATGTCCTTGTTGGACTGAGATGACTGACCATGTATACATATTTTCTAACAATGTATGCATACAAAATATAAAAAACAAAATGTGATTGGTGGGTAGTTTTTCTTAATTTTGTTAATTCACTGACCACCTATGACTAAATAGTTTTTGGACAAAAAGATACCTTACAAGTTATTTTGGAAAACAAAACCTATCAAAAATGAAATGCAGCTGTATGCAGAAACAAAAAAAGTGCTTAAAATCCTTTCTACTGATTGGCTGGATTATATGTTGTGTGGGTCACTGCCAGTTATTTTCTCCCATTAAAATGAGCACCAACTAAATATTAGAAACAGCCTAAAATGAATTGGGAATGTGGATGTGCCTAGAGCTTTTATTCTCATTGCCTGCATAATAAGAGGATCGAAGAAGGCAACATTTTGCATACTCTAATGTCTTTTGTTATATAATGGCATTTAATTTGATTTTCCAGCACAGGGAATCCTAGAATGAATCACAGGGAATCCTAGAATCATGCACTACAGAGAAAAATGTAGTAGGATGGCAGATGCCAAATGCCTCATCAGGTTCTCTGTCTACAAAAATGTGGTGTTCCTAAATAGAGCACAAGTAGAATTCTGGAGTAGATTTACTACCTCTTCTTTTATCATGAGAACAATTGTTGCTATTTTTCATAAAATCTATTGATAAAGGTAACATTTATGTTAAAGTTATGAAAACACTAGCTAATAACTGTAGTTTGTATTCCACAGCCTCTATTTGGCCAAATAATGTTTTGTAAGGTGATTTGGCTGAAATTTAGGCAACGTTGAACTTCAGAGAAGTGTTGGATTTGCCTCTCTGCATCTTCTGTTTAAGCGGAAACGTAAATTTCAGAGACAAAGGCCACATCCCCCACTACTGAAAACATATCGATTCTGTTTGGAAAACACACACACATCGCAGGCATCACAGACTATAAGACTAGCTTCATTCTTGAGCTGGTGCAATGGAGGGTCTAAGGCTAGATGCTGGCTTTGGAAGCCTTGAATCAATATCCAGTTGGCCATGACTGGATATTGTCAATGCCAGACCCAGGGCTAGTTTGTGGCACAAATGACAACTTGATAACTGGGCAGTGCTTTCACTGCAGTGGTCTAAAGCAGGGGTAGTCAAACTGCGGCCCTCCAGATGTCCATGGACTACAGTTCCCAGAAGCCCCTGCCAGCGAATGCTGGCAGGGGCTTCTGGGAATTGTAGTCCATGGACATCTGGAGGGCCGCAGTTTGACTACCCCTGGTCTAAAGTTTCCTTGGGCAGCCCCTCCTTTCCCTTTCCCAGTAGCCATCCTCTCTCTCCCTCCCTTCTAGGGATGAGCACAACTGGGGAAATCTGGTTACACTTCAGGACATGTCCAAACTCCACTGCTCTGTTGATCCAAACTGCTTTAGGAAGTTCAGGATATTTAGGGTCCCAACATTTGCCTCCAAGGACATTTTGTCCACCCCAAAACCTAGAGAGTCTTGGGTAATTGTGTGACCTCAGGGCAGGGCTGAACCTTCCACCTTACCTGGGGCCCAAGGGCCACCATGATGTTTGTGAGATGGCTGCATTGCCCTGGGCCCATCCTGACTCTGAGGGTGGACAACATGAATACAGGCTAGGGCCAACCCCCCCCCCTGCCCAGGCCCTGGGAGCCAAATAGTTGTGGGTGGACAAGGGTAGCACAGATGTTTAGTTCCCATTTCATGCTTTCTTTTTTTTATAGGGAGCTGCAGCTGGCCATCTTTCAAAGAACAGATAATTACTGTAAGGGTAGCTCCAGTTCAAACCTGTTGCTAACACCCCAGAAAATCCTAGTCACATATGGGTTCCTAGGTCTGTCTATGGGCCACCATGTGGTAAAATAAAGACATGTGGAACCACTACTGAACAGCAAATTGGATTAGTCCTGCATCGCAGTCATAGGAGTGAAATAGTCACTGCAGTAGTAACAGAAAAATAGCCATCTAACAAAGGGAAAGCCTACAGAGCATGGCACAAGGGAAGGGGAAGAAGGAAGACCTTCATAAACAAGGTCCTTGGCCATGCTCCCATGCCCACACAGCCAGCTCATCTGTGTCACCTTCACTGCAGCAAGCAAGTGATTGGAAATGACCGGAGCCATAGGACAATGGTGATGTGGGCAAGGAAGAAGACCTGCCAAGTCCTAAACATAGCCAGGGCCTGGGGAAAAGGCTGTCCAGCTATCACCTTGACAGTGGGGTGAGTGTAATGTGTTTAGTGATGGAGCCCCTCTCTACAATGTTAAACTACAAGAAAACGATATAGGCTAGATATCAGGAAAAAAAATTTCACAGTCAGAGTAGTTCAGCAGTAGTTCTTTCTTAGTTCCTCTTGAAGTTCTCTGTTCATCCAAATAGGCTTCGTAGGGCTCCTGCAGTGTCTTTCTGGGATAGTCATGGATTGAGCATGCAATAGCTCTTGTTCGAGTAGCGCCTATCCTTCACACGCTCCCTTCCCTTCCAGCATTCTCATCCATGCTATGACACTCATCATGTCTCTGAGTTTATTAAAGTTTGCCCTACAAAAATCCAACATCCATGTCTGGCTACAGGCTTCCTTGCCCCCCCCCCTATCTCAAAAGGAATTCTATGAGGACATGGTCACTTCCCCCTAGGGTCCCCACCTTCTTCACCCCATCCACCAACTCTTGCCTGTTGGTCAGTATTAAGTCCAGTATGGATGAACCTCTTGTGGGTTTCATCTACCATTTGATAAATGAAATTGTCAGCCAGGCACTTGGAGTTGCCTGTTGCTCAATAGAGTTTCTGTTGACTTTTCTCTCTAGCCTGTTTTCAGCCATCCAGCTCCCCGCGACAGAGAGCTGTTTGGGAAGGACTACACTATCTTGACTGTTGAAGCATGGTATTATTTCCTAAATGTGTCCCTACAGTTATAGTTGGGGTAAAGGAATGAGGCAACAAGGAACAAGAATGGATAGAGATGACGTTTCTTTTGAATGCTAAACCAAAGTCTCTCGCTTTGCCTGGGTCTGAACGGTCACATCACGGGCTGGGACAGATGCTTCCTCTTGTCCTTGCTTCATAGGCAGCAGTTTTGACTATGCAAAGGTGTACCCTGCAGCCCACAGGAATGGCAGCAAGGACAGGCAGAGGAGCTCCCCCTTGTCCATGTTGCCTCAGCTAGTGCCTTGAGTGTCATGGAAGGCAATTTACTCACAGAGGTTGAATGGTTTGAGTTGGTCATGGCAGGATCCGGTGCAAAATGAGGTTTATTTCTTTCCATAAATCTGGTTTTTAAATTGGCATTAAATTGTGGTTTAGAACCCAGCTTATAGCAAGGAGAAAAAAAAAACAACCTAACTGCCCAGGTACCTGCATTTGGGTACCATGACAAACTGGAATTGATTCAAGGTCTCAGAAACTAAAGCTTTAAATTACACTCCATGTTTGTGAGGTGGAGGGAGAGAATGCAGGAGCACAGCAACAAATAAGTATAAAATCCCTTACATGTACAATGGAGATTGTTTAATGGTAGAGAAACAACAATGACACTAAATACTGATAAAGTGTCCTGTAACTCATTTGGTGGCTATTTGCCCATCAAGTGTAGGTTTTGGGGGACATGAGGCATTGCTCATCAGAATCATGTTAAAAGAGAACAGATATTTTTGTAGGTAATCGTATTTCCCCCCTCTTGGATACTATAAATGCCTAATAGCAACCCAATACTGTAATTCATTTGTGTGATTGACCAGACAGCTGTTCCTCTGGGAATAATTTAAACTTTAATTTTCAGGAATGTGTCCTGTTACAGGTTAAACATCTGTATACAGAGGTTGTATCTTTGTGGTTTGTGCTGTGCATATGTGCTGCATCTTTCCATATACATTTTAAATTAAATCTGTGTTATATGAAATCCACATATTGCCTGAGAGACCACCTACATGAAAACTCTGACATCATGTACTCTTTGAGATTCATTGTGGTAAATTGTACAGATCTTGTTTGCCAGCCTTTTACTGTTGTTACAAGTGAGCAGTTTGCTGATCATGCAGAGGAGAGGTAATTGCAATAATGCTTTCTGGATGCACATTTGTTTACAGTTTTCAGAGAATACAAAGAATTAATCTGATCTGTGTATGCATTTATGATTCTTCTGCTTGATGCTTAATATATTTATCATTTTCCTTCATGGATTTAGTTTAATAACTTCAGTCTACCTTGATTTAAGTTTTTCCAGTGATGTGTCCATTTGTGCGTTCCTTCCTTTAATCCAACTGGCACTTCATAAATATTATTTTATTTGTAACTCTGAAATGCAAGAACTAATAATATTGAATTTATTGTTAGTATTGATCTCAGTCCAATTGACCGATGTCTTCAGGTTATGATCATGCATTGCATGAAAGCAGGCTTTTAATGAACTCTTACATGACTTGATAGTAATAATCTATTTGCCATGACATCATCTCTTTTGAGTAGATAAAAAGTGAGGTACAAAAATCCAAGTTCTGGTGCTGCTGCTACTTTTTCTTCTACTTAACATCATTGTTTTACAACATCCTGTGACATCAGCTGTGTGTTAAGCCCATACTGCATGCTAAATCCAGCACGTCATGTGATTATTGCAGTGAGTATAATAAAATAACCAACCAACCAACCCACCCCCGATACATTCGAAATGGCAAGTTGTAATGTATTGTAGATTATGACAATGATATTTTAGATCAAGGTGTCTTAATATCTTGAGACATACCAGACAGCCCTCAACTACATGTGGCAATCAAAGACATTCTGCCTTTGAACTCAGAAGTCCCATTCAACTGTCATGGCTCATGATTGACCCATCCTCCATAAATCTGTGCAACCTTCTTCTTAATTCCACCTAAGCCAGTAGCCATCACCAACATAACTAAGTATTAAATAATTAGTAAAAGCATGCTCTTTGAATCACAGGCTTGGATCCATTAAACTTTTCATTCTGCCATGTATTATCATAGCCTGAAGGCATTGGTCAATTGGACAGAGACCAATCTGGCCCAATTCTCCTCCTTATAACCCTCATTTATCAGGTTTCTTCTTTTTTTTCTATGCAATTCCCATGATCTTTAGCTTAGCCTTTTGTGTGATCAAAGGGGACTCCCTGCTCCCTTCTTTCAACAGCTGAAAATCTGATTGGATCTGTTGGATCTGTTCCAAATTGAAAATTAAACAATGCCTTACCTAAAAATAATGAGTCAGTGGGAAAAAGCTGATACAAGTGACTACTGTTCCTTTGTCTCCTAGCTCACTCCTGCTTCATCAACAAAGGTTCAGATCAAATAGTTTCTTATAACAGTAATTTTCTAGTTGAAGCCATAGGACCCTTTTGTTCTTCTTGCTCATTGAGTCTGCACTGCTTCAGATCAAGGCTGTGATAAACCTATAATATATATGTTATAATTTATGTATATGTATATACATGTATATAATTTTGAATATGCTTAGTATTGGGGATAGGGCTAAGATTTCTAAATTAATCACTATTATGCAGCTTTGTCTCTGCTTTGGATTGGAACTGGTGCATCCTGAAAAATGATACCAGCCTTCTTCACGGTTCTATTGTGAATGAATGAGCTGGGTGGAGTAAATAAATAAGGTCGGGGCCTGGCCAAAGGCATAAGCCCTTGTGCTCACATCCAGCACTCATAGAAAAACCAGCTGGGGACTCCTAACCAGTGCCCAAATTTGTTGTTGTTTAGTTTAGTTGGTTTATTTTTATTGTACAGTTTCTGTGAGCTGTTTTGCGAACCTTTGATGAGGGAAGAAGGATATAAAAGTTTAAATAAATAAATGTCTCACAGGATTGTTGCAAAGATAATGTGAAGAAGAAGAAGAAGAGTTGGTTCTTATATGCCATTTTTCTCTACCCGAAGGACTCTCAAAGCAGCTTACAATAGCCTTCCCTGTCCTCTCCCCGCAACAGACGCCCTGTGAGTTGGGTGAGGCTGAGAGAGCCCTGATATTTCTACTTAGTCAGAGCAGTTTTCTCAGTACTGTGGCGAGCCCAAGGTCACCCAGCTGTTACATGTTGGGGTGCACAGATTCAAACCCAGCTCACCAGATTAGAAGTCTGTATTCCTAACCACTACACCAAGGAGGGGAAGACAATCCTGAGCTTCTTACAGACAGCGTGGGATAAATATGGTAGATTGTTTGTATATTAAATGCCATCAAATTTGATTTATATGCCACCCTTCTGAAATGACTCATGGGAGTGTACAACACTAACAATAATTAATTAAACATTAAAAATTAATACACATTAAAACCTTTATAACATCTCAATGCTAATGCATTAACACTTTCAATACATCTCAGTGAGTTAGTGCAATCTCTTTTCTTGTGTTGTCTGTTTGTAGTGTTCTCAATGGAGGGTTCCTTTGGTGTTTGGAGGTTCATTTGATGTTACTACGTCACTGGCCTCAACCAAATGCTTGGTGGAAGAACTCCATCTTGCAGGCTCTGTGGAACTGGGCCAGTTCCAACAGGATCTGGATCACCTCAGGGAACTCATTCCACCAAGAGTGAAAACATCCTGGCCATAGTTACCAAATGTACTTCATGGGTCCAGGGACTACCAACTGGTTGGAGTTTACAGAGCACAACGCACTTCAGGGAACATGGTCAGAGAGGCAATTTCTTAGCTCCATTGGGGCCAGGCCATGAATGGCCTTGAATATGAGAACCAATGCCTTAAACTTGTTTCAGAATTAAACTAGAAGCGAGTTGAAGGATAAGTCAAATATGGGCCTTCCAAGCTGTTCTCTGAGAACCTGGGCAACTGTGTTCTGGACCAGTTGTAATTTCTGGGACAAGGATAATGTCTATATTATCTACATAGAGTGAGATACAGAAATCTAGCCTGGAGGTTTCAGTTGCATGAATCACTGTGGTTAGATGCTCCCAGGCTTATAGCAACCCTATGAACTGATGTCCTCCTAAACATTTTATCATTTACATCTTTGTTCAGGTCTAGCAAACTGAGTACCATAGCTTCCTTTATAGAGTAAATTCATCTTCTTCCAGATCTTTCTCTTTTCCTACTGCCTTAAACTTTTCCTAGCATTATTGCCTTTTTTAGTGACTCTTGTCTTATCATAATATAACCAAAGTTTGATAGCCTCAGTTTAGCCATTTTAGCTTCTAGGAAGATGTGATTTGATCTAGAACCCCCTTATTTGTCTTTGGTGATTCACAGTAAACAAAAACAACCTCTAACACAATTTTTCAAAGGAATCTATTTTCTTCCTGTCAGCTTTCTTCATTGTCCAACTTTTACACACATACATAGTAATGGGAAATACTATGACATGAATTAATTTTATTTTGGTTGTCAGAGACACATCCGTATACTTAAAAATCTTTTCTGACTCCTTCATGGATGCCCTCCCAGTCTCAATTCAGTTCTGAGTTCTTGGTTGTAGTCTCCCTTTTGATTGATGATTGAACCAAATAATAGAAAATATTGAACAATTTCAGTGCATCATCAGCCTTAAAGTTGTTTCATTCCCCAGTATTACTTTGGTCTTCTTGATGTTCAACTGTAATCTTGCTTTTACTATTCCTGCTTTAACTTCCTAACTGCCTTGGCCTCAACCAAAGATCTGGTGGAAGAGCTCCATTTGTCATAGAAAGCTCCCACGGGGCTCGCAGCTCACCCAGGACCTCATTCCACCAGGTCTGGGCCAGGACCGAAATGGCCCTGGCCCTGGTTGAGGCTAGGCATGCCTCTCTTGGGCCAGGACTCACCAACAAATCAGTGCCCACAGAGTGAAAAGCCCTGTGAGAGGCATAGGGCAACAGGCAGTCCCTTAGATATGTGAGGCTCAGACTGCATAGGGACTTGAAGGTCAAAACCAAAATCTTGAACCTGATCCAGGCAACAACTGGCAACCAGTGCAGTTACCTCAGCACAGGCTGGATATGGGCCCTCCAAGATGTTCCTGTGAGGACCCTAGCAGCTGCATTTTGCACCAGCTGTAATTTCCGGGTCAGCACATCTGAGTCACTGGAACACTGCATTTAGGCTTCTGATTCTATTTCTGTCATCTTTTTCTTTTCCTTCTTGTCTATTAATTTTAAGGGTGTTTCCGCACAAGGACCAATGTTGCCAGTTGGTTCCACAAAGCGGAAACGCTATTTTAAAAAGTGCAATCTCGGTGCATTTGTAGTGGAATCCAGGAGCGTTTCATTTGTTTCCCACAGGTTTCCGGTCTCGCAAAAATCGCTAGAAAGGAAGCAATTTTTTCTGTGCTTGGTCCCGCCCCTGGCCGTCAATCAAATGAACAGCCAATGGGCGGTTGTTATCATGCTCCAGAAAAGCCCCTTTCCCTTTAAGCA
The DNA here is from genome assembly GCF_049243985.1 of Paroedura picta. NCBI lineage: Eukaryota > Metazoa > Chordata > Lepidosauria > Squamata > Gekkonidae > Paroedura > Paroedura picta. Next base: position 146,696,748 of record NC_135370.1, on the reverse strand, counting down.
CAGGTTTTTTAAAAAAAGAAAAACACACGTTGCAGTGAATATGCCTTGATTCTTCCTAACGTAGAGACCCATCTAGCTGGTGCGTGAGCTGGCGAGTCATCGTTACCACGCTCCCCCGAGTGGAAAAAAAAATCCCCCCCCCACACGGGCGCGATTTTCGGTTGAAAATAAAGGGAACTTGCAAACGGGGCTGTGTTGTGCTTAGGGACTTAGGGGAGCTTTAAAGCACTTCTGTGGAGGGACTGTAGCCGGAGAAGCCTCGCTGGGTGAATGAAGCCTCGCTGGTTCGTTGTTTTCCACTTGCTCCAAGGGAAAAAAATGGCAATCGCTTCACTGGAAGTTCGGAGGAGAGAGCCTGGTGGATGGACTTTGTTGGAACCATAACAATGGGAACGCACAGGTCTTTTTCGCTAGTGTTTCAGATTGTTTGCAAGAGTGTAGTGCTTTTCGGAGGATGAATCCACTTTTCCCGATTTCCCTAGAAGCACTACAACGAATCGCTTTTCGCGGAACTGTTTCAGGAGTGTTGCAGATTGTGTGCAATGTCTTGCGGAACTGCAAATTAGTAGCATTTACAATTTACAAGCCTTCTGCTACATTAAAGTCCTGCGGAATGGACCTAAGAGTTTCATCAGTCATCCATCAAAATTTTTCTTTTTGTTTGGCTACGGGAATAGTCTTAGTTAATTCATTTTTGATAATATCTGTGGTTTCAATTCATAGTTCTGGTTCATGTTCAATTGAATTCAGTTGCTTTCTATGAAGTGTGATTGATATTATTTGATCATGCTTTGCCTTTAATCCACTGACTGCCTGTGCTACCTCTTTACCTCACTATGGCCTATTATGCACGGCCACTGAAACGGCGGCTTGGAGAAAGCAGAAGAGGAAGAAGCAGAGCAAACCGCTTATGCATGGGACAGAACTCAATGGCAGCAAAACCCAGAGTATCCGATTATGCACATGGCTACTCCGGAGCTGCTTCTGGTTGTGCCCTGATCCCGGGAAGCTCCACTTTCTTCCGCATCTCACTATGACCATTTATGCACTGGGAACTTCACTGCCCCACCCCCTTATCAGGAGCATAGATAGGGAGTGGATGAGGTGCACCAGGCCAAATGCTCCCCCATGTGGGTGCAGGAAGAGGTGGAGCAACCTGCCATGACTAAAACTCCAGTCTGGAGCCCAGCATGAAAGCTCCAGTGCATAAACGGTCTAACACAGCTTTTTTGGCGGCATACGTTGGCTCTGTGCCCGGTTGCCACCTGCAGCGTGCATAATTGGTGATTTTAGCCGAAGCCATTCCACTCTGAATGCGGACCTTCCACTCCTTGCATAGTGGGCCTATTAGAACAACTTCATTCTTTCTTTGTTTGTCATTCCTTAAGTAAAATACTATGACATTTTCTGACAGAATCGAGTAGATTGCATGGATCAATTTCCATATTTCTGGTTGAACAGCTGATAATATTTAACAGGTTCAATTAGGCCAACCCAAATCCAGTTGAACTTAAATTCCATCATATTTTCATTAAGTTGCACAAAGGTGGGAATTAACAAGAGAATAATCAACTTGTTATTCCTAACTAATAACCACTGAAACAATCATTTAACAATATGAATATATATAAATGATGAACCTTTTAATAAAAACAGAACGCTGTTTCTCTGTACCTAGAACAAAAAAGGGAAATACATGAGCGTGGTGAAACAGATTCAGTTCCACAGGGCCTGCAAAATGGAGTTCTTTCATCAGGCTTTCGGTTGAGGCTAGGGCAAGCAAGATCTGGGCCCCTCAGTAGGTCATCTGGCTCTCCCTGCCCCCCTGAGGCACTTGCTCCAGAAGATCTGTGAACCTGGGGGGGAGGTGCTTCACCACCATGAAGGTGTCTGTACTATGGGTTTTAACATGTGTTATGGGGATTTTATTGTTGTGGAGAATTTTTGTGACCCACCACAAGCCACTCCTGGGAGTACACGGGATATAAATTGAAACATAAACAAACAAACAAACATAGAATTGGGAATAACTCCTATTAAGAAGTTCCGTCTCCCATTAAGATATCTTTAGAGGTTAACCATGTTGGTCTGCAGTAGAACAGTTTGATTCAAGTCTAGCAGCTCCAACAAGATTTGGGGGGGGGGGTTAAATTTTCAAGTCTAGGATGATGAAGTGAGCTTTGACTCTTCAAAGCTTATAACCTGAAAATTGTGTTGCTCTCTAAAGTGCTTCTGGAGTAGCTGTTCTTTTTACATGAACTCAGTGGTGAAGAACCTCCACTTCTAGCACTGTCTAGCTTCAAAATATTTGATCATTACTATGTCATTTATATACTCAGAAATGTTTTATAATATATTTTCTTCCCTATCTGTGCTTCAGGCAGGGGTGATGATGAATTGGTGGTGATGGAATGCAGGATTAAGAGATTGGGGAGGGGGACATTAATATTATTTTAAAATGGCAGCTACCCAAAACTGCTCAGGGGCTTGGAATGTTAAAACAAGTCCTGGTGAGAGATATTAATGATCAAGTGTTGTAGTCATAGATATCACATTGCTTTCTAGTTTATCATCATATCCACTCACAGTATATGTGGATAAACAAATGACTAAACACACAGAAAGGTATATTTGTATGGAGGCAGGCAAATGCAAGTTTCCTCAGGTAATGAATTAAAAGAAAGCATTTACTAACGTATATGTTTTATGTTCTTATTTATTGTCTCAATTACAAGTGGAATGACTTATTTTAGTCATTTATCACTCTTTTAAATAATTTACTGCAGGTAAGTGAATTTCTGTTTTTTTAGGTGTCCGTTACAGAAAACTACGTCATAATAACCAAGAAAATATCTGTATTCACCAAGATCTGCCATAGAATATATGTAATTTTCTATTCTGATGTCTCATGTAGATAGGAATAAAGTCATAGAACTCAAACCCAGTGGCCTATCTAGTCCAGCATCCTGTTTCTAATTTGAGTGATCAGCCCTCCACCCTCCCTCCCATCTCCCACTAACCGGGCTGGTACTTCTTCCGGATGGAAGAAATTGGAAGGGGAAGCAAGCAGGGCAGGACATCCCTCCTAATAGGCCGTTTGTTGTACAAACAGCCAATCAGGGATGAGACAGCCTACCTGATTGGTAGGTGATGAGTCCCAACTCCTCCCAACATCCTCTTTCCATTTTATTTATATGTTCAGATTACTTAAATCCTGTGAAGTATTTCAGATTATTGTGATATGAAGGCATGTTATGCAACCTTCTACAAATAATGATATTTTTAAAGATTATAGTTAGTTCATATTTGGTAAGTCTCCATCAACTTTCTCAATGAACACACAGCATTAGCAGCAAAAGCAGTTTATTGAGGTAGCAATATGAAGCTTAGAATTATTCTTGCTAAAACTGATTTGATATGCAATACACTGATCAATATAACCCCAGAAACCCCACCCCAACTACAACAGGCAGGCTTTCCCCTGTTCCCAGGAAAAGTGCACAAACTAGTCTTGTGCCCTTGTGCCCAGCTACAAGGCTGACTCAAGGCCAACTTCCCCAATAGTGTCCCCTCTCCCACAGTTCCATCCTCCAAAGACAATATTGGCAGTTAGACTACATAACTGAACAAGCAATGCAAAGCAATAAAACCATTTATAATCAGTTAACTTTCCCAGGCCCGCTCTCCACAGATACACAGATACACAGAATGACAAGGGACATTGACAGCTGACACTGACAGGATCATGACAGGAGGCTGCAAACCAGGCAGATCATGACAGTAAGTAGTGTAAGAAGCAGCAGAAAGGAGAGGGTTTTGAAGAGCACATGTTCCACTTCAGTTCCTGTTGGTTGTTGGTAATATTAACAAATGGAAGGACTATGTTCAACACACATGGCTACCGTGGTTTGTCCATCAAATTCTTGTTAGCTGAGACCCACGTGGTCTTCATCTGCCTAAATGAAGATAAACCTAGTCTTCAGAGAAAACATCTGATATTACCTTATCCTAATTGTTAGATATCATACTCTGTGAGCAGGGCCTGTTTCTCTCACAGCCATCACAGAAGACTTAAAGCAGTGGTCCCCAACCTGCGGGCCGCGGCCCGGCTCCGGGCCTCAAAGGCCATGGCACCGGGCCGCGGCTCCCTCTCCCCGCCCCCCCCCGCAGTAAAAAACTTCCCAGGCCGCAATCTTGCGGCCCGGGAAGCTTCTTACTGCGGGAGGGCGGGGAGAGGGAATCAGGGCCGGGCTGTGCCCGTGCAGGCCGCGCCCGCGCGGCCTGATCCGCGGGCGCGGCCCGCAGGTGCGGCCCCACCCATGGGCGTGGCCCGCGCGGGTGCGGTCCCCGCGGGCGCGGCCCGATGCCCTGCCGGTCCCCAGCCTAATAAAGGTTGGGGACCACTGACTTAAAGAACAGCAACTGGAGCAAAAGGACTCAGAACATTCCACTTCATTGGTTCTCTGCTGTCTTTATAAGTCACCAGCATCTTGAAAAAGAAATGTATTATATCTGTTGTATATCAGGCTTCTCTTAACAATGAGTTGTTGTGAGGCAAAAAGTCAGCCAGTAAGTACTTTAATGAAAGTCTACTAGACATAGATGACAAATCCTGGTTTGTGCATAATCCCCAATTTGTTTGCCTCCCCTCCCCTGTGATTCCCAGTAGAGAGGACATTCTTTCAATTTTGCCATCTCTGCATCTACAAGGAGCACTAAACCCCGAACAGATTGTGGTTTGTGTACTCAGATATCACTGCAAAGAACAATTAGTACAAACTGTAGTTAGCAAAACAGAATCCTGGTTTGGTCCCACCCTAAGAAGCTTGTTAGACAATCTACATTCACATATCACAATCATGACCAATAAAGTCAGAGTTATTGAAATGTCTGAATGCAACCTGAAGGTTATAGATTTTAAATGATTCACAGTCTTTATTATGTTATCAGTTTTTCCCACAGTGTTGTGTATCAGCACACATTTCGAAAAGCAGCAACAAGACTGAGTAAAAATGTATCCAGTACTTAAAACAAGAAGGGAAATGTTTTTTTTTTTTTTTTTTAAGGACAAGAATAACTATGCAACTAGCTATCCTAATATGCTTACTTGGGCAATTTTTGGCTGGAAAAGCATAAGTGAGTAATTAGATAATTGCTGCCTTGATTGAGCTTAATAGGAAACATTTCAATTAGGCTAAAGCTACATTGAGAGGAAGTAGGTTTTTACAAAGGGAAACATTCCTTGTCATGCAACTGTCAGCTTTTGCCCACACTAAGAGATGGAATTAAGTGGATCTACGCAAAGGAAACAAAAAAAAAGGAGGAAAGAAAAGAAAAAAAATGATTGCAGTAATTAGATGTACTTAAACAGTCAAAAATTAGACTTACAGTCAAACTGATATAATTCCTTGATGATTCCAGCTTTGATAACCTGGGTTTTCTAAAGCTCTTGTCTGTAACAAATTAGAATGCTAAATCCATGAGAGCATGTAGCTTCCTCCTTGAAGAAAGAGAAAAATTAATATTAGCATTTTCTTTTATGCAGCTTTTTTTTTGCATTTCCAAGCTAGTTGTACAATGTGAAATTTTATAGTTGGTTAATTTATCATTTTAAAATTCACTTAGGTCCTTGGACATGTCACCCATACATGATGCATGGAGTGCATGAGTGGATACCAAGATTTGTATTTAAGCTAAAGAAAGAATCCATTCAAGGAGGGAATAGTGCTGGCTGCTGTGTTACCAGTCATGGATGCCCACCATCACATATGGTTTGGCCCTTAGAGCAGTTCAACAATTACAGGGCCCTCTTTTGTTCCCTAAGGGCTCTACAAGGGATTTCAACTTAGAATAATGTTTCTTACCATTTCTGTAGTAGATGAGTAATAAGGGTGCTTTGGGTGTGGTGAGACAGGATGCAAGACTCTGTCCCCTAAAGTTTAAGGCAGCTGTAGAGGCCTATGTTGGGTATTGATCCAAATTACCCAAATCTAGTCGAGTTAGAATCATAGATTCCCAGGGCCATTCCGCACAAGGACCAATGTTGCCAATTGCTTTCACAAAGCGAGAACGCTATTTTAAATAGTGGAATCTCGGCATCCGCATACCTTCATTTGTAGTGGAATCCAGTAGCGTTTCATTCGTTCCCCACAGGTTTCCAGTCTCACAGGAATTGCTAGAAAGGAAGTGATTTTTTCTGTGCTTGTTCCTGCCCCTGGCCGTCAATCAAATGGAATAGCCAATGGGCGGTTGTTATCATGCTCCCGAAAAGCCCCTTTCCCTTTAAGCACAGGTTTAAAACACACACACACACATTGCAACGAATATGCCTTGATTCGTTGCAATGGAGAGACCCATCTAGCTGGTGTGTGAGCTGGCGATTCATCATTACCATGCTCCCCTGAGTGGAAACCCCCCCCCCCAGCATGGGCGCGATTTTGGGGCAAAATTAAAGGGAACTGGCAACCTACTAGGCAAGACATTGGATATCCTTGATCAGATTTCCTGTCAACAGTGGCTATTGTGGTGGTGGTGGTGGTGATGGAGAGAGGGAATTGAAATTGTATGGCAGGAAAAAGACAGTTTTCTAGTCAAGCCACTTGCCCAATTTAAATTGTTGTGTCCCATGAAACTCCTATATGCTGCAATTAAGGTAAGTGGTCTTAAGGAAGGTAATTTAAATTGGAAAAATAACTTATAGGGTTATTCACAATTTCTCCAGCACTGTAATCACAATCAAATCAGGAGGCCTACAGCCATGTACCAAAAAAAGGAGATCCTTTAACTAACTGAGAAGGTTCTCAGTGGGTTGCTTGGCTTAACTGGCTTCGTAGCTGCGTTAACATCCAAGTCTGCCTTGTGGAGATCCAGTCAAAGTTCTCCATGGTCTTATCTCAAGGAGAAGCACAATAATCCTATTGGATCTTCAGCAGACCAGTATTCTGAACTAGAGCACAGCTAGAACTCTGTTCAAATACTAGCATGATTGTGCTAGTGCAGTCAATGGAAATTTTATTCACCATCAATTTTTGTTATGTGCTAACTAACTTTAAAACTCTGAAGTTGATTTTCTTTGACATAAAAAGAAATTATGGATATTTCCTTGCAGAATCTTTTCCTGTCAAGTCTATCTGAGAACTGGCATGGGAAGAGCAAGGGAGAAGCGCAAAATTGCCAAACACATTGAGCATGAAATTGAAGAGCTCAAGGGAGGGTTTCGTTTCACCACTTAAAATCAGAAGTAGACCTGGCTCCTGATGATAAGCTTAACAACAAAGGCCAGGCTGAGAATGATTTCTGCCATATTTCAATCATTTTAACTCTCATCAGTAATAAAATCCATGCCAGAAAACCGAACCCCATTCTGGCATTTGTTGAAAGGGGGGTTGTGTCTATGTATACATGTACCTATTTGTATGTGTGTATGAATAATATAGATCCACTTTTACATAGTGAAGGTAGTAAATTCCTTTGAGATTCTTCTGGAATTGTTACTGGTTCAAATCTGGTGTAGACTTTGTTTAGCCTGGAAATACTTGGCCTGAGGAAAAGAACCATTGGAGGTTTGCACATCCGCAGTTATAATTTAGTCATTTGTGTTTGGACGAAGCATGACAAATTGACTAATGACTCCCCTTAAGAAGAATGCCTACCAGCCTGACATTCAGGAGGAGGGGGACAGGAGTCTTTGAGCAATACTCAGGTGTGTTGTCAGATTATGCTGCAGGGAGAGCCGTGGGTCCTGCTCCTTCACACTTTGCATTCTCCCTGCATTTGACTCCTGCTTTTCTCCAGGAGCTGGATTTAGACGAAGCTCTGCATTCTGACAGAAGCTTGATTTTCTGCCAGAAAAACTGGAAATGGAGGCAACTTAAAGTAAATACTGATAATATTTCTCTTCTACTCCCTTGAACATTTTTTTAATAGAAAGGAAAGGCATATGTTCACAGCCTAACTTGTCCCAATAGAGGGTCAATTACAACCATTTGGCTGCAAATCCAATCCAAGAAAAATACAGAGTAAAGAAACAACAACAGCAGGTACCCAGGGCCCCCACTACACTCAGACATTCTCAGTCCATGTCAAATGTGAACATAAAGCCTATGGGTAAGATATTTTTCATCCTTTAGTTTCCCATGAAAGTCCAAAGTGAATCAATAAACTAAGGAGGCATTTTTGCATAGTTAGGTATTTTCCTGGATAGTCCTATAAATGTCCAAAAAGATGTGAGTTCTTTTTATAGGAATCCTGAGAAGAATAAATTTGTGTCTGATTTAGATAAACATTGTCTAGCCAGGTATTCATGTAGAGATTCAAATGCCAGTTTATTAGGGCAGATGAATGCTGGGCTAACGGTGATGGAGTGCAGATGTTGACATTCCTTTCATTATGGTCCCACCAAATGACTAGGAAGCACCTGCCTCTCTGAAACTTTAAATGTGGGGACTACCATGGACCCACACATGCATGCTGCACCCCAGGTCTGCCATACACATACATGGCATAGATGCAGAGGCAGAACATTACTGGAGAAGATTTGACCCAAACAGAATGCATAAGTACTGGCAATGTTGACAAATCTGAAGCTCAGTTGATTTGCAGGAGGGCATTATATGCTGGAATAAGATGCGACACCAATGTTGGGATAAACAAGGCCACAGCTTTATTACCTCCCCACGGGAGGGTTGGCACAGCATGGGAGAGGGAGCCTGACCTTGCAGTCAGCAGACTGCACCAACCACGGAGTCCAGAGGCGCCCTGGGGACCTGCACCACTCCCAGCCGGGAGAGCAGATACCCTTTCCTACTGAAGTCCGGCACTAAGGAAAGTGACCTATGTGGGGGAGACACTAGGTGCCAAACTGCTTTGGCTGCCCCCAGGCCACCTGGCAAATGAGCCCCCGGCCTCTCATCTGGGTAAGCCACGCTCATATACGTGCCACATCTAGAGAAGCCCCAAACTCCAGGGAGTCCGGTCGCACACCCTACTAGCTAGTACAAATGAAGGGTTTGCATTTATCCCCTCATCTACCCACTTTTGCAGCATGTTTAGAACTTATTGAACTCTGTCTTCTGGGGGTGTTCACTACTCCTCCCAATTTGGTGCTATCTGAAAATGTAATGAGTCCCTCCACCTCCTCATCCATATCATTTTTAAAAAGGTTGAAAAGTACCAGACCCACTACCAAGCTCTGTGGCCCCCTACTGCTCACCTTCCTCTAACCCAATGCCCAGCTGCAGTGGAAGACAATGCCTGGTAAGCCAAAGCTGAGGTGGATGCTGATAGCTGTGTCAGGCTAAGAAGAGGAGGACACCCACTCCATGAGTCTCCCTTCCCTCCAACGAGCCATGGAGGATTCCCCCCACAAGTATTGCAGGTCACCATTTGCAATATTATATTGTCTACATCAATTAAGAATATGGAAAAGAATTCACCAATCATCAGAATAAATTTCTGTTAACCCACACATTTGGTTAATTGGTATCCCCCATAATATAATAATTATATTATAACTAGTAAATAAGCCCGCTGCAGTCAAAATGCAGCGGGCGCTAGCAGGGCTTACCTTGTGGGCTGTGGAGTCTTCCTGCTGTCCCGGCTGTAAGAGGCCGCGTCAGGCCAAGAGCAACTGCGAGCCACGCTGCGCGCGGCTCGCAGTTGCTGGGGCTGGGAATCAGAGGGACCAATCAGCAGGCGCTTCACGCCTGACGATTGGTCCCTCCGATTGTCATGAGGAAGGGTCCAATCCGGACCCTTCCTCATCCCGGACACATCCTGCCCCAGAACGCCTTATTCTTTTATTTAGTCCATGGCGCCCGCGGCGCCACGGGTGTTGTACAGATTATATAATATACTAGGAATAAAGCCCATTTTAAAGGGGAATAAAATGGGCACTAGGGCGGGCGGGAGAAGGCTGCGCAGCCCCCCCCCCCACCGGCAGGTCTTCCGGAGGCTTCTCCTGGCCGCTGGAGTGGCCTGGCTGGGGAGGGCCGGCGAGGCTTCTGCCGGCCCCGGGCACTCCTTCACTGCCGCAAAGGAGCGCTGGGTCCGGCAGAAGCCGGAGAAAGGCGGCGGTGGGTGGGGGAGGCTTCTGCTGAAGCCCGGGCGCTCCTCCACTGCCGCGAAGGAGCGCCCGGGTCTGGCAGAAGCTGGAAAATGGCGGCGGTGAGAAAGGAGCAGGGACGGCGCGTCTTCAACGCGGCATCCCTGCTCCTTTCCCTAGTGGGAGGAGGGCGGCTGGAGGACTCACCGGGCAGGCAGCATCTTCTGTCTGTCTGGTGACTCCCCAGCCAGGGCAAGCGAGGCTCGGGCAAGCGATTGGGCCCCCCGAGTTTTTATCCCGGACAGGGCCCGCCCTAACTCCTCCCCACATGCCCTTACTCTTTTATTCCTCCCGCTCCTCCGGAGCGGGGGGAGGGGTTTAAAGATTGTATAATAATGCTTTTGCTGTAATGTATATAATATATAATATTATATAAAAGGAGGAAGGTCTTGAAACATTTGTAACTTTCCCCCTATTTTATGGTAGTACTTGGCGAAGAACTGTGTATCAGGAAAACAAATTAGAAAAGTTATAACAGGCAGGACAGAAGGGAAGATTGTATGCATTTAAATGGATACAATTTTGATATAAGATACTGGCTTTGCATTTGTAAAGTGCAAAGAGAAAGCTTGGTGTAGTGGCTGAGAATGGCCCATTCCTTCACATGCAGCCAGCTGGGTGGCTTTGGGCTAGTCACAGTCCTGTTACAGCTGTACTCACAGAGCCATTTCTCTCAGAGCTCTCTCAGACTCCCCTCCCTCACAGGGTGCCTGTTGGGGAGAGGAAGGCAATTGTAAGGTGCTTTGAGACTCCTTCTGGTAGCAAAAAGTGGGGTATAAAAGCCAACTCTTCTTCTTCAAGACTGGGTGGCAGAAGGAGTAGTTAATGTTTTTGTCCCAGCGAACCAAATCCTAGTTATACCTCTGGTCGTGGGTTAAAACACCAACACATAATTTCTCTTTGGTAATAACAATGCTTCCTTTATAAAGCCAACTCTCTCTAAGCTTCCCTTCTTTGTAAATGACATTTGGCCTATATGTAATAAAATATTGCTCCCATCTGCCTTACATGATTTTGTCTGTTGCAGAAACTTCACTGGTGAATAAGAGTGTCAATGTACTGAAATATGGGACTACTGTTGTAACCAGATTATTTGCTTAAAATAGGTACACCTAAACAGGATCTAAAGAAGGGAGACTTTTTCGACAGAAGAATTGGGGATTTATTTGGGATGGATAATTTAGTTTGAACATTTACTTTCCACAAGAAAAATAAAACAGAACATTCCTGTAGCCATTCCAACAGACATGGTAGCTGAACTGGAATAACTTCTGGATTTGATCTGGACTAACATTGAATATTTCTAGCTGCTAAGTTGTTTACAATGAAGACACAATTTAGAAACTTTCTCTAATTTTCCCCCAGTTCCTTCAAATCCATGATAAGCAGAAAACCAGCCAAGAAGGCAGTAAAGCCACTGTATGACCAAGGAGTAAAAGGATTACTAAAAGATGACAGGGAAATGTCACAGAAGCTAAATGTATTTTTTGGCTCTTGCACTGTGGAAGATGGGAGATGCGTGCCCATTCCAGAACTCCCTGTTTCAGGAGGGATGTCAAAAGACCTATGACTGATGGGACAAATTAAAAACCAACCAATTAACAGGCCCCAATGGCATAAATACAAGAGTTCTGAAAGAACTCAAATGTGAACTTGTGGATCTCCTGATGAAAATATGCAATCTATCACTACAATCACTACAAAAGTGAATTGATTAAATTTGTGGATGATACAGGTGATGAGAATCAGGGAGAACTGTGAGGAATTCCAGAGGGATCTGTCAAGTGAGCATCAGTGTAGCAAATTAGATTCAACATGGGCAGGGGCAAAGTAATACACATTGGAGCCAAAAATTCTAATTATGAATATATATTGACGTAGTCCAAACTGGCAGTAATTGACCAGGAGAGAGACCTTGAAGGTATGGTAGGTAACTCAATGAGGATGTCAACTCAATGTGTAACCAAAATTTAAAAAGGAAAATGCTATGTTAGGGATTATTTTCCTGGGCTCCAAGATCACTGCAGATGGGGACTGCAGCAAAGAAATTAAAAGACGCTTGCTCCTGGGGAGGAAAGCTATGGCAAATCTAGACAGCATCCTAAAAAGCAGAGACATCCCCCTGCCAACAAAAGTGCGTTTAGTCAAGGCTATGGTCTTCCCAGTTGCAATGTATGGCTGCGAAAGTTGGACCATAAGGAAGGCCGAGCGTCAAAGAATTGAGGCTTTTGAACTCTGGTGCTGGAGAAGACTCTTGCGAGTCCCTTGGACTGCAAGGCGAACAAACCGGTCAGTCCTAGAGGAGATCAACCCTGACTGCTCTTTAGAAGGCCAGATCCTGAAGATGAAACTCAAATACTTTGGCCACCTCATGAGAAGGAAGGACTCCCTGGAGAAGAGCCTAATGCTGGGAGCGATCGAGGGCAAAAGAAGAAGGGGACGACAGAGAATGAGGTGGCTGGATGGAGTCACTGAAGCAGTAGGTGCAAATTTAAATGGACTCCGGGGAATGGTAGAGGACAGGAAGGCCTGGAGGATCATTGTCCATGGGGTCGCGATGGGTCGGACACGACTTCGCACATAACAACAACAAGGGATTATTATGAAGGAAATAAAAAGCAAATCAGCCAGTCTCATAAAACCCCTTCATAAATCTGTGCTGAAGCCTCATTTGGATACTGTGATCACTACACCTCAAAAAAGATATTATAGTATTGGAAAAGGTGCAAAAAAAGGGAAACTGAAATGATTAAGAGGATGGAATACCTTCCTATAAAACCGTTGGGGGCTCTTTAACTTGAAGACATGACAACCGAGGGGTAACATGCTAGAGGTTTAGAACATCATAGTAGGTTTTGAACAGATAAAAGGAAGCACTGCTTTACCCAAACATGTGGAATTTACTGCTGCAGGAAGTGGTGACAGCTATAAGCATAGACAGCTTCAAGACAGGACTGGATAAACATATGGAGCAGAGGTCCATTGGTGGGTATCAGCCCCAAGGTATAGATGGAACACTCTGTCTGGGATAGCAATGCTCTGTATTAAGTTTTTATTTTAAACTTTAAACTTTATTTTAATAAAAATGTTGACTATTAATTGATGTCTTAAGCTGGTGAAATGCCCCTAATTTAAACTAAAGGGTCTTTCAGCCTTGAAGACAAAGCTCATATCTGCTGAGCACCTGAATATCTACAGGTGAATCCAGAAATCTGGAATGAAAGATTGTCTTCTGGCAAGTCTGACTCACTTCCAGTGCTGTGATCATTTATTATCCAGAAAAGAAAGCCTGGCTTTCTACTCTGCAAACACAGCAGTGGTCTTCATTTTATGATGAATAGATTTACCATGCCTGCTCTAAAATGCATTATGACATTGAGTTTTCCAAAATACCTCTTCAGCACTCCCACCCCACAGCACTCACACCTGATGATGTTCTCAATGCATGTGCTACCAAGAGCCAAACACCTAGATCTATATCTTCCCCTCCTTCAGTGTGCTAAACACGACTTCCCTATCTTTATTTTAAATGGTGTGGTCCATGTTGCAGTGCGAGTAAAACCCTACATTGTCAGAGGTGAAACAAAATCATCTTTAAAATGTCCATGGACTTTTTGGGATCAGGCAGGCAAAACTCAATCCCTTTTCTGTTTTCTAGAGGTGGGAAATGAGCTGGGAAAGAGGTGGGGGCAGGTAATCTGGCTGCCTCCTCCCAATCATATAGGGGTTTGAGCACCTTGTTTTAAAGCTAACCATTAGCACAAAATGTCTTTTTGGGTTTTAGTTTCCTGCCCAGACTTCTAACAACTGGGGCAGGCAAAAACAGTCCTGTTGGCATTTTCTGGAAGTGGGCAATGGGCTTGGAAAGGGGGGGGGTGATCAAGCATCCTCCTCCCAATCATACAGAGATCTGAGCACCTTGTTTTAAAGCCAACCATTAACACAAAATGTCTTTTTGAGCTCCAGTTATGTTCAGGATCTCAGAAATCCACTCAGACAGAAATAAAGTGAAAAAGAACATGAATTCCAAAAAGGAGGGGATGCTGTATCATTCTGGCATTTCTCCATAGCAACCGGACAGTGTTGATTTTATTAAAGATGCATATATGTTGTGGCATTGCCACATAGCAATGCAGAAGTGCCTTTAAAAAAAGTTGGGGCTGGGGAAGTTTCAGTCTACAAGAGAACCACTGTGTTGTGATTGGTGGTTTGCTATGATTGTCAAGCCATGTTGCTTTCCCTTGCAGCCTTATCAGTAGGCAAAATGATGCAACAAGGCAGAGGGAAAATGCAAGAGGGGTCTCCCCGTGAGGAGGGCTACAAATGCAAGATTTACCATCCTACGTTTGTAAGCAGGAAGCCACTCATGTTTTATCCCTCCATGCGGAAATCGCCCATGTAAGCTGGCTGGCTGATGTACGTTAGGATTTTTTGAGGGATGGGGTTGTTGTTACTAAATATACTGTTTGTTTGGTCTCTGGCATAATTAACAAATGGACTGCTGTCTTGGTGAAGTTTGTGGGAGGGAAGGCATTAGTAGAGTCCAGAGAACTGTGGATATTCAGATCAAGGTTGTCTACTTTAATGGTGCCTACTTTAATTTTTTTTATGCGCCAGGCTTAAACACTCCCTTTTAACCATACAGATGGCCTGTATGGCCCCTTCCAACTCTATGATTCTATGATTCTAACCAGACTTTTAACAAATGGGTTTTCTGTTTTAGATATTTTGTAGTCTGCTTCAAGCTCAGGATCATATTAACAACCTTACTTTGGGCTGCTTGGTGCATATTTTATGCTGTTGTTACATAATGGCTTGTTTTAGAGGCATTGACTTGAGTTTATCTTTCTATCTATCAACCTACCTCAACTTGCATCCTACATTATTCCCCTCATGCTCATATCCAGATGAGAGGAGGCTTTCCTCCATTGAGACACTTGCTTCCTCAATATTAGCACATGTCCTTGTAGAAGATCAGATTTTTTTTTCAAGGAACTCTTAAGCACATAGCCAGGTCAGTAATTTTTGATTTCCAAATAGATTAGAAAAATATTTTTTAAGTACTCTTATATATAAGGTTACACTAGTGTCCATCAAATTCCACCTCAGTACTTGTGAGAACTTCCTCATAAGGTTCTGGTGCTTGGTATGAATGAATACCACCACAGGAAAGGCTCTGAAATAGAAATGTGTGTTTCTGTGTCTTTCAGAGTTTCTTAGTATTCTCCAAGTTAATAGTAAGGTTTTTAATTAGATGTTTAGAGAATTTATATAGCAGAGCACAGTGAAGTTTCTGGAAAACTGACCTATAATGTGTCCCAAATAGTATTCCTCTTGGGTGCACAAAAATGTGGAGGGGTTCTAAGTAGGGTTAGCAACCTTCAGGTAGCACCTGGAGATCTCCCGCTATTCCAATTGATCTCCAGATAACCAAAATCAGTCCACTGGAGAAAAGGGCTGCTTTGGAAATTAGTCTCTATGATATTGTACCCCGGTGAAGTCCCTCCCCTCCCTGAATCCCACCTCCCCAGGCTTACCCCCCAGAATCTCCAGGTATTTCCAAACCCAGAGCTTGCAACTCTAGTTGTAAGGCTTCATGTTCCATGAAAACATGCTGCATCAAAAGGAATTCTAATACAATTTTAACATGATTTATATTGGTTTCTTATTTCCTGAGCTGCTTTGTGAGCCAATTTTGGCTGAAAACAGGATACAAGTATAAAAAGTAAATGATACACAATGTAGACCACAGTAGTGTAAAAGAACATACTTTGAAACCAATTATTAATTTTCATAATGCTGTCAAATTTTTAAAAATTCCTATTAGAACATGTATGAAATTTATGTCATGAAAAATCTCATTATTCAGAAAATGCTGAGCATAGGTTACTAGTTTTACTGGTACAGGCTCTTGCATACTACTGAAGCTCATGAAAATGGTCCAAATATTTATGATTGTTGAACTGTCCCCATCGCTCCAGCTTCAACTGTCCAGCTTCAACTGTCCCCATCGCTCCAGCTCCAGTATCTCTCCAGCTTCAAAGGGTTTGTTCTAGTGTTTAATTTGCCAACAAAACAAAACAAAAAGACTAAAGAGGAAGCCAGAAAGTCAGTGCGAAAGATTATTCTTAAAGCATGTTCTTTCCACATTTTTGTACGGCATTCTTGTTTGCTAGGTAGCTAAATTCCATGTTTTTACAGGGAAGTTTGCTGGCAAGGTATATGCTCATAGAATCTGCATTTGGGGCCTGCAAATGATGGATACACCTTTCCATATTTCACTCAAGATCCTGATGTTTGCATCTCTCAGGAACCACTATATCATGCCCCTGTTACCCACCACATTATCCCTGACCTGCTTTCTTCTTACTCAAAGACAATGATCTGGGTATGGCTAAATATGTATCAATCCTTTTACCTCTTTGTTCTAAATAGAACATCTAGAAATGTTCTGCTGCTCAAGATATCTCTCTGAGCTTCTATGATGGAAAGGAAAGATAGAGGACAATGAAGGAGTTCAAGATTTTGGTTTTAACCTTCAAGGCCATACGCGGGTTGGGACCCACATACCTGAGTGGAGCCTACCACTCTATGTCCCCCGCAGGGCCTTATGCTCTGCTGGTGAGAACCTGTTGGTCGTCCCCGGCCCGAAGGAAGCGCGCCTAGCCTCGACCAGGGCCAGGGCTTTTTCGGTTCTGGCCCCTACCTGATGGAATGAGCTCCCAGGTGATCTGCGGGCCCTGCGAGATTTATCAGCTTTCCGCAGGGCCTGTAAAATGGAGCTCTTCCACCAGGTCTATGGTTGAGGCTGGGGTCAGTGAATCAGGGACATCGCTCCCCCCCCTAGGAGTTGGAGTGTACGCTACTCCCCTATCCTTTCCTCTTCACCTCTTTGATAATTGGGGGAGGGATGGGATTTTTAGCCGTCATGTTAGTAGATTGATGTTTTAATGGGAATTTTAATGGGGTTAGTTGTTGTGACCCACCTCGAGCCTTTTGGGAGAGGCGGGAAATAAATCTACAAAAAAATAAAATAAAATAAAATAAAATAAAATAAAATAAAATAAAATAAAATAAAATAAAATAAAATAAAATAAAATAAAATAAAATAAAATAAAATAAAAATAGTATCACCCAACTTTATTTTCCATCTAGAAGGATAGAAAAGTGGAGGCTGAGGTTGTCTGTTACTGCAGGTCTTAGCAGTGGGCTTTCCCACAGAACACTTCATCCTGATGCTAAGGACAGAGCTGTTCTGAAACATCGATTCAAAATACACATATTGTTCTCGGGCAATAGCCAGTGCTTTATCAGCTACCTCAGGAGTGAACTAGACTTTCCATTATTTAATTTTACTAGTTTGTATTTTCTTGGGGTCTTTCAGGTAGTTGTATAAATAAGTAATTGTTAATGACAGAGGTCCCACAACCCAGTAGGAGCAACAACGATACCACTTGTTTCCGTCTTTGCTGCTGGCATCTATTGTCTATAAATATATAAAGTGTATGCACATTTGCTGCACTGATACGATAAATATTAATATTACAGGTGAGTATATATAAAGGTTTTACGGGTTAATGGGAAAAGAACAAACACCGCAGCCAGAGTTTGTCTTGATGCCATTGCAACACCACCTGAAGAAGAGGCAAATCTCTGAGTGGTAGGCTTACCAGATACCCACTAATGGCAGGAAAACAGATAACTGTTGTCAATGACCACCAATATTCATTTGGTCAGTGGGCAGAAGCAGGCAGACAATACGAGGCGGGCAGTGATCTTTGTCACTGCATGATAATGTCACTTCCTGCATGACCCAGAAGTGCCAGCATCTCACCGGGTCAGTGTTCTAGCACTTACTGAGAAACTCAATAGAGGTTCAGGGTAAATGCTAGAGCATTACATTTGTGTGGTGCTGTTATTTCTGTGTTGCACCAGAAGAAATGTCATCTCATAGCTACCAAATCTGATGTTGCCACACTCCCAGAGTAAGTACTCGCCTCCCCCTATCTTCTGCCAGTTGCTCGGTTGCCTTATTGAGTGGTCTATTTGGGAAAGGGAGAAAGATTCAAGAGAAAACTCTATCAGCATATACGTGATTCTTCCTTGCGCACACATACAGTTTTGTCACAGTGTGGTTGTGGTCGAACATGACACTTTGCTTTGACTGTAACAAATTATTTGTGTAAGAGAACTTGTAGCACTGTTGTGTCTAGCAAGAACCTGAGAGCAAGCAATTAATCCTTTCCTTAAACTTTTTGTTCTGCAGTTTCTCTAATATGAAGGTTTTCCAAGCTGCGTATACAAAATACTCTGTTGCTTCACACAGTTTAGGGGTGAGAACTCAAGCTTCATCCTGCTGAGTAATGAAAGGAAAAGACAACCAGTCAGTGGCTATACATATGTATACACATAGAGGTTACGCCACTCACTGGGGTGCCTGTCCCAAGACTAGGCCTGGACATGCCTGACTTACCGCATTCCTTTCCCTCCCCCCCCTTCTTGCTTTTCCTTTGCTGCACTACTGGTGGTCTGCTGTACTATGTGCAGATGTTTCTCCAGTGCTATTTCATGCTTACTTTAAAGTGGCTGTTACAGAGAGGAATGGAGGATCAACACGTGGGGGACCATCTGCTCCGATGGTGTTTCTAAGCAAACAGCAGATAGCACTGCTGTTGTCTTTGATCCCATATAGCTGGTTTTGGTTTAAGTTTCAGACAGCTGGGCGAAAGTGCATGTGAGTTTGTGCCTTCTGCCCTTCCCTTCCCAGTAGCAGTACTTACAGATGTTTGCTTGGGGACTTTTGATTCCAGTGTGTTTCCTCTGTCATTCCACTTCTGGACAGCTTGAATTGTGTTTTCTTTTGGACTGTCTTTCTATTTTTCCTAGGACTCTGAAACTGCTATGTAAGACACGTCTGATCATTGAGGTATTTTTCAGCTATTCTGATGTTTGCATTTTTTGAGGGTACGCTACATTGTGATGTGCTAGGTTTGGTTTTCTATGGTTACCCTTAGTAGTGACTTGTCTAATCTTACCAGTGTATCCCACATAAATAGGAGAGAAAATTTAAATCTCTTATAGTGTATTCTCAAGCAGAGCAACATCATTGGACTCTGCTTAAGATGGCACCATTAAGCACCAGCATAGACAGCAGTGCCATGTTTAATTGGTGGCCTTTTGGTTAATGTCATTGTCATTTTATAAAATTCCTGTGGAGTTCAGTGATAGTCTCAACATTTGTCATGTAGGGCAGGGGTAGTCAAACTGTGGTCCTCCAGATATCCATGGATTACAATCCCCATGGTTTATGGGAATTGTAGTCCATGAACATCTGGAAGACCACAGGTTGACTACCCCTGGTGTAGGGCATATGAATACAATGCTATTATATATTCGGTACATGTTTTAAGGCTATACAAACATAATACCTAGAAGCAAATAGAGAGACTGAAAAAAGAAGGAAGAAGGAAGACTGCCTAATAGTCTGTCTACCTGACCTGAAAGATCCTTCCTTCCTCCCTTCCTTCATTGCCCCTCCCAGCATAGCCGACTCGGGGTGGTCTCTAACAGATCATTAAAAGAACAATTAGTTCATGAAACAACAAAAACCTAATTTGATGATTACTATATCATTAAACCCATTAAACAATAAAATCAGTTGATGGCACAAATTATTCTTGGGTATTGTTGAGGTAGTTATAATTCATTCTGGATCTATTTTACGGATGTTGATTTCCAGTGCGTAGGGGTATCCTTGTGAAGGGAAGTCCCATGATGATCTGGAAACCCTTGTAGACAGGGAGGTGATTATCTCCCAGAGGGGACCTCCTATCCTCTCATCAGTTTTCTTGAGCAGCCAAGAAGGATGGCTCTAATGGGCAGGTGGTTAACCTCACTGAATTTAGCAACCTAGCCACTTAGGCCACAAGAGCTGTCTGCCATTAAACACTCTCCCCAAAGATGGCCAGGAGGCCTCCAGTTCCTTTACTGTATCAAGTGTAGGGGCATTGAGCTATGAGACCTTACCTATGGAGACCTTATCTGTCGAGACCTTATCCTTGATAAGGCAAATTGTGTAGTCCCCTTTCAGTCTGCACTTAGATTTCATTTTATAATTGTATCATGTATGTTTTAAATTGATAGCTGCCTTGGCAATCTTTGTAAAAGTAGAATGGCAGGATAAAAATTCTGTAAATAAAAAAATAAGTAAAACAAAGTTACGTGAATCAATGGCATAATTTTAGATGGATGCAGGCTGCATTCAAGGAAACAAAGTGTCTGTAAAATACAGAGAATTCCGAAGATCACAGTTAGCTTCAGACTTTTGCTGGGCAACAGACTGGGCCTACATAGGACTGTATGATTCTGAACTGGGTTAGTCCTTTTACAAAGTCTTCTGTAACTCCAGTTCAAATCCCCTGTGGGGTGAGCGTTCATGTTATCTGGGATCTGGTCTAGGGATGCCAGACCCCGTTGGGGCCAGGAGAACTCCCCACTTCAGCAAAAAACAAACAAAAAAAAACCCTACCTTGCTTTAGGGGCTTAATAATGCAGAAAAATCCCCATATCCCCCTCATCCAAAACCTACAAACATTTGTGGCTTTGCCACAGATGCCACCAGCTCACTCCTCCCTGAATCTCGTGGAACCGGTGTTTGCAACTCTGCTGCAGAACCACCCATCACCATCACATGTTCCAGCTCTCCCATCAAAACTTGAAGAGCTGGTTGGTGGTAGGCATCTGTGGTGGAGCCTCAAAAGCCAGCTCTGCGAGTTTCAGCAGCGGGGGGAGGGGGGAAGCAGGCATAAGGTATAGCTTCTGCACTGTTTGAGGGGCAAAACTCTAACCATAGACTTTTGTCCAAACGCCATAGCATTCCCTCCAATGTGCTGACTCTATTTCTGTGGTGGCAGCAGGTTGGCTTCCAGCCATACCCCCATATCCACCTGCTGCCAGTCCGCTTCCACCTGGCTATCCTAGTCTGGTCTGTCCATCACAGTAGCCAGCAGACTTGCTGTAGTATTGAGATCACCTGCTTCCAATACCTGCCCCTGACCAGAAAGCTAGCCATAGCATTTTGCTCTAGCTGTAGCTACTGTGCTATCATAAAAGGTAGCTCCAAGTAGAGCACACTGCAATAGTCTAGTCTAGATGTAACTAAGGCATGGATCACTGTGACTAGATCAGAATAAGACAGGAATGAGCACAGCTAACACACCAGCTAAGGGGGGCAAAAGGACTTTTTCTGATCCATAATCCATATGTTAAATCTCAGTTGCGTTGGAGTAGATGGTAGTACTCGAAATACACTCTGCAAACTCTCAGAGACACTCTTATTTTGCATGCTGGCATATTAACACAAGTTTCAGATCGGACTGCTAGCTCAAATAAATTCCTGTGGCTTGCTGATGCTATCTTATTTCAGTGCCCATCCTGTTTCCTTCTCATTCTTTCTTGCTGTACATATTGATCCTTTGGCACAAGCTTTTTTTTAAATGTTAAGAATGAGGTTTCTTGGAAAAACAAGTTGTCTGGGTCAGTCTTCTGGATACATAATTTTATATGACTTTCTTTTAATTTTAGCACATATTGAATCTATTAGCGATGTGTTTTCTGTCAACCCACTTCTTTCCCAAGACACTGTATCTACGGGCTTTTTTCCATTTGCTTTTTATAGAAGGACATATAAAAATGCAAAATTAGCGTGTGTGTGTTTTGCCTCCTTTGAAAAAATCTTGTGAAATCATCTGCTTAATGCTTAGTTTAGCTCTGCCAGGTTTTCTGGGCAGCTGACAAACGGTGCAGTTTTTATGTGGTGCAGTTGAGGGGCCTTTTGGAGCATCAACTTAATAGTTGTAAACTCTTTCCTCTTCTGCATGCTGTTACTTTCATTTAATTATTTAATTTCACTTTCATCAAGAAGTGAAAGCAAATCAAAAATCATCTTCAGTATGGGATTTATATTTGGAGGAAATTATCTGTATGCCTTGACAAAGAAGAAATAAGATGATGGCACAAGGATCGGTTGCAAAAATAAACACTGGCTCAGTAAACTTCATTATAACAAGCTGGAAGTTGCCAGTGGGAGGAATCTTTCCCACAAACCCATAGATAGCCAGAATATCAATCCCTTTTTATTTCATAGCGCCTTTTTCTTCTTGTTATTATTCAACTTCACTCGTCAGCTGAACACAATGATGGCTTAAAATTGTTGGTTGGCATTTTTTGTTGGTGTTGTAGTATCTCCCCTGCCCATTAAATCGGGACAGATCTTGGCCACTTGTGGTCTGGCTATCCCATCAAAGGCCTCCAGAGTTTAAGCAGATCTCTTATTTTTGCTCCCCGGCTTAGACTAAGAAGGGGGTTAGGGATCCTGCAGATCACAAGGGTTGCTATATTCAAGCCAAACCTGATCCTTTGCTGGTGCCAGGATTTAGATAAGGCTGTCTTCTGAGACAAAATTGAATTGTGTCTAGAAAAAAGAAAGATGGATTTTCATATAATTAATATATCAGTATTACCTGAGCATTCCTAGTATAGGAGATACTGGGATTCTTAACTCAAGGCCTCCTAGAAACCAGGTGTTGTTTCAGATGACCACTCTTTTTTCAGCTGAAGTCAGTACGGGATTAACCATTAAGCAAAATAAACACATGGTTAGGGCATCAAGGGAAGGGGGGAGTTTGAAGATGAAATATTTTCCTCAGTCATTCTTTCTGCTATGGCTATTCATAAGAAATGATTAGGGATGGGCATGAACTGAACCATGAAGCAAAGTTCATCATAAATTATGCCCTGTTTGTGGTTCAAAAACTGAAGTCACACGCTTTCATGAACTTTTAAAGCAGTTTGTGGTAGTTTGTGGAAGCAGGGGTTTAAAGCCATCTGTCTGACAGAAATGCAGATTCTGTGAACTTAGGCAGACTGTGAATGGGTGGGCAGAACGGATTGTGTCAGTGCTTGGCTTTTGTGGCCCTTTCTTGCATGCCCAGGGGGCTGGGAAGTGAATTTCTTCCAGGCCAGACTGGTCATGGATTCCGGATTTTTTGTGGGCTGGTAGATGCAAGTTTCCTGCATTCTGCAGGGGGTTGAACTAGATGATCTTGGATGTCCTGTCCAAATCTATGATTCTGTCAAAGGGAATCCATGTTCCTTTTACCACATTTTCTGTTCCCTGTGAAAGCCACAAAAAACAGAGGAACTGGATTGTGACAGGCTGCTCCCTATTGGTCAGCTGTTTGGGGCTTTCTGCTAATCCCAAACCAGTTTGATTAGCAAACGGTTCAATTCGGTTCATGAACCAAATTTTTTCTGCTTCTCACCCATTCCCAGAAATGATAGGCAGTGGCCATATAAATTTGTATCCATTTCATAACTGACTGGTTTTAATTTTTATTTATATTTTTATTGGATGGTCTATGACCATGAATAAAACTGATTGACTGATAGGTAATAGAATCATTAGCACCAAGACAAGACAGCTATGAGACAAGCAGCCTGGATACCTTGTTTGCTAAATTTTGAAGCAGATTTGTTATGCCAGATTAGAGGATTTGATCAAAGACTCTGCAATTCTTAAAAGTTAGATAAAACGTTTTAAAGTACAAAGTAGACAACAATAAGCATTATTTTGCATCTTTTGACCATGTATAATGAAATGCTAGGGATGGGCATGAACTGTGGTGGACTAAATATTGTGTACAAATAATTCTATTTTTCCATTAGAATATCTTTTAAAAATTATTGTCCCCCAACACTGTTTTTTTTTTTTGTAGAAAGAGGACTTTCTGAATTGAAAAGTACATTCTCAAGATCATGCCATTTCAGTAGAAATAATATCAGATCATATTTTGTCTTATAATTTTGCAAGGTAATTAATTGTTATTTATTTTTTTGGTTTTTATACCACCGCTCCTGGTTGATTTGTGGCGGTTTACGATAAAATAATAAAAACACAGTTAAACCCCTAAAAGCATCCCTTAATACAATTAACAGTTGGCATTTGATAGGTATTCCAAAAAAAAACTCCTCCACCACCCCTGTTCAGCACATGGGTCAAAAGCTCTTTCCCTGGGACCAAGGGCTCTGACCTGTCACACACATTGGGGATCCACCATTGGTAACTCTGGGACCCTGTACTAGCCTCAACCTGGTGGAAGATCTCTGTCTTACAGGTCCTGTGGAAATATGACAATTCTGACAGGGCCCTTAGCTCTTCCGGGAGCACATTTCACTGGGTTGGGACTAGGGCCAGGAGGATGTCCCGGGAGCCCAGGTCAACCAGTAGATTCATACCCATAGAGTGAAGAGCCCTGCGGAGGGCATAGACAGATAAGCAGTCCTGCAGATAAGCAAGAACCAAGCTGAGTAGAGCCTTAAATGTTAAAACCAATACCTTGAACTTGACCTAGAAGCAGACAGGTAACCAGTGCATATGTCATAGCACCAGCTGGATGTGAACCCTTCAAGGTGTACTAGTGAGGACCCTCTCAGACACATTTTGTACCAGCTGCAGTTTCTGGATCAAAGCCAATGGATGGCCTGCGTAGAGTGGGTTACAGTAGTCTAGCCTGGACTGGACTGGACTACATTGCATGGATCACTGTAGCCAAGTGTTCTGAGGACAGGTAGGGCACTAGTAGACGCACTTGGCACAGATGGAAAAACACCATTCAGGCTACCTTTGTGACCTGAGCCTCCATAGAAAGAGATGCACCAAAGATCATTCTCAAATGCCTGTCTGTCGATGCAGGTGTTAATTGCACCCCATCCAAGCAACCAAGATGAACAGGGTTCTAAGGGCAGTCACCCTCACTGACCCCAGCAACTTATCCACTTTGGTTAAAGAGAGCCATCTGAAGCCATCAAACACTAACCCCCACGACGGCCATGGAGCTTCCAGTTCGTGAACTGAATCAATCATGGTAGGAAGGTCCCCAAGGAGCACCAGAACTTTGTCCATGAAATAGCTTGATAAAGCCACACGGCTCAAATCCATTTCCCTTATTGTTTGATGACCTTCTTCAAGGGCAGTAAGAGACCTAATTATTCTAAACAATTGTGCCGGGTGAGAGTTCGCGGATGCAATTTCCATGGTATAGAAGTCTCATTTCGCCGCTTTCGACCGCATCCATATGCCTTCATAAGCGTGCGATAGATGGCCTAGCTGCCTCATTGCGAGTCCTCCTCCTCACACGCTCTAGCTGTCTCACTTCCTTCTTCCCAAAGCTCCTGGGGATACCAAGGAGCTTGTTTGAGGCAAATCTCATTAATAGCAATCTCATTAATAGCAGCTGATAAGCAGGACTGTCTGTCCTCCACCAAGGCCGCCAACGAGATGCCGGAGGGCAGCGATGCATTCAAGAATCCATAAGTCTCCACAGGCGGACTAAAATACACCCAACACCCAAATGGGGAGGGGATGGTATTCTTAACCGAGCCTTCAGGTTATGATGGTCTGACCATGAAACGATGTTATTAACCACAATAGTTTTCAATAATTTTTTTTTGTATTTGGGGTAATTCCAATTTTTCAAATGTCTCTACCAGGGTTTATTTTTGTTGGTTTCTCTCCTCCCCAGATCTCTGGGTCCATTGCTTCTTATAGTAGATTGTCCAGGGGTTTATGGTAGGTGCTTTTTACAGCAATTGGCATTATATGGAGACCCGACCCCTCAAGATGAAAAGGGACAAGTAGACAAAATGGTCCAATCAGTTGATCTTCTAATTGCCCAGCTCATGGCAGTGTAGATACCCAGAGATAAGCACATCTTAATGGTAGAACATCTTAATGGCTGAGGCTCTTGCAATTTCTATTTTCTAATGTTATTGTTATGATCATGTTAAGTTATTATTGTTATAATGTTATTACTGTTCAACCTGTAACCATATGTTATCTGTATCTTTTCCTGTTCCTGTAAACCTCCCGGAGCCCTGGGGGAGGGCGGTATATAAACAAACAAACAAACAAACAAACAAACAAACAAATAAATAGAATGTACTGGCTGATATTTAAGAAACTCGCTGTCCTCTTTTCAGTATAAAAGGTCATTACTGATGAACATCAAATAGATGTCTTCTAAAAACTGTAGTGCGGGGTCATCAACCCTCAGTCTGCGGCCTGCTGCCTGGCCGTGAAAGCCTCAGCAGTGGGCCATGTGGGCCGCGCCACCCTCTCCCCCCCCCCCCCGCAGCGAGAAGCTCTCCAGGCTGTGAGCAAATTGGCTGCTGAAACAGCCGATTAGCTTGCAGCCAAGCGAACTTCTCGCTGCGGGAGGGGGGGAGAGGGAGGTGTGGCCACTGGCATGCCAGAGGGCACAAATGCGCCCGCGTGATATTGGAGCTGTCACGTGAGCGCATTTGTGCCCCTACCGGGAGCGCAAACGTCTGTGCATGGCAGCTCCACGCATGTGCGCGGGTGCAAAAATGCCACGCAGGTGCATTTGCGTCCCAGCTGGCGCAAATGCGCATGCACGGCACCCTGAGTCGCTCCCTCCCCCACATCTCTGCTAGTGGTCCGCAAACCGGAAAAGGTTGCGGACCGCTGCTGTAGTGTGTTATCAGTACACTTATCAGAGAGTCCACTTAGTGCAGTGGTCCCCAACCTTTCTGAGGCTGGGGACCGGCAGGGCAGTGGGCCGCGTCTGCGGCCCGCACATGAATGCGTCACATGAATGACGTGAATGCGTCATGCGCAGCCAAAATCACGCATGTGCAGCACTTTCGTGCATGCGCAAAAGCGCCGCACATGCGCGATTTCGGCCACGCATGGCACATTTGCGATGCGCGGGCACAGCCTGCACATGCGCGATGCGCTGGCGCGGCTCTGATTTCCTCTCCCCACCCTCCCGCAATAAGAAGCTTCCCGGGCCACAAGCTTGTGGCCTGGGAAGTTTTTTACTGCGGGGGGGGCGGGGAGAGGGAGCCGCGGCCCGGCGCCATGGCCTTCGCGGCCCGGCACCAGGCCGCGGCCTGCAGGTTGGGGACCACTGACTTAGTGTACTGGTTTAAAGTGGTAGCCTCTACAACCAGGTTTGATTCCCCGCCCCCTCACATGCAGCCAGCTGAGTGACCTTGGGCCAGTCGCAATTCTTTCAGAGCTCTTTCAGCCTCACAGGGTGTCTCTTGCAGGGAGAGGAAAGGAAAACATTTTGTAAGCTGCTTTGAGACTCCTTTGAGTAGTAAAAAGTGGGGTACAGAAACCAAGCTCTTCTTCTCAACATTCTGTCAGTGGTGATGGACATAGAGGCTTCAGGTCTATCTACTGGCACTATGTGGAAAAGATAATACATGACTGAAGGCTTTAAATCTTCATATTGTTGGGGCTTCTTAGTTTTGTCAGGTGCTGTGACTTGGTCCTAACATGGAGCTTGGGAGACAAAACAGTTGGAAACTTGGAGAATGGCACTAAGGGTCAATGAAATTTACTATGGGCAGCTGCTGCTTCAAAGCCACTCTCTGTGCAGAAGCCTATTAAGAAGTAGTAGGTTATTCTCCTGCAGTTTCCCCTAGCATGATGGATGATGTTCTGAAAAGTGAAAAGACTTCTTGTGCCCTGGGTGGTGTTTTCTGGTGGTAGAGCAGCAAGTTGCCAAATACCAAGTGCCAGTGTGCTGGTTTTGGTTTTCAAATATTGTTTCATTATTTCTTGTTCTTGAATGGTATTGTCAGATGTTTAATTGTTAATACGAATCTTTGAATTAGTTTAAAATATCAATGTATAGCTTGCCAATATCAGAGTGCTTAAATCTGGGTGCTAATGTTTTGAGACATTTGGCTCCTATTTGGTTGTGAGAGCGATCTGAATGATATCTGTCACCCAATTGGTCGCTAGGATTGATTTGGCCTATCTGGCTGGCTAGGAGGGTGTCCCCTACCTCCCTCACCACTCCATGTGTGTCCCTTCTGAAGCTGTGTGCTGTTCTTTGGTCAAGGGTTCCTATTCTCCTTACAGCTATATTGACTTTGTACATCGACACTATAGAGCAGGGATCTTCGAATATTATCAGACCTATTTTTTGTTGTTGGTTTTACACTGGCAGTTTGAATGTTTACGTATATATTTGTTCATTTTTATCCTGCCACTCCAGAAAGGATCTCATGGTAGTATATGTAGTTCAACTCCATTTTATGTTGTATTTGCATATGTGGAGTAGGCACCAGGGGAGCCCTAAGGAGGTGTGCTTTCCAAAGGTGAGGTGTCACCATAGAAATGCCCTCTGCAGGTACCACTCATTTCATCTCAGAAGGCAGGGGCAGTGAAAGCAGGGCTTGAGAAGGAAATCTTATTAAATGGTGGGCTGGATAGCATGGGAGGGGACAGTTCTTTGGGTACCCTGGCCCAAGACATTGAGTGTCTTAAAGTAAGAACCAGCACGTTGAATTGTGTCCAGAAACAGATGAGCAAGAAGTGCAGATCTTTCAGCCCAGCAGTAATATCATGCCTGTAACCAAACCCTGAGAATTTTAGTCTTATTTTGCATCAAAAGGAAGATGTATATGTCCAATCAGGAAAAAAAAACAGTCCTGGCTTTGATTCTTCAATGAACTTTCAGCAAAGTGTCACATGTATACCATTCATCAATTTAAAAATAAAGAATGCAATTTGAGGTAAATGTGCCACATACATATAGTGATAATAAATGATAAGTGTGATAAAAGTTTAGAAAAAGCCATCACTAAATTATTTTCTGACGATGGATTCAGGTGGGTAGCTGTGTTGGTGTGAAGCAACACAAGCAAGTCTGAGTCCAGTGGCACTTTTAAAACCAACAAAGTTTAAGTGTTGGTATAGACTTGTGGGTATAGACTTTTTATTTATTCAATCTGAAGAAATCGCCATGCATTCAAACTTCATGGATTCAAACTTTGTTCTTTAACTTCTTTCCTGTAAAGGAATTGTAATTTCCCAGATACTAGGGAAAGGATCTGCCCCTGTTATAAAAGAGCTATTTGAGCGTGTAGTATAGTTTCATTGTTTGTTTGTACCATTTACACATACAAGTCAACCTCCTTAAAAAATATTTTTAAGAACATGGCTAATAACTTTGAAGCCATTGGTCAAATAGAATCCTGTAGCTCTTGTTCCACTTTACCCTTCAAAATGAATGTATGTGTGCGTAAAGTGCTGTCAAGTCACAGTCGACTCCAGCAAGGGGCTTCCAAGGAGCGAAGATGGTTTGCCACTGCCTCCCTCTGCAGAGTCTTCCTTGGTGGTCTCCCTTTCAAGTACACTGACCCTGCTTACTTTGCCAAGATATGACAAGATCAGACTATTCCATGCTCCTTTCCCTCCCTTAAAAATGAATACTAAACTTAAGTATGTTTGTAAAACACTATCTAATTTAAGACAGCAACAGTACAATCCAACTTTGTTTAGAATTGCACCGTAGTGAACTGCACTGCTCTTTAGGATAAGCCCTACAATATTTAATAGTGAAAATAGGGACATAAGAATGGTGTTACATACACTTAAGAAACACCACCAGGGACTATTTCATCTTGTCTGTCACAGATTGCTGAAACAACTTCTTGAAGGGCCATAAAATGGATTTGTTCATTCTGCAATGGCCCGTTGTACTACAAAGCTTTGAAAGTGAAGATGTGTATTCTTTTGATTAAGACAAAATATGTTTTAAAAATATAATGGGTAGTGGATTTCTGACAGTTCCTATTGCAGCCTGGCAAGCTTGCCTCCATTAGGGGGCACAATAATGGAGGGGGGACAGAATCCACTTTCCCAGTTCCAAGTTCCAGTTCCACCCAGTGGCTTTGCTTTACAGAAACCAAGATTTGTTGTGGTGATGCCTAGTGTCCGGAGATAACCATGGACTCCTCTGCCCCCACCCAACCCTAAAACTTCACTTTCTTTGAAGGTGATGCTAATGAGCAGACTGGTGTTCCAGGGCTGCAGGTGGCAGGAACAGACTCCAGCACCATGACTACATCATTATTAAGGAAATAAACTCCTCTGTGCAGGAATGGGTGGAAGTGAAATTGAGGTGACTGGGGCAACAAAAGGAAGGGAGGGATAAAAGGAGAACCTCAGAGCTAGTTGTGGAGGAGAACATGGAGGACTTGTTGGCTGAGATTGTGCTGCAGTTCCAGAGGACTGGAAGGACTAATAGGAGCAAACCTGAGCTCCATCCATTTCTGAGGGTGGTTGAGATACATGAGGGACCAGGCATGATGAAGGGGAACAGGAAGCCCTCAGCAAGTCTACCAACAGGAGATATTAACAAAAATAATCTTCGACCACATCTAGCCCAGGATTTAGCTCAGTTCTTTTGGCCTTCAGTGGCCCAAGAAGTTCAGGCATTTTGTAGATGCTGTTCCATTTGTCAGTGGGCCATGAGCTCCTTTCATGCCTTTTACCTATAAGTTGTGAGTTCCTGCAGTAGGTTGGACTAGATAGTCCTGGAAGTCCCTTCTGACTCTTATGATTCTATCATTTAGATAGTGTGGCAATGGATTTTGTGGGCCCGCTACTGCAAACACCTCAGGGATACTGTTCTCTTTTATTTAGGGTGGACTGTGTGCCCTCAGTGTCCTGAGGACATACCCCCTTCACAGTATGCAGGCAGCTAGGAGGGCTTGAGCCCTGATGCATTGCTTCATCCAAGTGGGGATCCCCAAAGAGATCATAACTGATAGTGGCACCTACTATACTGCCACATTTATGAAATGGTTGTGCAACAGTCTAGGAATATAACAAATCTTTGTCACTATCCATCACCCACAAACTGATGTATTAGTGGAATGATTCAATCAGAAATTGAAAGCCATACTGCACAAGCTAGCTGGAGACTGCCCAAGTCAATGGGACTCGTATCTAGATGCCATATTATTTGCAGTAAGAGAAAACCTGCAGGTGTCCATAGGCTATGCCCCCTATTCATTGCTCTGTGGGTGAAAGCCCCAAATAATATATGATGTTATTGAGGGCGACCCTCTGGAGAGGAGAGTTGAGATCTGGGCAATCCCCACTAGAGTATTTATTTATTTATTCAATTTTTTTCTCGTCACTTCCCCTTGTGGTGGGTTACAGAATAAAACCATGACCAATGACTTTTTCTTTGCAATTATTTGATCCATTTGATATCAGATGACACTGACTTGAATTAGAGTTAGAAATGCTACCTCTCCCAGAATAAGATGTCCTGTTCTCATGTTAATTTGTTGTGCATGGCAGTTAGACTGCAATTGACTAAGAGCCATTCCACACCCGATTTAAAAAGTGAAATACCTTATGCAGGTGCCATATTTTTGGCATTTTGCAAGACGTTGCTAACATCCAGTGTTCCAGCAGCAAACTGGCAGCTACATCCTCCATTTTAAACCAATAGCTGGGGAATCCCAAAAAATGGATTCCCCCAGCCATGTTGCGTGAGCAGGAGGAGATCAACCAGCAAGCCACACGCAAAGGACATGTGCGTTACCAAAGTGGGCAAAGTAGCATGAGCTCTGTCTCCCATGCCTGCCCTCAAGCCTGCCTCCCTCTCCCTTCTACCTAGAATGGGGCTTTTTTTGGAAGGGGGAAGCAAACTGCCTGGAGCAATGAATACTCACTGCTTAACCTAGGCAGATTAAAAAAAAAATCTCCCACCAGTTGATGCACAAAGCATGCCTCCCAGACCCGCCTCCAAAATATTTTGTGAAATTTTTTTCTTGAGCTTCAAGGCTGGGGGGTGGCATTAAAATGAGCACTATGCATCTATGAATAGATGCATATGTGTCCCAACGAAGAAGTTTCACTTTAAAGAGAGACTTACATCACTGCCCCTTTAAAACAGGGAGAAATGTGTTCAGCTGCCTGCCTGCCATGAGTGACATTTCAGGCAGCTGTGCAGAGTGCCAGGAAGCAGCAAAAAGAGGCAGAAGAAAGCGTGAGCGCATGAAGGCGAGAAATGGCGGGTGGCACAATATTTAATAGCGTCACGCAAATTTGCTGGTGTGATGCTATTTTTTTTAGATGTGCAGAAAAGCCCTAAGTTTCACAGCTGTGGGGAGAGGGGAGAAAAACCTGATCTGTTGGCAAATAGTAAGATCTAAATTGGTCAACAGGGATGTGCAAGGGAGGGGGGGGGATTCAAACCATTTTGGATTCAATCCAAAGCAATTAGGACTGAATCTTATTTGTCCAAATCACCCATAGGTTTTTTGGATTTGGTTGATTAATTCAACCAAATCCAAATCTATTTGGCACTATTGAAACCAATGATGCCATTGAACCCTTTAGGATGATTTCCTTTTTGTCTTTCCTGGGCTCTTGGGGTGGGGGTTAGGGTTTGAGGTAGAGGTACCAAACTTGTAGCACGTCTGCAAGAGCCTTTCCTTTAAAAATAAACTCTCCAAGTTGTAAAAAGATTGAACCAGTGGTTCAATCCATGTGATCTCCAGTATTTCCTCTCTGTCTGTTCTCACCACAGGAAACAATGGAGGTCAGATAGGGACACGCTCTTTGGGTGACATTAGAATTGGATCACCTGGTCCAATCTTTTGGAAACTTGGTGATTCTTTTGAGAAGAGGCTCCTGCAGTTATGCTGTAAGTTTGGTGCCTCTATTTCGCCTACCCACCCCAGAGCCCACAAAAAAAAAGAACTTTCTCCCTTTCTCTTTCCTTTCAAAGTTTAAATGGCCAGTTGCTCAAATCACTGAATTGTGCCAAATTGAACAAGGCTGATTCAGCCCATTTAAACTTATTGGGAAATGGTGATTTGGACTAGATTTGGCTGATTGGTGCCCAAATCAAAGCTGCTTCAGCTAGGAAATATTTGCAATTTAAAGACAAGGAGCTCCCATTAAATGCTAGGAATGGTACATTTTAAAATTTATGTGTATTACACTCAGCATTAGTGACTTGAAACAGCTTACACAGGCATATCAAACTCATTTGTTGTGAGGGCCAGATCTAATATAAATGTCACTTTGTCAGGCTGGGCCATGTGTGCCATTAAAATGTAATGCCAGGTATGAGAGATATAAACTTTATAACAGACACAGCCAAACCCAATTAACAATATTTTTACTCACAATACAAATATGCTTAAAACATTAACACTCAGCGACACATTTTGGCAGCGGACCCAAACCACCCTGGATATGTGCATCCCAATGGACACAGCCAAGGCGGAACAGTTCTACCACATGGGGGTAGCGGGGAAAGTTTTCAAGAAGGTGGGATTGTGTGAGAACATATGGGCAAATCTCTGGTTGCTTACTGGTTCCTCACTGATGGGACACATGACTGAGGGTGGCAAATCAAGTTTTGGCGATTTCCCTCATTGCGAGTTAAATCTGGCCAAAACGCAAGGCAGCTCCTGGACAGCCTTGGGATGCAGGCAACATCATGTGGAGAAGGCTATAAAACCTGCCAACATCTGGAAGCTGTCCAGGGGCAGATTCCTAGTGCAGAATCAGTCCAGGTCATGGACTGGATTATTTCATGAACTCTGCCAGTATTTATGTATTCTCCAAGATTCTGGTTTCGAACCATTAGACTATTAGATCCTCTTTAAATTTCCAGCACACAAACTGCACAATAGATGTTAGACTGAATATCAACTGGTGGGACTTCCATTTTTATTTTGAAAACTTGTGCTACTTGTGCATCAACCTCAGACTCCAAAGTTATGTGATCTACTAAATGTAAAATATTGAGCAATATATTATTTTGCTGTGAAGCAGAAGAGTACAGGGGACTGCTTTTTATTAGCAGTTCTAACAATGCAAGTGACAAAGTGAATGAATTATTCTCATTGAAAGATCATGGACCAATGTTGGCTCTGAAATGCCCTGCTGCTAAATAGAAGGGTCAGATGGGGACAGCTGAGTAGCTATGCTTAAGAGGAAAAAAATTGCTATGTGGGAAATGATGGTGTTTTCTAGTGACATATTTTGCGTGTGATTCCTGATGACAAAATAACCTTACCAGTTACGAGGGTGCCCACAAGTATAAATTGTGGCTCACTTTCCTTATTTGTTCATATGGCATGATCAAAGCACCCTGAGCTTTACAAAGTGAAGTGAGCAAAAAAAGAAAAAAAAAGACTTGATTACTTTCAAAGAGCCAACCATCTAAATTTTGACAGTGTTGTGTGCTATATTTACTCCTGCAGAGTTTATAACATGATCCCACAGGAGGCTGAAGTGTGGAACAAACATAAATAACTTTGAACTATACAAAATTCAAAAGCAAAAACCATGTAATTCAACTGTTACTACAACTGATCTCAACATGGCTTCTGCCCTGGATTTCAATTCCTTGCTGTATTCACCATTTGTGGAACAGAATTTATTTTGGTTGGGGCCTACTGTTTGTACTTACAAAGTTTGTTTTATTATATGGTTGGACTTAATTTTTTATGCAGTACACCTGGAGTCATCAGTCCTAGTTGGTAGTTTGGCAAAAAAAAAAAAAAATGGGGGGGGGGAAGGGGTAAGATATTTGATGTCGTACTGACACATGACATCATTTCATGTAATAGTCATTGCATTAGGTACAAACTCTATGGTTTAACCATTGAGTTGGGGGTGAATCCTAAAGCCTCGACCCAGTACAATGATGTCACTTCCAGTTTCATGCTTAACATGATGTCATTCATTGACACGGCAAAAAATTTCCCTCCATTTCCCCTCACCCCTTGCCAGTCAATGGTGGCAAACACTCAGGCTGAGTGGGAAACCTGGCCTCCCCAAGTGTGCCACGTTGTTTCTTTAAAATAATACCTCATTAACCTGGGTTTTTTTGTTTGTGCCATTACACAGTGGTGAGGAAGCTGTGGAAATAAGTTGAGATCAGAGAACTCCAGGTTGGGTCTGACCAATGTAGTATACAGTGGGACTATGACATCCTGCGAGTTTGATGTGATGCCTCTGTTGATACAACCCAAGACTGCATGTGCCTTCTTTACCACCACATCACAGCATCTGCTCATATTTAGCTTAAAGTCCACAACTACAGACAAGATGGAGATCTGGCCTGGACTCCTAATCCAATAAATTAATTCAATGACTTTCCATACCAAGCAACTGGCAGTGTGATCTCTGTGTGTACCACCCTGTACAGTGCCAGATATGTGCCAGGCATACGGAGGTGCCTTCTCAAAGACTGCCTTCTATTATGTAGGCACTTACCAGGGTAACATTTGTGGAGCAAAAACTTTATTTTGGAATGCAAAGGGGTTTTTTAATTAAAAGTTTTTTAAAAATCTAAATTTAAATATATGTTGATAGTGTCTGAACTGATTATTGCTATGAAGATGGAAAGTGAAGACAATAGAGGCAATGAGTATTTTATTTCTCAGGAGATCAGGAAATAACTTCAGCCCATGTTGAAGTGCATTTTGAAAGAAAGAGTTGCAATTTATATGCATGGGCACCATCCATGACTGGGATGTTATGAACATCTGTTTCTGAGTGTAATATATACTGTATGAACTAATCCTTAGAGGGATCCAGAAGCTGATCTACAAATGAGTTGTACTTGTTCAGGTGAACCCATGCTGTTTTGATTACAATGTGGCACATTCAGAGAGCATGTACAGCACCATAGCATAGGACAGGCAGAGCAAATAGCTTCAGATTAATCAAACATGTCAAGCCACAGATCAGAGGATAATCACTCCCTCGCACAGATTATGTTCCTGGGATCTGTCAAGGTGAGTCAGGAAGAGTACATAAGGAAGTGTTATTAAGTATTTCAGCACGTGTATTTCCATGGCATATGGGGGGAGGGGTCCAAATCTTTATGTAAGCAAATACAAAGGGAAAAATAATTAGCCTTGTATGTGACATTATCACCATTTGATTTATGATCTTGTGCAATTGTGGCTGAATGTACATGCATGAAACATCCCTAGAATCTTACTATTGATAACACTGAGAATTAATAGTCTGACAAACTATTGATAATTGCCAAATTGTGAATTGTCTGTGAGATTTTTTTATGCATACTTATAATTTTTTTTGAATTAATATTCCAGTATTTTCTAAATAATAGCAACTATTTCTTGGATTCAAATGATGGCAACTATTTCTTGGATCCAAAGCATCCTTTAAGCAGATTCCTTCTCTGTACTACAATATGCACTTTGATGTATTTGTGGAATAAAATGTTATTTTTGTTGAACTGTTTTAATTTATCAAAAATATATCCCATCAACAATAAAATCGACCTTCCATAAATATAGAGTAAAGTCACACCATCTTAATCACAGCAGTAACTTAGACTAGGTTATTTGTATTTAATTGTTTAGGGAGTTCTTGATACGAGGCCCTGTACCTAACAATATGAAGGTACAGTTGTGTACGGGGCATGTGTGTCAATCCAGGTGTCTCATTAGCATTGCAGAAGCAATAGCACGAAATAAGCCTCCTAGCTCTATGTACAGGCATCCTTTAAATGAGCTCAAGGACAATTAAGCTTAATTCTTCTAATGATGTCAAGGGAACCACTGCTTTTGTCAGGCAGCCATGTCCTGGGTCATCTTTGGACTAAATATCCTATACACACGGTTACATAAGAAATACAAATGTGGTCTTGAGCCAGAGTCTCTTAGCAGCCATAGAAATATTGGTTTCCTTCCAGTTTCTGTGAATCAAACTGCAGGGGTCCATTTCGTGAAGTGAGCCCTGCAGGATTCACACAGCTGTAGAGAGCAAGCAACAAATACCTAATCCAACTGAAACAATTCCTAAAGCCAGCAAAGCCAGTCCAGCCATGAAGCTTACTCTTCAAAACTCTTGTTTTCAGCTTTTAGTATTCTTGAATTATATTGATTACATGATTCTGCTTTCACTTTACTCAGGGAGTAACAACTAATAGGAGCCACTGCTTCTTTGTGTCTAGTTCTCTGAAAAACAAGAAAAGAGTCAATTGTCTGACATTAGTATGAGGAGGATGAATGGAAATAGGCTTTCTGTCTGTCTGTCTATCATCTATCTATCATCATCTGTCATCTTTGGATTTCTAGCCCACTGCTGCCAGTCAAAGCTGGCTTACAATCTAGTCATATACACCGGTTTACAACCTAGTCATTTAAACCATAAAAACTACAACACCCCAAAAATTGACACAATACCCGACAAGATTTCAGCAGAGAATAAACAAATTTGCCCTCTAACTCCGCAACCCTCTCCCTGACTAGAAAGACCCATGCTCCCAATGTTATTGCAACCCACAAATCCACTTGGTCTATTATTGGAGAAGGCTGGGTTTATAATCTGAACACCGCCCGCGGCGCCATGGGCACCGCGGACTAAATAAAAGAGTAAGGGCTTTAGGGGCGGGATGTGTCTGGGATGAGGAAGGGTCCGGATTGGACCCTTCCTCCAAACAGACCATCGGAGGGACTTGTACAGATTCCCCAACCCCATTCCCAAAATAATCACTTGCACTGAGTTCCTGTGCCACTCAGGGCCACTCCCCAAGCTACAGCACAGGTGTTCTAGTGGTGGTTGTCCCAGTGAAGAGTCTCTTGAGTAATGCTGAAGAGATACCCATAAAAGATACCCATACTCTGGTCCTTAAAAGGTTAGAATTACTGTTGCTTTTTTGGCTTGATCTTGTTTATGATTACACGGCA
This sequence comes from Paroedura picta, assembly GCF_049243985.1. Taxonomy (NCBI): domain Eukaryota; kingdom Metazoa; phylum Chordata; class Lepidosauria; order Squamata; family Gekkonidae; genus Paroedura; species Paroedura picta. Next base: position 146,659,061 of record NC_135370.1, on the reverse strand, counting down.
GTATTTTTCATTGAATCCATGTGACTAAAGTTTTTGTTTGGTCTCTCTGTCTTGAAGTATAATTCAGTGCACGTATAATGAATCTTTGCCAGGCCTGGAATGGAGTTGGAAAAGATTTAAATATGTCTGAACTATCACAGCAAAATACATAAATTCACATAGTAATTCTCATAACAGTCATGTTCTGTATGAAACTAATTCAATTTTGTGACATTTGGAAGACTTTTAACGCTAACCCTAGCCTTAACAGTTGGGGGGGGGGGGGAGGGGGTTGTGATTCTGACAGACCTCCTGTGGAAATAAAACTCAGATGAATACACATCAGATTTTACAGGTGCACAGAACATTCATTTGTAATGACTAATGGAACTTTTTTTTTGTCAAAACTGACATAATGTTGAAAGGAATGCCTTGTTTACATATGGTGCTGTAGTTTATTGACCAGTACCAAAATGTATGACCAAAAGGAGTTTTTGTACAGCCTGTTTTTGTTTTTTCTGGAATCGTTCTCTTTATCCCCCATGATCCCTTCAGCTTAGTTTGGACTACCTTGAAATGTATTATTTTTAGCATTATTTTTAAAAAAGAAAGTTCACCTTCAAATAAAGCATTTTGAAAGTTGAAAAAAAATGAACACACCAGGTATTAAAATTGACAGTGTTGTATTAAATTTCTAAAAAACAAAATTAAGTGCACTTACCATCACAAATGTCACATGTCATAACAGGGTAGGCTTTAATGACCTAGTGTCAAAAATAATACTGGATGCCAGATGGAATGGCAAGCAACAGGGAGGAAGGATGTCAGCTGGAGAGCACAGCTGGAATGATGTCATCACTCAGCACCAAACACACAGCTGGCTGTAAATTGGGCATGAAGGATTCAGAGGGGGAAGGAAAACCTAGGCAGAGCAGCAACAGTAGCTGTGGCTACATCAGATACATTGGACATCCTTGGCATCATGCATTTCTCTTTTGCTGTTGGGCAAATCTGAAAGCAGGCATGCAAACTATACATGCTGGTTAATCCCCATAACTGAGTATATCAAATAGTCCTGTACCAGCCATACTTGCAGCAGCTATTCGGTTTAATTTCTGAAGGGGTTGTTGGGGGGTATTTTTGGGGTTTTGGTTAATTTTTTAGTTAATACACAAGTCTGTCTTCTACTGAGACAAACCACTAGCCAGTTGTGTCTGTTTTTATTAGGAGCTGCTTTCCAGGGTTTCAGATCTTTCACATTATCTGCCACCGGATTGTTGAAAAGTGGAGGTGCTAGGAAGTGAACCTGGGAACCTGTTTCACTTGCAAAACAGATGCTCTAACAATGATTCACGCTATCTCCTTGTAGGAAAATTCCGAACCAGAAATCCAGAAGAAACAAAGAATGGGAACACTTCTGCCAAGTGCTTTTTGTATACATCCCTCAACACACACATACACATACACATGCACACACATTTATTTATTTATGTATTTATGTATCTATCTGTCTGTCTGTCTGTCTGTCTGTCTGTCTATCTATCTATCTATCTATCTATCTATCTATCTATCTATCTATCTATCTATCTATCTATCTATTTATTTATATTAGTTTTTGTTAACGGCTGTTCCCAGATCAACCGCCTCGTGTCGGTTTACACTCATCATAAAAATCAGTAATACAATAAAATTACAATAAGACACTAGCAACAAGATCTTGTCACCTCCTCACTCCCATACATACCTGGCAACAACCCTTACCACTGCTCTAATCACTACCCCAGGTGGGTACTACTGCCCAGATGTCCATCAGAAGGCCTAAGCAGGGAGGGACCCAATCTTCCTGATCTGGCCTCAACCAAATGCTTGGCAGGAGAGCTCCATCTTACAGGCCCTGAGGATCTATGAGAGCTCTGTCAGGGGCCTCAGCTCTTCTGGGAATGCATTCCACCAGGTTGGGGCCAGGTCTGAAAAGGCCCTGGCCTTGGTCAAGGCCAAGTGTGCCCCCTGAGGGCTGGGAACAACCAACAGATTCAAACCTGCAGAGAGAAGAGCTCTACAGAGAGCAGAGAGTGACTGAATGGTTCGAGCAGAGTCGCCTGAAACTCAACCCCTCCAAGACGGAGGTCCTGTGGCTGGGAGGCAGAGGGCAGGACCAGGCAGCGCGCTTACTCACCCTGGCAGGAGCGCAACTTACCATCGCGCCCCAGACCAGGAATCTGGGGGTGACCGTTGATCCCCCCCTGACTATGGAGGCTCAGGTCAAGAGAGTAGCAGGTCAGGCGTTTTTCTATCTTCGCCAGGCCCGACTACTAGCGCCCTACCTGTTCCCTGACCACTTGGCTACAGTGATCCATGCGACAGTCACCTCCAGAATAGATTTCTGTAACTCGCTCTACGCCGGCCTACCCTTGTCTCTGATCCGGAAACTCCAGCTAGTGCAAAACGCAGCTGCTCGGGTCCTCACTGGTACACCTTGGAGGGCCCGTATTCAGCCTGTGCTGAGGCAGCTGCATTGGTTGCCAACTGCTGCCCAGATCAGGTTCAAGGTTCTGGTTTTGACCTTTAAGGCTATACGTGGCTTGGGACTGCACCATTTTTTTAATTACTCAAAGCAGAAAATGGAGGGGAGAGGGGGGGTGCAAGGGTGAGACAAAGCTGTCAAGACTATCACATGTTTCCCCCTCCATAAAGTCTTATCCCTGATCACTCACTTGTTGCTCACCAGTGGTTCATGCAATTTAGGGTGGTAAATCCAGTTTCCTGGATTTCCAAAATTGCAAGTTAAAAATGGCCAAATCGTGACCCAGCTACTGGACAGCCTTGGTATGTTGGCAATGTCATGTGGAGGGGGCTATATATGCCACCAACATGCCAAGGCTGTCCAGGAACATTTTCCTTGTGCAGAAATGGCCTTTGTTTCTCTTCACTTAAATTTGTCAGAGTCATCAGCCTCTAAGGTAATGTACTTCAGCAAGTCACTGTGTTTGTTTAACACACTGAAGGGGGGGAAGATAGATCTAGGTATTTGGCTCTTGGTAGCACTTGCCTTGAGAACATCATCAGGTGTGAGTGCTGTGGGGTGGGAGTGCTGAGGAGACATTTTGGAAAACTCAATGTCATAATGCATTTTAGAGCAGACATGGTAAATCTATTCATCATAAAATGAAGACCACCGCTGTGTTTGCAGAGTAGAAAGCCAGGCTTTCTTTTCTGGATAATAAATGATCACAGCGTTGGAAGTGAGTCAGACTTGCCAGAAGACAAACTATCTTTCATTCCAGATTTCTGGATTCACCTGTACATATTCAGGTGCTCAGCAGAAATGAGTTTTGTCTTCAAGGCTGAAAGACCCTTTAGTTTAAATTAGGGGCATTTCACTGGACTTCCCCGAGAAAGTAAAATAAATTTGCTAGTGGTTACAAGTTGTAAAAAGCTGTTAAAATACACAAGTTCTGCCTCATTTCCAGTGAAATGCTGTGACTTAAGAACACTCGTTTATTGTTACCCAGTATGTTGCCAGACTGTCCAGGTACGTGTAACTGGATATCCTTTGGTATTGCTCTAAGCATTTCATTATCATTTACGGGTTGTTTCGAAGGACAAGGAGGAAAAAATCTCAGTGTCCCTGGAGAGAAGTGCTAACTAACTTTCAGCAATGCACCACAGCTGAATGCATTAAAAAAAGACACAGAGAAAGAATAAATGGATTCCGTTTGACCTTTGACTTAGGAGGGCCATTCTGGTTTTCCATTACTGGGGAAACGGGTTCCCTTAAATGACAGCACATCAGAGGTGAGATGTGTAAAATAAGCTGTTATGTAATGAAACATGAAGAGACATACATGAAGTACGAAAAGCTTGACTAGGCAAGTCAGGCTGTGTCAACAATGCATTAAAGATGTCTCTCATAATCCACCTTGAACACTTATACTCAGATTGCAGTAGCCTGACTGCATATTAGTTATTTAGTAAGCAGAGTGAAGTCTTGCAGTCCATTACCAGCACATTACACTGATATGAATTATGAAAGGGCTTGTGGTTAGAGCAAGGGCCCTTTACTATTACTAAATTCTCGCCTTCAGGTTTTGTTTTTTTAAATTGCTGAATATATTTTATGGTCATCCTTTGACTACCATTCTAACAAGTTCCAATTCTTTCATGAGGGACAGAGACTATGTAAATAATATAAAATACTGAATATCTAGTTTTCTAAGTGTGATGGTCTCATGCTTCATGTAGGAAGCTCAGGGCACTGTTGGAAAGTTATTTATTTAGAAGATATTTTTGTCTTACTGTTTGGCACCAAGTTCTCCCAAAAGAGAACTCCCAAACTTCAAAGACAAAACCAAGAATTGAATACAACTAACAGAATACTAAATTCTAAAGGATAACTGCATTCTAAAAGCCATAAATATAAGGTGTGCAATTGGCCAACAATAGGTAAAAACCATCAAAATATATTCTACATAAACAGACAAGCCAGTCTTCCTGAACTTTGTTCAGTTTGTTTGGGAAATATCCATGGATTTTAAATGTGTTTAATTAGTAAATTAATGGTAACTGTGCATTTTCCTTGGAACTTTAATTTTTCTAAACTGGGCCCAGAAATCTGACAGCATAAGGAGAGTGGATTTTGCTGGCTTTCCCCTTCCCCCTGGCAATCTTTTCTAGTCCCTGAACACAGAACTCATGTAGGCTAGGGGGCTGTCATGAGGAAATCACAGGGGCGGGGCAGGTGAAATCACTTCCTCCTGTCTTTTCTGAAAGTGTGGCTCCACTAGCAGAAGAGGGGAAAAGATTTACTGAGTTATCATCTCTTAGGATGATATGGTGCTTTTTTTTCTAGGATGGCTGAGGCCAGGATAAGGTCTCAGTGTTACCATCAGAGGATCCCCCCCCCCCAATGTCTGATTAGATCTGGTCCCTCGCTCACAGGGAAAGAGAACTTGACCCATGGGCTGAATGGGAGGAGAGTGGGAGATTAGAGCTCTTATAGGAATGGATCACCATCGGGTTGTTATGTATTTTAGGGTCTTTATTACAATACAAAAATGTTTATTGTATATAGCCAAAGGCCATTACAAAGCAAGGGGTCTTTATTGTATTTTATTACTGTTGTGAACCACCGCAAGACCTTCTGGAGAGCGGGGTATAAAAATTTAAAAATAAATAAATAAAATTTTAAAAGGGGACCACTGTCTTTCCACCATTCCATGGCTAATAATAGCATAGGTGGTTCTATTTGCAGCTGCAAATTGCACAATGGATAAACTTCCTATAATCCCAACTTAAATCTGTCCACAAGGCAGCTTTCCCCCCCTTTTAAGTTTCAAAGCAGCTTCACATCTGGTTGGCCTTCATACATAATAAATATCAATTCATAGCTTACAGCAGTGGTTCTCAACTTGGGAGTTGGGTCCACTTTGGTGGTTGAATGACCCTTTCACAGGGGTCGCAGCAGGGCAAGCAGCTTGGCCAGAGAGATGCCACCCACACAACAGCTTTGTTGGGTAGATCAAGATAGAGCATTTGTCTGTCTGGAGCAGTGGAAAAGAGTGAGATAAGCATGGTGGGAAAAGAAAATGAGAAACCCCAGGAAAAAAAAAACAATTTGTATGCAATCATGAACAATGGATCTTCATACGATTGGTCAGTTTCGGTTTAATTTGTGTGAAAGAACACTTGCATAATTTTATGGTTGGGGGTCACCACAACATGAGGAACTGTATTAAAGGGGTCATGGCATTAGGAAGGTTGAGAACCACTGGCTTACAGTGAATTGTCAGCTCAGCCAGTGTTGTATAGTATACTGGTCATCTTGTAAAAAGCATCAGAAAAGGGTGGGCAAGAAAGGAAGTGTTAGATTCTCACCATAGGTAGGCAGAAAAGTGAGGGCCACCTCCCTGCCTCATAGGGGTAAGGAGAGTGGTCCTGTATCCCTCTGTCTCCCTGTAGCATGGAGGGGGGGGTGATGATGGCAAGTAGCACTTCCTTGGAGCATGGAGAATGGAGAGGGCAGTAGGCAGGGTGCCTCAAGTGCTGTGACCAGTCCTCGTCACAAGGGAAGTGCTCAGACGCCTATAGCTCATACTTCATCAGCATGTTGAGTTTGGTGGATGGACAATGTGTGTGTTCCCATTCACTACTCCACTATATATAGAGTAGAGAATGCTAAACTAGATCATACATCTCAGGAATATATGAATTTTAAAAATGCTGACTATCCATACTGGATAGTCATACATATTTTGTACTAATGTACCTTAAGGACTGCCTTAAGGAGAACCAGCTTTGTGTAGTGGTTAGGAGCGCCAATTTCTAATCTGGTGAGCTGGGTTTGATTCTCCACTCCTTCTCCTCCACATGCAGCCAGCTGGATGACCTGGGGCTCCCACAGCACTGATAGAGCTGTTCTGACTGAGCAGTACTGTCAGGGCTCTCTTAGCCCCACCTACCTCACAGGGTGTCTGTTGTGGGGAGAGGAAAGGGAACGTGGTTGTAAGCCACTTTGAACATTTATGCACTGGGAACTTCACTGCCCCAGCTCTCACACAGGAGTACAAATCGGGGAGGATAAGGTGCACCGGGCCAAATGTTTCCCCCGTGTGGGTGCAGGAAGAGGTGGGGCAACCTGCCACAATTAAAACTCTACCCTGCAGCCTGGCATGAAACCTCCAGTGCATAAATGGTCTTTGAGACTCCTTCAGGCAGCATATAAGAACTAACTCTTCTTTTCCCATACAAATTTCCCTGCTCACTCCATTTCCCTTCAGAGGCCCTGCTTTGGTTGCCCTGCTATCTGAGATGTGAGAAAAGACCTCTATTGTGGCACTAAAACTGTGGAACTCACTTTGCAGGGAGTTCCATCTGTCGCCCTCTATTGTCATCTTTCACCAGCGGGTGAAGATTTTTTTGTTTCTTTAGCATACCTCAGGGTCAATTATTGCCCCCCCTCCTACTGATAGTCATGTATTTTTCAATGGCTTTTATATTTTAAATGTATTTTAAATTGTTTAAATGGTTTGTTAAATATTTGCCAATTTGTGGACCCTGATTATATGGAAAGGGGTGTGTGGGTATGGGTGTGCACACCAGATTTGTTCCCTTGGTTGTACTATGTGTCCTTCTGATTGATGTTTTCCCACACAGATGTGAATGACTACAACTATCTAGCTACATCCATACGAAGGAATGCAAATTACATATAATCCTATTGTTTTTCTTTTTTAAAAGCCCGGCTGTCTCAGGTGCTCTGACTTTCCATTGTGTTACTACCATTAATCCCCTTGATTGTCCTCAGACTTGTTAACCTCAGCAGTCCAGCATGCTAACTGCCACTATCAAATGCACATTTGTTTTCATTATACATCTGTTATTTCCAGCCAAGCAAGTTATTTAAGTTATTACAAAGCAATCTAACTTTGTTTAATTCTCTTGTGTATGGTGGGCAGATTTTTATGAATAGGACTGTTAATTAAGAGGGTTTTTTTTTTAAAAAAAAAAGATAATATATTCTTTTTCCAGGTTGACTTCAGGGGAATGATGTAAAGAATCAAGATAAAAGTATGTGTCAATCTACAACTGGCATAATTAGTCTCCACTGAGCGTGAAGGTGCCTTTGCAAAATGCCCCCCCCCCCATTTTCTCTTAACATGGAACATAATCCAAGCTTAACATGCTCCCATTGTAATAAATAGATTTTAAAGAAACTTATATTTGTCTGATCCTTCAGGTCTCTTATGTTCATATGATTCAGCCAGTATTCCTTTTAGTTAAGTTTCTTATTTTCCTTAATGGCCAGTCAGATGCACTGGAAGATCCACAAGGGGGGGGGGGAGGCATAGAAGTCAAACCATTTCTCTGCTGTTGCCCCCACCCCCTAGGTTTCTGGCCCTATGTCTTTTTGCTGTAGTTGAATAACCAAAGGTAATGGTCAAAACTGAATCCTGCAGAGCAGATCAGAAAGGCCAGGCCCCTAAAGAACATGGGGCCCTTGATTTTTGATGGGGTCCAATTTTCTCTTGTTAACCAAGTTAAGAGCCTAGAGGTGATTCTGGATCCAGCCTTATTGTTGTAGAAGCAAGCACCTGGAGCTACAAAGTTGTTGTTCTCCAAACTGGAAAGAACTTGAATAATGCCCTCTATCTGACTTAGCGGACTTGGCCATGTAAATTCATGCTATGGTTACCTCAAAGCTAGACTACAGTAATGCACTCCTATAATAATGCACTCTGCATAGATCTACACTTAAAGACAACTCAGAAAATAGGATGCTAAGAAGAGTCTGCATGTCAGTCCCACTCTGTAGATACCTCATGGGTTACGATTAGGTACCAGGCTCAAGTAAAAGTTCTAAATATCACCCAAAACACCCTTAATAGCTTTGGACTCTATACCTGCAAGATCACTTCTCCTCCTATAAAGGTAAAGGTATCCCCTGTGCAAGCACCGAGTCATGTCTGACCCTTGGGGTGACGCCCTCTAGCGTTTTCATGGCAGACTCAATACGGGGTGGTTTGCCAGTGCCTTCCCCAGTCATGACCATTTACCCCCCAGCAAGCTGGGTACTCATTTTACCGACCTCGGAAGGATGGAAGGCTGAGTCAACCTTGAGCCGGCTGCTGGGATTGAACTCACAGCCTCATGGGCAAAGCTTTCAGACGGCTGCCTTACCACTCTGCGCCACAAGAGGCTCTTTCTCCTCCTATATACTGCTGCAAAAACTTCAGTCCTCAGATCCTTCAGTCCTCAAAAACTTCAGTCCTTCAGTCCTCATTCATAGAGTGGTTAAGGTACCACTCTATGAATAAGTATGATTGGCAACTGGTCATGCACAATCTCTGTGGTGGCTGCCACATTATGAAATGTCTGTCTATTAAAAAGAACCCCAGAATGTATTTCTGTCATTTCATGAAATGTGCAAAAGATAATTGTTCAGGAGGGCATTCTAGCAGAGTAGCTCTGTGAGCTGTATTGCAATGGAAGCATCAGAAATTTCCTCCACTGGGAATAATGTGAGTTTTTTTCCTTCTATTTCTTAAATCCTAGCCCCTCTGCCTTATGTTGTTTTATTGGGACTCGTGCTGTTAGATGCCAAAGTTGTTATCATATTTTGTAATCCACTTGCTGATTGATTGAATATATTTTGTTTTACTAGGCATTTGCTGCTAGATTCAAATACTGTTACAATTCTGCAATTGGTTTATTGATTGTCTGAATAGTTCTGTCATACTCATAATCTGCCATCGGTTTTAGTGAGAAGGATAGATGATAAGTGAGGGCAATTCTGCACATTTAAAAAAATACCATTATGCCTGCAAAATGGCATGATGTTAAAAATACAGCGATCCATGCAATGCTCACTGCCAGGCTAGACTTCTGTAACTCGCTCTACGTGGGCTTTGATCTGGAAATTACAACTGGTACAGAATGCAGCTGCTAGGGTGCTCACTAGATCATCCTGGAGGACCCACGTCCAGCCTCTACTGAGGCAACTGCATTGGCTACCAGTCTGTTTCCAGATCAAGTTCAAGGTTTTGGTTTTGACTTTTAAGGCTATACGCAGATTGGGTCCTACCTACCTGCAGGACCGCTTATCTCCTTATGCCGCCCACAGGGCAATTTGCTCTGTGGTTATGAATCTGCTGATGGTCCCAGGGCCCCGGAAGCTTGTCTAGCCTTGACCAGGGTCAGGGCTTTTCAGCCCTGGCCCCTACCTGGTGGAATGAGCTCCCTGAAGAGCTGCCGGCCCTGTTGGAGCTCTCAAGGTTCTGCAGGGCCTGCACAATGGAGCTTTTCCACTAGGCGTTTGGTTGAGGCTGGGCACGATGAGTACCAGGGAATTTCATATTCTCCCCCCCCCCCACCTTGGTTCTTGGGTATTAGACCATATAGAACCACCCTGTTGTAGTCCATACCCCTAGCCACTCCAGCCCACCAAGTCAACTGTGTTGGAGGCTTGGGTATCAGGAACTTAGGTTTCAGTAGCATTGGTGAGACCATTCCTTAGACTTAATCCACATGACTCCAAAGAGCAGGTGAAGGATAAAAAGTCTTTATTGAATGTATTCACAAGCATAGCAGGATGAAAATTGACAGAGGCACAGAGTAAGGATATAGCCAGCCTTTTATAGTACACGGGCAGGGGAAAAGGGGTTCACATCAGAAGTGCCTTTGAACTTTTTAGGTGCAAATCCTGGAGAGACCTAGTCTAATCTTTCCCTGGATGGCAGGAAGTATCTCACTGGCCCTGTGTCTTTCCCCTGAGAACCAAGGCCATATGCTGATAAGACAGAGCTCCCTGCTGTGAGGGGAGCAGAGGTAGTTGGAGAGCCGACAGGCTGTACATTTCAAAGGAATGCAAAAATGGGGAGGGGGGATTGAGCCTGAAGAAAGCAGCCACCTGGAGCTGAAGCCAAACCTCCCTGGCAATCCACATATGACACTGGGGAGATCTTTTAGTTATACCACTCTCTTGTTTTATTGTATTTCAGTGTTAGGTATATTTTATTGGGGTAATATTTGGGGATGTTATTGTTGTAAGATTTTATGTTACCATGGTTTATATATATGCTGGAAATCGCTGGGAGCCAGTTCGCTGGGAGCAGCAGCCTAGAAATCAAATAATAAATAAATAAATAAATAAATAAATAAATAAATAAATAAATAAATAAATAAATAAATAATCACACCTCCAGCCATTCCTCACCTTCTCTTATCAACGCTTGCAGTGTTTCCACTTGTTCCCGATATTGAGCAGAATTTCAGCATGTACCCTCAATCACAGAATTTAGCTAGGCATTAACACACTCATAGAGCCCCCACTCGCTTTTCCATTATTGGGGGAGGCTGGAATTCTGCATTAATTGCAGTGTAAGGAGAGGAGGGATGATTGCAAATCCCATTGCTAAGCTCTTATGAATCTCTTCTGTCCTACATACATGTGATTGTGGGTTTCTGTTATTCCACACTGTGCTACAGGGTACTTTTCACAGCAGCTGCTATGCTGGCTCTTGTTCTAAGGACTTTGGGAAAAAGGACTGTTGGGAATAGTGATAACATTTTTCTGTTGTGAGTTTGGCTTAAAATTCTGAATTTTGCAACTCATCTGCTATTCAATTTAGCATATTGTCAAAAGAATGTTATGAATGTAAGATGATTTTAAATGAATCACAATTTTGTAGCAGTTCCTGATTAGCAGTTCCATAACCAGTACACGTCTGGCAAATGAAATGTTTTGTTTTTCCACATTTTACCAAGCAAGCAAACAAAAATAAATAGACTGATTTTTAAAAAATGAGGTGAAATCATTCTCAGTATATGAGGAAGTGTTATCAATATGAAACATAAGTAGTAATCTAATTGTTTCTCAATTTTAACACCACTCTGAGTCCCACTTTGTGGTGGAGGGGTGGTATATAAAAATAACACAGGTGGCTAAAGTATTACTGGGAGGAGTAACATTATACCATTAACAATAAATTTTGAAGCTGGGTAGTAGGGCTGACGCACTAGAAGAATACAAGCTTTTGTCAGTGTTACAGATGATAGAAATGGATGGAAACCATGAATGACAAGGAAGAGAGTGGAACAGCAGTGATACATTTCCTTGTTTGTGTTATCCAGGAGGCATCTGTGAGCCAGCTTCCACACACTATTGATGTGGGTATTGTTTGGTGCTTGATTCTCATCCATCTTTCCCCATCACGAAAAAAACCGTGAAAGTGAATGAGAACCGTCCCTTTCTATGGTAGTTTAATATTATAACCAGCCCTGTGTAGATAGGAACTTTGCGAATACATGTCAGTATATTACAGTTCATATTCAAGAACCTGCATGGAGTGGAGGAGACTGCTCATACAAGTCTGTAGCCTGTGGCATATGCAATCTATATTCCAAATCCTGGTCAGACATACCTGCTGAATTATGTTGATATTGAAACCAAATTTCAAAAATGAACAAAAACAGGCACTATGTCATCAGTCACAAATTGACCATTGAGGTTCAAGCAGAAGAAACCAAAATTGGTTTGTTCTACTTTGGCTACCTCATGAGAAAGAAGGACTCCCTGGAGAAGAGCCTAATGCTGGGAGCGATTGAGGCAAAAGAAGAAGGGGACGACAGAGAATGAGGTGGCTGGATGGAGTCACTGAAGCAGTCGGTACAAACTTAAATGGACTCCGGGGAATGGTAGAGGACAGGAAGGCCTGGAGGATCATTGTCCATGGGATCGCGATGGGTCGGACACAACTTTGCATCTAACAACAACAACAAAGTAGTTGATTTGTTGATTTGCTAGTAGATTTGTGTCGGTCAGGAGGAAAATAATGTACAAGCAGATATAGAAAGGTTGGAAGGGAGAGTCCTGGAGATTAGGTGGGTATTTAAAGGAAAGATGGGCCTTTTCTGAGATGATGGCCCAGGTGAGGAACTCCCTCATGAGGGTTGTTTGACTGGCTCAGGCTTTTTAATCCTTTAGTCTGCAGATGACGTCTTGTTTACCTGAGCTGTTGGTTCTCAGTACTTTCATTCTGACAGCAGTGCTTGGTTTTATTATTGTATTAGTCCTGTTGATTTGTTAACTAGGGCAGAGTCTGCACTTACGTTGTTTATTCCATTGTCAATCCTGTTGAATTCAGATCGCTTTGAACTCGGGTCTTCCTCTTCTCCCCCTCCCCATTGAAACAGGAAAGCCTTCTGTACGGATCAGAAGAGGGGGGGGCAAATGGAGACTCTTTCTTTGTTTTCTTGAAGGGGGGGAGAGGATCAAAGAAGTCAGAGGAGGGAGGAAAAAATCCTTTATTTTCTTGAAGGTGGGGGGGGGGGAACGAAGAAGGCACACACACCCAAAAAAAATTCAAGGCCGACAGAGAGAAATTAGGGGCTTCTCCTTTGAGGCAGGCTTGTCACATGACCACCTGTAGCCAATCACGGGTCCTCTACCACGGAGGAGAGCTCTGATTCAAAACAATGTGATTTTATAATATATTCAGGCTTAAAAGCAGTCTGAGATATCGCACAATAAAGGTAGGGTCACTCCGGATCAATCCTTCTTGCTGCAGAAGGAAATTTTAAATCGCCCCAAATCCAAACGGAAATCGCATTCTGTGTAGAGGGCAGGGACTGAATCGACCTGGGGTTGGAATAAAAGCTCTGTGCAGTTTACACCTAAATCTGAGAGCTCTTGTTCCAATAGCTTTTGACTAGTTACCACCAGCAGTTCTGACTTCTTTTCAATTTGCTGCTTTCCTTTCCTTTTTTATGGTTATTTATAGATTTATTATAAACTGTCTTGAGAACTGCCATTGGTAGAATGACTGGATAGGTTTTTGTTAATAAAATAAATAAAATGACAGCAACTCCACACGATGTATTATTTACCTCAATGAAATACAGGTTTATTATTCTGCATTTTGGATTGAACAACCTAAACATTCCTTTAAGATAAAGGTACTAACTAATGAAAAGCCAACGTATAGTAGTTATTCCCATAAATTGCCATTTTCTATTTAATCACTTCTGACATTAATTTGACTTGTATATTTTGAACTTTTTTAAACATCAGAAATGAAGTTCTAGGTAGATATTTCTTCTACCTTCATCCACTAGGTGACAGTACAACCCTTTTACCTTTTCTATAGTAGGCAAAGGTAATGCAAGTCAAAAAGGTAACACTGAACAAAAGCGTGTTGAATGTGTTCTGTCCAGTTAAATAAATATTATGTAATATGTGTATGGAAATTATCCTTAGCTTTCATATGACTCTGGAGAAATATTTCTCTTGAAACATTTGCTCGATGATTCATGCAGTAGATCTTCAAAACAAAGCCCTTTCCCCCCCCAAAAAAGACCATTTCTGAACCATTGTAATTGCAGAGAAATAGCAAAACGGCAAATAATGGGATATAATAATGGACAGGAGCAATGCTTAAGGTAAGAAATGCTTCTGAGACCAAAGGTAAATAATAGAACTCTTTGTAAAAATCCAAACACAGTATACTTTTAAAGCAAAACTGGAATGTGATTATCTTTTAATCCCTCATTTTAAAAATGGGGGGTTTCAATTGAAAAGTAATTGTATAATGTTAAGTACCTAAGTAGTATAATTTATTTATTTAAACTATTTTGGTGAAAATGTAGTTAACTTTGTTTGCTTGGAAGGTTTATGAAGCAGTTAGACTTTGTAAAAACTTTCCATAACTTTGTATGTTGATGCTGTTAATTGTTTGTGTGTGTTTGTGTGTTTTATTGGGTTAACATAATACTGTAGATTAAGGATTTATTCCTGCAAAATAAGAGGCTGGATCCCATGTTCAGCTAAAGGTGGAGCTTTCCAGCAGTAGAAAAGCATCTTGGCTTGCACTGATAAAACCTCTTGTGTGGAAGAAGGCTCCGGCATCAGTGGAACAGGGTGCCACCCACTATATTTTACTTGCCGCTATAAATAGAAAATAGGGTTACTCACCCTGTAAAGGATTATGAATGCATAAAGTCATAGTATGTAATATGACAAACTGCTCAGAGTCTGAGAGTATTTATATTACAGACTGGTAAAATAATAACTATTGTCAATTATGTGAAGTTACAGAGATTGAAAAAGCAGCACAAAAATATTAAGAGGGTTGGGATGTTGTTGTTTTATACCATCAGTTTAGCATTTTGTACATATTCCAGTTCTTCTAGAAATTTAATTTAGAATATTATTTTCTTTATACAATGGTATGCTTCATATTTTAAAATTATAATTTTATTACCATCATAGTAGTAATTAAAAAAAAAGTATTGTAGCTAACCACTACACAGTACATCTTGTGCAGTTTCTTGGTGAATTTGAAAATCCTTCCTTTCTTTTCAGAATGCAATTGCTGGGTCTCCTTTTAGGAAGGAGAGAACACTGTGGGGAAAATTAGACTCACACACCCTTGCCTCCTCCTTCTGTCTTTTTTGCTCAAAAAGGAGCAAGATGCTCTTACCAAATTTGGCTTTAAGGTTTCCCCCAGTGGAAGTAAATACATCTCAGGAGTGGCATTTTCCAGTAGCAAAAAATGTAGGTAAGCATAGGATATACTCTGTCCATACAGTCTTCCCAAAAGGAGCACAGGCAATTGGATTGGGAATTTTTTAATGATATCTTTTAACAAGCTCATGAAACTAAATGTAATGTGGGACTACACGCACACTCTGGCAGACAGCTGGATGTGTGCACACATAGCATACCTGCGCTCATGTCCAACACCAAATATAAATCACACGTTCAGTTTCAGGGGGTGTAATGATAAGCCACGCGACAATATAACGCCCAGGTGCTTTCCATGGTATTTTTGGTTCAACATATGGCTTACATTAACTGAACTTCAGGTGAGCAGTACAGTGTGTCCCCTTTGTAGCTTTGCGGAGTAGTCTTGTAAGTTTCCTGTTTACAGACAACAGCATCATTTCTTTTTTATAGGGAATGAATAACCCCTTGCTCCATTGAGATAGTCAACCCTTAAAACACACACACACATACACATATCAGGATGAGGTTCTTTCTAGTGTTAGAAGGAGAACTACTTTAACATTACAGTCCTCAGCAGGATTGTACCCTCCTAAGGCTGCCAAGGATATGACTCTGATTAGGTTTGCACTGTATAACTCCCCCCCCCAAAAAAATCGAAGTGATGTAATAAACCGTAAAATGAACAGTGTGAGGAAATGCTGTCATTTCTTTCCTTGCACACCTGTCAGCATTGACTAGCTGGTTATGTCACATAGCCACAGTCCCACCGCCATTCAGTAGCAGGATATTAAATGAAAATAAATAACAGTTTTCAAAGAGAAGAAAAATACTTCAACTCATGGCAACCAAACAATGCTGAATAAATGTGATAGCCCCTCAACAGAGGCACAGGCTTAACACACAGCAAAGGAATTACAGCTATGACACATTGGCCAGAAAGGAAGACAGGCTTTGTTAAAATGTTCCCTCATTTTTCATAGATGTTTATTGCAATCCTAACCAGTTTTACACACTTCTAAGACATTAAATTGCTGTTGAATAACTGGGATAAAATTATGAACATGCTGCTTAAATAAAATATGTAACATCTCTGTAGATCTTGAGTTTCTTCGGATTTTTGAAGAAAGTAACATGATGCTCCTTTTGGAAATTTATTTAGGTATAAGTAGAGTTGCTGGAATTATTGTTACTACCAGTGCTTTCTTTTCTTCCTTAAAAAAAAAAAAAAAGGATGCTGGTGCTTGTACATAAATCTGTACCAAGCTGGGAGAGCTCACTCCTCCCCAAAAGGTACCAATACATAGTATCAGTGAGCACCACCACAAAAAAATCCTGATTACCATTGTCATTTTTTCCAGAAACCTCTGTTTTATGATTACAGCTGCAACCCCATATTCAGCACATTGGAAGTATGCCCCATTAAACTCAGCGCAATCTGTTTCTGGCGTACGATTGGGCTGTGAATCCAGCACTTCCAGAGGGGAAAAATTACCATTAGATTGTAGTTTTTCCTTTGCTGCAATGAATTTTCAGCCCACATGTGGCAAAAATATGCTTTTGCCACTAGGTAAAAGAAAAAGAGAAGGTTTTGATGTCTTCAAATTCAAACATTTTATACAAATAATTTATAAAATGAAATTTAGACTTAAGTCACTTCTGATTAAATATTCATGGTCACTAAATTTTTGATAGAATGTTAATATGCAGAAACTGTTGGATTGGACTGTCAGCAATTTTGTTGTCTGCAACAAAAGTTTAGTGAGCCATTTGATAGCGTGGGTTTTGAAGTCAAACTCTTCTTTGGAAGAGAGTGATCTCTTTAATGAAAACAGCTGGATAAAGCACAGCACACTTTGTGAGAAGGTAGTTGGCCAGTTCCTTATCCTACCGATCTCACCAGAAGAATACCCGTGATCAGATTCCAGCATTCCTTGTATGCTGTGTAGAGACAAGGGCATGTAAACTAATCTTGATCAGTCTGAATCTCTGAGCTAGGTTTTAGAATATGTGAACCATGCACTAGGGCAGTTCTCTTCTATGTCTTGGATATTCTGACTCCCTAAAGTTTGCTTACACACAGCAGTTTTTCTAATGTCTGCTATAAAGATTACGAACTGCAATAACAATAAATGCTAATTAGCTGGGCAACTGAATGTCTTGTTTTACCCATGCTGCAATTAAAGGATTTTTTTTTGCCAGACACTTGTAATTACTTTTATCTGAGAAGTCACCCCAGTATTGTATTGTAAAGTTTAGCATGTATTTAGTGGCATGATTCTTGTCCTCATCCTTTGCGTTTGTTTAAATATAATAATTAGATAATGCAGAATTGTCCGTGTTCCTACGAATAGTGTTTGAATTTCTGGCCTGGAGAATATGATATTTTGTTTTGACTCAGGATGTGTTAGATCTACAGAGAAAGTAGTTTTATCTGGTAAAGGCAATATACTTTAAGTCTGAGTGCCAAGCTAATTTCCATGTTCTAATTATAGGTGCAATTAGTTGTTTATGATTGTTTCTGAAAATTATGCTGAAAGAGCTGACATTAAACAAAAGTGGGAAAGCACTTCTTATTCTAGAATATTCTTATGCTGAAATGTTTCTAAGCAATAACATTTTGAAGAACATATCTCTATATGCTTAAAAAACTGAAAATAAATAAAAACAAATTTGAGCTTCCTGTTATTGGGCATTTTAAATTGAATGTTTTTGTCGCCCACTAACAAGTTATTATCTCCTTCAGGACTGTGTGAAATGATGGAAATATGACGTGATGTAGCATAAGGTATATAAGTAAAGGGACGATCTAATCAAGGAGTGTGTGATGGTAGCAGACCTTGGTGAAAGTTCATATTTACCCATGCCCAGTTGTGGAAAAATTAATCTTACTATGTATGCAGAGTATACTCTAGATCAGGGGTAGTCAAACCGCGGCAATGACCCTGCCAGCAAATGCTCTAGATGCTCTACCCCTGCTCTAGATATTACTAGGATCAGGAATCTAGTTTTCTTAACCATAGGAACTGTTGTGCACAAATTCTATTTTCAGTATGACCCATGAAGAAGTTGCTATTCTGAGAGCAGCCAAGAAATGTCCCCAAATGACTCCACTGTGTTATAATTTTGTACTTTTATACAGGTGAGAGGGGGGAAAAGAATCAAGTGTCCAGGTGCAAAAGGAGCATAGAAGCCAAAAAGTAAAAATGTTCACTGACCGTCCAAAAACAACCGCAGCATTTTATTGGGTACACAATGAAACAGCACAGGCTTTGCAAATATAAATATATAAAACAGAAGACAGTCAATACAGCGCATTAACAGCAGCGCTGTCTGTCTCAACAGGATTTCATTTTTCAAGAGCCTCAGTCTAAGTCTTCCATTTGCTGTTGTCCCTGAGCTTTACTGGTACCAGATCTGCTCCGATTAATGTAATTTCCTAAACTGAATTAGAGGTGTCTCTGGCAATGTTCATATTGCCCCAGCCTGCCCCTGAAGACCTACCACATATCACAAGAACTACTTTGTACATACATGGCAAATCATTATGGACAGGGAGTGAATGCTACCCATTTCTAATAAAGGACCGCCTGAAAGTTCCAGATGCATTAGCAGATAAAGCAATTGAGATAGTTGCAAAACCCTAAGTAAAAGTTGAGAAGCACTAAGCTAAACTGCATCAAAAACAATTCTTTTCCTATTAAAACGCTTCTATTTTTGCCATGAAAAACATTATCTCTTTTCCCATGGTTTCCTTTTACACCGCACTGGGACAATTTTATTTCATAGGAGGCCAACTTCCATTGACCTCAGTAAAACAGGACCAGGCCAGGAGTACAATCACTATTAGGTTGCTTTTCAATCATTTGGTAAAATAACAGCTAGACTTGCAGAATCCCAAATGAAAGCTCTGTTTCTTTCCACTAGATGCTTTCAGTATGACAACAAGAAATTAATAGAGCCTTGCAGGAAAAAAAATAAAATGGGAAGGAAGCCCATGGTAAAAAGGGTACATCAAATATGTGATACATAATGTGGAGGGGGAAAACAAAATACATACTAAATGCTCTGTTCCAAGCTGGGTTTTTGTTGTTATTTTGGTAAAAGTGAAATACATGCATTGTGTTGTAAATGAAAAGTAAATGGAGGTCTTCTGGTTACAAAGTAGTTAACCTGATTAAACCACTGATGTAAAACTACAAAATTAAATAATACAAAAAAGTTTTAGAAACTGCAAAAAAGGAAAGCAAAAAAAAAAGAAGAAGAAGTGATTTTCCTATAGGGACAGAAAAGCTATGTATCTTTGCTTGGACAGGTTTTTAAAATGTGTTTAGTACATTTCCCCCCTGATATCCATAAAATAGGTAATTTTACTTTTGTTATTTGGTAATTAAATTGTGAATAGTCACTAGTAGCAATTATAGAATGAAAAATGTTGCCTCTAGTCTTCTTAATACTGTATACAACTGTATAAGACATTTTTTCAATTATTCAAGTGAAAATATGTATCTACGGCTTTGACATTTTGTGTCTTTAAAATAGTAGATTCATACTCTTGTACAGCTCTGTAGAAGTCAACTGTGCTGATAAAATACTCTTCAACTTGTGCAGGATTAACGTCCCTTACAATTTCTCCACCCCCCCCTTTGAGTTGCAGACTTCTTATTGCATCCCACCATTGTCCCTGCAGAAGATAGCAGGATGTGAGGAAAATCCCTTCCATGAGCAGAGCACTGGTAGTGATTCTTTGGAACCAATTTATGTATTCTTAATTTTTTTTTAAGGCTGTATATAATTATAGTGAACCAAAACACTCTAGCTGTAATGCTAAGTACACATAATTGGAAGCAAGTTCCATTTCAAAGAATGAGATTCGATGGATTCAGGTACGTGGTTGTGGATTACAAACAGAGAAATCTTAAGCAGAATTACCCCTTTCTAAGCCCATTGATTACAGTGGTTCAAAAGTGGGTATGTCTGTTTAGGATTGTATTGAAAATGTGCACTCTAAATTTAAAACGTTGAAGAATGTTCCAAAAAGATTATAACTCCAATAGATGCGTGCCTGTTATTTTCTCCCTAGACATTTTATTTTTCTAGTCTTAGTACTAGGAATAATTCAGAAAAATGTAGATGTTTAATTTTAAAAGTTCACTTCTTCATATGCCTAAGTGGAAACAGCAGGATTTGGGGCAATTGTTAAAAAAATTACAAAGAAAGAAGCCACAATAATAATAAAATTAGCTTACGACTCAATAATTTCTTTAATTGAATTCTTTCTTCTTTTACTTAAACGAATGAAGCAAACCTGCTATTAGGTTTTCAAGTTTTATAACATTATAATTAAAACAGTATTTTTCTTAAAGCAAAAATAAAGTTATTTCATATTTGTGTAGCCTCACAGACGCAAAACAATTTTAAGCACTTGAGATTCCTTTTCTAAGCTGTTTGTCAACTTTGGAACTTCAGGTTCTTTTGAAAGTACATCCCTTGTTTCAAACTGATCTGTTTCTTATAACTGCATTCAATATATTTCCAAGCTTCACCAGTAAGCTAAAGCAGAATTCTTATGACTTAATTTGCCTGCCCTTTAAATTCCATGGAAGTAACAACAGACTGAAAACATCAGAACCGGATTGGCAGAAAGAGAAACGTTTTCTTAAAAGAAGCATTCCAATCCATTTAGCAGTTTCACAAGTCTTAATGAGATGATAACTCATCGTCAAGCATATTTGTTACTTTCAGGAAGTAGACCTCACATAAATGAAGGAATTATTTGAAGAAGGATCATAGAAGGGTGGGGACTGTTTGTGATTCGGCTTGGTAAAGGTAGACACAGATTTACTTTGGTGTTCGGTAACCCACTAGTATGGGCTGTCCGGTGCGGCTATCTGGTCCTTATCTGATGTGATTCATGGCTTGTGAACTGAGAAGATGGGAAACATTTTAGAAACTGATATCTTCAAAGTTCCACTTCCAACAGATACTGCCCTAAATTCTTGAGCTGACTAATCACTTAATTAAATAATGCAGATAAAAAAGTAAGTTGTGTGATTGCTGTTTAAAACTTTCCTGTCAACGTACTCAAATAGAAAACCTAGGTTTTTATATTTCCTTTTTTCTGTTTATATCCCATCCTTGCCACGATGAGTTCAGAGCAGTATGTGTGCATTTACTTTCTTTCATCCTGACAACAGCCTGGTAGGCAATGTTATGGCTGTCCAAAGTAAGACAACAAGGAGAAGGCTATGCCTTCATGTCATCCATCAAACCTAAGACAATTATCAGTGCAATCCTAAAAACATGTTCCTGGGATTAAGCCCCACTGAGGAGACCTTAGTAGGTTTCTGTCTGCTTAGGATTGCTCTGTATATTGTCTCTTTTTTGTGTAGAATATTTGGATTTTCCCTGGCAAGTGGAACAGAGCTGAATGTTTCTCCCCTCTTAAGTTCATAAGTTGACTGCCAGAATGAGGGAAGTCCAGTCATTTTTCTGTTTGCCTTGTAATTTGTTTGCATATCCTCAAATTGTGAAGGTTTGAAATTTTACAACGTTTGGCGCATATACATTCCCACACCATTTTCCCCAACCCGATCTTTCATCTAATCATATGTTCTTGTCGTTTTCAAAAGAGGCATTTCAGTCTTACTGTTAACAGTAGCAGGAGTTAAGACCTGCATAGTGTCTTCCTGCTACACCTCTTTTCTATTTGTCGGGCTAACTCGATATTCAACTGATTAGCTGTTTTAGCAAAGAACTATCATATGGCATAATTTGGATACTATGCACAGTTTATTAATTTGCCACTAAGTTATTATAGAATCATAGAATAACAGAGTTGGAAGGTACCTCATGGGTCATCTTGTCCAACCCCCTGCACTATGCTCTATGCAAGAGCCTTTTATAGCAGAAAGGTCTACTCAGCAGAGGGCGGAGCTAGCAGTCTGCTCCTGAGTCAGCTCCTGAGATAATGTTCTCCTCCCAGCTCCCCCAAAGCACTCCTTTTCTACATATTTGCACTTTCATTGTTGTTGTTATTATTATTATTATTTGATTTACTACCTGCCACTCTTGGCACACCAACTCATGGCAGGTTACATAATGGTCCAAGACAATAAAAACCCCAAGTAAAATCCCATTAAAACCCATATCCTAAAAAAAAAATCAACAATACAATACAGTACAGATGGTGGAAAAAGCTAATGATTCTTGTTCCATTATGCCTCAGGAAGTGTGTCTGCACACGAGAACTCACCCCATGAATAAATCTTTGTTGGTCTTAAAGGTTCTATTGGACTCGATTTTTGTTTTTCTATATTTGTTAGGTCTGGATCGCAGTGGTGGTGGTCTCCTTCTCCCCTCCATTTGCCAGAGAAGGCAAAATAATTTAAAAAATGAATCGTTTCCTTGATTGCCTCAATTGTCTTGGGGTAGAGAGTTGAAGGAGGAAAAAGGGATCTTCCATGTTCCAGCCTTGCTCATTTTGCCTCCTTGCCTGATTCCCAAACCTTGAGAGTGATTCTGTTCATTTACATTCTTTGGATTGTTTGCATTCTCACATTGCTGGCTAGAAACTGTAGCTCAGTCCACCAGTGTGATGAATGCCCCCAGATGACTAATCCTGGCAACTTTGCCAATGTAAAAAGCAATGCAGTCAGTCTAGCAGCATCATGATTGTGACCCTATTCACAATGCCACAAGCCTGTGACTCAGCAGTGTGCAACACCATTGACTACCTAACTAGCTACCATGTTGCATATCTCTACTGCACATAGACAAAACTACTGGATGAGTTATTGCTCGAAAAACAGCCCTGGAGACATGGTTTGAGACTCAAAAGACCAAAAGGTCCATTGTCCCAGAAATCTGGAGGTGCAATCTGGAAAGAGTGTCCATGTCTATCCCAAGCATTCCATGTCACAATGTGGTCATTTTAAATTGTGAGCAAATCAAAGAGATGCTTCACTTGACATAAAACAGGCATTTGCAAATTACATAAATGTGAATGTTGTTTTTGGTTATGTTCTCAGCATTGCCAATATAGATATATGGGAATCAGCTGTCTAAATATCTAGTGTTGCACATTCCATAATTGAGTTTGCCTTTTATTTTGCATAATGCACAGCAACTATGGTTGCCAACTCCCAGTAGGGATATTCCTGGAGATTTGGCAAAGAGACCTCAGTGAGGGGAAGGACCTCAGTGCACCTTTCAAAGGAGCAAGTTCTCCAGGGGAACTGTAGTCTGCAGATCAATGGTAAATCTGGGAGATCTCCAAGCCCCACCTGGAGTTTGGCACCCCTCATGTCAACCTACTTTCTGACCGTGGAAGCTGTGCAAAAGCACATTGCAAGGCAATATGGGAAAGCTGCTATTTTTAAAAAGTTATCCATTCTCCATTATAGGATTAGTGGAGAGAAGAAGCTTATAATCCATGATTATAACAGCATGTTTTTGTATTAAAATATTTTAGGCTACAGTCCTAAGAACACTTTCCCAGGGAGTGGGTGCCACTAAACAACCTTCTCCTTTAATTCCTCTTTTTGATTTAAAAATACTCCCAAGGAGGCTTTTAGAAAGAATATAATGCAAAATTAAAAGTACACAATAAAATACAATAAATAAATACAACAATCAACATGCAAATACATTAAATGAACAGGACAAAACAAAAAAGGGAACAATACACTGAAGAATTATACTTTAGGGACCACCTATATGAGAATGTCCCTGCAAAAGCTTTATGATCTGCCAGCTCTAATAGGCTCATGATCCCTGGCCCCAAAGAAGTGTGCATCTGGCCCCAGCTTGGTGGAATGAATTCCCAAGTGAGATCAGGGCCCTGTCGGAACTCCAGCAAAATTATGTTCTTCCACCAAGCCTTTGGTTGAGGTCAGCACAAATTACTGCGAGTTATTACAGATATTGTTGGGACTTCCCCTATGCACCCCCCCCCCCAAAAAAAAAAACATTCCACCAGAACACTGTGAATTGCTGAGTCAGTTGGGTGAACTTACACCAGGAAAAATGGGGTTGGGAAATGGTTCATTTTATTCAGCTTTGAAATTAAGTACTAGCTACTAAAGTTGTGTTCTACCAAACAGAGGCATGAATCCATTCCCCTTGTCAATGGTGTCCCGCTTTACCAATGTTAAAATCTGGTCACCTTATGTTAATTATTAGTAAGTTAATCACTAGTAAGTTAATTATTAGTAAGTGTAAGGTGACACACAACGTGACAAAAATATCCCAGCTTCAAATATATGCTAGTGGGCTGTGAACCTGATGAGTCTGAGAGAAGAAAAGATCTTAGATCTTAGTGGGTAGTTCCTTTCTCCATAACTGGACCCAGAGGGTTGCGGTGGCAGATGAGTTGTCGTGCTCTTACCAACTCTCTTGTGGGGTCCTACAGGGCGTGGTTCTCTCCCCCACATTTTTTATCATCTTTATGCGCCTTTTGGAACAGCTGATATGAAGTTTGGGGCTGAGCTATAATCAATATGATGGTGAAATCCAGCTCTATCTCCTGATGGACAGCCATCCAGACTCCCCCCCCCCGGAACCATTCGCCAGATGTTTAGAAGCCATAGCTGGATGGTTAGAGCAGAGCCGCCTGAAATTCAACCCCTTCAAGACAGAGGTGCTGTGCCTGGGTGACAGAGGGTTGGGTGAGAAAGCACACTTACCCACCCTGGCCAGACCGCAACTTGCAACCACACCCATGGCCAGGAACTTGGGAGTGACCATCAATGCCTCACTGACTTTAGAGGCGCAGGTCAAGAAGGTTGCCTGCCAGGCATTTTTCCATCTTTGCCAAGTACGGCTACTAGTGCCCTACCTATCCTATGAACATTTGTCCACAGTGATTCATGCAACAGTCACCCCCAGAATAGATTTCTGTAACTATATAGGCCTCCCCTTGACCTTGATCCGGAAATTGCAGAATGCAGCTGCTAGGGTCCTCACGGAGACATCTTGGAGGGCCCATATCCAGCCTGTGCTGAGGCAGCTGCATTGGTTGCCAGTTGCCATCCGGATCTGGTTCAGGGTTCTGGTTCTGACAGTCAAGGCCCTTCACGGTCTGGATCCCACATATCTGAGTGACCACCTTTCACCCTATGCCCCCACAGGGCTTTATGCTCTGTGGGCACTAATGTATTGGTCATTCCCAGCCCCAGGGAGGCACACCTGGCCTCAACTAGGGCCAGGGCCTTTTTGGTCCTGACCCCTACCTGGTGGAATGAGCTCCCAGAGGAGCTGAGGGCCCTGCGGGACCTTTCAGCATTCCACAGGGCCTGCAAAATGGAGCTCTTCTACCAGGTCTATGGTTGAGGCTGGTGTGGTGAGGAAGATCATCAGATGGGCCCGCCAGTGTTAAGACCCACCATGCAATCTGCGCTCCCTCCTCCCATTCCTGTATTAGATTTTTGGGAGGTTAGTGAGTTCTTGACCACCATGGTTTAAATGTTTTAGGAGTCTGTTCTGTATTGGATGAATGTCCAGAAGTGTTTTAATAGGGGCTTTAATGGGGCTTAAAACACAGACTGTTGTAACCCACCACGAGTCAGTTATGAGAGTGGCAGGCAATGTCAAACAAACAAACAAACACACACACACACACACACACACACACACATACATACATACATACATACATAAGAGAAGTGTCAGCCCAATGTGCTGCAGCAGTGAAAAAGACAAACTCTATATCATAGATTATTAGGAAAGGGGTTTGAGAATAAAATGGCTGATATTGACCGTTTATGCACTGGAGGTTTCATGCTGGGTTACAGGCTGGAGTTTTAGTCGTGGCAGGTGGCCCCACCTCTTCCTGCACTCACACAGAGGAGCATTTGGCCCAGTGCACCTCATCTGCCCCCTATTTGTGCTCCTGCACGAGAACTGGGGCAGTAAAGTGCCCAGTGCATAAACGGTCATTGTAGTGCCCCTCTCTTCAAATACTGAGTTCAGTTCTGATCACTTTGTCTCCAAAAAGACGGTTGTGAATTTCATGCATTCTGCAGGGGGTTGGACTAGATGACCCTGGGGGAACCTTCCAACTCTAACTGATGAAGAAATAGATTTTCTATTCCTTGGCTTCATCATCAACTGCAACCAAGAAACGAGGAGATTGAGACTGGGAGGAGCAGCTATGAGGGAGCTAGAAAGATTCTTAAGTGTAAGGATGTGTTGCTGGTGACCACAATCAAGTTAATTCATGCCATGGCATTCACCTTGACTATGTATGAGTATGAAAGCTGGGCAATGAAGAAAGCTAGGAGGAAGAAAGTAGATTCCTTTGAAATATAGTGTCAGATCATTTATGGATATCATGGACCACAGAAAAGATAGATAAGTGGTTTCTAGACCAAAATCAGATCTAAACTTTCCCTAGAAATTAAAATGACTCAACTAATGCTATCATACTATGGTCACATTATGAGAAGACAAGTCACTAAAAAAGACAATAATTTTAAGATGAAGGCAGCAGGAATTTGTTGTTGTTGTTAGGTGCAAAGTCATGTCCGAACCATCGCGACCCCATGGACAATGATCCTCCAGGCCTTCCTGTCCTCTACCATTCCCCGGAGTCCATTTAAGTTTGCACCGACTGCTTCAGTGACTCCATTCAGCCACCTCATTCTCTGTCGTCCCCTTCTTCTTTTGCCCTCGATCGCTCCCAGCATTAGGCTCTTCTCCAGGGAGTCCTTCCTTCTCATGAGGTGGCAGCAGGAATAGAAGACCCAATCTGAGATGAATTGACTCAAGCAAGCAAGTCATGATCCTCGGTTTGC
Source organism: Paroedura picta (assembly GCF_049243985.1). Classification (NCBI taxonomy): domain Eukaryota; kingdom Metazoa; phylum Chordata; class Lepidosauria; order Squamata; family Gekkonidae; genus Paroedura; species Paroedura picta. The sequence goes on along the minus strand of NC_135370.1, from coordinate 146,632,289 downwards.
AAAGAGCTGAGCAAGACTGCTTATGATAGGGTTTCATTAATGATAGGTTGCCATAAATGGAAGTAACTGACAACACTTAATACACACACACCTTACCACCTGACCATTGTGTTTAAAGATCTGCTGTTGCTGCCAGTCTGTTTCTTGGAAAAGTTCAAAGTGCTAGTTCTTATCCTTAGGACTGTGCTGTACATATATGTGCATAAGATCTTTAAGTGAGCCCTCAAGAGCTGGTTCCTGCACCGCCACCCACTAAGACCTGGATGGGAAGGGCCTCATTTAGATTTTGTTCTGTGTTTGTTGAACTTCCAGTATGCGTGTCAGTATTCTCCCTCTGCAAGTGTCCTCTCTTTGCTGAAAGCAATTGAATCTACCAGAGTCTCCTTTGTGTTGGCTATTGAGCAGGAATGAAATCTGACCTGCTAGATTCGAGTGGGTAGCCATGTTGGTCTGAAGCAGCAGAACAAATTCAGAGTCCAGTGGCACCTTTAAGACACAACAAAGTTTTATTCAAGGTATGAGCTTTTGTGTTCACGCACACTTCCTTAGATATCTCTGCACACAATATCTGCAGATATCACACACACGAAAGCTCATGCCTTGAATAAAACATTTAAGTGGCCTTAAAGGTGCCACTAGACTCTACATGTGTTGATCTGCTAGGTAAGCTTACTCCAATCCACTTTGTCTCAGAGGATGCTGCAGGGTATTGAATGTGACAATTTGCAAGTCTAGAATCCTGTATTAAAGAGAAGGAACAGGCTAAATCTCCCCCTGAATTATATTTAGAGCCCTCTGAAAGACCCTAAATATCTTGGGGACAGGTTACTTCTCCGTCAGTCTGCCCACCAGTCAAAATTGACTTCCCAAACCCTGCACTCTGTGACCTCACTGCAAAAGTGAACTAGGTGGCAACTAGAGGAAGGGTTTGCCTCTCTTGCTTTATTTCAGGCACCAGGCTAAAGCAGGCTTTTGTTCCCAGGCTTTTAACGAACCCCTCTTAGCTGTTCTGCGTCAGAGGGTTTCTAGCGTGGATGCTGGCATGGATCATCTGCTTCTGTTCTATGGATATTTTGAGGTTGTTATGTGAATGTTTTGTGCTATTTTATGCTGCTCTGTTGCTGCTCTCCTTTCTTGCTGAGACTTTAATGCAGTCAATAGGATAGGATGTCCAATAAGCAATTAGTACTGCAGAAATTAAAATCAAGTAAAAATCTGGAACAAAACATTTTAAATGATGCAGACATTACATATTGGGTAGTGCATACAGCAACAGATAGTATGTCGTTCACACAAGTATAGTCCACAGTCTCTTTCCCTTTATTAAAAAAAATCTTCCTGAATCATTCAGTTGTGATGAAGCCTTATTTCCTTTGGATAATTTGGTTTTGCAGAGTTTGCAAAATGCCAGGAGAGCGAGTTTCTGCCTGACCTCATCAGCCAGGCCTTTCCATAAGGTGGGGGCCACAGCAGAGAAGGAACATGTACAGGCAGTTGTTGATCTTGGCTCTTTGCAGGATGGCACATGCAGAAAGTCCACCTCAGTTGAGTTGAAGCAGTTGAAGCAGCAAATCATAAGGAGAAAGGCGGTCCTGAAGCTATGAAGGCTCAAGACAATGAAGGGCTATTGTACATAGTAACCAACACATTGAATTGAACCTGTTAATTATTGGGCAGCCAATAGCGTGACTGCAGACTAAGACTAATATCCATCTCTATCTTAACCTGGGACCTTCTGCATGCCAGGCAGACACCTTACCATTGAACCACAGCCTCATCCAATAGAGAGATGTTGTACATATGCACATTTTTATCTTCAAATGGTACATGCGTAGCTTCTGATGAGCCTTTTGATTAATGCACAAAGGTCAGGGATGGGGCAGTAGAAATCATTCCACTCCTTCTTCCACATATCCTTACTCACAGATGTGGCTATGTGAGCAGTGCTTTTATCTTCATTGATGTGAGCAATAAAGGACTAGAAACAGAGATTCCCACTGGGCCCTCTGCCATTCACAGACCCAATATAAACATCATATATAAACAATCAAAGTGACCAAGGGGAGGCTGGGAGGAAATAGCAGGGAAAGGGTCTTGACCTCTGTCATAACTCCCCCTGGTGGGAGGAAGGTAGAAAATGCCAACCTGCCTGCCCAGTGTGCCCAGCACTGTGTGGGGCTCAGGTGGCTTAAATGTCACCTTCCCCATGCAGCATATAGGCCAGGTACCACCTTCCTCATGGGGCTCAGACAGCCCAGTGCTGCCCTTCTTGCCGCTGGCTTGCCTGTACAGATGATTGGTCCATCAGAAGATGTCCTGGTGGCCATAATCGACAGTCCATCCCTGAATATGAGTTGCCCGATCCATAGGCATGGAAAAGAGTAGCTAGGGGCCTTGCAGTTTTGTCCCCCTAGTCCCAACCCCACCCTCCAGGAATTTTGCTTCTAGCATTGGGGAGGAAATCTGAAGACAGAAGTGATAGGAGAATCAGACCTTCTATACCCATCAGTTTTTACCTGTAAGTTACTCCTCTCACATAAACCATTTTCTTTGTCGCAACCATCCCGATTAATATTTACCTCACAAATATTTAGACTAAGGTTGCTGGCTCCACCCAGAAAGCTTCCAGGAGGAACTGAGACAGTAGGAAAAGGGTAAACCATAAACTTTGAGGTGAATCCTACAGTGTTGTCCAGATGTCACAATGGGACTTTCTGATTTGCTCTGGAAGTGACATTGCATCCTCCTCCCCATTTCCCCTCTCTGGCTTCTTAAGTGCTGGTAGGGAATGGAGACTTGCTAAAAGGTCTCCTGCTATAGTGGGACACCTGCCCCCCCCTCCAAATTCGAACTCTTGTGTGAAAAGGGTCACTAGAAAAAAAGTGGTAAGGGGAAAGTAGCAGATGGGGAAAGGATTAACAGTCCATTTTCCATTTCAAATTTATATCTGCCGAAGTGAAACAGCTGTGAGAGATTTGCTATGTACATTTTGTATATAACATGTAGTTACACCCCAAAACCTATAACTATGGTGGAGATGGCCACCACCTGACATTTAAGGGTGCTTATACTCAGGCCCTTCTCCAGCCCCTACTGAAGGAAATCCCCAAAATCTCCTCTATTAGCCTTGAGGAGCCCTACATTCATCTCCTCGTATCAGGACTGGAAGACTTGCCAGGTGTTATTATACATTCTGTTGGTAGGCTTCCTTCTGGAGGCCACTGGATTGGTGATTAGCTGAGCTGTTTCTCTGAACTGCTGCCACTAAGCCTCCAGGCTATCAATTTTAACAGGTTCATATAAGAATGGAAAATAGGAGCCTTAGAGACAGGGTCCTTCCTGTTGGGGATCCTGCAAGGGAATCTGGGAGACCCTCTCACTAGGCCCTTGGCCCATTGTTACGAAGGCCAGAAAAACAATATGAGAACTACTTTGACTCTGAGATCTAATACTCTTTGTATGACTTTGTAGAGAAGCTGCAATGGAGGAATGTTGTACAGGAGTTGGTTTGGGTGCTTCTAGTCCCCCCCCCCCTTATATAAAGAGGTACCTTAGAGGAATGTCTCTTTGGTATCTGCCAGAATCCACACAGGTTTCACACAGAGATCTTAAACATTAATAATTTCATTTAGATATTATAAACTCATTCAGAAGAGTCATTTTAGATCACACTGACCATTTACGCACTGGGAACTTCACTGCCCCAGTTCCCATGAAGGAACACAAATCGGGGGCGGATGAGGTGCACCAGGCCAAATGCTCCCTCGTGTGGGTGCAGGAAGAGGTGGGGCAACCTGCCATGACTAAATCTCCAGTCTGCAGCCTGGCATGAAACCTTCAGTGCATAAACGGTCACTGTGACGTTTGGAAGTATATAAATAGAGAAAATCTTAATAATTTTCTGCCATGAAACACAATGCCTAAGTATCAGTTTAATCATTGATAATGTGCAGATACAGTCCTCCTAGGACTGTGCCACCTAAGAATGCAGGGGAGTTGCATTTTTGACTACTCCTTCTAGTTCAAATGTAGCTTTTTCCTGGATAATGCTAGTTATATATGTAGTATATATGTAGTAGGAAGGGATGTACCAGTGTTTGTCTCTTGTGGCCCTTCCTTGCATACTCAGGGAATTGCTGATTGCCATTGTGGGATGGTAGGTGAATTTTCTCCAGGTCAGGCTGGATTCTGGAGATTTTTTTTTGGGGGGGGGAGGAAATTATTTGGGCATGAAATTGGGATCCCTATGGGTGGGCAGGTAGTTGTGAGTGTCCTGCATAGTGCAGGGGGTTGGACTAGATGACCCTGGAGATCCCTTCCAACTCTATGATTCTATGATTCAGCAATGTTAAATTATATTTAATTAAATGTTTTCATTTAATAATTTATTCACTTTTCTCACAAATGCGAGCCTAAAGTGGCTTCTTTGTTCTTGTTGCTGTCAAGTTGCAGCTGTGGCAAACCGATGGGGTTTTCATGCAAAGAGACATTCAGAGGTCGTTTGCCATTGCCTGTTTCCGTGTGGTGATTCTGATGTTCCGTGGTGTCTCCCATCCAAATGCCAACCGGGCTGATGCTGCTAAGCTCCCAAGAATTGACAAGATTGGGCCAACCTGGGCGATTCAGGTTGAGGCAACGTGACAGATTTTAACAAAATTACTATTTTAATTTTTTAAAGCAATTATTATCACAAACTAGTTTTACCAGTTGTTGATTTAGAAATATCTAATTTAGTAATCAACTGCCTTTCTTAAAGCCACATCTTTATCATATGAGATCTATCCAAATATTATGAAAATGTCTCTGTAGATTTCTAGTTCCTTGATGCTATCTCCTTAAATAGGCTCTATTTGGGAATTAAAGAACTGATCTACCATCTTTCTCTCATACTTCTTATACAGATGGGCCTCATTAGTTCATCCTGTCAGCTGTGCCATACAAGTGTTGATATATTGCTCTCTTTCCTCAAGTCAGGGAGGGAGAGCAATTCAAAAAGTTTCCATGTTGTTTTATACTTAAAAGCCAAATCTTTTACAATTTCAGTCACAGAGAAGTTTTAAGTGTGTTTTCCATTAGTTAATTTTAAAAGGTAGTTAAAGGCATGTGACAAAGTATTAGGTTGTTTTCACAACTGCTTTTATATCTGCTTACTTGAAATGGTTGACTATAAATTCTGCTTTTTAACAACTGGCATTCAGTTGTCTTGGATGCTATAAAATTGCACACTGCAGACACCTTTTATTTTAAAAAGTGGCCTCCTTACATTATAACAATTATTTGCCCCCTCCCAAGAATATTTTCTTCTGCGTTATTCTTCACTGAATAATTTATCTGACAAATAATATACTTTCTTCTGATAAACCAATAAGAGAATATAATCACTGTATGAAGGGGCTTTCGGTAGGACTAAATTTAATCTATAGTGCTGTTCTTGTATGAGTCCTGCTCCACTGGCAAGTGATATCCTTCCTGCATCATTAGCATGAGGACAGGTAGTCATACCACTGTCTACACCTCTTTTTTAAAACAAAGCCTGCTGAAAGCAAAAGTACTGGCTTTGTTTGCACAGTATGGTGATGCATAGCCAGCAATGAAACTGTGCTTTTAAATGTTTATTTAAAATACATTTAATCTGCTTCTGTCCCAGAAAAAAGAATCTGAGTCAGAACCCGTGGTTGTGAATTCCTGCATTGTGCAGAGGGTGGACTAGATGACCCTGGAGGCCCCTTCCAACTGTGATTTTATGATTCTATGAAGTGGTCAAATGGAGATTTTATCATTCTATGATGTGATCAAAAAGAGGAGCAGATGTTCTGCTTTTTGAAATAAGATTGTATACGCACCTTAGTGTTTTGTGGTTGCATGCTGTGCGAGTACACTGAGCATTTAATACCAAGCACCTATGGAGAGAAACGTTTTTTTTTTTTTAATGACAGAGGGAAGAGTTGTTTTGTATAGAGGCGGGTCACTCGTATTGGTTCTTCTGGACCTATCAGCGGCCTTTTACATTGTAGATCATGACTTGCTGGTCCAGCGCCTCGCCGGCACAGGGGTATGGGGCAGAGCCTTGCACTGGATACGCTCCTTTCTCCAGAACTGGATCCAGAGGGTAGCAGTGGGGGAGGAGTTCTCACACCCTTATCAACTCCCTTGTGGGGTCCCACAGGGCACGGTTCTCTCCCCTATATTCTTTAACATCATGCACCCTCTGGCACAGCTGGTGCGAAGTTATGGACTGGGTTGCCATCAGTACGCTGATGACACCCAGCTCTATCTCCTTATAGATGGCCGCCCGGACTCCCCCCTGGAACCATTTGCCAGATGTTTGGAAGCAGTGTCAGAATGGTTTGAGCAGAGTCGCCTGAAACTCAACCCCTCCAAGACGGAGGTCCTGTGGCTGGGAAGTAGGGGGCAGGATCAGGAAGTGCGATTACCCACCTTGGCAGGAGTGCAACTTACCATCGCGCCCCAAGCCAGGAATTTGGGGGTGACAATTGATGCCTCCCTTTCTACGGAGGCACAGGTCAAAAGAGTAGCGGGCCAGGCATTTTTCCATCTTTGCCAGGCCCAGCTACTAGCGCCCTACCTGTCCCCCGAACACTTGGCCACAGTGATCCATGCGACGGTCACCTCCAGAATAGATTACTGTAACTCACTCTACGCGGGCCTACCCTTGTCCTTAATCCGGAAACTTCAGCTAGAGCAGAATGCAGCTGCTAGGGTCCTCACTGGGACATCTTGGAGGGCCCACACCCAGCCTGTGCTGAGGCAGTTGCACTGGTTGCCCATTGCTGCCCAGATTCAGTTAAAGGTGTTGGTTTTAACCTTCAAGGCTATACGTGGGTTGGGCCCCACATACCTGTGGGGCTGCCTACCGCCCTATGTTCCCCGCAGGGCATTACGCTCTGCAGGAGAAAACCTATTTATCTTTCCTGGCCCCAGGGAAGCATACCTAGCCTCGACCAGGGCCAGGGCCTTTTTGGTTCTGGACCCTACCTGGTGGAATGAGCTCCTGGGTGAGCTGCGGGCCCTGCGGGATTTGACATCTTTCCACAGGGCCTGCAAAATGGAGCTCTTCCACTGGGTTTATGGTTGAGGCTGGGACCAGCGGAGGAGATCAGCTAGCCCCCCCCCCCCAGTGAAGGGAGGTTGTAAACATCACGCTGCCCCATGCTCTCAACGCCTCTTAGGTTGAGAGATCATCCACCATGTTATGGGTTTTTAAGTCATAGAATCATAGAGTTGGAAGGGGCCATTCAGGCCATCTAGTCCAACCCCCTGCTCAATGCAGGATCAGCCCAAAGCATCCTAAAGTCTTTTAATGGGGGTGTTTTAGTGGGGTTTTAAGACCATGTTGCCTGCCACGAGCCCATTGGGGAGTGGCGGGATACAAATTGAATAAACAAACAAACAAACAAATAAATAAATATTGCACAAAGAATCTCCAGTTTACCACGAAAAGAGTAGCCTGCTTTTTAGATCTTGGACTGAGTTGTCAGATTGTCTCTGCATAAAAGTGAGAAATGTGGGTCTGGTTTGCAAACCTTTTGAATGAAACAAGAATTTTGTGAATAGTTTCATCGATACATTTCACTTGGCATACAGGTTTAAACTTTATATCTAAAGTTTGTGCACTAGATGCTGTACACTTACTTCAGCAACCAGAAATGATATTAAACAGAGCCACATGAACACACACTGAAAGGATCTCTGTTTTCAGGTTTTATGATGAGGCTGGAGATGAGAAATGGAAACAGTAATGCTTATTTCATGCTGTACGCTGCAGTGTACCAAATGCTGAACATCTCATTAATCTTCACAGAATCTCTGAGAGATCTTCCAATGTTATTCTTTTTGTTTTTACAGATGAGGTTGGGGCTATGACTCAGAGCTTTGCACGGGTCCCACATTATTTTGAGTCCAGTGCAGGAGTTCCTATTTTCGCTAGAATTGTTTCAGTCATGTCAAGTATGGCTATGATCTTAATTTATGTTCAGTGTAGAAGAATGCAATAAAACACTAGTCTAACGAAAGCAGTTCATTCAAAAGGCTCTGAGTCAGAATCTGTTGCTAACCACAGTTGCTTGTGAGTGTCAAACTGTTATATGATGGGATGGAATGGTAAACCTCTTGGGTGTCAGCCACAGAAGACTGCAAACAAGAAGGCTGTGGCAGAAAATTCAGACCCTGCAAGTGTTTTTCACATGAATATGAACAGAACTTAAGAGGCAAACAAGCTCTAAAAGCTTATTCAACCTATGGAGGTACACCAAAGGTTGACTTCCCAACAACCCCCTCCCCAATTGTTTCTGCCCTGATTTTGACATATTAAGGCAGATTAAATTTATAACAAATTCTTTTTAAAAAGAAAACATATAAGCCTGTATTCTGTATAAAATTGAGCCTCTTAACTTGAGAAAAGATAGGTGAGTCATGATGGAAATTTTCAAATATTAGTATTGTGCTTGTGGCGGTAAAGTTTTTGACACTGGTGAGGGCATGGAATGTTCCATTGCTAAGGGAACAAAGCATTTTGGCATTCAGCTTCTCTGGGGAAAGAGAAGTTGTCTACATGACTGTGGCTGAAACCTTGAATGCTGGAGACTAGAAAAAGATTCTAGGATGTAGGGAAGCTAAGATGCAATAATGCTGAAGGAGAAAGGGTACTGAGGGACAAGGAAGAGGTTAGAATGGGTTGTAAACTTTAAAAGGAGAGGAAGGAGTACTGAGGAGACTGGTCAAAATAAAGTGAGTTTAAGAAGTGGTAGCTAATTCCTGCTAACTCTAGACTGAAAGGAAAATTCTGCCATCTGTGTTTCTACTATCACTGTGGCATTGGTATTCCTATAGGTAACAATTCTTATCCATTGTTGTTCCTCTATATATTTGTGAAACAGCCTAGGGGGTGGAACGTGTCCGGCTATCCAAGTTGGAATAGGGTCAATCAGGGTGCAGCCAGTTTTGCCCTGATTGGCCCTACCCCTGCAGCTCCCGCCCTCCATCCCTGGACTCTAGCCTCTTTGCTCTCAGATGCCTCAGTGCCTGGAATTAGCAGCAGGTAAGGAGAGAGGGCCCTGGGCAAAGGGTCATGGTGGAGGGCTTGCTAACGAGGGCCTCTTGGCCTGCTAAGCAGGGCCTGCTGACGAGGGCCTCCCGGCCTGCTGACTGCCTGCTAAGGAGCTCTGTCCTGGCCCTGCTAATGAGCTGCCCAGCCCCCGCCTGCCCCACTTGATCTGGCTGCGAGCTGCTGCCCAAAGCCACCTTAAGCTGCCTGGCCAGGGGACAGGGCAGGGGACCCTTTCAAGGTCCGTTCTTAGGAACGGGCTTTGAAGCTAGTTATAGGTAATAGACAAAATGCCACAGCTTTGAAATTCATTTATGGGAATCTTCCATAAGACTAAACCAATTTTCACAGTTAGAGTAGTTTAGCAGTGGAATCAACTGTCTACGGAGGTGGTGAGTTTCCCCTTACTGGTGGACTGGTGACGGCCTGACAGCTACTACTCCTGGATGCTTTAGGCTGATCCTGCATTGAGCAGGGGGTTGATGGCCTGTGTGGCCCCTTCCAACTCCATGATTCTATGATTCTATTTCAATGGCAATTTCTTCCAACTGTCCCCTGTTTTGTGGAGCTGAATGTGGGCTTGATGTCCTTCTTGGCTGCTGAAGGAGATGGTGAACTCCCCCTCACTGGCAGTCTTCAAGCAGTGGCTAGACAGATACTTAACCTGGATGCTTTAGGCTGATACTGCATTGAGCAGGGGGTTGGATTAGATTACCTGTATAACCTCTACCAATTCTATGATTCTGTGATTTCAAATAACTTATTTTTATACAGAGATCTAATTTTCACAGTAAGGAAATGGAACTGCAGAATAAAATGAGCCTTGTGTTACTTCAGACAAAAGACCTAACGAAGTCTAAAATGGATGTTAAATATTCTGCTTTTTAGAAACATTCAGATTCTTTTCGGTTTTGCTATAAAGTTGCCACAGTGTTCATCATTCTCTTACAATTTTGATAAAAAGTGGTTTTAAAGCAATCTGTTACACAAGGGAAATAAAAAATCACGAAGTAAGAATTTTTTTCCTGTAATTTGATTACGAAAAATAGTTATTATTTTTGAACATTTTGGAAACAAGGAAGCCTCCAGTTGAAATCATTAGAAAGACAGAACTTCTGTACCAATGGAAGAACATTTGGTGGTTACCCTGTTGACAGAGAAACTAATCAATATTACCACAGCCAAACTATTTAGAGAAAGGGAATGGGTACAGTTTAATGAGACTCAGTGGCCCAAGAACATTCATCCTGAATTCAAGCCTGTTACAATGATGGGTTTTTAAATATCATTTCAGAAATTTAAAAAATAAATACATGACTTGTAAGATTGTAAGCAAGGGATGCAGTCATGTGAGGGTGGTCCATGTAACAAGCTTGAACAAGGCCTAGAAGAATGATGCCTTGAATTTAACTCGTTAACAAACTTCTGGATTTAGGGGAGGGGACTTAGCTCTGTGACAGAGCATCCACTGTGCATGCAGAATGCCATAGGTCCAACAGCATCTTTGCTTAAAAGGATCAAATAGCCAATATAGATCTTGATAGATCAGTGGCCTAAGTCAGCTTGATTTGTGTTCACATACACTAAGTGTGTATTCAGCAGGCACTGCAGCCATTCCCCTCTCTCTGACAAATGTATATTCATGATGCATGTTTTTTCAAACATCAATTGCTCACAGTCATGCTTGACATTTCTAGGTTTAGAAAGAATTTAGATAGGCACCTTGAAAAAGCAACAACCCTTCACTGATGCAGTAGCCCTGAGGGCGGGAAAGTTGTGACTCGATTACATCAATGTCGCCAACCTTGCTTTCCTAGGAATGTCAGAATGTCTAGCCTTTAAGGAATTTCGGCCCCAAAGGAAGAGCCTCCTTTTTGTACAATATGGCCTGCAGGTGGTTTTCTGCTGGCAAAGGTTTGTCTGTCAAAAGATGGGCTAATTCTTGATATGGCTCTGTATGCTGACATTTTACAGTTAGCATACTACTCATGGTACATTACTGCTGAAACTTTGCCATGATATATTGCCAACAAATGGGAGTGGTGAAAATGCTAGGAAAACCAGTGAAGGCTAAAATAACACAAAATAGTGTGCTGTCAACACCTTTTCCAGAACATGGCCTTCAACAAAAAAAAGGCACGCAATGGGAAGATTCTTTTTTATATCCATCAGCATTATAGTTGCCAGGCATTGTGAAGATTTAGCCTATCAGTGCTGTCCTGAATGTGGTGCTCTAGTGCAATCCTATGTAGAATTACTCTTGGCTAAGCCCATTGAATTCAGCGGATGGAAACTTGGCTAACTGTGTATAGGATTGCACTGTTGGTCATTAATTATTTTAATATGGCAGACTGACTTCTTCGCCAATGACTGCTAGGCCACTCACAGGCATGAAACAGATTTTTTTTCTTTTATGAGTTGTGGTTGCACATATGTATTGAAATCAGGTGACATGTTCCAAGTTTGTGCTGGACCCAGCGAAATGAGGCCAGGCCCTTCTGGATTCGTGCTTCAGCTTGTTATTTGTAAATCAACCAAAGTTACCCGACACAAGGATATATAGATAAGCATCCTTAGTGTGTGTGGGGGGTCTTCCTGGTTATAATTGTCCGGTCATTGGACTGGACCTTGCCATTCAGGGTTTGGAGCTCATTCTCAGGGAGGAAGTTGAGGTTTCAGGAATGTCAGATATCCCCACTCTTTAAACATTCTTTCAAATGTTTGCATTAAAACAGATGGGGTGCTGTATATAGTCTCCATTTCTTCAAAGTCATATGGTTGTGACTATACATGTTCACCGATAGTGTAAGGCACAATCCCTAGTGGTGTGTGGAAATTCATGGGAACTGCTATGTGATGTGACCTCAATAGGTTTTTCACCATGACATTACAATGTCCTTCCATAGAAGGCCAAGATTTAAGGCATTCTAGAGCCAGAAATCCTATTTCAGGTATGTAACTTCATCATCCTAAGCATCCAAGCCTAGGCATCTTTGGAAGCAATGTCAGACATTCCTTATCAGTTGAATTTTGGTCCTAAATACTGTGAATTCATATCCTTTCACCCTTTGAAACTGTTGTTAAAATGCATGTATCTGTCTTAAGTATTAATGATAAGGTAAAAAGCAAAATTTTGAGTAAAATTCTAAATCAATACATCAGACTCTTGAATGCAAATGATTAAATAAATAAATAAATAAATAAATAAATAAATAAAAAGATGGTCCCTGCTAGATCAGACCAATGGCCCATCTTGTCCAGCATCCTGTATCACACAGTGGCCCACCAGTTTCTCCGGTGGGGGGAGAGCAACATGGCATAGAGTCCAAAGCCTTACCCTGACATTGCTTCCTGACTCTCGGATTCAGAGGGATGGATGGATGGATTGATGAATGGACGGACAGACAGACAGACAGACAGACAGACAGATTTCCACATAGAAGACATGGCAGCTGTGTATTAAATGATTGCAGAATATATTGAAATATTTGGACTATCAGTTCAAGACTGTAACAGTAAGATAAATAGAATGCATCAACCATCAAGTACTGCAATACAAATAAAAGGACAGTTCTGCTCAAAACTGCAAGTTCTTCTTGGTTCACTCTAATCTTCTACATTTGGTCTGCATGATCACCAGTGCCTTTTAACAGAAGGAAAGGATAAGTGTAATGGTTGTAGTGTTTGTAAAGGTCTTCCTTCTTTCAAGACTTTCCCCCTTGTACATCTCCAGTTTCATTTTCTACAGTTGTATTTGTGTAATGAGATCTGTTTTCCAACTTTCTCCTCACTCTGTGTGTATGTACATATGAATATGTGTGTCCAAAAGAAGGAATTCTTTTCCTCCAGGAAAAGGGAAACATACTCCAGTGGCATGGCAATCTAAGAAGAAAACCTGCCTGCCTGTTCTTACATCATGTTCATAGTTGCAGCTGCAAGCAGAGAGGCTCAAATACTGAAACATCCATCTGGAAATCAGCAGTTGGATGTGTACTGGCATGGCTTACCAACATTTTATATTCATGCATTGCTACAGCAATACAGTTTCCCCAAGGAGAGGCTCAGATATTTGGTTTTGATTTTAGTTTAATCCTTAGGAACTCTGCCTACAAAGAAGCCAGGAGAGGCTGGGCGTCAGTCAAGCACAAGGTCTCCACTGGGCTACTCCCTACATGCAATGGCTCAAAGGCATCCAGTACTAGAGGAATCAGGCAGCCCTGTTCTCAACAGCCCTCTCTTTGGTAGCCAGTGAAGGGGCAGAAAATAAGACTGATTAGCATTTTTTTAAAAGTTGGGATACTTTGAGTTATCTCTACAGATGTGAGGATAGCGTTAATATTAATGTTGTGGCCTCATTTACACAGCCCACCCTGTGTTTCCTCTAATCTGAGATATAGTTTTGGACAGACAGCACAGTCCAGGTATTGCTTTAAACCACAGATAGTGGTAAATTTTCAGGAATGAGTTGTAAAGTTACAGTCCTAGGCCTGTTTCTGTAATGTCCTTCTGTGCCCATTGGAGTTTCCTACTTTTCTAAGAGCCCACAGAGCTGAAGCCTTAGCCTTTTCCCTCAAAGACTGGCTGCTTGCACACAAGGAGTTTTTATCTGGGTTAAAATGCAGATATATTTGCGGTCATGGCAGAATTTTTATAGCTGCTTCATTCATAGCCAGCTTTCTGGCTGTATCTATGGACAATCCAGTTCACACTGTCCTCAAGCAACCTTATAGAAAGGCAGACAGTAGTATCCCAAGTAAAGTTACACTTTTAGATTTCAATTGAAACCCATTGATTTCAATGGGACTTTGAAGGGCGTAACTCTGCTGAGAGTTTCACCGTGAGGGAAGGAATGGACAGTTTGTATGAGTGTACTTGGTGATGGTTAAGATTTATTGACTGGCCTGTATATTCCTTTCAGGTTTTTTGTTTTTTGCTTTTATCTTTTACATATTAGGTTTGATCACATTCATTCTCTAGGGATTTGTAATCCTTTAAAAATTTCCATTCAATAGAAAAGAATCAGTCTATCCTGAAGTCATCTAAAAAACATTACCAAGATTTTTTTTTATAGTTAGCCAGGACAGATTTCCATTGAAACTGAGACGTTTGGAGTTTGACAGCATTTTTTCATGCCATATCAAATTGTTTTTATGACATTTCCTTTTAATATGAAACTTACTAGCTATTTGGAAGCCATAGTCATATGTCTTAATGACTGTTTGTCTTGATTAAGAAATCCCATGGATGGCAGCTAGTGTGTTCCATGGTGTCTCTGGTTAAACAATGCCAAAAAAGAAAAACCAAGCATTTACTCAAGAAGAAGAAGAGTTTATTTATTATTTATTTATTATTCAAATTTCTATATCACCCCTCACAACAAGTCGTCTTGGGGCTGTTCACAATATAAAACCAATAAAATATAATATAAATCCCATGAAACCCCCTTAAATATACAATAGTTTAAAAAGCCAAAAGACAAGCAGCGGCATATTTTTCCAACCCACTATCCAGCCAGGTCAGCATGATGATCCAATCATCCTGTCCATCCAGGGTCGGATCATACACATTGGGTGGGGGGATGTCAATTCCGGTCACCACCCTGGCCTCAACCAAATGCCTGGTGGAAGAAGAGCTCCATCTTGCTCCCTGAAAAATGTTCCCTGACAACACTGTAACAAGCAGGCATCTTCATGTATCACATCATCCATCCCGTGTGGTGTAGATACGAGTGGTGGTCTCTAATCCGGAGAGCCAGTTTTGATTTCCTACTCCTCCACATGCAGCCAGCTGGGTGACCTTGGGCTCCCCACAGCACTGATAAAGCTGTTCCGAATGAGCAGTAAAATCAGGGCTCTCTCAGCCTCACCCACCTCACAGGGTGTCTGTTGTGGGGAGAGGAAAGGGAAGGCAATTGTAAGCCACTTTGAGCCTCCTTCGGGTAGGGAAAAGCGGCATATAAGAACCAACTCTTCTTCTTCTGATACCCTGTGAGGTAGGTGGAACTGACAGAACTGCTCTCTGAGAAAAGCTCTAACAGAACTGTGACTGGCCTAAGGTCACTCAGCTAGCTGCATGTGGAGAAGTAGGAAATCAAAACTGGCTCTCCGGATTAGAGACCACCACTCGTATCTACACCACACTGGATGGATGATGTGATACATGAAGATGACTGCTTGTTGCAGTGTTGTCAGGGAACATTTTTCCACCTCCTTTGAAACATATTTTTTCATATCCAGTGCAGCATCTTTATGTGCTGAAATGTATCTCCACAGATGTATTTGAATAGTTTGACTGAGAATACTTATCTGTATTTACACAGATTCAGTTGAGTAGCTGAGTTGGTGTGAATCAACAGAACAAAGTTTGAAGCTGGTGGCATCTTTAAGACCAAAGTAGTTTGAGTCTGAGTATCAGCTTTTGCATGTCTGGGTCTTTAGGAAGCTGTTCAGCTACAGGAAGTTTAGGACAATGGTTAAAAGATTGAGCTGTGATCCAAGGGTTCTCTGATGCAAATAAAACTTGGTTCAGTAGGTATCCAGATGCTCTTACAAAATTCCACACCTGCTGTAAGATGCCTGTTGCCTAGGGCAGCTCTGATAATAAGAAATATGCTGCCTCTGAATATGAAGTTGCATTTGCCACCTGTCATGGTGAAGGGCCACAGGGTATTGCAGATTTATAGAATTCTTTTTAAGGCAATAAAAGACACAGAGGGGGGATTTAAACCTTAAATCTTAAACCTTTTTATTGCATGCTGAAAATTAGAGGGCTTTTTCTCCCTATGTTTTCTATGAAGACTAAGATATATCATGGGCTCCTATCATGGCTACCCCCATCTCATTTGTCATTCAGTACCTCCCACTCAAATTGATAAGTGGCATGCACATTTACCTAGTCAGTTGTATTTTTATCCTCTTCACAGCATATAACTCTAAGGCAAAGGGACCAGAGTTTATATGGTTAAAGAGCAACATAGCTCTGATGTGCACTGGATGGGCACCAGTCTAAGAAGTACCTCCCAACAGTTCATTGTCCTTAGGCTGAAATACACGAATAGCCAAGGTGCTAGTGCTGCCTAGCTCCAGGTGGGTCCTGAAGATACAACCCATCCCCAGATGATATAGATCACCTCCCTTGTAGGAAATGGCTACTTAGATGGCAGATGCTATAGCATCACTTCCCTGCTGAGCTTTTTCCCCTCCCTACATTCCACCCTCCGCAGCACAGCCCTCAGATCCCCAGGAATTTCTGAGCTCAGCACTGGCAACCTTACTTGGTGCAGACAATCCAGAGAAACACCCACTGCAATCAAAGTATGCCCAGGACCATGAAGAAAAGGTTAAATGAGACAATAGAAGGGAAAATTTCATCCAGGTCTCAGGAGACTTGAACCAACTATAAGTTTATTACTGCAACACAACTGTGCCCTGAGCTGTGTAGCCCAGGCTAGCCTAATCTCATCCCATCTTGGAAGCTAAGCAGGGTTGGCCTTGGCCAATAGTTGGATGGGAGTCCTGCAAGGAATACCCAGGCCATGCCACAGAGGCAAGCAATGGCAAACTATCTCTGAATGTCTCTTGCTTTGAAAACCTCAGGTGGTTGCCATAATTGGCTTGATGACTTGATGACACTATCCAACACCACAATGGTGTACAGTCAGTAAAATAAATAAAGCAATGAATGCATGTTGTAAGTGGCAAACAGGACCACAGCAGCAGACTCAGCCCCTGGCTATGTGCGTTTATCTGAATGTACACAGAGATCTTGTGTGCATACAGAGTTGCAACATGATTATAAAGCAGGACAGTGCTATGGAGATTCACATGTATGTATACATAGGACCAAAGCAGACATTCAAATAAATGCAAACAGCTCAGGGGGAGACCTGATCCAGTGGTTCTGACAGCTCCATATGAGCAAACTATTCTGAATGAAGGGCTCGGAAGAGCCATCACAAATCCAAAGATAGCTTTTTATGCTGCAACCCTCAGCACAGTCATTTAAAAATAAGCCTAAGTAAATTGTGTGTGTGTGAGAATTGTGTTTGCGAGTTCCACTGATGTCAGTAGCATTTGGCCTGAATTTCAAAAGGATTCTTTAAAAGGTACACACATTAGTGCCTTTGAAAATGTCTTGGCCTATTTAGGGATATGATTACTTGCAGCATTGTTAGGAAAGGATTGAAAGGCAGATAATTGTGGGAAGGACATCAGAGCCTTGTTTGAGGAAAAAACATGACTCTCAAGCGGATTCCAATAGCAAGAAGCAGCTTAGATCACCTTTCAGACCAATCATTTTGGGAGACCGGGTGTGGGGAGGGAACTAATCCTCCTTCCGAAGGAGTAACACTACCTGCATATCTAGTCAGCTGGTGGCCAGAGTTCAATCCTGCCCACTATGTCCTAAACATCTCCAACTCAGCAGTTGCTTCTTAATGCAAAAACATTCTCTCAATACAGAGAGCCAGTTTGGTGTAGTGGTTAGGAGTGCGGACTTCTAATCTGGCATGCCGGGTTCGATTCTGCACTCCCCCACATGCAGCCAGCTGGGTGACCTTGGTCTCACCTTGGCACTGATAAAACTGTTCTGACTGAGCAGTGATAACAGGGCTCTCTCAGCCTCACCCACCACACAGGGTGCCTGTTGTGGGGAGAGGAAAGGGAAGGCGAATGTAAGCCGCTTTGAGCCTCCTTTGGGTAGGGAAAAGCATCATATAAGAACCAACTCTTCTTCTTCTTCTTCTTCTTCTTCTTCTTCTTCTTCTTCTTCTTCTTCTTCTTCTTCTTCTTCTTCTTCTTCTTCTTCTTCTTCTTCTACACAGCCCAGTTTTTGGAGACATAAGACTACCTTATACTTGACCCTTGTCTGGTTTGACTCTGTCTCCAGTATTAATCCGGATTGCTACTTTGGAGTTTCCCATGCCACAGCTTGGTGTAGTGCTTAAGAGTGGTGGCCTCTAACCTGGAGAGCCAGGTTTGATTCCTGACTCCTCCACATACAGCCAGCTGGGTGACCTTGGGCTAGTCACAGGGTGTCTGTTGTAGGGTAAGGAAGGGGAGGCTATTGTAAGCCACTTGGAGGGTCATTCATGTAGTACAAAACAAAGTACAAAACCCCACCTTTTCTTCTCTTCAGTTATCCCTGGAAATATGTTCTTGGTGCTAGTGGGTTGTTGTGTCCCAGAACCTTGCTAGTTTCAACAAAGTCATACTGAGACCTTTGGAAGTTTAAAAGTAACTTGTGTCCCCAGCTTTAATTCTGTCTCCTTTGCTAATACTGCATTTGTATCAGGGATACATTCCTGGTGACTTGGTTTAAACAAGACTGGGCACTTGCAATGCAGCCTGGGCCACTTCTTTTTGACCTCCAGCACCATGTTTAAATCAGGTTAAGATTCATCCTACAATGATGAATAAAGGGTCAGCTAGAGCAGGGGTAGTCAACCTGTGGTCCTCCAGATGTCCATGGACTACAATTCCCATGAGCTCCTGTGAGTGTTTGCTGGCAGGGGCTCATGGGAATTGTAGTCCATGAACATTTGGAGGACCACAGGTTGACTCCCCCTGAGCTAGAGCATAGAGAGGGTGCTCAGCAGCTGCACTCCTCTTTGGTGTCTCAGAACCCTTACGGTACAATCTCCAGATGAAGGTTTGGCCACCTAGCAATCTGAGAAATGGCAATAGGAAATATAGCATTGTATAAAATGCAATGTAAGGGGGGGGGGTTAATGGGATATTGTGTTTTTATGTTTTATTTGGTTTTAACAATGTGGCCCACCACGAGGTGGCTTGCCGTGGATGGCGGGATATAAATTGAATAAACAAAAAAACAATAAAAAAGAAGCCAAAACAGCTAATTAAAAAGATGCTGCTCTAATAAGAAGAAATCTTTTCCTCACATCTCCACCAAGGTTTCATTCACATATGCAACAGGTAAAGACCGTCAGCTGTGATACAATAAAAGAAAAAATGTCTGGTGATGGTGAAGTGATTTAATGTTCAAAATATCAAAATGTTCAAAGCAATTTCAAAACGGATTCCCAGGTATATTCCGTTTTCGCTTCCTTCATCAGTGAATCTTTAATATAGTAATCTCAGGCTTTTCTAATGATTGTTGGAAATAATATTGTTGGAAATAACTTAATTTCTTGGGTATATAATTCAATCCTAAAATGGTAGCATAAATTCATATTTGTAGGGGTCTACTAATATCAGTATGTGTATTACCTCTATAGCAGAGTTTTCAAGTTCATTTTTTCCATGCCTGGTTTGCTGCAAGGTTCAGGATTGCCATATTCAAATTCTCCCAATCTGGCCAGCATAACAGGATTGTTTTCTGGTTGCTTTATCTGCTTGTGGTAACTGCCACAAAGGACAGGGGAAGGGTTTTTTTTAAAAGCTGAAGTTAACGGCCATTCTTTCAGAAGAACTTTGTGGTTGGTTACATGCTGTTGAGCATAATCTATCCAGCACTTTTAAAAGTTAACTGTTTTAATAGTGTCACACTCAGTCTTCAGGCTCCCTTGCACCAATCCAGCACCCTGCCCAGAAGGCTGCTTGCATTCTCTATTAATTATTATTCTTCCACTTAGAATCATAGAATCATAGAGTTGGAAGGGGCCATACAGGTCATCTAGTCCAACCCCCTGCTCAACGCAGGATTAGCCCTAAGCATCCTAAAGCATCCAAGAAAAGTGTGTATCCAACCTTTGCTTGAAGACTTCCAGTGAGGGGGAGCTCACCACCTCCTTAGGCAGCCTATTCCACTGCTGAACTACTCTGACTGTGAAAAACTTTTTCCTGATATCTAGCCTATATCGTTGTACTTGAAGTTTAAACCCATTACTGCGTGTCCTCTCCTCTGCAGCCAGCAGAAACAGCATCCTGCCCTCCTCCAAGTGACAACCTTTCAAATACTTAAAGAGGGCTATCATGTCCCCTCTCAACCTCCTTTTCTCCAGGCTGAACATTCCCAAGTCCCTCAACCTATCTTCATAGGGCTTGGTCCCTTGGCCCCAGATCATCTTCGTCGCTCTCCTCTGTACCCTTTCAATTTTATCTACGTCCTTCTTGAAGTGAGGCCTCCAGAACTGCACACAGTACTCCAGGTGTGGTCTGACCAGTGCCGTATACAATGGGACTATGACATCTTGTGATTTTGATGTGATGCCTCTGTTGATACAGCCCAAAATGGCATTTGCCTTTTTTACCGCTGCATCACACTGCCTGCTCATGTTTAGTTTACAATCCACAAGTACCCCAAGGTCTCGTTCACACACAGTGCTACCTAGAAGCGTATCCCCCATCCAGTAGGCATGCTTTTCATTTTTCTGACCCAGATGCAGAACTTTACACTTATCTTTATTGAATTGCATCTTGTTCTCATTTGCCCATTTTTCCATTGTGTTCAGATCTCGTTGAACTCTGTCTCTATCTTCCGGAGTATTTGCCAGTCCTCCCAATTTGGTGTCATCTGCAAACTTGATGAGTAGTCCCTCCACCCCCTCATCTAGATCATTAATAAATATGTTAAAAAGCACCGGGCCAAGCACCGAGCCCTGAGGTACCCCGCTACTCACCTCTCTCCAGTCTGATGAAACACCATTGACAACAACTCTTTGAGTGCGGTTCTCTAACCAATTCCCTATCCACCTAACTATCTGAAAATCCAGATTGCAGTCCTTCAACTTATCCATCAGAACATCATGGGGAACCTTGTCAAAAGCTTTACTAAAATCCAAGTAAATGACATCAACCGAATTTCCCCGATCCAGCAAACCTGTTACTTGGTCAAAAAAAGAAACTAGGTTGGTCTGGCAGGACCTGTTGGAGACAAATCCATGCTGACGGACCTGTTGGAGACAAATCCATGCTGACACTTGTATGCGACCCAGCCTCAGAGGGCTCAGGCGGCTCACAACAGTTACAAATTACATAAAATCACATGGAACCAATAAATTCATCAGTCTTAAAAATTATTGGCATTAAAAACAAGTCTCAAGGTTTCAGACAAGCAGCCTCAAGTTTTCAGACAGGGAGGCATAAAGTGAATCCATATCTTTAGTGGTAGATGTTAAGTAATGAGGCCAGAATTTTGATGTTATTTCTTGGCCTCAATGATTGGTCTGGCGGTACAACTCCATCTTAAGGCCTCAGCTCTGAAAAGAAGAAAAATCTAAGGCTCATCCCTATCCTCCTCTCCTGCAATTGGCTCCTCCAGTGCCTGGGATCAAGACCAGACTGTCCTTGTTGATCTTCCTCTACGTTTAAATACCAACCTAGAGAGGAGGCTGGTCCATTCACTGCTCCCTGGCTCTGACTAGAGACCCTGCCTTTCACCTAAACAGATCTATACCCTTCTAAGTCAATTGAAGTCTGCTTTGGATTGCACAGTGTAGTGGTTAAAGTGTCAGACTAGGATCTGGATAAACCCAGCCTTGAAGCCTCACTCTGCCTAGGAAGCATGCTGGGTGACCTTGGGCCAGGTACACAGCCTAACCAACCTCGGAGGCTGTTGTATGGATAACGTGGAAAACCATGCCTGCTGTCTGGGGGATCCCCATCAAGGACCACGTTGGCATATAAAGAAAGAAAGAAAGAAAGAAAGAAAGAAAGAAAGAAAGAAAGAAAGAAAGAAAGAGAGAGAGAAAGAGAGAGAGAAAGAAAGAAAGAAAGAAAGAAAGAAAGAAAGAAAGAAAGAAAGAAAGAAAAGCAGCTTCTCAATTTTTATAATGATCCTAATTTTTCCCTAAGTGTTCATGTCCCAATTGAGATATAAATCTGTTTTTAACAACCTAAACCTATTCGATGCTTATCAGTGCTGAAGCTGCAGCCCTTTAACTTGGAGCCCTAGAGTTTTTCCTCTTCCAATATTTATTTAGATGATAGTTTCAGATTTATATTTTCTTGAAACATGTGCAATGGTACAGTACTTAGGAGCAGGTCATAGGGCTTATAGACTGTTGAATATGTGACAAGGAGGCTGTAAAAAATCTGGTCAGATGAAGTTAATTAACGGTAAATGAAGGACAGCTGTTTTTTATGTGCAGAGCACATCTTTGATCTGCTCTACCCTTCAAGACCTCGGTGGACAAGGTAGTTAAATACAAACTAGGAGGCCTGCTTTAAAGACCTTCAGGCCCTCAGGGGCAAGGAGTGACAGTCCAGGCAGCCATAAGCTGTTGGCTTTATTCATTAGAGAACTTTAAACATGTCAAAAAACACACCTCAGAATTAACCCCCCTGCTCTTGGATCAGCCCAAGCACTGAAGATTACACCAGCTTTGGGACATATGAGTGGCTGTCTTATGAAGGCAATTTTTGGAAAATATACAGGCAAAGTGATGTCTACATGGACTTATACTTCACATTTTCATTCTAAGGATATTAGATCAATGTGCCCTTGTAAAATGTGTAACTGAGTATTGACCTCGGGGATGCTTTTGGGCATGTATTTAAGAAAACAGTACTTCCTTCTCTATGACATAAGGTAAAAAGGGTGCATCCCCATTAGATGACAAGAGTCTGCAAGGCCTTTTGAAGAATTTATGCAGGATGCTAATAACAAATTCTACTTTATTGCAACTGACTCTCAAATTCTTGTAAATTGCAGTTATTATTTTATAATTGCAGTTGCTCATTTTTTAATGAAAAATATTACCATCCTAGTTATGGGTTATAAAAATATAATTGCTCTATATTATATAATTAAAGACAATGAATCATGGTTATGATTAATAACTGTTATTATTAATTTCACCTATTATTTGCAAAGAAACCCCAAACCTTCACTTGTCCTACTTGACATGAAGCTGGTGCCTTCCTTTGTGTTTCTTATAATTGAAGGCAATGGGGTTAGAATAGTGCAATTCAACAAGCAGCATTAAATAGTCAGGTATTTATATGTTAAAATGACGACAAATGGATTTTGTGCCCTCTTATGTTTACAGTATAGAGCCTCTTGTGGCGCAGAGTGGTAATGCAGCAGACATACAGTTTGAAAGCTCTGCCCATGAGGCTGGGAGTTCAATCCCAGCAGCCAGCTCAAGGTTGACTCAGCCTTCCATTCTTCCGAGGTGGGTAAAACGAGTACCCAGCTTGCTGGGGGGTCAACGGTAATGACTGGGGAAGGCACTGGCAAACCACCCCGTATTGAGTCTGCCATGAAAACGCTGGAGGGCGTCACCCCAAGGGTCAGACATGACCTGGTGCTTGCACAGGGGATACCTTTACCTATGTTTACAGTTGAAGTATAAAATTAGTATAAAATATGAAAATATGAATTTTGATACAGTTGCCTGCTTTCCTATCATGGGAGAGAAAGAGGGGGCTTATAAAAATAGTCCATTGTGGTTGGCTGGTAGGTTGGTTGTTGGCTAGATCTTTATGTTCTCTGGGGGATATAGTGGGAGAGGCGGTCCTTGCTATCATTTTTGACATAGACCAGATTTCTCAAGAAAGGCACCACTTGGTATTAGATTTTCATCTGATGAATCTGGAACATTGCAGTGAAATGTAGGCACAACTGGATTGTCAGTAGTACAGAAGAAAACAATTAATATCACTTTTAAAACTAAATTCTGTCATGCTGTTAATTGCTATTTTTGATGATTTATTGATCCAATTATACATTCCCATCCCAACCTACCTCAAAGGGTTGCAGTAAGGATAATGGAGGAAATAAGGATATATGCCACTTTGGGTCCCCACTGGGGAGAGAAGCAGAGTATAAATGAGATATATAAATAAATATTCAGTGGGTGAGTTCACAACCCTGGTTATTTCTCATTAAAAATGCTAGACATACAGGCAGAAGTAGATTGTTAATTATTAATTATTTCGCAGGTGAATTCATGAGGTTGGTTGGAACATATTCTCATCTCCCAAAAGTTTATAGCAGGGGTAATCAAACTGCGGCCCTCCAGATGTCCATGGACAAGCAAATGCTGGCAGGGGCTCATGGGAATTGTAGTCCATGGACATCTGGAGGGCCACAGTTTGATTACCCCTGGTCTATAGCCTCTCTTTGGAACTCTGTACGAAATTGTTTTACATGATAGGGTCTTTGTGCTTTTTAAAATAGATCTTTGTTACTCTTATTCCCATTTTTGTATGGTGAATTTAGGATATGATCTATTGAGTTTCCCAGGGCCATTCTGGAATCCATGGCTAAGTTGGAATATGAACTCAGTCCAAGTTGGCCACACGTATTTTGGCACCTAAGGAAATAAGTAAAAAATAGTACCACCTCCTTCACCGCTCTGGACTAAGGCCTTTTTTGTTTCAGTGACACATAGATATGGCAATTAGTAGCAGGATGATGGACATTCACTATGGAAGCTTCTGCCAATTGCTTCATGGTAAGGTCAGCATTGCCAAGTCCAACATTCTGTCTGCTGAATGAGAGTAAAATAAATAATACTGCCTTTTGGCAGTTGACTTCTGCTCACTTTGTGCTGGCTTTGGATCTTGGCAGCTGTTGTGCTAATAGACAGAGCATGTGTTTACCATCTCAACTCACAATAACGTAATTTGTGCTCCTCACAACTCTGAGAAGGAGAGGAATTGAATGGAACCAAGTCAAGCTGGCCAACTGCCAACTTATGGCCCACCTGTGATCAGCAAGTAGACCAAATGAAATTGTCTCATTTTTAAAATAATTCATGGCACAGATACTTGACTCCCTAAAGATTTTAGGCAAAGAAAAATGGCAAACTTGCAAAAAGTGTCTTTGCTTTCATCCAATGAAGTGCTTGAAGTTTTGAGACATTCCACATGCTAATGAATCACCAGGAAAACAACTTCCACTCAACTTCTTTTAAATGCTTTAGTGAACTTTTCAAAACCTTTATTAAACAATATCATTGTTTGATCTATGATAGGTATGTTGTATTTTGCTCTTTCTTAAATAATACCGATTGGCTTGTTTGAACCTGTCACTTAGAATATCTGTAGCTGCTTATATGGCCTTTCCTGTAGAAAAATACAATAGACCCAACCTTTGTAAAATAAATCTAGCATAAGTCATAGCCAATTATCAAGAATATTGAACTTAATGATTGTTCATTTAAATTTCCAGATCAGCTGATCAAAGGGAGCCTATTTAATGGCAGGCAGAACACAACAGTCACTTTTCTGAAATCATTCCTGCAACGTTAAAATCTATTATCTTCAGCCTCAGTTGATAATACCCTAATGATGGCTAGAACATCAGAGACAAAATTAACATAGGAATAATTTACTCTTCTTACTATAATGTATGGGGCAGACTGCCCAAGCTGACGGTGACAGAGCTTTGGGGCAAATCCCCGATTATGCCTGATGTCATTGGCATCCCGGGCGCCGCCAAGCCCTGGCCCAACCCAGGCCCTCAGAAGGCCTGTGGTAAGGGAATGCAAATTCTTCTGCATTCCCAGAGTTGCTGCAAATGCTGGCAAGGGCAAGGTTGGGCTGGCCTCATGCATAATCCTCCCCTGACCTACGGTGTCCCTGCAGGGATGCCTCTCACCCCTGTCAGCTCTGCGGAACCGTGGAGCTGAATGGGGCATCCCCCACCACCACTGTGGTGGGAGGGCAGCATGCCAATGAGTGGTGAGGCCACATGCCCCCTGCCCCCCCCCCCCACTGCTCCCCCCACCGCTGCTGCACTGGAGCGCACCCAGTGCTTTTGGCCCTGCATCCCATGTGCGCAGCCATTACATGGGGCAAATGGCATATGCTGGGGTAGCCCTCCCCATGTGTATGCAGGGAATGGTGGGGCATCCCACCCCACTGCAATGGAATGGCAGCAGCCTGGCATGGCTGCCACCATGTATAAGCAGTCACAGAAGTTCTAGGAAGTACTACAAAAGCAAAAAAAGTATAACGTTCAGTATAATGCATAATAACGTGGCAGAATATTAGTAATGTGTCAAATTCATGTTGGGAGGGGGGGCTTGGATTATGAGCATGCCTGTTTTCACTTTTGTATGTGGTGCTTAAAGAGCTTTGGTAACTCTGTCTAGTTTCTATTGGTTATTCACTGCTATAGGTAGTTAGGACTGTCACTGCTAGATCTTCAAAATTTGAGTCCAGTGGCACCTTTAAGACCAACAAAGATTTATTCAAGGCATGAGGTTTCATATGCGTGCACTTCCTCTGACAGTGGATCAAGGATAATAAGAGTATATAGATATAAGGAGATATAATTTTCTTTCTCCTTCTGTCTTACTCTTATGATCCCTGTTCCATTGTCTGAGGAAGTGTGCATGCACACGAAAGCTCATGCCTTGAATAAATCTTTGTGGGTCTTAAAAGTGGACTCTGTACTACTTTAGACTAACATGGCTATCCACTTCTAGATCTTGGTCTTTTTCAGTTGCCGCTCCTATTTTATGGACTAGCCTTCCTGAAGTTGTTAGGAAAACTCCACATTGTTGAGATGCCACAAGTTATATAAGACAGAATTATCTAGGATAGCAATCCCCAACCTGTGGGCCGTGGACCACATGTGGTCCTTTGACTAATTGGAGATGAGCCCCGAAGGACGCCTTCTCCCCCCCCCCCAGCCCTTTACAACACACTTCGGGTGTCCTTGTCTCCCATTACTCCCAGATGGGACTATCTCGTTGCAGAGAAACAAGCTCAGGGTTTCCATTGATTTGTCATTGTCATGAGTTAAAATTTCCATGAAAATAAAATGTTCCTTATGTTCATTGTTGTGGCGTGTCTATAGCTTATTTTGAAGGGATGTTTAAACATTACCATAGCGACCAGAGAGCGCTAGGGCAGTGGTTGAGAGTAGAGGAGTAAACAACCCCCCCCCACCGGGCCTCAGTAAAAGGCGTTGAGTGGTCCCCGGTGATAAAAAGGTTGGGGACCACTGATCTAGGAGAGCATTTGAAACTGCCAAACATAATGTTGAATTCTATATATGTACTAGTTTTTATAGATTTCAAACTGTATATTTTTGGATTATATTTTTGTATAAATTTCACAAGTAAATTTAGTAGCCATCTGAATTATATATATGTGTATGTGTGTGTGTAAAAAGGTAAAGGTATCCCCTGTGCAAGCACCGGGTCATGTCTGACCCTTGGGGTGACGCCCTCTAGCGTTTTCATGGCAGACTCAGTATGGGGTGGTTTGCCAGTGCCTTCCCCAGTCATATCCATTTACCCCCCCAGCAAGCTGGGCACTCATTTTACCGACCTCGGACGGATGGAAGGCTGAGTCAGCCTTGAGCCGGCTGCCGGAATCGAACTCCCAGCCTCATGGGCAGAGCTTTCAGACTGCATATCTGCTCCCTTACCACTCTGCTCCACAAGAGGCTCTTGTGTGTGTGTGTATGTATATACTATATATATATATATACACACACATACACACGCATATTATACATACACACACACACACAAATATATATGTATGTAAGTATAATTTATACATATATAGTTGATATCTTTTTTATTAATTGTGTTTACATGTTTTTAATGTATTATGGCCAGGCTCCAAATCAAAAGCAGTTATGCAACCTCATGGGAAGGAGTTCTGCCAATATTCCCTTGGCTGCCTTCCTTCACCCGGTATTACATGCCAGCAACCTTCTGAAGTGCAGGGAGATCTAGCAGGAAAATTCCCAGTGTATGTATAGAATTCCACACATAGTATATTTTAAAATGTGTTTAATTTGACAAATGCTGTAATTTACAGAAGACAAGATTGGCATAAAACATACAAGAGAGGTATCAAGCATTTACCAAATGTTGTTTGGTGTTGCCTAGAAGATGTATTCACAAATTGTTAAATGCAAACACCATTCCATGTCAACTAAAAAAAAAAATCAAACATTTTTCCTGCCAATGGCCAATGAATGTCAGATATCATTGGATATCAAATAGTAATGTTGATTATCCACTTACTATATTATCCCCTTTGGGGAATATTTGAGATCAAAGTTTGTATAGGTGGCCACATTTGTTTCTGCTCCACAATAAATGGTTGGATTTCGCCAAGCATTTTTTTTAAAGCAATCTACTAAAATCTAAGAGCTTTTATGAGCTGGCACAATGGCTGGAATACAACCCATTAGAGGTTTAGTTTTTTTAGGAACTATAATGTGGGCTTAATTGCAGCACCTTTTATTTATTTGAATATTTATATCCCACCTTTCTTTGGGGTTCAAGGTGGTTTATGATACTAGTTTAAAACACCTTCAGTTAAAATAAAAAATAAAAGCAATCCCCAAATCTCTCCCCTATCTCCCTTTAAAAGATGCCTACCATTCAAACCACATCAAAACATCTGGCAGTTCTTGCACTCCTCCTTTAAAAAAATATTAATCTAATAATATATAATCCAACAAAAGCTTTATAAAAATTAAAAGATAGAAAAGTTGAAGAAACATAAAGAAGCTTCCAATTTTCTCTCTGGCAAAAACATGTACAATTATGAACTTACAGAAGCACGGATCTGCATAGCCAAGTCTAGGTAATGAGAATTTGTGAATTGTATAATGGATAGAAGGTGCTCCTGGATATTATGCTAACATACGTTTCATACAGCAAGGCATGCCTCATGAGCACCCCCATCCTCTTAACTGGATCTGAAAAAGTCAGTGCCACTCCATCTAGGACAGGTGGATTCAGTCCTCTCGGATATCAGTCTTCTCAATGAGCATTACCTCTGCCTTGTCTGTATTTAACTGCAGTTTGTTCGGTCTTAGTCATTTTGCATCGAGTTTGTTCTCTAAACTGTGCTCCTTTTAAACAGCAAAAGTTTTCATTTCGCTTCAGGCATTTGTCTTGTCAAATGACATTCTTTTGGCAACAAATATGCTGATTTTGAGAGGAACAGTTAAAAAAAGCTTTATTTTTCATAAATCAAAACTAAAAAAAGATTAGTTCAATTTGTATTCAGTGGTTTCAAAATCAGCTGCATTTTTTTTGCAAGGGAAAGCAAGGTTCGTAGCATAATATTTATTATCATTTTGCATATTCTGGCAGCATGTGTTCGAAGGCCAAAACAAATATGTACAGTTCCAACTATATAGTATACAGTGCCTGACATGTGTTTCTTTCTATGAGGAAATTTCCATTGTGTTTTGTTTCCTCTGTGACTATCTTATTCCAGGAAAATGAGCAAAGCATGTTGAGAAAGGTGAATGATGCTTTCTGCACTAAGGGGGCTTGTTGCCAGAGAATGCATACATCATACTTCCCAGCCACTCTTTTTAAAGTGATGAAACAGCCTATAGAATTCCTAATATCTGATATTATATGTTGCATTAAATATATCCATCCCAGCTAAAACTATTAGGAAGCATGTAGAAGCCAAGAATGCACATGTTGTCACTTTCTTCCTCCTTTAATGTAATATTTTACTTCCTTTGCCGGTGGATGTTAGTGCCAAATGGAAGTCCACAAAGCAACTAACAGAAAATGAAATTCTATTAAAACGTTAAAACAAAATACACAGTAAAACAGCCAAGTTTCATGTACACTACTGAGGTTTTCCTGCTAGTGTCAATGGCATCCTTTCTCAACTTTTTTCACTGTCGTGCAGAATACGGTTGGGAAGCATATCTATGTACATGCCCACTTAGGGCTCTTCCCCTTACCACCCCCTCCAGGCCCATCCTTGGCCATTTTGGGAGTGGGGATCGGGTCCACATGATCATACATGGTCATCTCACCCAATTAATGTCTAACAATTTTTTAAAAAATATATTAAAAAATTAATTAACTCCTGTGCATTTGGGAAACCCTTCCTGAACTGTCAAGACACCCCAGGGTTTCATGAAAACCTGGCTGACAAATCCTGGTCTATGGAATGGTTTGTACTTGGAATTCTTTAATCACTGTAACTTTGATAATGGCACTCAGCTGTGTCTGGTTTTCAGGCAGTGATTCTAAGTAGTCTCATTGAAGATGAAGCAAGGCTCATGTCAGGTTTAGATCCTCCCTATCTGAACAACTTCTGCTTCCCATAAAGATCTGGATAGTTTTACTACAGGCATCATTCATATTCTTTTAGTTGGTCAACCACAATTTCCCTTTTTCCAGTTTTCCCACATTGGACTTCCTGATCCATGGTGGGTCAAGACCACCCATGTGAATTCCTGGATGTTTAGTTATGTTTTATTTCCCTGCTGTTCTGTATTAAAAATTACTCTAAGCAGCCACTTTGTAATTTAACTATTTGAAGATGCTGCTGACTTCATATTTATAGTAAGAGGAGAGAATAGAAGGTGAGCTGATTCTGTCATGGCCTAAATGGGATGAATATTAAGCCCCATCTAGTCTGTTAGTTGTCTGGAAAAATGCATTAAGGAACTGTGTCACAAGACAAAAAGTGGTTGCTGAATATTTCAGGGTTTAACAATTAGGAACAATGAATCTGCTGTCACATATACCTTTTTAATCCCTTCTTAATCTACTGGTCTGTGGAAAGCAAGTTGGATGGTGCTAAAACCATCTTGGTTATGTACAAATCCCTAATTCCCTTCGATTAAGGGGAGTTAAACAGTGCGACACACGAATGGCGTGTGGCCACTGAGTTGTAAATTTATTTTCAGCAAGTAGACTAGGATACAATTTTAAGGCTAAACATTCAAAGCTTATGTTCCCTGGCAAGACCTGTGACATGGTAGCCTATTCGGTCCATTAATTATGCTTAGATTGATTCAAACTTTGTAAAATGTGTTTGCAAAGCTGACATGCCTTAAGTGAACAAGGCATTGCACTTTTTCGTGTTGTGCTCTGCATCTCAGATAGCCAGCAGTGCAGTAGACCCTCTTACTTTGGGGGCCGTCATTGAAGTAGCATGCTACAGCCATTAGCATGACTATTACTATGGGTGGGGGGAATGCACTGCGTGTTTTATCTGTTCCACCATTTCCTGCATAACTTGTTTCTTTTTCTTTTTACTTTCTTTCTTTTTCTTTTTTTTTTTTGACAGGGTCCTGTACAGATCTGTGTATAAATTCTTGGTTATTATGCAGAGAGTGCTGCCTTGGGAAATCAACTAACTAGGCAAACCTACTGTATAATTAAATGATGAGAACAAAGGCAAGATTTTTATCCTTTAAGAAACATTGAAAGCTAATAGAATCTCAAAGTTCCCAAAACATATTTCTTGCCAATGGAAGTGGAATTCATCTGATTCATTTGCTGGAAAAATGCCTGCATTAAAAATGGTCTTGAAGGGCTATGACTCAAAACTAGTGCTGTGTCAGATTTTCATAGGGAAGGTTTTTGATGTAAAGAAAGCAATTCTGAGAGGTGCAACCCCCCCCCCCCCCCAAAAAAAAAAACCACACAAAAGCTCCTACCTTAATTGTCATTCATATTTTCCATACTTGTTGGTAGCCACAATATGCCACCGGGTCATCGTTACTTTAGGTTTCTTCTTCACTGCATGATAGAATCATACAGGGATCACACAGTGAACATGAAGAGGCCAAGCACCATATGTCCAACTGGATTTTCCTATGGGCTGACTAGACAAAGCCCTCTCTTTGCCTTCACACTGAAGATGGTTGGAGACACGTGACCAATGGTGTCCAGATATTAGAGGTCACCATTCCATTGCCGTGTAAGCATTCTAATTTCCTTTGGATCTGCTTATTTTAGGGGGGCTTATGGTACAGTCCAGAATTACACCTTTCTAAGCTCATTGAGTTGTCAGTTTAGAAGGCTGGCCTAATCTTATCTGATTTTGGAACCTGAGTAAGGTCAGCTGTGGTTAGTATTTGGATGGGAGACCAACAGGGAAGTCTAGGATTGCTGTGCAATAGAATGCAATGGCAAAGCACCTCTGTTAGTCTCTTGACTTGAAAATCCCTTGGGGTCAGTAAAAGTAATTTGTGACTTAATGGTACTTTATAACCACATAGTCATGATAGCTTTGGTTGGATTGCAGGCCTTCAGAACACATGGTACATCTATCTCAGCACTTCCCAACTATGCATAGCACACAGACAGGATGCTACAACTCACCTGTGTCTCCTGCAAGTCTCCATACCTTACCTCCTGTGGTAATAGTACATTATAGTTGGTATGGTGAGAGAAAAGTCTTTTGTATATTCTGAATACACTATAGTAGTAACATGTGAAGCTACTACATGCATATAACTTTGATGATGTTAGCCATTCAGTCGAGTCCAACTCATGGAGATCCTATGGTACAACTGAATGGTTGATTACAAAGGTCAATGAAGAATACACCTTTACTTATGCAGTTAACATAATTAAACATCTTTACCTGAATTTATCTGGTAGTATATGGCTGGCTACAGCTCTTGAGCAATAATCAAATACTCTGCACTGGGGTTGTTGTTATCATCACCAGCAACATCAACAACTATATAAAGAAGAAGAAGAAAAGAGATGGGTGTTTTATACCCTGCTTTTGACTACCTAAAGAAGTATCAAAGTGGTTTGTAATAATGTTTCCTTCCTCTCCCTACAACAGACACTCTGTGAGGTAGGTGGTGCTCAGAGAGTTCCCAGAGAACTGCCTTGTGAGAACCACTTTAAGAGAACTTTGACTATTCTAAGGTCACCCAGATGGCTGCATGTACAGGAGTCATAGAATCATAGAGTTGGAAGGGTCCTTACAGGCCATCTAGTCCAATCCCCTGCTCAATGCAGAATCAGCCTAAAGCATCCAGAAAGTGCTTGAAGAACCCAGTTCTCCAGATTAGATTGCAGTGCTCTTAATCACTACACCATGCTGTATACAGACAGTAAAATTCCCATACAGACAATGCTAGTCATAAAGTGTATCAGCCAATAGATCGCTTAAGGTTCTAAAATTGTGAACAAGAAATATTGGCTAGAGGATATACCTCTAACAAAATTGTAGTTTCATTATCTGTATGCAGATTTTTTAAAGCCTTGGCTACAACTAGGTTACCATTGTGCATTAGTGTGGCAACCCAAAAGGCATGCTGAATCATGCACCTAGAGATTTGATGTGAGGCCTTGAGACAGTAGCCCCTGGGACAAAGAGGAGGAGGAGGAAGATATGGGGAGTTGCAACAGCAAGCAACTCAGGGGAGGAGGTGACAGTGAGTGAAGAGACGGTGATCTCAATAAGGGGAGGAAGGTGACAGGGACACTAACACTGAACACATGAAGTTTCCTTATACAGACTGAGACCATTTGTCTTTCAAGGTCAGTACTATCAACTCTGTATGGCAGTGGCCTTCAGTATCTCAGGCAGAAGTCCTTCATGTCCTTTTATCTGGGCATGCTGAAGATTGAAACAGGGACCTTCTGCAAGCAAAACCGATGTTCTGCTGTTGAGCCATGGCCCTATTCCTAAACGTTCTTAGTGAGGACCTGAGGCTGAGAAATAGTGGCTGAAATGAAAATAGAAATGGAGACCTCTATACTATAACGTTTTGTTTCAGAAATAGGACCTGGAGAATATAAGGAGAATATGCTCGCCTTTGGCTTACGTTGTTCCCTTCGCTGAACATGCTTTCTGCTGGAACATTTTATACCTCATTTATCATAGTGATCAAATGTATTTACCAGGCCTCTCTTCTCTATCATCTTACAGGTCTTGTAGAAATTTGCTTGATGCATCCCCTCGATGTGGTGAAAACCAGGTAAGGTTCTGCTTCAACAAGTTTTATTGACACTGGAAGATATCCAAATTGGAAGCTGTCAGAACTTAAAACGCTAGAACTTGTCCTGGTAAGATAACTTCTCCCTTTAATGGCATTTATATTTACTTACTGTTTTTCATCGCATTTGACAGACAGAATTTGAATGGCATGATGCATTTCTGCTTGGAGGTCAACTGGAGGTGCTAAATACTTTTTTATAAAAATGTATTCTTCATGTGACAATCTAAGATCTTCTTCCATTAAAATGGGGGAAAGCACAGGATAATTTTTTCTCTCTCTGCCATATTTATCATCTGAAGTAATGTTTTCACTTGCAACTGGAAATGTCATATTGCCTTAGAAATTGATGGAGAATGTGATTCAAACAGCCAGTTTTGTTTTTAAAAGTGAGTGGAAATAAGGGTTCTTTGAAACTGTATTTGCACAAGCAGGTTCAGGGTGGTTTCATGCTAGCTACCCTTTGGACATGTTCACTGACTTTTGAACATACATTTGTGGGAGGACAAGTACCACCTGCTTGTTCGGTTTGTAAAAACAGTAACCTAAGAATTCCATTGAATTATTAGTCATAATAATAATGCTATAGGTTATTTTGTTGACAAGTGAGATATTTTAGATCATATTCCTAAAGAACAGATTATCACGCAGACACCATTACAGCTAAGAGATAGGTACAACTATGGAATGCTACAGTGTCCCTCCATCCCCGGCATTTTGCATAGCTTTTAGGAATTTTACACACTGTCATTCCTCCATGGAGCTCAGAGAAGCACAGGTATCTATTATTTATCATATGGCAGAGTTATACACAGGTAGCATATATAATAATATAAAATATGTAGCCAGGCAGGTCCAACAGTTATGCACACAGATTGGACAATCCTCTAAATACTAATATCTAAGTTTTCGATCCACTCCATCGCAGCTGAGGAGAGTACAAAGAGCTCTGTCACATCAGCCTGGAAAGCATGGCATTCTGTTCAGCCTGGAGAAAAGGAGGTTGGGAGAGAACATGATTGCTCTCTTTAAGTATTTGAAAAGTTGTCACTTGGAGGATCAGGGCAGGAAGTGGTCCCTGTTTGTAGCAGAGGACAGATCTGTAGTAATGGCTTTAAACTATGTCTAGAATGGTACCGGCTAGATATCAGGAAAATATTTCCGTCAGAGTAGTTCAGCAATGGAATCATCTGCCTAAGGAAGTGGCAGGCTCCCCTTCATTGATGGTCTTTAAGCAGCGGCTGGATAGATACTTATCATGGATGCTTTAGGCCAGGGGTAGTCAGACTGTAGCCCTCCAGATGTCCATGGACTACAAGCCCCTGCCGGCAAATGCTGGCAGGGGCTCATGGGAATTGTAGTCCATGGACATCTGGAGGGCCGCAGTTTGACTACCCCTGCTTTAGGCTGGTCCTGTATTGAGCAGAGGGTTGGATTATGTGGCCTGTATGGCCTCTTCCAACTCCATGACTCTGTGATTCTATTATTCTAAGCTCATGAATGCCCAATCGTCACTCTACCACAATCACTCCTCTCGTACTCAGATTATAAACAACTTGGGTTAATTAAAATATTACCTATGACCTATAAGATGCAATGCTATCCAAAATAGAGTGGTGATGGATGGAAATACATACATGCATCTGCTCCAGAAATGATCTTAAAAAAATAGAAAATCAATTGGATACTTGGTGAGGACCTTTGATGGAACCACTGTCCAACAAGCAGACCTATTGTCCATTGCAGACCTATTGTGTTTGTGTGTGGAGCCATTTTGGAGCCCATGTACCTGGACCTTTGTATAAAACCATTTGTCCCCACTAATAAATATTATTTATTGGACACCATGGATTTTTAAAATTACATTCAGAAAGTAAACCTACATAATATGAAATGTTGTTTGTAACTATGAATGCAGTATCACTATGCACCAATATTCCACAGTATGAGGCCTTATCTGTTTTTGGAATGGAGGGATAATTTTAATCCACCCACTTCTTTCCTGTGCTGTACTGCAGAATTTTGTCTAAAAAGGATTCCCTCCCCCCCACAATTTCAACACCTCTTCTTTTAGCAAGTCTTCAGTACTGCCATGGGCTGCAAATTTGCCCTGGAATTGGCAAATCGGTTTATGGAGATTGCACAAAAGCCCCTGTCGCTCCCTCCTCCTCCAAGAAAACAATTTGTTGATCAATGTGATTTACTGCATAAGGACAATATACTCACAGACATAGGATAATAAAATGAGAAGGAAGACATTTTTATAGTAAAAGAGAATGTTAGTGAGAGTTTAATGGACACGAAGGGAGCCCCTGTGTCATTAAAATGACATTGATTTGCAGAAGGGCATGCGGAAAACCATTTTGTTTGTTGGCAAATTCAAAATTCAAATTAATTAACCAAATTAATTGGTCAAATTAATTACCAAGGAGTGTTGGCATGGTGGAGGGATAGGAGCCAAAACCATAGTCAGCTGACTACAACAATTCACTGAACTAGCTATTGCAATTGAGCCTGCCCCGGTTCCAAACAGGAATGAAGAGCTCATTGCTGCTGGCACTCCTAGCCAGGGAGTGTCCACCCAGGATGCTGCAGTCGGCGCAAACCTCCTGCGGAACTATCCCTGGCCACATGTTCCTGTGAACCTCTGCCTTCCCAATGGAGTTGGTACTTGCTCGCAGGCCCTTAGCTTCTTATTAAAGCCCCCTATTTGGAGGAGTTTGCCAGGCTCCTTCCCCTGCCTCCCTGCAAACTGTGATAAGGTGCGGGCCCTGAGGGATCTTCCATCTTTCCACAGGGCCTGCAAAATGGAGCTCTTCCATCAGGTTGTCGGTTGAGGCTGGGCGAAATGGAAAATCAGGGCTCCCCCCACAGGATCGGAGCAACAGCAGCGAATGTCAACAGTGCCCTCTTTCTCCCTCCCCTCCAGTGTGTTTCGGAGCTGGGCTAGTTATTTATTGTTTTTAATGTTTTTCTGCCACAAATTTGTTTTGTGTTGTTGTATTATGCATGGGGTTTTTATAGAGGTTTTTATTAGGGCTATATTGTAACTCGCCTTGAGCCTATGGGGAAGGGGCATGTAATAAATGCAACAACAACAATAATAATAATAAAAATAATAATACATTTTTCATAGCAACTGAACATTGACAGCTGGGCCAAACAACCGGCCAAACACTTAAAGGGAGGGTGAGTGGGATGCTACTTTGGTGCGTCACCCAGCAGAAAGGAGGCTGGAGCAGCCATGTGTCACAGTCCAGCCTCCCAATGGCCTCAGCATGCCCACCCAGTCTGTGCCTGCAGACAGCCTCCCCTCATTTTTACCTGCGCCATTTGTTCCCACCCACACTTCTGCCACTTTTTATAATTGAAAGTAGAAAAAAAATTCTATCCAGGTTTTCTCACAGGTATATATTCTCTGGTAGAAATCACATGAAAGGTAGGTGTGTGTGTGTGTGTATAAAGTGTGTGTGTATAAAGTTTACAGGTATAAAGTTTTTAAAGGCATAGAGGTCACTTCACATATTACATTTCTAACGCAAGTCAGAAATAGTCTGAGACAAAAACCTGAGACAGTTAAGTATTTTTAGTCCCATGAATTTCTGTCCTAAGAAAACTAGGCATGTATTTAACTTTGGTTGGGTAGCATTCAGTGTGTGATGTGTTCCTCAAATTAATCTTCACTGGGATTTTATCTTGTGCCCTTGAGAAAGGATTAGATGATGGGATGTGTTCATGCAGTCTAGCTCTGACAAGGCATGTTTTCAGAAACTTATCATGCTACGTGTATTTGTGGGGGGATTAATGAAAACATTGGAGAAGAGGAAATCCAAGCTGAGATTTCTTTACATCTTATTGAAGTTTTTGCGGTTCTTTGACAATATTTTTGCAAATATCTTTGCAGTATGTTTGCTGCATTCAATCATTTCCCGCTATTCTTTCAGTGCTATGATTTATCCCCAGGAAGTCCTGAAAAAGAGGTAATGTGCACATATGGCCTAAATATAACATAGCATAACTGCTTCCTGCTAAACGTTCATTTGTAACAACTATCTATTTCCTTGAATGCAGGGCCACCTAAGATCACTGATCAGAGAGATGTAGCCCACAAATATGATTGTGTTTTTATATGTCCTCAGTTTAATTCCCTAGACTAAACTCGCAAGAATGCATTAGTCAGTTCATTTAGTTATTGAACTCTCAATTCAACATGAAATGCCATCTTCAGTAAAAGAACTCTAGGAGATCCCTGATACGTTTCTTATTCACAGTGAAATTCTTATTTTGGGCATCATCATCCCTAAATAATGCTGATTTTGAACAGTTAAAAGTCCCATTGGTTTCAGTGGAAGAACTAAACACAAGTATAACTTTGGCTGGTTAGTGCCTCCCCTCTTCTTGTACAGATTCTGGTTCTCTTCCAGTGGAGTGTGTACAATGCGTATTTCAGTGGTATCAGGGAAATAATACATCTCCAAACAACACTCAGAAATGTGGACACACTAACAAAGTGACAGGGGGGAGGAATGAACCAGAAAAAATAAAGCAAAATAAACCTGTAAATATTTGCATACATTTTATGTATGTATGTAGCTGCTCCAGGTGCTGAGGGAGAAAAAGAAGCCAGTCCCCACTAGTCAGTTCCTTACAAAGGGTGCCTAACCTGGCCCTTCCCCTTGCCCTCCCCTTCCTGTGTGACTTCAGCGGATGCCAGGCCTGGGAGTCCAAGACTCCCTTCCAGGTCCTTCCCCTCCCCCACTGCTGCAAAGGCACTGGGCCTTTTCGCACGGGGATCTTTGTTGCAAATTGTTTGCGGAAGGAAAAATCGCCATTTAAAATAGTGGAATTCGTCGTTTTGCACACCTGGCTTTGTAGTGGAATCAGTTGCGTTTTTTAGCGTTTCCCACAGGCTTCCGGTCTCGGCAGAAATCGCTAGAAAGGAAGCGCTATTGCCAAGCTCGTCCCGCCCCTGGCCGTCAAGCAGCCAATGGGCAGCCGTTAGCATGCTCCCAAACAGCCCCTTTCCCTTTAAGAAAGGTTTTTTAAAAAAAAAACAGACCCATAGCAACGAATCTGTGTAGATTCTTTGCTATGGAGAGACCCATCCAGCTGCCTAATGTGAGCTGTCGTTTGATTGTATGATCGTTTGCACGCTGGCTCGAGTGATAAAAAAAAATTCCCCCCCCCCCTTCTCACGGGCTCGATTTTCGGCTGAATTTATGTGTAAAAAATAAAGGGACTTTATTCCAGCAAACGGGCTTTTAAGTGGTTTGTGCTTAGTGACTAAAGGTGAAGGAATGAAGCCAGGGAAGCCTCTAAACAGAAAGAGGCTCGCCGGTGCGTTTATCCCCGCTCGCTCCGAGAAAAAAAAATGGCGATCGCTTCGCCGGAAGTTTGGAGGAGAGAGCCAGGGGGAGGGGCTTTGAAGAACCAGCAACAATGGTAACGCACAGGTCTTTAGCGCTAGTGTTGCAGATTGGTTGCAGGAGTGTATCGCTATCCGGAGGGTGAATCCACTTTTCTGGATTTCCCTGAAAGCGCTAAAACGAAGCGCTTATTGCTGATCGGTTTCAGGAGTGTTGCAGATTGTCTACGACGTCGTGGGTAATGCCAAATTAGTAGCGTTTTCAATTAGCAACCATTGTGCTATTTTTAAGCCGTGGGAAATGGCCCACTGATTCTTGGGGGCTCTTATTTATTCCTTTCCCTTTGCTATCAGAGAACCGTCTCACAGTGGGTTACAGCCAGAAGAACATAAAACCCCACATAAAAGATAAAAATATTAAAAACTGACGACAGCCAAGTGGCAAAAAATTGGTTACAGCATGACAACCTTTCTTGTGCGTCTGCTGTCTCATACTTAAAGAGCAAACCAAGATAAAAAATATTTCAGTCACACAATTGTGTCAAGATACACAAATAGAGAGTACACAGGTTTTCTGTAAAGCATGTAGGGCACCCATTTCAGTATGACTCAGCCATAAATATCACATGAAGGGTAGGTAAGTATTTTGTATTTTGGGAAAGTTTTGATGTCTTGCATTATCCAGATTTCACAGCTTGCTACTGCCTGTTAGCTAAAACAACACTCTAGGTCAAAAATCTTTTGGACTCTAAGAAACATAGGCATGACTGAGTGTATTTCATGGCAAAGGTCTTTTTCTAGTAAAAGATTAATCTCTCATTTCTACTGGCTATTCTTTTCCAGCTTGTTCTTGAGTCTAATTTCTGATGTTTTGGTCTTATTAGGGTAGCTCAATTTCCTACATGTGTTTCTGATTTCTTTCCATCTGCTGTTTTGTAAATGCTCTTTCCTTTTATATCATTAATTTCACTTTGATTCTTTGTGTTTTTCTGTTTTAGTAAGCAGTGGTGAAATCTACTTTTAAAAAATCCCCTTTGTTCAAATTTAAGGTAGGCATAAGTATCTGGTGTTTTCTTTGTTTCTAGCGTTACCTGCATTCTCAATAATATCCTATTTTGCTGTTCTAGTTGGATCAGTTTATGTAGCAAGGACAATTTATACACCCTAAGCCAAGTCTCAAGGATTTTCATTGTTGTTGGGTCTTCATTTTGTGTCATTGTGATCCATTAGGAATGTCTTTAATTGGCCTTCTGTTTTTAACACTTATAATTCGGTGCCGAATTGCTATCGGTGTTTTCTGACACATGTTTGTTTCCAGATTTATATAATAGGAATTTGTAAGGCTAAGAGTAATTGGACTGTGGAAGAGTTCCAAGGTTCTATCATTTGTTTTACTTCAGTTTAGAATCTGTTACACTTCATCCTGAAACTATGGATTAATATTTCCATCTAAAGAATTCATTCCAATTTAATTCGTATCCCCAACTGAAGAATGCAATTGCTGTGCAAATTCACTTGATGAATTAGTCCAAGATATTCCTTCTGATTATATAGAGATAGTGCCAAAGATATTTGATCTGTGATCCTTTGAAATGAAAAGAAAAACTCTTCTCATAGAATCTATATTTGTAATGGAGGGAGAGATGCCATAAAGAAGAGCCGATCTGAGTATTCATTTTGATCGGTATTCTCTTAAGTCATTGGTTCTCAAGAGGCGGACCGGGATCTGGAATTGAGTCATGCCACATTCCCAGGTAGGGTGCAAGGCTAGGAATAAGGAAGAGGAGCAGTTTGCTGAGAAAGTAGTATAATAGTCAAAATGGTCCTGAAATACAATCTTTTTCTCTGTAGTTCACTGTATTTATAAACCCTAAATATTTTCATATATAATATTTTCATGTATTAACTAATTCAGTGTTAACTGGAGACTGCTGCATTTCATATCAGAGAGGAAACAGAATGGAATTATTTACATGTGGGTTCTGAAAAGTTTAGAAATAACTCCCAAAAATACAAGTAGGTTCACTATAAAAAGTTTAAGAACACCATTGTAGGACAAGCAAATGAACCAAATTATTAATGTCCAGAATATGTTTTGGGCTATGTGCCTTCAAGTCATTTCCCACTTGTAACAACCCTATCATTAACAGCCTTGACCAAGTCTTGCAAGCTGAAGGTCATGGTTTCCTTTTCTGTGTCTATACATTTCATGTTAGGTCTTCCCCTTTTCCTACTACCCTCCAGTTCTCCTAACAAAAGTATTTGTAGCGCAACACAGTGGTGACTGTTCTCAAGGAACTTCTATACCCTTTTCCCTGGCTCACAGCCAGACACCATGGCTTGGAATCATAGAGTCATAGAGTTGGAAGGGATCTCCAGGGTCATCTAGTCCAACCCCTGCACAATGCAGGAACTCACAACTACCTGCCCACCCACGGTGACCCCAATGTTATGCCCAGGTGATCCCTATACCAAAAATCTCTAGAATCTAGCCTGGCCTGGAGAGGCTAGGAAACCCCAGGGAGGAGCTTCTGGACTTGCTGAGCACCTCAATCCCCCAGCAGGGAAGGGAGCACATTCTCCACCTCCCCAAACATCACTCAGGATAGGCTGAGAAGAGGGGGGCATTCTGCCCAGCCTAGCCCAGCCCTGTTCAAATTGACCCCTGTATTGACTCTCTCACTCACTCTGCCCCAAGGGCTGGAAGAGGGCAGTGAACTTTCAAGCCTCCCTGCTTGTAGAAAGAGACACTTTCCCCAGCTGAA
The DNA here is from genome assembly GCF_049243985.1 of Paroedura picta. Classification (NCBI taxonomy): domain Eukaryota; kingdom Metazoa; phylum Chordata; class Lepidosauria; order Squamata; family Gekkonidae; genus Paroedura; species Paroedura picta. The sequence continues at coordinate 146,590,483 of NC_135370.1, read as the reverse complement.
TATGGTGTCTCCTCCTGAGGTCACGAATCATTTAAAACAGCACAGACAAGTTTATTAATTTATTATATTTATTTATTATAACTTTTCCTGACACTAAATTTCCCCCCAGCAATCCAAGTTCAGCAAAAAAAAAGTTACATCATGAGACCCATCCCACTCCTTTAAAAAAGCTACCAGAAATGGACAAAATGGGGAAAGGAAACAGTTGTGGCATTTGTACTCTGATGAAAAGGGCAGAACCACTAACAGTCTGCTAATATTGCTACTAGAGAGTAAGTGCAGCATGAAGAAATGTCTGTTTCAAAATACACAGCCAGTGTGATACTGACCAACATGGAGAGACCAACCAGCCCCCACCCCCCCAATTCAGTGCTGCAACAGTATTTGTTTTTTCTTGTTGATACGCAGAAGATATACTCCACAATTCCCAAGAGAAAATTGAAGTGGGAGTGGGGAGTGCCGGCACAGGATTCAAAATAAAGCCCTATTTTAGTGAAAGTCGAAAGTAAGCTGTACATGCATAAGAAGCCTGACTCTCTTAACAGGCTACCAGGATACTGTTTCCAGCCTAGCAGTTCTGCTACTTGCAAAAGTTGGTTAAGCCTTCTATATAAATATGTCCCTGAAGCAACAGGGGTACCACTGGTAATTTGTCAAGAGCTGGAGGGTTTCCTCCTCTAATCCACATTTGCAATTACATCTTTAAACAAACATATGCCAACCCAGCATGTTTGTTTGTCCTTGTACAATATCTCTCTTAATCCAGAAAGGGAAGTTGCTCGAAGCTGAGACACAGTGGAAAAAGCTGCAGCTGATTAACTTTGTTCTCAGGCTGTACTTACTAGAAAGGTTGAAAACTTCATTGTGCAAATGGCAGTGCCGTTGCTTTTCTTTTTTTCAAAAGTTATTAAAGTATTCTCTTTCATAAGGCAGCCCCACACTGTATTTTCTGCTGTATGCATTGTATGTTGGGATATGAATGCAATTCCAACTGCTCAAGGGAGAACTATTCCTGGCTTCCAGGTATGGTGCTTCCTCCCACCCCAATCTTCTTTGAAGAGTAATCTACAAAAAGCAGGTGCTCCCTAGAACGGGTTCCAGAATGAAACCGAACCCAAACCTTCATTTGGAATACAACACTTATGACTGACAGGTCTGTGAACAAGACCTCAATGTACTTCTAAGCATGGAAGCGCAGTTCACAAGACAGAAGACAGCTTTCATTTCCATGCCAAGGATCCTTTTGTCCTGCCCACTATTTCCTCAGGAAGCTCATTTGTTGCTACTGCACTTCTGGTTCAAGGCTGGGACTAAATAAAAATCACCTTCTTTATTCAGTTTATATGTCCTGTTTACAGACACAGTGGGCAAACAAAGGTATTAACTAGACCTGTGTACAGGGGGGGGGGGGGATAGCCTGTTTCAGAATCAGCCGGAATCAATTTGGGGTGAATCTGAATCACCCAAATCACACTTCACTCATTTGGATTTGGCAGGATCTGGAAAGTGCTGGATCCCCCCCCCCCGTGCACATGTCTCTCCCCAACCCCCTCCCCCGTCCCTTCCCAAGAAGCAGAGAGAATCTCCCCCTAAGAAAGGGGGGGAGACATATAAAGGATATACCAAGCAGATGCATATGTTTTTATTTTATTTACATTAATTTTATTTACATTTACATTTACACATACATTTTTATTTTATTTATTTTTATTTGTACCCTGCTTTCCTCGCCCCACAAAGGGGACCCAAAGCAGCTTATATCATTCTCCTTCCTTTCATTTTACTTTCACATCCCTGTGAGGTAAGTTAGACTGAGAGACTGTGACTGGGCCAAGGCCACCCCAAGAGCTGCCATGACATGAGTTGGGTCCAGCACTCTAACTATTATAACACACTGGCTTTCTACATGAATGCTAATGCCCCATGTTAAACAGAGCCTGCCATTGTATGGGCTGATGAGGCCAATTTTGAAACATTGGTAGCAATAGGTGGTACAATCATTATGATTTTCTGGCATATATTTAGCAGTGCAAGATAAAAATTTAAAAAGTCTATAATGTAGAGCAGGCTTTTTCAACCAGGGTTTCATTTATGGTGGCCTTAGAAAGGATTCCTGAATGGGTGGGAATTAATTTTTATATATTTAAAAAAAATGTTAAATGTTTATTGGGTGATATGATCATATATTTTGATGTTGATCCCCCACAAATGGCCAAGGATGGGCCTGGAGGGCATGAGAAGGGGAGGAGCCCCAGGTGGGTGTGTACACAGTTCTGCTTCCCAGCCATATTCTGCATGATCGTGCCGAGGGATGTCGCTGCCACCGCCTGAGCCCCTGCTCCACTTGTTTTCCCGCTGGCACCCCTGATTTCCCGCCACCCACTGGGGGGCTCTTGCCAGCAGCAGCCGCGCTGTGCCACACCAAGGGGGAGCCTAAGCCATGGTGGCTGCCGGAGAGCGTCAAAGGTGAGCAGCAGCCGGGGAGGGGGACGAGGAGGAGCCGCAGCCCGGTACCGACTGAGGCACAGACAGGCACCAGTCCCCGGACCGGGGGTTGGGGACCACTGGATATAAGGATAGAGTAAATTGCCAGTAGATTAGTAAAAATGATTTCAGGGTATAAGCTTTCAAGAGTCAGTTGACTTTTGTGAATTTTTTTTATTTTCAAGGTGCTACTGGACTGAAATCTTGCTTTTCTACCACAGACCAACACAGCTTCCTAGTTGATATTAACATGGTTTCTGAGTGTTATCCACAGCTCCCAATATAAATATGTAGGCATTATTTCCTGCTTGTCCCCCCAATGGGGGTCCAAAGTAGCTTCCAACATTCTTCTTCCCAACTTCATTTTCTGTTCAAAGCAACAACCCTGTGAAGTACGGTAGGCTGATAGACGGTGCCTTGAAAAAAGGTCACCCAGCAAACCTTCATGGCACAGTGGAAATCTCAGGCTTTGTCTTGCCTTTCTAATCCAGCACTAACTATTATGCCACACTAGGTCTCATGCTAGCTAAAGGTACTCATGAGGCCTGGTTTTGCTCTCCCATGGTATTACAAGGCATGTTATTCTTCCCTTCCTTGTACCAGTTCAGAATTCGTTACACCAAAATCTTCTTTATTCTATCCAAATGCAGGTTTTTCTGTTACTCCATTTTTCTTCTAGTTTTGCTTTTGTCCAAGTGCTGAAGAATTATAGGGGCTTTCAGAAAATTATTAGGAAATAATCGTATTTGGGATGAAAAGAAATAACAGAAAGTACTGCAGATAGTAGTTGCAAGGAAAAATATATTTAAGGAGTGTATAAAAATGGGAATAGGGGAGGGTAAATGAACAGATGTTAGAACTGAAAAGGACCACAGTCTGAATACAAAGGAGCAAGGATTTTTTTTAATGTGTACATTTTGAGAGGGTATATTTAAAATAAGGATTGAGCAGCTGGGAAAGGTTAAATGGGATGACGTTAGAAACATCCATGATGCTCATAGGATATTTCAAAACAATTTAACAGAGTGACTGGGTGGGTTATTAACAGATGTTCATGATTTGTCAGTGGTATAAAATGTTAAATCTCATTCAGGGTAGACTGTGGTCATGCCTAGTTTCTTACCCATGGACAAAAATTCAGGGTTAGACCACTGACATGCCTGATTTCTTACCAGTGATAGAATATGTCTGAATTAAATAACCAAAGAACTACTTCGTTTCAAAGATAATATAAAGCTCCCTATATTTAACTCTCGCATGTAACTAAACTAATGTGAGATAATTTAGGGGTACAGATGTGCAGGAAAAGTGCATTGAGTGTATGTGTGCATATTGTGTATTGGTTTTTAAATACAAACATTTCTGCACATCTGTGCTCAACCAGCATCTATTTATTTCTCACCACCACCCTAGCCCTGGAACATCCAGAGCAAAACTTAGAACAGAAAAAGTGATAGCAAAACACGTCTCTATTTCTGGCTTGGTCTTCTGTGCCAAGCTCATTTCTTTATCCTTGAGGTGAGAGGAATCCTTGAGCAACAGCTACAACTGAAAATCAGTGTGCATGTTCCTGATTTAGTATTTATTTGTTGTTATTATTTATTCATTTCAGTTATTCACTGCCACTCCCATCCGGCTGGCTCAAGGCAGTTTGCCTCAGTTGAATAAAATACATCCAATTAAAAAAAAAGACAGCCATAAATGTTTGAAGTGTTATCTCATCATAGCTTTGCCAGTTACTCTCAGAAGAGTTGGCCACTAGTGCTGTATTTAAATAAGGTCCTAAAAATAACATATTAAGCTAATAGTTGCCAACAAATAATTCCTCTAAATAAATAACAAGCAAGATAATATCTAGGTTTATGAGCTTTGTGTGTTTTTGTAAGCAGAAGCAACACTGTGTATTTAGGCCTGAGAGGGATTTTGTAAAACAAAAATCTTCTCAGCTTAATATCATCTTCAGCGTATTCTTGGCACCGGAGATTTACTTTTTAAATTCATTTATCAAGAGAGTGCAACAACATTTCTGATGATATAACAACAATGTGTTAACCCTCTATAATGTTACAGTAAAGATGTGGCTGGTAAAAGTGTGTCAAGGTAAGCAATGCTTTCTAAAAAGAGCATTGTGTGATTTCTGAATATTTTAAATTAACCTCTAAAGTAGTTTTTTTTTTTTTTTACTGAATAAAACAATTCCTACTAGGGGAAAAGGGCACAATCAGCAAATAAATTAAATAGCTTTCATTTCATGTCAGCTCCATATCAACTGTCTAGTCTTTGCATGATAAACTTGTAAGGTAAAGGTAAAGGTATCCCCTGTGCAAGCACCGGGTCATGTCTGACCCTTGGGGTGACGCCCTCTAGCGTTTTCATGGCAGACTCAATATGGGGTGGTTTGCCAGTGCCTTCCCCAGTCATGACCGTTTACCCCCCAGCAAGCTGGGTACTCATTTTACCGACCTCGGAAGGATGGAAGGCTGAGTCAACCTTGAGCCGGCTGCTGGGACTGAACTCCCAGCCTCGTGGGCAGAGCTTTCAGGTGGCTGCCTTACCACTCTGTGCCACAAGAGGCTCTTCGATAAACTTGTACAACTTTTCAAATCAATAGGAAATTTAGCAACAGGATAGAAGCAAGAAGGCAGCTTCTTAGATGTAGAGAATCCAAGTTACGCTTGGCTTTCTATTTCCAAGCAAACATCATGAATGGCTTAGTCCCTGACAGAGAGATGTAAGCAATTGTATTCTTTGTGAGTTGCAAAAACTTGGCCTTGAATCTCAGACTTCGCAGTTTAGTGTATTAAGTGACAGATGGCCCAGTGTAGCGTGTTAGTGTGAAGTGTCACATCAGCAAACATCCCGCATTCCAGAGAAGGATAATCAAAGTCTCCTGAAATGCAGCATTTCTGTACCATTTGTGTGCCTTTAAAGAAACAGATTAAAGAAACAGATCCACAATTCATATTGTACCTACTGTGTACAAGTATTAAATGGTGGTACTCACGTTCCACACACAGGCAGGGGAATGAAGGATGTGAGCAAGTCTTCGTAGCTGGACATGATGGGGCAAAGTGGGATAACAAAGAAGGTCCCAGTAGAAGACATGTAGCAAGTGAGGTAGTCTGGGGAGGTAGACTAGTAGCCAATGGCTATTGTACCATTATGGTGTGAGATATCAGAGTGAATAATTTTTTTTAAATTATTATTATTTGTTTGATTTGTAGGGTGTTCCTTTCTATTCATAGCCTTGGGGTATTTTCCAACATTTAAAACCAAATATGCATGGTTCAGAATTAACAATTTACAATTTCCATTTGAGATATTAAGTAGGATTTAAAAGGCTCCAATAAAATCTCCAGTAAGGGGTTAAATAGATTGTATCTCCCTAATTCATATCACCAGTTCTGATGACAAGGAAGTAGAGAGGAGGGCTCAGATGTTCTTATGTGCTTATATTGCCTCAACCACAGGCCTAGTAGAAAGGCACCATTTTGGAGGTCCTTCTGAATTTTGCTAGCTCCAATAGGGTCCAGGTCTCTACTGGCAGCTTGTTCTATCAGGCCAAGCACACCTCTTGGGGGCCAGGGACCACCAGTGGGTTGGAGTTAGCAGAGTGCAATGCTCTTTGAAGGATGTATTTGAAGAGGTGGTCCCTCAGATACGCAAGGCCCAGGCTACCCTGCATATCTTTCATCATTTATGGAATATGGCTCGCCTTAATAGAATCCTGGCAAGGCCCTGATGAGGGATTTGTTCTAGTCTAGTTCTCTAGTCAATAAGCAGCTTCCCAAAGGGACATTTTAAAGAGAACAAGAGCTGTAGGTTAATATCTTAAATAGTATAACTAGCCATGTCAGCAAATCAGTTCTCCACACTTTAGTTATCAACAAAGGTTGGAAAGACAGGGAGGCTGCTGACTCCTATGAGCTTGCCTCTAGGAGTTCTGATTGCCCTCATGCAACTGAGACCACAAGTACTTCATATAATTCTTTAAGTTTTACACAATCAGTTGGGCAGGGTTTGTCCAGAGTAACCCATGCCATCGTGAATCATAATAACTTTAGCAGTGTACACTCTAAGGGGCTCTGTGAAGACTATTCGGAAGGTTCACCATATTGTGGGGTGGCTGGCAGGAGGGCATTATGTGCTAGAATAAGATGTGACACACCAGTGTTGGGTAGTAGAAAAAGAAGAAGAGTTGGTTTTTATATGCCTAAAGATGGCCACAGCTTTATTACCTCCCCATGGAAGGGTTGGCACAGCATGGGAGAGGGACCCTGACCTAGCAGTCAGAGGACTACACCAAAACTCAACGGAGTGCAGAAGCTCCCTGGGGTTCTACAGCCAAGAGGGCAGATCCCCTTGCCTACTGAAGTCCATCATTAAGGGAAGCAACCCATGTAGGGGAGCCAATGTGTATCAACCTCATTTGACTGCCCCCAGGCCACCTGGCAAATGAGCCCCGTTCCTCCCAACTGGTTAAGCCGTGCTCATATACGTGCCACCACTTAGAGAGGCCCTGAACCCCAGGAAGTCTGATAACACACCAGATTCCCTGGCTCCATCCCATGCAAACCTGACACAGAATGAGGCCAAACAGGCTCTGTTCCCACGAACCCTCCCAGACCTCCGTCCTTTCAGCAGTTTCACAAGTTGCTCCCAGGTCCAACTCATAGACCTTATCACCACGGGAGAACAAACTGGTCCACAGGGCTGTCCAAATACCCTTAAAGTAACACTCAATCAGGTAATCAGATTCCTTCAGTCCTGTTGTTTCAGGGAGACTTTGCTGCCAAACCTCCCAGGACCTCCAATATTAATTTAACAAGTTGCCAGCTGGGCATTCTTACCAACTGGTAAGGTATTCTCCCCCAGACAAGCGAAAATAACCTCAGGATGCCTGGTCGTTGACATCCAGTGTGACAGTACCAAGAGCCTAGCCACCTCATCCTGCAATATTCCAGCCAAGTACTGTGGATGCCAGGCAATGGAAGTATGCAACAGATTTGTCCCAGAGGCCAAGCACTCCCATGTACATAGCATTCAACGACTTGGGTCAACTAACTGTGTCTCTAGAAGCTCTTCTGCAGAACACCATGTCCCCTAAAGGGAGCATCTGAAGCCAAGTGTATCCAATCATAGATGGGGAGCTGTCACAAGAAGCCTCCCTCATAATGGTGTCCTGGAATTGAGCCACTTCTTGCCACAACATCCAGCCAGGCAATGCAAATGTGGTCTCCGAGACCCTAGTGAACCTTAAAGCTTGAGCTTGCAGCATACCCAGTTCCTCCAGTACATGATCCCCCACCTGCCATGACCATCACTGGCAACACGTTGACCTTTGACCTGGAACAATTCAGAAGGTAGACACAGAGATTGGACTCACATACAGTTTTTAGGCCAATTGAACACCAGCCTCTAAACCTCTGAGGGATGCATCCTCTGAGGGATGCACCCTCAAAATTTCTGTGAGGCATCTGCCCAGCAGGTAATAAGACACAAAGTTCCCCTGGGTACCATCTGCTGATGAGGATATGAGCCAAGGGAGAACAATCAAACATCCTTCCACTGATCCATGTTAGAATCCCCATGATGTGCCCACCCACTGGCTGACTCCTTGTCCCTGAAAGAGGACACACCTGATTATGAGGTATACATGTTATGTGCCTGTGCTTATGGCCTTCCAACAGTGGTTACCTCTCCTGTCTCTGAACTACCCCTCCCCTTGAGGATCCCTCTGATTGCATACCCACACCCCTGCCGGTATTGGCCTGGCCACACACTGGTCTGGCCCCCATCAGCCAGGCTCCAGAAGGTTGCCATGTCCCAGGAGGAAGCCACCAGCATGCACAGAGGACAGGCTACCTAGGAGCATGTTGATAACCAGTGTGCCTGCTGCAGCTCCTTCTGGACCAACCCAGGGGAGTGGAAGCTAAGGGCCAGTTGCTGCCCTGGTCCCCCTGATTCTCCTCACAGCCTCAGCAACTCTGCTATACTGGTGCCCCCTCCCAAAGGTGCAGCCACAGCAGGAATTACTCAGCCCTGAAGGCCAGATTTGTAACTCCACCTGGCCATAGCCCTTCAGGGATACAGGCAGAGATCTTACACCACGCTCTAGTCTTGTCTGGTGCTGCTGGCAACAGAACCTGGGACCTCATGCACACCATGAAGGATGCTTTCCCTGAGCTATAGCCCCACTTTGGACTTTTGGCTTGTTAGCACCCCAGCTGCAACAGAGGGAGTGGGGTTCACAGACCAAAGGAGCCCTCAGGCCTCCACTTGGTAGGAAGCAAGCTCTGGTCCCTGCCTCTGTGGACACCCCCCCCCCCGCATGAGCCACAGACTGTAGCCATTGTGGAAGGGGGGCACAGCCCCCCCCCCCCCCAAGTCACAGCCCTTATTCACCCTGTTGTGAAGTTTCCAAGGCAGGAGATATAGACGGGATGTTCACCTATGGGATATGACCCTGTTCGTCCTTTGGGGGAAATCAACATTCAGCAAAGGCTGACAAAGCCCCCTTACAGGGTCCCTAGTTGGTGGTATCACCCATCAGCTCCAGCCTGGCCTGTTTAATTGGTGATACTGTAGGTTGAGCCAGGGGACTCCTGTGTGCCTACGAGAGGTACCACACTGCATCATGTCCCCTGCCTTGTGACTGTGGGCCCTCTGGTTCCCCCCAGCCACCATGGTGATCACACCACTGCCCTGAGCAAGAGAGATGAGATGGGGAGGCAGTTACAGCCTGATTATGGCAACACCCATGGGGTTTTTCAGGGGAAGAAGCATTCAAAAGTGGCATGCCCTTGAGGGAAGAAGACGTGGTTCTTATACACGTTTCCCTGCTAGAAGTCTTTAAATGGCCTACAATTGCTTCCCCCTTCCTCGCCCCCCCATAAACCCCTGTAAAGAAGGTGAGGCTGAGAGACCCCCAACATTACTGCTCGGGCAGAACAGCTGTACATTGCTGCACTAGCCCAGGTCACCGGCTGGTTCGATGTGGAAAAATGGAAAATAATCACAGCTCGTCAAATTAGAAGTCAGTGCTCACAACCAAGCTGGCTCCAACAGCCAGCTGGGCCAGAGATTTGGTGTAGCAGGCTGGCCTGGGCCATCCAACCTTGATGCTTTAGTGGGGGGGGGATAGCCCACTGAGAGTGGTCCCCAGCTGAGAGCGGCTTCACAGCTGACAGTAGTCCCCACCATCCTGCCTGTGGGAGCCCGCATTGGGGCCCATCACCATGCAATGCATGGTGACACCTTGATGGTTCCATTACCCTTTTGGTTTTTTTATATTATTTTCCTTTCACCCACCTTTCACTGCCTCTCTGCCATTTCTGCCTTGTGCTTCTCACCCCCCCCCCCCCAGCTATACCTTTGTGCCCTGAGTGCTCATGGTGAGGTGGGGCCAGCTCCACCCCTGCCCACCCAGGGCAGCAGGCAAGCAGATAAAGTAAGAGGAAGGGGGATTGCTCCCTTTGCTCATGGAGAAATATCCTCCTAAACACCTGCCAACGTGCAGGGGGGAGGGACACACAATGAGCCCAACAGCTGTCTCAGTGCACTACCCTGATCCCACCCCCACTGGGAGTGCAGGAGTGGGGAGGGGGGCACCATGATCTGCACTGAGGCCCACCACCTGGTCCCTATGTTACGCCAGATGCGTGTCTGTAAGGACACGTGTCTAAATTTAGTTGTGGGGAATCAGCTAGTAGAGCCAGCAAGAGGCAGCGTGGCGTAACGTGGGACCTTGTATTGCACAGTTTACTGGGTAATTATGTCACTGAGATAGAACCAAGGCAGACAATGATCTAAACATGAAAGGATTTTATTAATACACACTAATTAGACAAAAGACAACACATGCGTACTGTAGCAAAGAAATGTACATTCCTAGCCACTAGCACACAAGGAAAAGGCTTATGGGGGAAGAACCTGTACTAAGGGTTGATTGGAAGTGATATCTACCTGTCTTCTGGGTGGAGCGGAGTTCCGGAGGTCCAGGGAAGCAATTTGGGGCGACGGACGAGGGACCAAGATGAGCGTCGGACAGAGTTTCTGTAGCCTGGAAACTGACTGCACTTTGTGGCTGTGGGAGCCCAATATTTAAAGGAAATTTGTGACCCGAGGTGATAGGGGGCAGATCCTACCTTGTCCAGGGCTTGGACAAAGAGTTTGATGGCTGGAGCCGGGTCCCAACAAAGAAACGGGTTGCTGAGACAAAGAAACTAGCTGCTGGGAATATGAAGAAATATTTCCTGTCTAGAAGGGCTGATGGCCCATTTCTGGCAAATCCTGGATGATTGCTTGTGCCTGGGGATAGTGGTAAGGGAAAAGACAAAGACCAAATCTTGGATTAGATTTGGTGTTGAAAAAGAGTGGCCAGTTCCCTTTACAAGACAATGTGCTTGGCTGGCTGGAGGGGAGTCTTGGGTAGGGTGCCTTTGTCTCTCTGTACTTGCCAGGTGTGCTGACAAACTCCTCTTTTGTTTGCAAGCAAGTAGGTTGGGGGAAGCCTAACTCCAAGTCCTGCTTCAGAGCCAGAAGTGGGTTTTAGTTGCTCTCCCATTATGCTTTGCAAGGCTTGACCTGGCTTTTCTCTCTCTGGTGCCAGGGTCTGCTCAGGAGTGTCAGGAAGGGTTGACACGGGTGCGCCAGCCTTTGATGGAGGGGTGGCAGCCCACATAACACCTACCCCCCAGGAAGACTCATGAACATGGGAGGGGATCGGTATGAGCCCCAACAGCCACTGTGCCTGGAAATTTGCTGCCAGCCAAGCCAACCCCGTGGCTTCCTCCTGGTCCGGGCCCACCCCTAGTCACGTGAGGGTTGGGAGGGACAGATCCGCCATGAGGCGAAGGCCACCGAGTGTGGCAAGTTGCCTCCATTGGCAGGGCCGGGCCACCCAGGCCAGAAGGAAGGCATCTCAACAACCTATAAAGCTAGCGCTCTCCTAGACCTCCTCGCCATGGAGCACGCCAGCTCCCAGTCCCACAGCAAGACCCATGGGCAGGATGGCACGCCCCGCAAGCCCCAGGTCCATCAAGCCCAGCAGCTGCTCTCCCAGCAGCCACTCACAAACAGGCTGCTCTCCGAGCAGCCACCCAGCTCATCCCTTTCTTTCCCCAGGTGTCACAGGAACAAGCTTCTCCTGGTGAATAGGATGGGACCCATGCACATGGCGCCTTGTATAGGCACCATGGGTCGCACCTTGCCCATGGTACTGTGCGTGCTGCAACTAGTGGGCCCCTGAGGGAGTCACATCCACCTCTAGCAGGCCCTCACAGTGTCACCTATCGCCCGTCGTAAGTCTTGGCTGTGTTTTTTATGCTGCAGGTATGTGGAAACTATGGGGAATTACTGGTTAGAACTAGTAGAAGCTTCAGTTCAGTGATGTATGATCACAGAAATGAAATGACTACAATTTATGAGATCATCATCAGGAATGTTTGTTCTGATGGTAGTGATCAGAGGTGACCATGCTCTCCATTTGACGGCAGCTGCTCATTTGAGTTCCCAATTCATCAAATAAATCCAGGACTGGAATGAGACAAGTGACACTCTACCTGTTCAGTTCTTGATCCAACAAAATTCCACCCCTACCCCACCTCATTCCTCTCACTGTCATGATTTCCACACTCTGGGGCTGGTTTGTTACCCTTTGGGGAGGACCTTCTGTTTCTGGGTAGTGGTCAAAAGGGTGATCCTTTGGGTTCATTTGAGTTGTCTGATAAACACTGAGCACAAATAAAAGCGAGAAGGAGAGCAGTGCTTCTTGGGTCGGTATCACCTTTGTTCTGAATGGCAAACAGTTTTTAAAAATGCAGAATTAATAGAAACAGGCTTGCTTTTTCATTGCTGCTAAAAACATTTTTAAAAAGTGCCCCTTCAGCTTGGCCCTGGTATGTCTGCATTCAATTTGCATTATGGTTTGCTTTGTGTGGGAGAGTAAAATCATATCTAATTTCTTTGAGCACCTCCCCATATTCTACCCCCTTAGTGGAGCAGCTTCCTGCACTGCTGTTCCTTATTAGCTTGATAAAGCAATTATTTTAATAAGATACTGTATAGTTCACTTATTTGTTGATTCATATTCATTCACAGTTGATGTTATGAATGCTTTCAAAGGGCTTTTGAGCTCTACCTGCCCCATTTGCAGAATGGACTGAGCATTAAGGTATTCTGTGTGCAAATTCAATTGTGCTTCTTCTTGTTTTTCCATCACATTCATAACTATAATGTAAAAGAATATTGTAGTGACATTTTAATATGCTGTCAGTTTAAGATATCCCAGGAAGTGTGAACAGAGCACAGGCTCTTTAGACAGGTGGGTCTAATTGCTATTTGTTACTTAGAAATTGCCGTCATGTAACATTTGCCGAAACATGCATAGATCTAGGGGAAGGTGTTTGGATGCTGAAACATGCTAACCAGGCTTTCTTTTCCTTCTGGTAGGAACAAATTGGACTGTGTAATTGACGGTTTTGTAAGTAAAGCTTTTATGTTTGCTTTGCGTTCAGGCTCCATCTTTTTCTTGTTATACTTTGTCCCTTAGGAATGTTTGCACCATGGGTATCGAGAAAAGCAAGCTTAGTATAAATTCGTTTATCTCATCAACTGGCCCTGTTTCTATTAATTTCAGATTTTAGTAGACCCTGTTACTGCACATATAATGGCAGCAAGGGTGAAAGGTAATCTTATTCAAGCTCCATTACTTCCTTTTCCCCCCTTTTACCTTATTGTTTCTGGGTTTAATTCACAAAAGCTTTTTTCATGCCTGATGCTAGAAAAAGCTTATATCTTGGGGAAATCACTTATGGAAAGCAGTTTTTTAAACAATTACTGGAAAACACATATAAACAAGAACATGTTCTGCTGAGATAATATATACTCGTTAAAAATCCCTCATCAAAATACATTGGAATGTTTAAATGCCTTTTTGTAACATTGTCATGTAATCAGATTGCATTCGGGATCACTTGGGTTTTATTTTCTCCCTCTAAGCATATAAGTTTAACAATTCTTTTTTTTTTAAATCTTCAATCTCTATGCACCCCACACCCAAACAAAATCAGCATGGAAAAATGAAACACAATTCAAGATTGTTGCTGCTAATTCCTGTAGAAAGTAAATCCTACAAAGTTCAGTGGGATGTACTCCTAGGTAAGCATAAATAGAATGGGAGCCTTAGACTGATTGCATAAAATGATGGAAGTCAACTTATTAGTTAAGCTTGAGTAAAAGTAAAGGAATCCTGATCAATTTGCCAAGAATTGCCTCCAGCTGTGCTGGTTTCCGTTCTCTGCTTAAACAGAAGCTGATCACAGTTTGCTCCACTTCTCCCTTTTGCTACTTCATGAATACACAGAAGGAAGGTCTGATAGGCTCCAAGATAACATGCCGTTTGCTTTTTTCTGTTATTTGGTATCTTCTAAATGCAATGGTGGACATTTCTATGCTTAGGACATTGAATGGAGATCTGAGAAATTTGGAATTCTTCATGTCATACTAGAACAAACTTTTGTATCTAGCATTCTAAACTTTCCTGTGGTTGATATTGCACAGGTGGAAAAAGCTAAGAGGGCAGCCATTTGGAGGTGGGGCAAATTCCTGCCTCCATATGACATTGCCATGAGGCCACTGCTCTCCCGGGCCTGGTGTGGACCAGGCCCCAGAAGCTCTGGGCTAAGGGAATGTGGAAGTTTCCGTAGTCCCTCAGCCCACTGCGGGGGGCAACATGGCTCCTCCCTGTCCTACAGTTGCCTAGAGGGGCAAACCATGCTCCTCTAGGCAACTTAGCAGTGCTAAGCCATGCCACGGAGAGGACTGGAGCATTTTCCCCCCTTTTCATGAACTCAATCCCAACTTCATGCAAAATAAGCGCCCCCCTCCACACAGTAGAACTAAGCCACTGCTGTTTTGTTTCCTGGGAGGACACATTTCAGTGGGAAAACAGGTGTCCTGGTGAACTGTGTCCTCCGCGTGGACACAGACTGCTGCGGAGCATTCCGCTCTACAGCGATCCACCATTGGTAGCCTGGTGCAACTGCCACCATGTGGAATTAGCCTATGAAGTGCAATCATCCACATTTGTAGTACAATCCTCACAGAGTTGCATCCTTCTAAGTTCATTAAAATTAATGGAGAGCCTCACTTTTAGGTTTCTGCTGTCAAAGGAACAGAGATTAAGCACAAAATAACCTTAGGGCTCATACTTTCCTTGGAGGTTTAAAAGAAAATGGTGATGCCTCCTACATACACTATCATACAAGTGATGAAAGTTTACTTACCTTATTTCCTTTTGTGCCCCAAAGGGAATTAAAACTCCATTTTGTCCATCTCATCCAGTATCTCATTTCATATAGTGGCTGTTCACTATATGGTAGTTCGGAGGACCAGTAAGTAGCAGAGAACAAAGGCCAATGCTTCCCAGATGTTCCCCAGCATTTTGTTGCCTCTAAATTTGGAGGTTCCCTTCAGTCAACAGGCCAGTTGCCCTCAATTATCTTGGCTGTCACTGGCATTTAATTTTACAATTGATCTTTGATTTTGTATATCCTGAACTGATCACCCATTAATGGAATTGGGTACCCTTGAGTATTAGTATTATGGGGTGGGAGAATAAGTTATTTTTCTCTGTTCTCTTTACCTGTTGCATAATTTTATAGATCTCCATTATGTGCCCCTTAGTTATATTTTTCTATATGGAAAAAGCCTAGAGACATTGATCCTTGTTCATAGGAAAGAGTATACAACTTTTCCACTCCAAAATAAGATGACTAAGAAGGGACATTAGTTCTAGGCAGTCCAGGTGTTTCTAGAGGCAGCCCTGATCAACAGTGGTCTCTTGGAGAACAGATTATGTGTGTTTATTATTCTGGGCACTTCCTTCTTTCCTTAAACACAGATGGCCAGTGTTTGAAAAAATTTCTCAGTTACATAAACCCTTAGAATGGTCCATCAGGAGCTTGTTTTACATTCTTAGGGGGTGAGGGATTCTCCTAGACTAAGTGTTCTCACCTTATGTTAAGTTACTAGTAGACTTAGAGCACACCGTACCTCCTTCTTCTACTTTCAGGCAGAGCAACCCCAATCTCTCCTCCCATGAGTTAAGTGTGCTATGTCAAGTTGGTTCCTTCTTCCAGGTGTTCTTAATTGAAGCCCAGGTGCCTCCATTTCTTCTAGAATCTTAAAAGACAAGGCATAGCCTAGGGTAATTGATTATCTGAGAAACAGGGTGTCTCAAGATGGGAGGGGGAGAGCTAGAGGAAGGAAATATTTTTCTAGAAGACTCTAACTGGTTCAATGTCATCACCTGATTCAGGTAAATTTTCAGAAGCTATACCTATGAAATTCTGTATCTATATAGAAAGAACACTTGAACTGTGTCCTGAAACTGCAAGGATATAGGCTTGTGTTACCCAATGCTATTCTGAAAGTATTAGGTTATCTGTAATTATTTTCTGTATAGCTTGTTTTATAGTTGTGCCATACCAAATATATTTTCTAAAATTAATATTTCTAAATTTATTCTAATAAACTGCATACAGATTTTTACAAAATGTCTCGTTATTTGCACATTCTTGTCCTGGGAACTCATGGGGCTGGGACAGGAACTCCTTGACACCTACACATAGTGTGTGTGTAGATAGATAGACAGACAAGCCTTGGGGCCGCAGTTGTTGTTAGGTGCGAAGTTGTGTCCGACCCATCGTGATCCCATGGACAATGATCCTCCAGGCCTTCCTGTCTTCTACCATTCCCCGGAGTCCATTTAAGTTTGCACCAACTGCTTCAGTGACTCCATCCAGCCACCTCATTCTCTGTCGTCCCCTTCTTCTTTTGCCCTCGATCGCTCCCAGCATTAGGCTCTTCTCCAGGGAGTCCTTCCTTCTCATGAGGTGGCCAAAGTATTTGAGTTTCATCTTCAGGATCTGGCCTTCTAAGGAGCAGGCAGGGCTGATCTCCTCTAGGACTGACTGGTTTGTTCACCTTGCAGTCCAAGGGACTCGCAAGAGTCTTCTCCAGCACCAGAGTTCAAAAGCCTCAATTCTTTGATGCTCGGCCTTCCTTATGGTGCAACTTTCACAGCCATACATTGCAACTAATGGGAGAAAGAAAGAGTTCTGGCATTGGTATTTCTTAAGATAGCCAGTTAAGTGATGTGTTGGGCTCCCATTTTTAAGAAAACACCTATACCCCAACTCTTTCAAAAACAGCAGTAACAATATCTTCCACATTACCTTCCCAGATTAGACAGTCTTAAAATCTATCTTCTTTCTTACAAATTGCCATCCCTTATAAGCACTGTAAAAACACTTAAGACTGTCTTGAGGAGGTGTGATTTAGGAATCCCTGATAAGTCACACACTGTTCCAAGCACTACTGGTCTATCCTCCTTCAGCAGAATACGGAGTATAGGCAGATACTTCAACCAGACCACTTTAGAAACATAGTGACTAAACCGCCAAATTACTATCCTTGTCTAGCTGTAAACAACTATAAATCTTAGTTACAAAAAATAAACCAGAAAAATGTAGCACATTAAAAATGAATTAGACATTATATGCCACCCATAAACTGTATAATAGATCACGGCCCTGTAGTACAATTTTGATTTCTGGCAACCCCTGGGAACAGCTCATGGGCTTTCTGAGTGACCTGCAACATAAATCATCAAATGCTCATTTACAGTGAGCACATGTATTTTGCTTTTTAAGAGTGCCTTTTGAAATCATGATGAACAGCTTGGTGGTTGATAGCTTGGATTATTGGAAACATCTTTGTGTCGGTGCAAACATCTTCATGTGGGAACGCAAGAAGGAATCCGGAAATGAAATGCTGGACTTAAGACTAGTTCCTAGCGGACTTGTTGTACTCATGCATGAATACACATAACAAGGTCATTATTATTTATTTAATTTCTGTATCATATACAGGAAAAGCACACAACAAATACAAACCATGCCAATATGAATGATCACCTCTAACTCTAATTAAAACTTGTCAGAGGCCATCCTGTGTTTTGGGCATTTAAGGATGGATGATAAATAATGATATACAGCTATGGTTCATGTTTGCTTTGTTGTTTTGCTACAGTACCAAATGCTGTGGAAGAAACTGGCCCCCAGATTCTCCATATTCCCCCACAAAACCAAAATCTGCCACGCCCCTCATTTTCTAGGCAGGCAGATCCCAGCACTAATGCGCGAGTACAGAATCCATCACTCTCGTCACCTTTTTATTATGCCAAATATTTTGAATGACAGTTTAGGAGCTCTCACAGTTTGCTGCAGTCTGATTTAAGAGGCTTTAAAGGTAAAGGTAAGGGTATCCCCTGTGCAAGCACCAAGTCATGTCTGACCCTTGGGGTGACGCCCTCCAGCGTTTTCATGGCAGACTCAATACGGGGTGGTTTGCCAGTGCCTTCCCCAGTCACCATTTACCCCCCAGCAATCTGGGTACTCATTTTACCGACCTCGGAAGGATGGAAGGCTGAGTCAACCTTGAGCCGGCTGCTGGGATTGAACTCCCAGCCTCATGGGCAAAGCTTTCAGACGGCTGCCTTACCACTCTGCGCCACAAGAGGCTCTTTTAAGAGGCTTTAGGGCTGCTTATTTTATTGTTGTGTTTTATTGCCTTTGTATTTTGTTTTTTAATTTGTAAACTGCTTTGGGAAATTTTTTTAACCCATTTTAAACAAGGATAATATCACGAAATAACTAAAACACATAAAACCCACGTTTGGAACTATTTGGTTTAACATATACATCAGTTTCTTTGGCTATTCTTTTGTTTTACTTCACACAAAGGATTAAATCTGCGTGTGACATCAATTATAACATCTCCTTATCATATGGTGATGCAAGGATGGTGATACAGTGCCACAGAACCTTATTTGGTACTGAAAGAAAGTCCTTGACAGTTAATAAAATAAAACCAAAATATAGCATCACCTAATAAAGCTACCATTCCCCAAGGAATGCTAGGAACCATTTTAACCTGTGTGTTTAAAAGGTCTTTTTTAAAAGATTCAGCATTGTTGCTGGTTAAAAGATAAAGGACTGGCATGAGGAAATGATTTCCATTTGGTCATCCTTCAGCTCCATGATTCAGATGATCGGCACTTTATTATGTCTGAGCAGCATGGAAGTTTCTATGGATTAAGAAGGCACCGCTTTCAGCCCTAGGTCTAAAATGGTGTTGCAGCTTTTCATTAACCTAGAAACCTCCTATTTACATGGTTCACAGGCTGGTCTCAGCTCACTTGGAGGTAACAAAGGGTGTCGGGGACAAGAGTACAGCAGGGGGCTTGCTCCTCCAGGGCTGCCATCTGACTTTCATCAGGTCAACTGTTTTAACTCCTGCCTCATTAGGCAAAATAAAATGGAGATTACGGTGTGTAGGAGGATCAGATTACTTAGTGCTGGCTCTGCCTCTTGACACTTACTGTTGACTCTCTGTGTGGATGAGACCATGCTCACTGAGTTTTCCATTTGGAATGGCAGAAGGCTTTAAATTATTTTGATGACAAGATAATTGGTGTTGTATCCCCTTTGACATTTCGGAGGCTGGATAGAGAGAAGGATACTATAGGCTGTAAATTGCTTTGAAACTAGTACAAAAGAATTGGTTAAGTGAATTTATAACTGGGTCAATACTAAAGACAATAGAGCTGCTCCAGAGAACATTTAGGACGATAGGCTGATTCATGCTTTGTCCCCATAATACTTTCTGAATAGGTGCCATAGTCAAAAGTTGTTCCACTGAAGTATCATCGTAATAGCCAGGTCAGAAGCCATCTTTCCTAAAGGAAGTTCTCTAATGGCATTTTTGCATATTCAAAGCAAGACGAGTCATGAGCAAATAACGCTCCCCAATGAGATGTGGAGAACCAGTTTGGTGTAGTGGTTAGGAGTGCGGACTTCTAATCTGGCAAGCCAAGTTTGATTCTGCGTTCCCCCACATGCAGCCAGATGGGTGACCTTGGGCTCTCCACAGCACTGAGAAAGATGTTCTGACCGAGCAGTAATATTAGGGCTCTCTTAGCCTCACCTACCTCACAAGGTGTCTGTTGTGGGGAGAAGAAAGGGAAGGCGCTTTGAGACTCCTTAAGGTAGAGAAAAGCGGCATATAAGAACCAACTCTTCTTCTTCATCATCATCATCATCGTCATATCTGTCTCTAAATGGAGTGATCAGCAGAGAAATTATCAAGCTGTCTCAACCTGGACCCTGAGGAGGTGGCATAGAAATATTCTGCATAAGTAATTAAATTTAGCTACTAGGAATATAGGTCAAAATAATTCATATGGTAGGGAAGGGTATGAATGTAGAAGCGGGCAACTTCTCAGAATGAAGTAAGAGTCAAGACCTAACATTCAGTGGAGGCAGTAGCCTCTGGATGCCAAGGAGGCAACATTAGGCTTCTGTGCCTTGTTTTCTTTTGTTCTCATCTAGATTAAAGTGATGAAGAACATGGACAGAGTACAAGAAGAGTAAACTAATATTCAAAGGCACAGTGCAGTAACGGGACTGAGGAAAAGCAGGTCTGGGGTATACATTGCCTGTTAATAAGCTGATGGAAGGTACCCTGAAATTAAACTTCACCTAGTCTGGAGAGGAACTCTAGAACATCTTCTGGAACTAAGTTTGGGTCCAGTGGTACCTTTAAGACCAAGAAAGATTAATTCTGGGTTCAAGCTTTTGTGTGCATGCATACGTCTTCAGATATATTGAAGCAGTTTTCCCCAAGCCTTACATATAGGTAGAGAAAAGGTGTGGAGAAAAGGTCACAGGGAAGGACTAGTTAAAGATGCTTAAGTAACTGGGCAATACATAGAGCTGTGAACATTTAGTAGGACCTGTGAATGGCAGCAAATTAGGATACAGATACAAGAGTTAACAAACTGATGAGAGAACTAAATTTAAATCCAGATTGGAAAGCTTATACCCCTAAGTCTTGCTGATCTTCAAGGTGCTACTAGATTTGAATCCAGTGGTCATGTTATAAACTGTGCACAACATTTTATTTATTTTTATTTATTTATTTAGATTTTTATACCGCCCTTCCCTACGGCTCTGGGCAGTTTACATAAAATATTTTGGAACATTTACATAGAACACTCTCAAAATCAGTATAACAATAACATACCAACTAGAACAATTAGAACAGTATTTTAACAATAACTTTGACACACCCTCAGTAGGTTCGGTCCCTCAGTCTGGGAGGGGGGACCTGCAGATGTTATGGGTCAGTCGGCCTCACCAAATGCCTGGTGGAAGAGCTCCCTTTTGCAGGCCCTGCAGAACTGTGGAAGTTCTGGCAGGGCCCTGATCTCTTCGGGGAGCTCATTCCACCAGGTGGGGGCCAGGATTGAAAAGGCCCTTGTTTGTGGCATTTTACAAAGCTCTAGAAAGATACAAATGGCACATTTCTCTGAACCAGTTCCGACTCTGTTAGCCATCCTGGTAAAGTATTTATGCATTATATGTCGTATTGATTCCAGGTCTTTCCTAGGCTCATATTATAGTGGAACGTGGGGAGCGAGAGTGTGATTAATTGGTTAATGTCATATAAGACGAACTTGGTCAGAAAGGGAAGTGTATGCACTTTATAATAACACAAGTGTTTCCTTGCTAATCCCTTGGCAGGTTCATTATCTGTAGAGCCTCAGGCTACAGTTGGCCTATCGTGAGAGAGAAATTTAACCCCCAGCGTGAAATTAATCCTCAAAGACTTGTGTTTGCCCATTGTAGAAATAATAAATCTGAGGTGATTTTATAATACCCCACCAACTTTATGCAGAGGTGTTAAACTTATATCTAAGCTCCATGGCACATGTCAATCTGTTGATTTATGTCTCATTGAGATATGTTAATGAATAGTAGCCAGAACACGGAGAATGGAGTTTATATATAATTAGGCATAGGAACAAGACATCATTTTGACAGAATCACTGAATTCAGCATGTGATGGCTGTCATGTTCCTGCTTTCTTTTCTAAGCTCCTTGTTAAGTAAAAATGATAGAAAGTACAAGGCCTAAACAAGGATCTTTGGTTATATACATTTAACAAATAATAGCTTTCTAGCAAAAACAGATTTGGCAACTGTGATGTTTTTTTTATTTTTGTAGTGGAATGAATACGTAAATTCTGTTGCTTTGTTAATCTTTTTTTGTAAATAGTTTGCCATGTTCGGCATGGAGGGAATAGTTTTCCTACTGTGAATGTTAAGTGGCACAGTTGATCTCTACTTTATGTAATCAGACAACTGTAGAGCATGAGGCAGGTGATTTGCATCCATTGATCCATCTGGGCAGGATTCATTGAGTTCTGTTCTGCCTTTGATAGCAGCAGTCCATGTAAGCTGCTTGATCGGATTCAGATATCTCCACTTTGGTCTTGTTTGTCCCTTGTGAGAATCTAACATGTGAGGGTTTTTTTCTGTCTGTTGTGTTATGAATAAGGTGACCAGATTGTCCCACTTCTGGAGGAACATCTGGGGGCACCTGGCAAATTGTACTTATGTTGCAAGTAAAAATATATATATTAAAATACTATTTTTGCATTCTATGCATTCTATGAAAATTTTTGTTGCACCATATAGGCCAAATTTTTATTTATTTGTTTGTTTGTTTGTTTGTTTGTTTATTTATTTATTTATTTATTTATTTATTTATTTATTTATTTATTTATTTTTTATTTATTTATTTATTTATTTATTTATTTATTTATTTTTCTATACTGCCCATTTATTTGCAGCTCTGGGCGGTTTACACAGAACATTATAACTTACATGAAACATTATACAGACTATAACGTCAAAAGATTACAAAACCACAATTATAATATAATAACAATTAACAGAACCCCCCCGGTCAATGGTGTCCCGCTTTACCAATGCTAAAATCTGGTCCCACTCATCCTCTTGGAAGCTTAGAGGGGTCATGTACATGTGTCTCCGCCCCCCCTTCATTCTCACAATTCACCCAGTGATTTCTCAGCTTTGGCTGAGAAAGTGACTTGGCTGGGCCAAAGTCAACCAATTAGATTTGTGGCTGGGTTGGGTTTTGAGAGCCTTAATCTGACACTGTAATCACAAGAGTTTCATACCAAATTCTCATTTCTCCTGCCAAGATACTCTGGTAAAGTTAATGTATTTTTCAATGTTAATGAGCACCAATTGCATAAAAATACAGTAGTTATGCTTAAGTAATCCTCAACCACTGTAGAAGCAGATACTACAGTGATAGAAAGCTACTACAGCTTCAAGCAAGAGAGAAACAGAATGGGAACAATGTCATAGGATTGAAGCATTTATTTTTAATCAGGATGGAAATATTTATTAATAGTTGCTCAATTATTCATAGAGCAAACTCAAGGATTGGAAGCAGCCTTCCTACTTAGTATGAAGTAGGAACTGATGAATTAGGTTCATATAGAAGGTAGGAAGTAATGCCTTTGGTCATGCTTGCAGGTTGTTTTGGCCATTGCAATGCAGTGAAAGATGTCTCCTCCTTTCTGCAAGTCTCATTTGGAGAAAATTTGCTTATTTTATTTAGAATGTTTATTTGCTACCTTTCTCCCTTGCAGAACTCAAAGTGGCTTCCAATATTGTTAAACTATTATAAAACAATAAAAACAACTATTGTAAAACCCATAAAAACCACAGTTTAAAAACTCAAATTAGGATTGCCAATTACAAAAGAGAAATAAATCAAAACACAGTCCTAAATAAAATTATTTCCAACCGGTTCTTAAAGATCAGCAATGAGGAGGCTAGGCACACCTTCCTGCAGAGACTGTTCCATTATTGTGGAGCTGACACATTAAGGCCCTTTCTTGTGTATCCACCAAACAAATGTCTTTAATTGGTGGAACAGTCAGGAGGGCATCTCCTTATAATCTTAATTCTTGGACAGGAGAAGACAATCCTCCAAATACCCTGGTCTCAAGCCATGTTGGGCTTTAACGGACAAAACCAGTACCTTGAATTGGGCTCAGGAATGGATTGGTAGCTAATGAAATAGCTATAATGTTGGTGACATATACCCTCTATGGCTGGCCCCAACCAAGTTTGCGCGTCACATTTTGCACTAGCTGCAGCTTCCAAACACTCTTGATAGCTCCCACTAGAGAGTGCATTTCAGTAGTCTAGTCTAGATGTAACTGAGGCATGGATCATTGTGGTTAAATCTGACTGCCCCAAGAATGGATGCAGTTGAAGTCCTAACCAAAGCCAGAGCTGGGCAATTGCAGTTCAAGCCACAGCAGCCACCTGGTTTTCTAAATTGACGGCTATGTAAAGCAGCACTCCTAAACTGTGAACCGGGTTTTTCAAGGGGTGTATAACCCCACCCAAGATGGGGGGGGGGAATCTGGAGTCTGCCTTTCTATTAACAGAGAGCCCTTATCTTGTCAGGATTAAATTCAATATGTTAATCCTCATCTATCTTCTTACTGACTCCAAGCACTGGTTTAGAACAACAGTAGAAAAGAAAGGCAGAGCTAGGTATCATCCACATATTAGTGACATTGCAGCTCATATCTTCTGATAACCTCTCCCAGTAGCTTCATGTAGATATTAAATAGTGTAGGGGATAATATTGAACCCTACAGCCATCGACCAGAGCAGGCACCTCCCAACTCTACCTTCTGAGACAACCCACCAAGTAGAATTTGAACTGCCATAACATGGTGCCCCTGAGTTCCAGTGCTGAGAGGTGGCTAACTAGAATACTAGGGTCATTACCAGAGGCAGGTCAGAGATCCAGCAGAACTAGCAGGTTACATTCTCCCAGTCTAGTTCTCAATAGAGGTCATCAGTTAATGTGATCAAAACAGTCTCTGTTCCTTTGGCCTGAAGCCAGATTGAAATGAGTCCAGAAAATCAGTCTTTTCCAAGAGCCCCTTGAGCTGACAACTTCCTCTAGTACCTTACACAAGAATGGAAGATTGGAGAGTAGCCAGAAATATTCTAACATAGAAGCTCTCAGGGAAGGTTTTTCAAAGCATGTCTAATCACTGCCTCCTTGAGCATGGGCAGCACAACTCCCACTCTTAACTCCCACCCTCTCAGCATTTACCTACTCTCCTTCCCCACTCAGTCAGTACCCCCCCCCCCAAACAGATTTTCTTAGCCAGGAAGGGCAAGGGCTAAGAGCACAGGTGGTAGGCTTCACCAGTCCAAGGATCTTGTCCACATCCTTAGAATCCACAAGCCAAATAGTATCCACATACATCAAACAAGCACGTGCCAAAGGTATATCATCTGAACATGCAACCACTCCAGAGCAGACCGGAGCAATTTCATATACAAAATAAGTGGCAAATTCATCACAGCAGACTGCTGTGTGGTCAGAGCACATGATGAAAATGTCCTCGACCCACTTGAAACAGCTCAGCCGGACGACTACATGCAGATGCTTTGGTAGCAGAGAAATATTGCTCTTTCGTCATTACAACTGACACTGAATAGGCTTTACTATGAGCTCTACGCCAGGGGTAGTCAAACTGCGGCCCTCCAGATGTCCGTGGACTACAATTCCCAGGAGCCCCCGCCAGCAAATGCTGGCGGGGGCTCCTGGGAATTGTAGTCCACAGACATCTGGAGGGCCGCAGTTTGACTACCCCTGCTCTACGCCATGATCAATCCATCTCCCTCTGAGCTTTCCACCTGCAGAGCTCTAACCATTGTCCTCATTTCTTTACCATTAGCACCCCAGTGAACCAGGGAGATTGCTCAGCTATGTGTGGGGGAAGAGGCTGCTTAGAGACAATTGTTTCAAACAGCCTATTCCAGAGAATGGACAGAAACTTGATGGAATTACCAACAACTGAGGCAGGAAAATCTCCAGGCACCCTCAGGAACCTATCAGGGTTTGTCATGCGCCTGGTGCAAATCATCTTTTTAAAAAAAATTATTATTTTTATTTTTGAGAATTATACATATGAGATATATTGGTTATTTCCTCGTGTTACAAATTGTTCAGATACCCCCACCATTATGTTATTATCCGGATATGTTTCTTCCTGGTCCTGTTATAAGGGGAATTGTTCCTCTCTGATCAAGATGTAGATATGGTCCATTCATCTTCTTTTTATTCTTTTACTTTGGGGAAGGTGGCTAGAAGACCTTTTCATCCTCACGAATCACAAAGCTATTATGGACTTATCCAATCAGTTTGCATTCTTGCGCCTTCCTTGTCCTGGGAGATAGTCTCCATTATTCTGAAAAGAAAGAAAGAGAGAGAGAAAAGCAAGGCAGGTTTGGTTCATTCAGAAGTCAAGCTGGCCAGCACTTCAACCACACAGCTCGAGGGCAGGATTGGTCCCACTTTCACAAAAGGAGCAGGCTTAGTAGATAAATATTAACCACCACAAGAAATAAATGGTTCTTTTTATTTATTCTTGTATTCTATTCATTTTGGTTTATTTTGGTTTTATTAATTTGTTTATATAATTAATAATAAATGAAGATCGAAGACATTTTTAGATGGGATGTGGGATTAGTCTAGGATGAGTTTGTTTGTTTTTCACCGCAACTTCTTGGTCTGATAGGGTATTTTATTTGCATTAGTTTTTACTGTTTTATGGATTTTGGGGGGATTTTGGGGGGATTTTGTGTGATTGTTACCCACCTCTAGCCTCCAGGAGGAGGCGGGAAATAAATTAATAATAATAATAATAATAATAATAATAATAATAATAATAATAATAATAATAATTTAAATTATGTGTATTTTGGCCTTAACTTGATCCTTCATTGCACCGGGTGAGATTATTTCTCCCTACAAGCAAGGAGGCCTTCCCAGCCTGCTGCAAATTTATCTTATTGGGCTCAGCAGCCCTGTGGAGAAAAGAGAGAGCAGTAAATCTGAACTCTTATCAGGTAATGACCTGGTGATGACAGTAACTCCCCCATCTCCAAATCACCCTCCCCAGCAGTGTAATAGACCAAATCCAGCTGTGCCCTGCTAACAACTGCTAACCACATGGCATGTATTCATGCACATTGCAGCTGTGTGGTACGGTTCAAGAAGAAAGGGCCTTCTATGCAGTTTGGTCCATCTTAAAATTTCCCAATGGGCAGAAAGTGTGAAATACACTTGAAATACAGGTTGTCACTGCACCTTGCTCTTATACTACTCCACAATGAGTCCTGCTTTCCTCACATGAAAGGGCTACAACTGAGAGAATAGTCACTGTTTTGGAACAAATGGAACAAGTTCTATGAAGTCCCTAGTAAAGCAGCAGTTGATCCCAACTTTGTTAATTAGGAAGGGATATATTGATTCACAGTCACACTTTCTGCCCATTCGGAAATGTTAAGATAGACCAAACTGCATAGAAGGCCCTTTCTTCTTGAAC
Source organism: Paroedura picta (assembly GCF_049243985.1). Taxonomy (NCBI): domain Eukaryota; kingdom Metazoa; phylum Chordata; class Lepidosauria; order Squamata; family Gekkonidae; genus Paroedura; species Paroedura picta. The sequence goes on along the minus strand of NC_135370.1, from coordinate 146,563,630 downwards.
CGTACCACGCAGCTACAATGTGCATGAATACATACCATGTGGTTAGCAGTGGAAAGGAGTAAGAATCCAGTGGCACCTTAAAGACTAACAGAATGTGTGGCTTTTGTGAATCACTGCTTGCTTCTTCAGATAGAAGAGTTGGTTTTTATACCCCTCTTTTCACTGCCCAAAGGAGTCTCAAAGTGGCTTACAAGCGCCTTCCCTTCATCTCCCCACAACAGACACCCTCTGATGTAGGTGTGGCTGAGGGAGCTCTATGAGGACTGTGACTAGCACAAGATCACCCAGCTGATAGCAAGTGGAGGAGTGGGGAATCAAACCTTGCTTGCCAGATTAGAAGTTGCCGCTCTTAACCATGACACCAAGATACAAAACAAGGTATATGCAAAAGTGGGCAGTGACTCCCAAAAGCTCCTACCGTACCACTAGTTTTGTTAGTCTTTAAGATGCTACTGAACTTTTACTCTTTTCTGCTGCTACAGACAGACTACCTTGGGTGCCCATCTTGATCTATCTCTTCTTTTCCCCAGGAGGCTGAGAACTTAACCATACAAACAGAACTGTTCACGTGGTCTGCACATTCACAAATCACGGCTGCTTGGGACTATTCCATTGACAAAACAGTCCAGTGAGTGTGTGAAGGCAAACTTCAAGAGAGAAGGCTTCATTTGGAGAAATTAGTAGAGCTATGGGGTTCCTGGAATAAAATGACTCTGGAACCTCTCTTGCGCTCAGACCTTGATTACCAATCAAGATAGATGCTATCCTGCTCAGATATGTTTTGTGTTGTGGCTAGATACAGCAGTCTTCCAACTGCCACTTAATTTTACTCTGCTTTTAAGAAAAAAATTCTTCTGAATGAAAAATAATCATCCTGTGTGCAAGCCAGTGGCATGCAGTGGCTAGAATGTGAAAGTCTGGAAGACCCAGGTTTGAATTTCCATTGTACTATGAACACTTGCTGGGTGATCTTGTACCAGTCACATATTCTGAGCATAACTTACCTCAGAGGTTGTTGTGAGGATAAAATGGAGAAGAATAAATTGATAGAAAGGTTCCCATGGGAGAGAAAGGCAGGGTATATAAATATAAAGTAAATACATTTTGCCTAATTCTCTTTCCTCACTTACATCAGTCCCCTAGCCTTTGTGGCTTTTTGCTCACCTGAATCTTACAATTTGGGGTATCATCTTTTCAGGGCCCAAAAGGGATTATGGGGGAAGTCCACATGCATCAGTAGCTCATTGAATTGAGTTTAGGGTGTGAAGAATTTTAGATAACTGAAATTCAGGAAATGGAGATGCTGCACTAACCATATCCTTAATGAAAAAAAAGTAAGGAAATAGAAATGGTGAGCAAATATGACTGGAATGATTGTTTCACATAATAAAAAGACTTTGAAAGACCTGTGTCCTTGAGAAGAAGAAAGAAAATTGTCCTAAATTCTGACTGATGACTGAAAAAATATTTTTTTTCATTTCATTTCAAGGAGCAAAAATGTATTAAAGTTGTGAACAACATCTTATGATCTTTCTTTGATCTTAGGTTTTTCCTGAGATTGGAGACAGTTCTCTGACAGGATTAGTCCCCTTCCTCCAGTAATCTCCCCCCCCCCCCCAAGACATAAGGCTGCAAAGCAGGCAATAAAATCTGTTGCAAAGTATATGTCTCATAGATTATTGCAGTGTCTGCTACCCACAAATGTTTGGCTTGAATGTTTTCCACTTTAGCAAAAATCGGGTTGCTCTGTAGCTTTAAAATTATCAGCACACTGAAAAACCTTGTTAAATACAAAAGAAAGGTCCTGTTTCTCTGTAGAGTGATGACGAAAAGGGGGGAACTCTCCTTTTATTCATGAAGTCAGTAAGAAATATTATGGAAAATTGCATTAACTCTTGCAAATCCCTCTACAACTATAAAAGTACAAATGAGATTGTCCCTGCTGTTTCAGCCAGGCCTGTGAACTTCAGAGCAATAGGATATTTATAAGAAAATTCCAGACATAGCAGTGGAGCCGTGATCCATATGACCCAAACTTTCCAGCCTTTGTCTATCCTCCCGTCTTTAAGGAAAAACAGAGGGGCATAAAATAAAAACTTGGACGAGCACAAATCATTGTTATGACTCATTATAATGAATGATTTGCGTATTGCTTTATGGGGTAGTTAGAAGATGATGCTTTTAAAGGTTTTTTTTTATTTTGATTTCTGTTTTACAACTTTAACCACATTATGCTAATTCTCCAGCAGCTCGAGCTGGCAGCTTCCTTTGGCAGTATTATCCTTGTCTAGTTTTTTCAGGTGGGGAAGTGTGTAGTATCATGAAGGTGAAAATTAGCACCACTCTGGTCAGGGTCTGTTAGTGTTTCCATTTTGGTATTAAGAACTGTTTTCAGTATCATTAGTGTCATTAAAAAAAGAGTAAAGCGGGTAGATGTTACAAATCATGCTGTGTGTGGAAAAAGAAATAGGATTTCCCCTCGAAGTTTTCGTTAGGGTTTTGTTAAAAAAACTCCAGTTTGCCTCACGTGTTGTACAATTGAAACTTTCTAGGATTTACTTGGTCTATTTTTTTTTATTGACAGTATTTGGGGGTAGGCTATTCCTTCCTGCAGAGTTGCTCCCAGTCACTATATTTGAGACATCTTGTCACGGTTTAGGAATTTTACAGAAACTTCATTCTAGTGGATCAGAATTCTTTCTTGTTGAAATCTTTTATCAAGAGTCAGTTGCTATCTTGTGTTTAGAATCATAAACCATCAAAAAAGTTAATGTCAGGCTGACTCCCCCCCCCCCCCCCCGAATCCAGACAAATGATGTTCTGAAAGCGATTAACTGCAGCCTTCCAGGGGGGAGGGGTCAGCAAGTAAAGACCACACTTGCAGAGGGTAAAACATGTTGGAACAGTCGCTATGTGTATATGCTTTCATTTTATTCATAAATTGTTTTTTCTGTTACACTCAGTTGATGTTCCCATACTTAAGCATGTAACCTCTAGACTAGATTATAGTAATGTGGTCTATGTAGGACTGCCCTTGAAGACAACTTGGAAGCTTCAGTCTGTATAGAATTTTATTTTATTATTTATTTATTATTCAATTTCTAGCCCCTCTTACTCTGAGGCTCAAGGCAGGTTACAAGAAAGTCATACCCCCCCCCCCATATAAAACCTTCTCCACTAAAATCAACACCCCAATAAAACATCAAGATAGTGAAAATTCCCTTGAGGCAGTATATATGTTGACTTGATGCTATCTCCACAAACATTAAAATTATTGTGTTGTCTACCAAAATGCTTCTGGGATTAATTTAGGATATTGGAGCTTAGTTATGAAGCCCTTTGTAGCCTGAGGTGTCAGATATATGAGGGACATATGTGCCAATAAGTCAGTCCAATAACTCTATATGGCATAACATGCCCTGCATCTGACAACCTCTGCTCCCTCATCTAGCAATGGATTTTTGGAAGAGGTCTTGCACTCTCCATCCTTCTGCATCCTTCTGGCCTTTCAGAAGGCATGAAAGACCATGTTATTTGAGAGGTACATTTCATGAGAGATATATGATTGGGGCACAACTGGATGGGTCAGAATACATCTTTCTCTGTTTCTAATGAAGTTCCTTGCATTAATGTTTTCTGTTGGCAAAGATATTAGACAAGGATGTATTTTATCTCCTGATCTCTTCAATCTGTATGCAGATCATATGCAGACTATAGTACAAGGAAAACCCGATTAGATTTAGATGAAAGTGTCATGAAAAGTGATGGAAGGAACATTAACAGAGATATGCAGATGACATGACCTGAAACAATTACTGATGAAGGTTAAAGCAGAATGTGCCAATGCAGGATTACAGGTGATCATAAAGAAGACAAAAATACCAGAGAATGACACAACTTTAAAGTTGACAATAAACTGAAATTGTTTAACATTTTCTATTTCTTTACTATCATCAACCAAAGTGGAGACTGTACTCAAGAAATCAGAGACTGGGGAGGTAAGAAACCAAGGAGTGAGAAAAGATTCTTAAGTCTAAGGGTGTGGTACTGGAGACTACGATCAAGTAAATTCATGCCATGGTTTTCCTATTACTATGAATGCATATGAAAGTTGGACAATGAAGAAAGCTGACAAGAAGAAAGTAGGTTCCATGAAAATGTGGAGTTGGAGGAGAGATTTATATTATTTTTCCAGAGGGCTCAGGGCAGCTCATAACAACATAAATATTACATAAAATTATATAAAATCAGTAAAACCACATTAAAACCATGGAGGCTCAAGGTTACTAAAGTAGCCCAGATGGCATTTTTCCACCTTCACCAAGCCCAGCTACTAGCGCCCTACCTGTCCTCAGAACACTTGGCCACAGTTTTGTGTAGTGGTTAGGAGTGTGGACTTCTAATCTGGCATGCCGGGTTCGATTCTGCACTCCCCCACATGCAACCAGCTGGGTGATCTTGGGCTCGCCACGGCACTGATAAAACTGTTCTGAGTGAGCAGTAATGTCAGGGCTCTCTCAGCCTCACCCACCCCACAGGGTGTCTGCTGTGGGGAGAGGAATGGGAAGGCGACTGTAAGCCGCTTTGAGCCTCCTTCGGGTAGGGAAAAGCAGCATGTAAGAACCAACTCTTCTTCTTCTACAGTGATCCATGCAACAGTCACTTCCAGACTAGACTACTGTAACTCGCTGTACGCAGGCCTTCCCTTGACTTTGATCCGGAAGTTACAGTTGGTACAAAATGCTGCTGCCAGGGTCCTCACTAGACCACCTTGGATGGTGCATATTCATCTGGTGCTTCACCATCTGCAATGGTTACCAGTCTGTTTCCAGTTCAAGGTTTTGGTATTAAGCTTTAAGGCCATATGCGGCTTGGGTCCTACTTACCTGCTGGACCATTTGGTTGCTTATGCCCCCCGCAAGGCTCTTTGCTCTGCGGGTATGAATTTACTGGTTGTCCTGAGCCCCCGGGATGTTCGCCTGGCCTTGACCCAGGCCAGGGCCTTTTCGGTCCTGGCCCCATCCTGGTGGAATGAGCTCCCTGGATAGCTAAGGGCCCTGCTGGATTTGTCAGCTTTCTGCAGGGCCTGCAACACAGAGCTCTTCCACCAGGCACATGGTTGAGGCCAGGGCAGAACCCAGAATTCCAACAAGAACCTCTTCCCATGGTTTAGTAGATCTGCACCCACTCCCCAGTGGAAGAAGACTTGGCCTCCAGCTGAATAAGGTGGGAGGGGACCAATCAATTAGAAGTTGTTGCCGCTTTTTGTTTATTTTAAAATGAGGTTTTACGGGGTTTTACTGGTTTTTAACATTTTATTCTGTGAACAGCCTTGGGTTCTTAGGAAAAGTGGTGGTATATAAATAAAAAATTAATTACTTAATTAAGCCTACAATTATTGGCATTAAATTTAAATCTCAGGCCACCCCATCCCTTTAGAGCAGTGGTCCCCAACCTTTCTGAGGCTGGGGACCGGCAGGGCATCGGGCCACGCCCACGCACCGAGCTGCGCCCGCACATTGGGCCGCACCCGCGCATCGGGCCGTGCCCGCGCACCGAGCCGCGCCCGTGCATCGGGCCGCGCCCGCGCATCGGGCCGTGCCTGCGCATCGGGCCGTGCCCGCACATCGGGCCGCGCCCGCGATACGCAGCCTGGCCCTGATTCCCTCTCCCCGCCCTCCCGCAGTAAGAAGCTTCCCAGGCCGCAAGCTTGCGGCCTGGGAAGTTTTTTACTGTGGGGGGAGGAGAGGGAGCTGCAGCCCGGCGCCGGGCCGCGGCCCGCAGGTTGGGAACCACTGCTTTAGAGAAGGAGTGGCACATAGGTGTATACGTCGACCATCAGTGTTGTTCTGAGTCAGTATGTTGGCATTTCAAGTTTCTTGATGTTATTACTTGGTCTCAACTATAGGCTGAGCAGAATAGCTCTGTTTTATAGGTCATGTGAAACTTCAGGGGCCTGATTTCATTCCATCAGGCCGGAGACAGGTTCAAAAAAGCCCTGATTGAAACCAGTTTTACCTCTTTGGGACTGGGGGCCTTGAGCAAGTTTTGCTCACATTCAGTCTAGAGCCAGTGCATCTGGGGAGCACAAGTCAAATATGCGTTCTCCATTGTGTCCCTGCAAGAACCCAAACAGCTGCATTCTAGACCAGTTGAAGTTTCTAGATCAGCCTGTGTTGAGTGAGTTGTAAACGTCTAGTCTAGAGGTGATTGTTGCATAGATCACAGTGGCTAGGTCAGAAGTCAGCAGGCAAGTTGTCTCATCTGGTGGAAGAGATAAAAATTCTGGCAGGCAACATTTGTGACCTCTATAGGTAAAGAGGAGTCCAGGGTCACACCCAGGCTCCTGATACAAGTTTTTAATTGGATTCAGTCAAGAAACAGGAGTTGCTCCAACTCATCTGGGACATGTCAGATGACCTCCGTTTTAGCTGGATTACAGATACTGTGAACCCCCCCCCCCAAAAAAAAGAAAAAAGTGGGTTCTAGACCAAACCAAGCCTAAACTCTCCCTATAAGCTAAAATGACCAAACTGAGGTACTTTCAAATTTGGTCACATTATGAAAAGACAAGATTTACTGGAGAAGGCAATCATGCTAGGAAAAGTTGAGGGCAGCAGGTAAAGAGGAAGTCTGAAATTGAGATTAATTGATTTAATCAACAGGATATTTTGGAGAACATTAATTCATGGGGTCAACATAAGTCAAAAGCAGCTTGACAGTACTTAACATGAACACACCCGTAGCAACTTCCTTATTTGATATAGTTAGTATTAATTTGTATTGCCAGTTCTTCACGAACACCAGGTTTGCATCTTCCTCTTTGTTTAGGTAAAATTATACTTTTGCCTCTTGTGGCGCAGAGTGGTAAGGCATCCGTCTGAAAGCTTTGCCCATGAGGTTGGGAGTTCGATCCCAACAGCCGGCTCAAGGTTGACTCAGCCTTCCATCCTTCCGAGGTCGGTAAAATGAGTACCCAGCTTGAGTACCCAGCTTGCTGGGGGGTAAACGGTCATGACTGGGGAAGGCACTGGCAAACCACCCCGTATTGAGTCTGCCATAAAAACGCTAGAGGGCGTCACCCCAAGGGTCAGACATGACTTGGTGCTTGCACAGGGGATACCTTTACCTTTACCTATACTTTTGCAGTTTGGAATTGATGATACTGCCATCTCATAATCTGCTTTTACAGTGTAATAGAACAAGAATACAGCTACCTTAAGCCTATAAATATTCCTTGCTTCTATTAGTTGGCATGATGACGCCATTGCCCCACCCTCCAGACAGGTTATCAGGCAAACTGTCAATCTATTTGGGACTGTGGGGGAGTGAAGCTCAAACAGTTTTAATTAAATGTGCTTTAAATATTAATTAAATTTGTAAATCAAACAGGACAATACACAAAGATTGTTCCACTGAAATCAAGTGGAACAGACCCGGGTTATTGAGATTGTTCCTATATCTGAGATACATTTTTTGCTCATCAATATCATGGGAAGGAAAAGGAGCTAATAGTTTCAAACACTGTAACACTGGGTTGTATCCTACTGTTCTTCTCAGCTAAGGGCACTCTGTCAGTACAAAGGGTGCCCCACTGAAGCAATAGTCTTTATCGGTGGTATAAGTCTTGCACAAACAAAACATATTCCTCTTAGGTGAACCATGGAAAAATACAATCCAATGTAGAAGAAAAAGTTGGTTTTTATACCCCATTTTTAACTAGCAGAAGTAGTCTCAAAGTGGCTTACAATCACCTTCCCTTCTTTTCCCCACAACAGGCATCCTGTCAAGTAGGTGAGCCTGAGAGAGCCCTGATATTACTGCTCTGTGAGAACAGCTCTATCAGGATTGTGACTAGCTCAAGATCATCAGACTGGCTGCATGCAGAGGAACAGGGAATCAAACCTAGCTTGCCAGATTAGAAGCTGCTGCTAACTACTACACCAAGTGTGTCCGTGTTGATGTTGACAACCCCCCTCCCCCAATTTGTGACCCACTGAAGTGAGTCTGACCAGTTTCTTTGCTCTCAGTACGGTTCTCAGGAAAACAAAGAGAAAGTCCTTTATGGTATTTCTGGTTAGGTACACTTTAGATCAGTATGTGTAATGTTGGGTGATGCACAGAAACTTGTGGAATTTGAAGGAATTCTTCACATAATGTATAATTAACCTGTGAAGCTCTCTGCCACAAGATGTAGTAACAGACACCAGCTAAGGTGGTTATTCATTTAGCCATGATGGCTGAAGGACCCTCATATTTAGAGTTTTTGGTCTATATGCCCTTCTGATACACCTTGCAGAAGCACCTGGTTGGCCAATGTTGAATGTAGAATATCAGAATACCAGAATACACCCAGAGCCGTAGGGAAGGGCGGTATAAAAATCTAAATAAATATATAAATAAATAAATATACACAGCTCAAACTGCTGGACTCTACTTTGTTGTTGTTGTTAGGTGTGAAGTCGTGTCCGACCCATCGTCCGACCCAAGGACAATGATCCTCCAGGCCTTCCTGTCTTCTACCATTCCCTGGAGTCCATTTAAGTTTGCACCGACTACTTCAGTGACTCCATCCAGCCACCTCATTCTCTGTCGTCCCCTTCTTCTTTTGCCCACAATCGCTCCCAGCATTAGGCTCTTCTCCAGGGAGTCCTTCCTTCTCATGAGGTGGCCAAAGTATTTGAGTTTCATTTTCAGGATCTGGCCTTCTAAAGAGCAGTCAGGGCTAATCTTCTCTAGGACTGACCGGTTTGTTCGCCTTGCAGTCCAAGGGACTCTCAAGAGTCTTCTCCAGCACCAGAGTTCAAAAGCCTCAATTCTTTGACGCTCGGCCTTCCTTATGGTCCAACTTTCACAGCCATACACTGCAACTGGGAATACCATAGCCTTGACTAGATGCACTTTTGTTGGCAGGGTGATGTCTCTGCTTTTTAGGATGCTGTCTAGATTTGCCATAGCTTTCCTCCCCAGGAGCAAGGATCTTTTAATTTCTTTGCTGCAATCCCCATCTGCAGTGATCTTGGAGCCCAGGAAAATAAAATCTGTCACTACCTCCATTTCTTCCCCTGAGACCTGTCAAAACCTTCTAAAGTCCACCCTGGATACAGAGCGTTCTGAGTGGCATGTCTTATTTAAATAGTAAATTCAAGTTGACATGAGTGTAGATTGATGCATGAACTTGAAGGCGACTTGAACAATCCCAAACAGAGTTCCCTATCTTCTAAGCCAGTTTGGTGTAGTGGTTAGGAGTGAGGACTTCTAATCTGGCATGCCGGGTTCGATTCTGCACTCCCGCACATGCATCCAGCTGGGTGACCTTGGGCTCGCCACAGCACTGATAAAGCTGTTCTGACCGAGCAGTGATATCAGGGCTCTCTCAGCCTCACCCACCTCACAGGGTGTCTGTTGTGGAGAGGAAAGGGAAGGCCAGTTTGGTGTAGTGGTTAGGAGTGTGGACTTCTAAGCTGGCATGCCAGGTTCGATTCTGCGCTCCCCCACATGCAGCCAGCTGGGTGACCTTGGGCTCGCCATGGCACTGATAAAACTGTTATGACTGAGCAGTGATATCAGGGCTCTCTCAGCCTCACACAACCCACAGGGTGTCTGTTGTGGGGAGAAGAATGGGAAGGCGACTGTAAGCCGCTTTGAACCTCCTTCAGGTAGGGAAAAGCGGCATATAAGAACCAACTCTTCTTCTTCTTTTTCTTCAAGGTGAACCAAGGCTTCTTCTAATTTAAAATCAGTGGGTTTAGAAGGGTATAATTGTGTTCAGCATTGCAAGAATCTATTTTTGGGTTCCCTTTGACAGTGTGATTCTCTATGATCTCACTCAAAGCATGTTTTAGCCAATGCAAGAAAGCATGAGTCAATTGCCTCTTCTGAGCAATGTTAAGTGAAAACTGTTTACACAGATTTTCTTTGTTCCAAGCATACAGAAACATGACCTAAGATGATGCTTTTGTAGGGGCCTAATCCTGTACCATCTATATCATGGTGCAGAAGAGCAAAGTCTGTAATTAGTCCAGATTTGGTCATCAGAATTGGATGAATGCTGAACAATGTTCGCATTTTCTTATTCAACTAAAAGGCTTGCATAACAAATTTGAAACCAAACAGCTTGACTGACACTGTTAATTTGGAGTAAAATAGTGGTAATGTTCCCTTTGTGGATGACTTAGTTCTGAAAAATGCTACTTGTGGATTAGATTATCGACAATATTTATAGCTTGAATTGTACTCTGCTGTGAGCCGTTTTGAAGAAGGCGTTAGAATATTTGCGTGTCATGCACCCATGAGACAGCTATAATTAGTTATTTTTGTTAACCATTAGTGCAATTACTGTAGCAGATTTCCATGCAACCATTCCATGGACAAGTTAAACTCGCTCCCGGGCAAGGTTTAATTTATACTTCTGGCTCTGCCAAGTATTCTTAATGTCTTTTAATTATTTTCAAACATAATACTTAATTCTATCTTTGGACAGCTACTGTATTTTTACTTGCATTACTGAAGATTATGGAAAATCAAATTAATTTGAAGAGAAAATTATTTCATAATTCCCCTAAGCTTTATTCTGATGAAAAGGCAGCTTGCTTTTTCCTTTGGCGAAGCGTTAATCATTTTTACATTTTCAAGAATGATAGTTTGTCATCCCAGACAGACAACTGTACATACACCTTTCCAAAGCTTCATTTATCTCTGAATATGGCAGGACAGGGTGGCCTTTCTTTCTGGCAGGAGTGCTGTGCTCCTAAAACCTGTAAAATTATGACTTTTAAATTTCTACTAGTCATGTGGTTGTTAAAAGCACAAGAATCCTGCTATATAAGAAAGATGGTAATCCTACTGTAGCCGCCAGTTCTGCAATGAACCGTGATCCGTATGTCCCCCTCTTCTCCTTTAGTTACAGTTCAAAGAACTGTAGGACAAGAGGAAATTTTATGCAAGATCTAACTCATAATCTTGTAGCATTTTACTATGTGTATACCAGGCGGCTTTTGGCCACTGAGAAGGAAATTATAAGATTAGGCTTTTCCATGATGTCACTGCTTGGAATGGCAAAAAAAGGATAGAGGACCTTTCTCATTCCCCTAGATACAATGCTCTATCATGTACCAGATATATTCAAGCCTCTGTAGATTATCTCTCCTGTTTGGAAACAAAATATTATAGGAGAGGATCCACACTAGCAAGATGCTCTGCATTACCTCTGCCAATCTAGTGGGCTGCTTCAAAAAAACTTCACTAGATGAAAGACTCTGTCCCTGCAATATTGGGGAGAGAGTCAATCGAACATGCGCTCCTAAGGTGCTCTACTTTTAACTCAGTTAGAAATACATTTATTCTCCCATTACTTTGGGAGCTCTCCAACAGCTCAGACAATGGGAAAGTTACATTTCTTCTGTAGAATGGAAAGGCCCATATTATTAGAGAGGTTGCTGAATTCTGTGTTCACATGCATAGTACAAAGGAAAGACAATTAAAGCTTCATTAATGGTGATTGGTAGAATTTGCATGCAGATAACTCATTCCCTACCTGATTGCCCCTCCCCCCAGAAATATTCCACCAATAAGAGATGGCCCTCAGCCAGGAATGGCTCTCCCTAGTAGTAGTTTAGCGTTAATGAGGAGGGAGCTCTCAGCCAGGAAGGGCTAATAAGGACACAGCTTTACCTCCAATTTCCTGCCAGTTATAGAAGTTTGCTGGGTGGAAAAGGAGGCAGTCTCACAGCATGCCCCATTGTCAGTAGCTTGCCCTGGCTCCCTGGTCTTTTTCAACTCCAAAGATGGGGGGAGTGAGCTGCCTCCCAGGGCAGCTCCTACATGACTTCTGGAGGGAAATCTGTGGGGGATCCAGAAATGGCCCCCTGCTGGACCTCTGGGATCCAAGGCAGCCAGGAAAAACCTCTACCCAGGGAATATTTACTCATGAGTAGGTCATGTCATGGCTCCTGCCCTGCGAATGTTTACTCATGAGTAAGTCATGGCCCTCAGCGAGGAATGGCCTGCCCTGGTAGTTTAGCTCCAATCAGGAAGGAGCTCTTGGGCAGAAAAGGCAAATTCTCTGCCCCGATTCAGTTCTCTGCCCCAAACTTCCTGCCAGGTTCATAAGTTTGCTGTGTGGAAGAGGGGCTGGCCTCAGAGCATGCCTTGCTGCCAGTAAATTGTCTTGGCCTCCTGGTCTTTTTCAACCCAGAGGCCATGGTGATGGGAGTGAGCTGCTTTTTGGTGCAGTATCTGCATGCCTTCTGGAGTGGGGCTATGGGAGGCCCAGAAATGCCCTCCTTCCAGCCATCTGGGACTCAGGACCACCTGAAAGAGTCTGTGCTCTGGAAATGTTTACTCATGAGTAAGTCATGTGAGGTTTGCAATTTGCAATCTGAGGAGGGAGGAATACTTTGGGGGTTACCATCACAGGCAATTGCAGCAGGGAAAATAATGCTGATGTGAGTGGAAGTTGTACAGTTTCCCTTTCCATATGGATACTACCTTGGTATTGCTGCAGTCTTTCCAAAACCATCATAACAAAGCAAATTTGAAACCAAATGGCATGGAAGATGGGGAAACTGTAGACATGGCGCAGAAGCACCATGAGGCCCATGGGGACATGTGGAGGGGGGATAATGTTTCCCAGTAGCACCTTCCCAGTTGCACCCTCCCAGTAGAAGAAGAGTTGGTTTTTAGACCCTGCTTTTCACTGTCCAAAGGAGTCTCAGAGTGGCTTATAATAGCTTTCCCTTCCTCTCTCCACAACAGACATCCTGTGAGGCAGGTGAGGCTGAGGGAGCTCTAAGAGAAACTGCTGTGTGAGACCAGTTTCTAACTGGACTGTGACTAGCCTGAGGTTACATAGCTGGTCCAAAATCACCTACCATGTGGAGGAGCAGGGAATCAGATCAGAGCAACCAACTTCCTTTCCATGGCCAAGCTGGATGCCCATCTGGAAGGGAAGGCGATTGTAAACTGCTTAGAAACACCTGAGGCCTGCTGAGTGACTTCAGGCCATTCCCAGTTCTCTCACAGCTCTCTCAGCTGCACCTCCCTCACAGGCTGTCTGTTATGGGGAGAGGAAGGGAAGGCAACTGTAAACCGCTTCGCAACATCTGAGGCCTGCTGGGTGACTGCATGCTCATTTGAATAAAATGAATCTTCTGAGTAGACCTGCTGAGACGTACTCCCAGCTTAGGCCAATTAGTAAATTTATCAAGGCATAGATGATATTCAAACAGAGTTTCCTGAGTTATTGCTGAGTCATCTTAACCACTATGCCAGCCTGTCTGTAAATCTATAGACTGAATTTATAGTATAAGGTAAAGGTATCCCCTGTGCAAGCACTGGGTCATGTCTGACCCTTGGGGTGATGCCCTCTAGCGTAAGGTTACCAGATTGTCCCACTTTTAGAGGGACATCTGGGGGTACCTGGCAAATTGTACTTATGTTGCAAGTAAATATATATATATATATATTACCATACTATTTTTGCGTTCTATGCATTCTATGAAAAATTTTGTTGCTCCATATAGACCAAATTTTTAATCAAGGAGCCCCCCCCCCCAGTCAATGCTGTACTGCTTTACCAATGTTAAAATCTGGTCACCTTATTCTATAGATAATGAAGAACAAAACTCTTAAAGTTACCTGATTAAACTTTACAACTAGCTTTTAAGTAAAGTCTGCATGATACAATGCAACACTCGGAAATAAGCTACAAAATACTAGGGCTGCCAACCTCCTGGGCTCAGTCTACATAGAAGTGCCAAACTACAGGCGGGGCCTGGAGACCTCTTGAAATTATAATTTATGGCCAGAATATGGAGGTCACTCTTCCTGGAAAAAATGGTTGGCTTGAAAAGTGGACTTTATGACATTATACCTTGCATAGGTTTTATACTACTTTTCTCCCTGAAAGGACTCCGAGTAAAATACCAAAATACAATTTGCTAGTTAAACAAAGAATACAGTTTTAACCCCCCCCCCCCCCAATCAGTCCTGACTAATACAGGCCCCAGGCTGTGAGAGGTGGAAGCAAGAAAACTTTGGCTCCCACCTTTCTGCAGACTTCTCTCACTCAGGTTCCAAGGCAAGGAGAATAAAATTTATGGAACTCAGTTGCTGTTAGCCTGCTCACTCCCCTGCCCTACTATTGAAATCAAAGGGGTTTAATTTGCATTTTAATTCTGCTCCTTTCTATGAAACTTAGTTCTCACAAGCAAACTGATGAGGTAGAAGGCTTATGTATGGACAATACCATTTCATTTGGGGCATACATGACTACATGCTCTTCTCTCTAAGGCAGGGGTAGTCAAAAAGGAGACAGGTGTATTGCTTGTAAACTGCTTCCAAATCCACTTGGATTCAAATTAATATTGGGAATCTTCTTTTCATACAGTATAATTTTTTAAAAGGAACTAGCCTATCAGAAATGAGGCAAGAGCAAATCAGACTGTAAGTTTATTGAAAGATCTACTGGAAAGGATATCATTTCCTGTTTCTGTAATACTGTCTTATGTTCTCTTTTCGGCTTGCACTTAAAATATCGTTTCAGTACTACAGTGCTTAAAGTATAAATCCCTACATTGGCAAAATTTATACCACTGGCTTAAAACAATTAGGTATATGTTTGAATTCTAATGTTCATTTTTTCAACAGTTTATGTGATTTGAAAGATTTACCCTTCAAATAACTGGCCAAATTATCCTCTCAATTTACTTATTATCCTTGGTAAGTAATATAAACAACCTGTAAATTCTGTTCCAGATGGTGGAATAAGTTATCAGTATTCATTTTGTAACAACTAAGTTCCTAGTGAAATCTAAGCATTAGTATTGACAAAGGCAGTATGTATAGTAGCGCAAATGTGTGAATCACGAACAAAAGGCATTTGAGGTTAAGCTAAATTTGATACCTTAAATTATGACCCTTTGTGTTTGAATGTAACCATGTTAGTTTCAAAAAATATTCATTTTGAGATAGGGCTATGCAATTAGGATCAGTTGTTTGGACGATTCCCAATATAACTTTTACATGCCATATCCTAAGGTCCCAAAGCAGGTAAGAATTGTATCTAACCTGGCACATTCCCAAACTACGCAAACAGAGGTTACTTTCTAAGGCACCTAGGAAATAAGGTCAATAATGATCAAAGGAAAAGGCGAACCTTTAAAAATAGGACATCCCTTCCTACTTTTCCATTGCAAGTTTAACACAGTTCATGGAGGGTTAGTTTAGGCCTGGTAATTTCAGATGTACTCACAGCACTGACCTGGCTCTTTCCTTTCCCCACAAGACTGTTGGCTCTAACATGACCACTGCGTCGGGAGCAGCTGTGGAAATGAATGCTGGAATGAAAGATAAGATCAGCTAGGAAATGAACAGCTTTCTTTGGGCTGCGTTCAGTGGTTTCATACCAGCTCACAAAAGCAAACATCAAGGCCACTGGCTTTATCTAATTAAAGTTTTATTTTAAAGTTAAAATTGGTCCTCATCTCATCAGTAAGGGAACCAGTCTAGCATTCAGATTATCAAAAGGGATATGCCACTCCTTAAAGGATGTATTCCTTATTCCTGCCCTCCCATGCCAGTCAAATGACAAGCAAATGCTGCTTTGCCAAGAGCAGGGTAATGAATCCTGGCACTCCAATGCCTTCCTGGGTTTTACAATGGACAATTTCCTCCCAGCTCTAGAGCCCAGAGCCAGCTTGGTGTAGTGGTTAGGAGTGCGGACTTCTAATCTGGTGAGCTGTGTTTGAATCCGCGCTCCCCCCCCACATGTAACCAGCTGGGTGACCTTCTGCTCATCACAGCATGGAGAAAACTGCTCTAACTGATTAGTAATATCAGGGCTCTCTCCTCACCTACCTCACAGGGTGTCTGTGGGGAGAGGTAAGGGAAGGCAATTGTAAGCCGCTTTGAGACTCCTTTGTGTAGAGAAAAGCAGCATATAAGAACTCTTCTTCTTCCAGTGCTATTCATCTTACTTTGAGCCTGGAAAATCACTGAGCAACTAACTGGGCAAAGGAAAATTTTCTAAGAGCCCTTTGTATTCCTGGAGAAAGCTCCAGTGATGAGATACATGGACAGAACCAAAATGATAGATTCAAATGGGTAGCCTTGTTGGTAGTATGTGCTTGCACTTGAAAGCTCATGCCTTGAATGAATCTTTGTTGGTCTTAAAGGTGCTACTGGACTCTGATTTTGTAGAACCAAAATAAAATGATGGAAAAAAGGAGTTGGTTTTATCCTCTGCTTTTCTCTATGAGAAGTGTCAAAGTGGCATACAATCACCTTCCCTTCTCCCCAAAATAGGGACCCTGTGAGGTGGGTGGGGCTGAGAGATTTCTAACAGGACTGCTCTGGGAAAACAGCTCTATCAGGGCTGTGACAAGCCCAAGGTCACCCAACTGGCTACATGTGGAGGAGGAATGGGTAATTGAACCCAGCTCACCATATTAGAAGCTGCCACTCTTAATCACTACACCAAGCTGGAAAAAGGAATGTTATAAATATGGAGGTAATGTCTGGTCTCTTGCTCCTAAAGTTATAAGATCAAAACCAGAATGTCTTTGGCCCATTCCGCACAAGAATCAATGTGGCCAATTGCTTACACTAAGCAATTCTGGAATTTAAAATAGTGGAATTCGGCGTTATGCATACCTGCATTTGTATTTGAATTCAGTAGCATTGCAATCATTTCCCACAGGTTTCCGGTCTTGCCAAAAACCGCTAGAAAGGAAGCGATTTTTTCTGTGCTTTGTCCCACCCCTGGCCGTCACTCAAATGAACAGCCAATGGGCGGCCGTTATCATGCTCCTGAAAAGCCCCTTTCCCTTTAAGACAGGTTAAAAAAAAAACACGTTGCAACGAATCTGTGTTGATTCGTTGCAATGGAGAGACCCATCTAGCTGGCAGGTGGTGTATGACCAGGCGATTAATCGTTGCCACGCTCCCCCGAATGAAAAAAATTCCCCCCCCCCGTGCACGGGCGCGATTTTCGGCCAAAAATAAATGGAACTTGCAAACGGGGCTGTGTTGTGCTGGGTGACTTGAGGCGAGCTTTAAAGCAGCTCTGTGGAGGGACTGCAGCCGGAGAAGCCTTGCTGGGTGAATGAAGGCTTGCCGGTTCGTTGCTCTCTGCTCGCTCCAAGAAAAAAAAATGGTGATCGCTTAGCCGGAAGTTCAGAGGAGAGAGCCAGGGGGAGGGACTTTGCTGAAACCACAACAATGGGAACGCACAGGTCTTTTTCGAAACTGTTGCAGATTGCTTGCAAGAGTGTAGAACTTTTCAGAGGGTGAATCCACTTTTCTGGATTTCCCTTTAAGCGCTACAACGAAGCGCTTTTTGCTGATCGTTTTCAGGAGTGTGGCAGATTGTGTGAGACATCGTGCATAACTGCAAATTAGTAGAGTTTACAATTTGCCACACTCCTGCTCCATTTTACTTGTGCGGAATGGGCCTTAGTGTTTGTTTTGCATGAGCCTAAATTTATATATAAAGAAGTAGTTTTGATCATAAACTCGTTTGCATACTGTATTTTCAGTGCTTTTTTTGTTTTAAAAAGTGACCATATTCATATATAAGACTACACCAATTTCCATCAATTGCTCCCTCCCACTCCGCATCCTCACTAGGCTGACCCTGAGGGTCCACTCTCTATTTATCTGACTGAGAAGGGATGGGCCAACAGATAAAGAAAAGAGCTTAGGAGAGCCCCGAGAAAAGATGCTGGTATTTCGTACCAGTGAGTGCCATCACAAAAAAAGCCCATTGTATCTTTATTGGGGATCAATGACTGCTCCAAATGAACTATTGTTTTGAAGGGCCACCTTTCTGTGTACTGTATACCTTCTCTTGACCTAGTTGACCAGTTGTTGTTTTTTGTTGGTTCACGCTTGAGCTTTCTTTTAATAAGTCTTGGCAATTAATTAGCTAGTTTGTTAACAAGTCACACTTGATTTTATTGAGCCTGGCAACTGCATATCAAAGAACTCAAGTCATGGGTCTAGTCTACATCTCCTAATTGGCCCATAGTTTAGGGTTGCTATTAAAACTATAAAACTGATTTACTACTCAAAGGATGGATGTAAAATACTACAGAGTGGTACGTGTTACATGTTGTTCTGTATGCAACAACAGCACTGATTACTTGTGTAACCGTGTCAAAATCTTTATCTTTTATGAGTGGTCACAGTGACTTTACTTAGTTGCTGACTTTGTGGCTTCACCGTTTGTTACAAGCCAATAAACAATCCAGCCAAAGTGAAGCACATTCAACTCACATTTATTTCACTGGGAAAATTAGGCCTGAGCTTCCGATTCTCACCAAATTAAACAAATCTTTATTCTTGTAGCTTGTCCTTCCCATGAGGCTGAATGGAGGGTTACATCAATCAATAAATGCAGTCATGGATGACACTAAACATTAAAATCATATATTACATTAACAACACTTTATACTAACCTAGCACATCCATAGATTCAAATGAGTAGCCATGTTGGGATGCTGTGACACAGTTTACTAATGTAACAAGATTAACTTTTGCTTATATATTCCTACTGTTATGATGGTCAGTCTGACGAAGGGTGCTTGCACTCAAAAGCTCACACCTTGAATAAATCTTTGTTGGTCTTAAAGGTGCTACTAGACTCTGATTCTAGCACATCCAGCAGTTGATTGAGCATCGAGGAGGGTATCATTTTTTGAGTAGATGAGATGAGCCCTAAAATGCTTTATTTTGACTGGATTGTTCTTTATCAATTCTATCCTATTCAAGTAGAATTTGAAGTGAATAATTTTGTGTAAGTGATAAGATGCTGTAACAATGAGCAAAATAATAGGAGTGCTGTGACCACTGCCATACTACTGCAAACCCTTCCATGCCACAATTACTGGCCTTTGTGGGGTACGGGGCTCCATTTCAAAGGGTGTCATTTACCCTTCTCCATGTCTTCCATTAACAAATGAGCTAATTAACTGCCAGGACTTGTTACAAGAAAGCTCAACCATGCACCCAAAACACTGGTGAATTTGGGCAAGAGAAGATGTGCCGTGCACAGAAAGGTGGCCCTTCAAAACAAGGGCCATTTGAAGCATCCTAAATGGGTCTAAGAATCTTATCCCTTTTATCCAGTGTGGTTTATTTCCTGTGCAGGGCTATTCAGATTGCACTGGCATTTTTCTAGAAGTAGTTATGTTAATGGCCACAATCAATCTCCATTTCCATGTTATTTGTATTTATCAATATTATAAATGGAATATCACCTGTGCTTTGAGCCACATGGATTTCTGTATTTCTCTGAATTATTTTAGAGAGTTTTGAAACCATCTGCAGGTTTTGCCAGTTTACCATTCACCTGCTTTTGAGAATCATTTGATAAAACCATGGACATATCTTTACCCCATAAGTTTTGGCTTTCTGCTACGAAGTAAAAAATGCCAAATTAATACATATAACAGGATTGAATAATAAAAAGGGTTATTTCCCCCAAATGTTCTTTTTTCCCATTAAAGAGGCAGCACTTTTTCTTGGCATTGCATTATGGCTATTAGTGTTGCACTTTTACACAACGTCGTTGGAAGATGGAAGGCGTTTAACCTTCCCACAGGCTCTTTGCAGGAAAAAGAGTTATGCATTGGTTCTTACTGGAGTGTAAAGCTGTTGAAGAGTGTTTGCTGCTCTGCCAACTTGGCAACAACTTTTTTCACTAATAAAAGAGGTTACCCTAGACTGAAATTCCAGATGTGCCAGAACTACTTTTATTAGGACTAAAGAAAGAAGTCCAATAATCAAAAGAGATATGGACTTCTTTTGTAATCACCCTATTTTTATTACATCTCAGAAAATTTGTCTTTTAGAACTCAAAAAATGGCCACAGTAAAAGAGTTTTTAAGAAACAATGTGAAACCAGTAATCAGTAAAAACCCAGTAATCTCTGTTTCAGTATGGCTGAATCATCCAACATTTTTGTTTTAACTTTGTGTATTTCTTTTTAATTATACTATGTTAAAGGAAATAGATTTGGATATATATTGTTTGTAATATGTATCACATATCTATGCCTCATGAGCCAATGTATTCCAAAATGCTACACAAATGGTGTCCTTGTCATAGCATCCTATAGTTCTAATAAAAGTAGTTCTGGCATAACTGGAGTTTCTGTCTAGGGTTACTTGTTCTGTCTAAGGTAACCTCCTTTCTGTTGTTTGTTGCCGAGTGGTTGCTAAGTTGGCAAAGCAAGTCAACAGCTCATTCAGCAGCCGAGTGAGAGCAGCCCCACGGCAGTAGAGAGACTGGAGTAATGATGCTCAAGTTTTGGTTTCTGTTGAAACCAGGGGAAATGAGAATGGATACAATAAGGAGAGCAGGCATGGGTAATAAATATATAATGAAAGTGTACAAAGAGTTTGAAATGAAAAAATTGCATAGACCAGTAAGATCAGATTTACAGATGGAATAAAAGGAGATGTGAATATAGAACTTAATCTTTTTTTGCTGTTTTGTTTTTGTTTGTTTGTTTGTTTTAGTTTGTCGCAGCAAGTCAGTTACAAGTTTGTTGCCCAGACCATTTCAGTCCAGGCCCAACATGCTTATGCTCTTAAATCATTGTCTTTTTATCCTTTAAAAAAATGGAAGCATTCTCAGAATGTCCCTATAAGAACTATATTTTGCATGAGGTGTTTTTACAATATATTATAAAAGGCAAACTGAAAAATGATTCAAACCATGTTTCAAAGAAAGAGGAAAATAAATTTCTGCTAAAAGTTGATCTAGTTTAATGGGTTCTTTGAAAATAGAAGGCATTTTAATGATTTGTTTGTCATAGCTTGAATTAATATTGGTAATTTTCCTGTTTTTAATTATTTTATCATATTGTTTTTATTTGGTAAACTGCCGTAAGCAGGACTGTTTTCACACCAGGAATTAGCCCTGCCTTACTGTTTGTCCAGTGTCAGGGCTAATTCCCAGTTCTGCATGATGTCGGCAGTGTGTTGGAGCCATCCCAGGCGCGGCCTGACTCAGGCCCTCGATTGCCCCATGGCAAGGGAACACATTCCCTTCTTTGCTCCAGGCAGCAACATGGCCTCGGTTGGGGCAGGCCTGTGTAGTAGGAGAAGAGTCGGGCCATCCAGGCCCTGGTCATCCCCTGACTACAGCATCCCTGAAGGGACAAAAACTCCCCTGGCCAGCTCTGCAGTGCTGCGTAGCATCCGGGGCATTTTTTCTCATTTAGGAACATTTTCTAAACAGAAAAATTACCCCTGCCACAAACACCCCCTGCGTAGCAGAACCTTTCTGCCCCGGTTGCCTCATTCGAAGGCAGAAATCTGGGGTGGACAGGGTGCATTGCCAAAAATGGTCCCCTATGGGGATGCAGGAAGTGGTGGGCAAACTGCTCCATTGCAAACACCCAGCAGCAGCCTGGACATTGGTGCTGTAAACATCCAGGAGAGGTTACCAAGAATGTTTTACACAAACAGATAATATCACTACTGGTGGGATCGAGGTTGCTATTCTGGGCCTTGCCTTGGTCATGGGAGATTTGTGGTTGAGGTGTATCTGTGGGCAACCCACTCTGTACTTTACTTCCTGTCTGCAGAATGGAATAATAGTTCATGCAAAAGTCTTTCCAAATGTAAAGTGTTATGAATTTGAATAATCATATGAGAATAAGATTGTACGTAGAGCCTATAAAGTAGGACCAGTTAAACCTTATAAAGTCCTTGATTTTATTTTGATTAATCATAAACTATTTTTATAGGTTCCAAATTCAACGTGGAAAAACTGATCCAACTAGCTACAAGAGCTTGGGAGACAGTTTCAGGACCATATTCCGGACTGAAGGGTAAGAACATATGTTGTTCTAATATTTATTATTGTCCTGCTTTAATGTCATAGGGAATTTTCAGATTCTACCTTGGGATCTGTCTTTGTCTCACAGTGATCAAAAATCTTTTCAAAAGCCTTTTTATACCTGGAATGCCAGATTGTGTCTTTCATTACAGCAAGTTATGTTGACTTGAGGTGCTACTGTCTTCATGATTTAACGATGCTCCAAGACTCATATTTTAATGGAGTATTAACCTAGGTCAAACACAAATGAATATTCTTTCCGTTAGATACAGTCAAAGGAACAGTCTGTAGTTGATGTTTTAAAATATGTTAAAATGGGGGGGGGGGCATTAAAAAAAACCCAATAGTAGGGCCTTCATATCAATTGGAAAGTTTCTTAGCCAACGGAGGTACTCCTGGCATGTAGAATTAAACATGTGTCTAGATTTTTATGTGGTTGGGGGCTAAGTGTTTAGAACATTTCCTAATTAACTATGAAAAAGATCTTATTTTATTAACTGCTATTGAATGACGAGTTTTATGCAATACAGGTGCGTGAAGTAGTGTTGACATAGTGAGAATGGCGGTATACTGTAGAAGGCCTAAATGTTCTTTTGGATTTTTAGTGCGGGAGAGATATTGAAATGTCTTGTTTCACTTAGCATGTGTTTATATGAGATGTGGGGGGAAAATAAACAATCATTTTAAAGAAACATTTCCTGAATTTAAATCAGAGATGCTGTTTAGAATAATTTCCCTGCTTAGCAGGAGGAAAGCAAACTACCCTTGGACTAGCCGCACTGCTTTAGGGCTACCCGAGGTTTCTTCAGACCAGAAAAAACACTAGGGGGTCCCCATTCAGCTATAAGAGTATGGTGGCTGTTGATGCTGACTTTCTTGGTTGCTTAAGACTAGAGTTGGCAGATCAAGCCTGGCAGCTGGTGAAGGGGGGGGGGTTGTGGACCCGCTCAAAGACATGACATCCAGGGAATGCCCAGAAGAAATGGTAGTCCTCTAGAAACAGCTGGAAACTACCATAGAGTTTTTAACAACCTACAGCCATTGCTTCCGGGTATTTCCTGGAAGTTCCATCATTGTGCAGACAACACTGGTGAAGGCTTTTTAAAATGATTTTTTTTTAAATTTCCCCTCTCCCCACTACTGTTCCAAACAGCAGCAGGGAATGGAAATTCAGGGCAGGGAATCCCCACCTTGGCCAAGAGCTTGGCAACTCTCTTTAAGACTGTAACTGACAACTAAGCGATAAAAGCAACATGAACCTCAAATGGGGTTCTAAGTTGAGAAATGAGTTGGGATATGAGGAGGGACTTCTATGGGATATAATGCCATAGGTTCTCCTTCCAAAAGGGCCATTTTCTGCAGGTGAACTAATCGAGTTGTAATCTTAGGAGCTCTACAGCAGTGGTCCCCAACCTTTTTATCACCAGGGACTGGTCAACGCTTGACAATTTTACTGAGGCCGGGGGGGGGGGGGGTTAGTATTTTGCTGAGGGACGCCACCGCCGCCTGAGCCTCTGCTCCACTTGCTTTCCCGTTGGTGTCCCTTACCTCCCACTACCCACTGGGGGGTGCTGCCAGCAGCAGCTGTGCAGTCCAGCACTGAGGGGGTGCCCAGCCATGGAGAGCACCAAAGGTGAGCCAGCGGCAGAGTGGCAGTGCATCCCCAGAGGCAGCAGCTGGGGAGGAGGATGAGGAGGCGCTGTGGGCCGGTACTGAGTGATCTAAGAACTGGTACCAGTCCCCGGCCCAGGGGTTGGGGACTGCTGCTCTACAGCATCCACTTGAAGGTTAGCAACCCTAATCTCAAAGACTGAGTAAGAAATAGCACTATTTCCTAGGGCTCAAAACAAGGGGCCCCAATCTTGTTCAGCCTGTGGGCAATTTTGAAACAGGGTGGAAGGTTCACCGCCAAATGATGATCTTGAGGGAAGGCAGTCACAAAATTGCTGCCGTGGGGGCACAATCAGCTCTTTGCTTTGGGAAAGAGAAGCTGTTCGGTTTCATTTTAATAGGAAGGGGGTTGGCAGACTGAGGTTGCCAAACCCAAACAGAGAAGAAAATCAGATCTATTACCAAGATGGACAGCTATGATGCACCTGCCCAGGATGAGTTCAGCACTTTACTAGTCCCCACCTCGCCCCGGTTTTGTTTCAAGATTCAGTATTGAAGAAATAAGCAGGCATTTGGAAACACACAGCATGCCATGCTGGAACTTGCTGACCTTGTGGATGTGGACCAGTTTATATATCACGTTTATATATCATGTCCAATGACATTTAAATGCACATGCATGCTGACATATATGGTTGAAGTGTTGGCATACTATTAGTATGTCTGCTTGAGCTGCCATTCCAATGCAACATGAATTTACCATACATTTTAATGTCATGAAACAGAACTGGAACGCTTAAATGGTAAAGCATATAACCATTGCCCGGACTGCATATTTACCAAGCCTGAATGAGTACAGAATCATAGCACTGGTTCATAGAGTTTGTTTAATAACCACTGTAATTTCCAATTGTTTTCTTCCAATGATTTGTAAACCTTGGAAAAAATTACTTTAAGCAAGTTATTTGTTAGATTGGGAATAGCAGGCAATTTTAATATAATAATATAAAATAACTCAATAAATATTAGTGTGGTGTAAAGGGGACAATAACCTTTTGAAAAGCATCTATTCCTAGTCTTCTCTCTGTCAACACCAAAGATTAGTGAATGTAACACTTACTCTTCTTACCCTGCAAACACAGACACTTTCTGGGGAGTGCTTGCTTACTCCTGGAGAGCACTTTGGTGGGCTTAGCCACTCCCAAACAATAAATGAAAACTTTTGTACTGATCTTTTTAGCCTGAGTGAGAGCTGATTAGGAATCTGAAAACTGACCCCTGGCAGGCAGGAGTGTTGACAAGAAGAAAAAATAAAGAACTTTGTTTTCTTTTTCAGAACTTGGTATTCTCGGTCTAGAGAAAGAGTAGTCTTGTGCAGATTTCAAACGTTTTATTATGAACGTTGTTGTTGTTGGAGAAACTATGAAGAATAATAGGAGAAAATGTTCCCCCTTGAATAATTTAAAATTATGACTATAAGGTTGATTTTTTTTAAAGTGATCATGGGGCAAGATCTCACGTGGACGTTAAACTTTCTAAAGACTGGGTTGTTTTTAATGACAGTGTGTGGTAGGGGTACCAGGGTCAAGTGAAGCCTGGAATTCTTCCCAAATGATGTCTGATCTCCAAATTACAGAGATAATTTTCATGCAGGAAATGGTAGCTTGGACTTTATGGTATACCAGAGTCTAGGAGGAACAGTCCTAAGTGGCTACAAAGAATGAGACTTCTGCTTCTCCTATCACATACTTTAGAGATTCTCCGATATACCATCAAGGCTCAGAGAAACAGACTGTTGCCTCTAAAGACAGTAAAGACCATAGGCTGGTTGAGAGTTGAGAGGGGAATGGGACTGCTGATAGTGGATATCCTCCTATGGCTCTTCAGAGTGCAAAATCACTGAGATGTTTACCACATGGAGGCTGGTGTGCTGGGCTGCAGGTTGTCCCGGTTCTTCCTGCTCCCACATGGTGGAGCCTTTTGGCAGCTGTAGCTGGTCTGCCCTGGATTTGTGCTCCTGCATGGGGAAGCATTTGGGCAGTTGCAACTTGTCTGCCCCGGATTTGAGCCCCCACAAGGAGGTTTTGCCATAGTGCAGAATGGTGGGGCCTTTTTTGTTTGTTTGTTTACAAATGTTCCTAAACAAATAAAATGCCCCAGGCAGCTCCATGGAGGGCCTAAATCAGGCCACACCTGGGATGGACCCAAATCACTGCCGACAGCAAGTGGAACTGGAAATTTGCCCTATCAACAAATGGCTGGTAAGTCAGGGCAAATTCCCAATGCAGAAAAGGTCTGAGAAAAACCAGATGAGGATTATGAGTGGTCATTTAAGTTGAGTAGAACATAACTAGATAGCTGCTAATATGCAGGATCAAAAGGTTAGTATGCACAGAGACCTCATGTATACAGAAACCTACAAGTAACATAAGGCTAGAATGAAGGGGCACGAGGAGTGCTCTAAGGCGGTGGTCCCCAACCACCGGGCCACGACCCGGTGCTGGGCTGTGGCTCCCTTCCTCCGCAGGGCTGCACTGGGTGGCGCATGCACGTTTGCCATGCATGGCACTCCCCGTGCATGCAAGTTTGCAACCACGCATGCTGCAAATATGCATGCGCCACCCAGCCACGCATGCGTGGCATGTACGGCCAGGCGATCACCCTCCCTGCCACCGCCGGTCCACAACCTGAAAAAGGTTGCGGACCACTGCTCTAAGACACTTGGAAGTGCATACCTAACCGAATGTGTCAAACAGAACTTTCTGATATAGCAGAATAATTTCTGCCAACAGTGTAGCAAAATAACAAATTTTGAGCCCAATGGCACCATAAGACCAGCAAAGCTTTATTCAGGGTATGAGCTTCCATGTGCATGCACACTTCCTTGGATACAGTGTTATGGACTGGAAGAAATCAGCTTGTACTTATAGGCAAAATGTAAGCAGTAAATTAGCATACAGCATAATGAAAATGCTTAACAGATTTCAGAGATAAATATGAATAACAAGCTATTTAGACTTGTTTGGATTTAATTCCGGGAGATTGGATTTCAGGGGGGAAATATATAATCAATTGCTGACTGTAGTTAGCTGAGACCTGACCTTACACTCCCATTGTCTTCTCTCAAGCATGGAGGCAACTTGTTTGAAGTGGAGCATTTGGCTGTACAAAGCCATCTCCCCTGTTCACATACTAAAAAGGTAAAGGTATCCCCTGTGCAAGCATGTGTCATGTCTGACCCTCGGGGTGACGCCCTCTAGCATTTTCATGGCAGACTCAATACGGGTGGTTTGCCAGTGCCTTCCCCAGTTCGCATACTAGAGGACAACATATTAAGCCATCATTTCAAATTACATTGTATTATATTCATTGTTACATGACATTGCAAGAAGAGCTGGTTTCTTATACCTTGCTTTTTCTTCCCTGAAGGAATCTTAAAACGGTTTATAATCATCTATCCTTCCTTTCCCCACAACGCACACCCTGTGAGATAGGTGGGGCTGAGGGAGCTCTGAGAGAACTCTGACTGGTTCAAGGCTTAGCTGCACATGGAGGAAGAGTAGGGAATCAAACCCCAATTAAATTACATTACAGCCACTCTTAACCACTACACCAAGATGGCTCTAAGGAAGGGAAGTAGATGGGGCATCATACAGCCCCCCATCATATGCATAACTGTAATCTAACCTGGATAAAATCAGAGTATAGATCACTGTGACCAGATCATGCTTTTAGTTGACATATCAGCCAAAGCTGATACAAGTCACTACATGTCACAGAGGAGATTTGGGCCTCTGATTGTAGGACAGGATTTATCAGTACCTCCCGAGCTATGAACCTGCAACCCCCTCCAGGACAGGCTGATTCCTAAGTCATTGAGCTTTGTCATTGACCAGCAGCTAGGACTGCCAATTTCTACACCTTCCAAGATGATGGGATAGTGGCATCCTGTGGTGGGCCCCCTGTGCCCCTCCTCCGTGTTGGCACTGCTGCCACAAGGCACAGCAGGACTTTCCAGCCCCAGAGTTGTGCATGTGCACACACAACTCCAATGCAGACTGTGTGCACTGGAGGATTTCATCCTCTATGCATTCCGGGGAAGTGGCAGGCCATGCTGCCGTGCCGTGAGAAACCGGCAGCAGCCTGGTGCAGCCGCCATGCATTATTGGTTGATGACAAGCATCCAGTGCTTGGGGAGGGCGGATGCTTGTGTTACTTTTTGCACTCATGAACAGATAATTTGACTGGTTTAGAAGTATGCATGCTTATGGAAACTGTCACTTTCTCTTTAAAATAATCTTTTCTTGCTTTAGATGCATTCATCTTTTAAAGTGGAAAGTGGCATTTCTGGCACATGTGCAATAAAAATAAATAAAAAATAATGTTTTATTTTATTTGGATATCTGTGGCCAAATACAAAGATGTAAAATATGAAGCAGTTCATAAACAGTAGAAAGAAACATAAACATTCCTTTTTCACTCTCTCTCTCTCTCTCTCTCTCTCTCTCTCTCTCATTAGAGCTGTATGACTAGGCCAGGAAATCTCTAACCACTAGAAAGACACACAATCAGACTCCTTCCCAACACCACTAACTGGTAGCTTTTCATCAACATTACCCCTTTTTCGACGAGTGACTGAATGTATACTTTCCTACATATGAATGCTAATTAACTGAGCACTTAAAATGCAAAAACATTACCTGGTTTTTCCAGGTGGCTGTATGGAAGCATTAAAGGTCATGTTGTGTGTTCTGTCCCAGCTATATTAAGCAAAGCACCTGCTTTTTGCTTGGGTTGGGGGATGACATGAACCAGTTGTTAAATATAAAAGCATTTCAGATGAACAAACATTTTTAATGTGTGTTAAAATAACATGAAAGGAACTATTAAGCATAGGGTACTCTTTGCAATGTTGCTAATTCATGAAATCACAGAAGTGAAGCCAAGCAGATGCCTGAATTCAGATGCTGAGTAGGGATGTGTACACTATTCGGATTTGATTTTGGCTTGTTTTGTTGATGGAAGTTTGTATTTAGGATCTTTAATCTTATTAAATAACAGTTTTGATTGGATGCTTCTCTTCTCTTGACCCACACTTGTGTATATACTTATATGTTTGTTTGGGTTCTTTCTGAGGGAGGTAGTCATTAGAAGCCCTTCTTCACTCTACAACCCTACAAAGCCAGGACACTGCTTATCTAAAGTGCAGGGGGAGGGTGGAATAGAGTTTAACAAGATCAGCATCCATTCCTTTGGCTGCCTTCCCAAGTGCCATGCCAACTCTTCCTGCCTTGCAGCATATCCAAGCAAATCCTTTGCCTCTTCCCTATAGTGCAAGGAATGTGGAGGATTTCAGCAGAGGATGTAGGCCAAAAATCTCAGCCTCTATATCTCCTGTTACACTGTCTCCCATGATGCCGTTGGCTATAAACAAGGTTCCCATCATCTATGTTACACTCAGTATCTCGAAACACTCAAGCAAGGACCTTCTGAAAGCAGAACACAACCAAAGGCATTCCCATACCATGAGGAAAATGGTCAGAATTGGCCTAGTAGATTTACTGAGTTAGTTTCTGTTGCTTGGCTAACAAACAGATTTTAACTAGTTACGTCCCAACTGCATAGGAGCCTTCCACACTGTATGCAGTCTCTAGTAATAAGAGCCAGCAGGATGTAGTGGTTAGGAATGGCGGCTTCTAATCTGGGGAGCTGGGGTTGATTCACAGCCTTGATAGTGCTGCTCTCACAGAGCAGTCCCTCTTAGAGCTCTCTCAGTCTCACTTACCTAACAGGGTGTCTGTTATGGGGAGAGGCAGGGAAGGTGATTGTAAGCCACTTTGAGACTCCTTCTGGCAGTAAAAAGCAGTGTATAAAAACCAACTGTTCTTCTTCATAAGCAGTTTATTTAATAGTTCCCTGAAATATATTCTGATAATGATTCTGTCAGTGTTAAATGTTAAATGTTGGGTTCTAGTAAAGGAGAGGAAATGGCCATAACCCACTCACCTTCCAAACTCTCCTTGCTGTCACTGTAAGATCAAGTAGTTGACTCCAAAGTCAATAGCTGATTAATTCAATTACCAAACTGATATCCTTATCCATTGTTGTTCCTCTATATATTTCTGAAACAGCCTAGGGGGTGGGATGTGTCTGGCTGTCCAAATTAAAATAGGGCCAATCACGATGTGGCCAGCTTTGCCCTAATTGGCCCTGCCCCTGCAGCTCCCACCCTCCGTCCCTGGACTCTAGCCTCTTTGCTCTCAGACGCCTCAGTGCCTGGAGCCAGCAGCAGGTAAGAGGAGGGGTGCTGGGCAAAGGGTTGTAGTGGAGGGCTTGCTAACGAGGGCCTCCTGGGCTGCTGACTGCCTGCTAACGAGCTGCCCAGCCCCCACCTGCCCCACTTGATTTGGCTGCAGCCCAAAGCCACCTTAAGTAGCCTTCCTTAAAAATCAGATTGAATCCTATATAGTGAAGGCCGCTAGGTAAAATTTCAAGGCCAACTTTTTATAACACTGAATTTTCTTTCCAGATAATCTGCAAAATTGCCAAATTAAGGCCCCACTAGCTCTGCTAGAGAGCCAGCTTGGTGTAGTGGTTAGGAGTGCGGACTTCTAATCTGGCGAGCCAGATTTGATTTCCCGCTCCCCCACACGCAACCAACTGGGCTTGCCACAGCACTGATAAAGCTGTTCCAACTGAGCAATAATATCAGTTCTTTCTAAACCTCACCTACCTCTCTATTGTGGGGACAGGACAGGGAAAGGGATTGTAAACTGCTTTGAGACTCCTTTGGGTAGAGAAAAGAGGCATATAAGAGCCAACTCTTCTTCTTCACTCCCAATTGTTTTTTTTTTCCCTATCAAACCACATTTTTTTCTGGGCCTGATTTTTGTCTAACTTTGCCTGTAAGGCTATTAGCAGATATCATCAGATGGTGATCAGAAAACATTTGCACAGAACCAAAGGTATGTTATTTTTATATAGAACATGGTCTACTTGTATGCAGTTGAAATGTATACTGAAATATGTGGCCATCAAGCCTTGATCAGATGCCTGGAACATGCAGCTGCAGCCCCCCCCCCCCCCAGCTGACAAATACCATATTGACAGTATTTCTCATATGACTTGTCTCATAAAAAATGAAATTGGGTGCATAAATAAGATATATACTACAAGAGTGGAATGGGAAATGAAAATGGCCCTGGAAGAAGTCCAGCTGAACAGCTCCTCTGATGCTCTGAGGGCCAGCTTGGTGTAGTGGTTAGGAGTGTGGACTTCTAATCTGGCTAGCCAAGTTCAATTCTGCGCTCCCCCACATGCAACCAGCTGGGTGACCTTGGGCTCGCCACGGCACTGATAAAGCTGTTCTGACTAAGCAGTGATATCAGGGCTCTCTCAGCCTCACCCACCTCACAGGGTGTCTGTTGTGGGGAGAGGAAAGGGAAGGCGACTGTAAGCCGCTTTGAGCCTCCTTCGGGTAGAGAAAAGCAGCATATAAGAACCTTCTTCTTCGTCTTCCTCCTCCCAGCACTTCAGGGACCACTGAATTTAATGGCACCGACAATGGATCCTGGCATACCCTTTGCCTAGGTTTGCCAAGCCTCTTACTAATAATTGCTAGAACAATGGTGGAAGAATACAAATAAAAGCACTCTGAGCCTCTGTGCAGTATATCACGTCCAGGTAGCTCTAGGTAGTGGGAGAAACTCCATAGAGCTACCCACTGTTTCTCATGTCCCAACCCTTACCCTTTGCTCATCCTACAAAATGGTAGCACTGCAGAAGGAGATGATTGGTGAATTGACTTTGAGGCTCTGGCAGAGATCTTAATCTAACCAGTTTGGTGTAGTGGTTAAGAGCAGCAGCTTCTAATCTGGAGAGCCAGATTTGATTCCCAACTCCTCCACATGCAGCCAGCTGGGTGACCCTGGGCTCATCACAGTCCTGTTAGAGCTGTTCTCGCAGAGCAGTTCTGTCAGTGTTCTCTGAGCCTGACCTCCCTCACAGGCTGTCTGTTGTGGGGAGAGGAAAGGACAGCAATTGTAAGCTACTTTGAGATGCCTTCAGGCAGTGAATAGCAGGGGTTAAAAACATCTTATTCTTTACCACTCTTTCTAATAGGATAGGTAAAAACAGTATGTTTGGTTAAATTCTCTGATGAGGAAGGAGTATTTGTAGCTTGGTTACTTTAAAAAAATGTTAACGTGGCAAAAGCTTTGGTTTTCAGTTTAATTGTAACTGCTGCCAGATTCTTTAAATTAGGCACCGTTTCCTTCCTTTAGCCCAAAACAGCTACAAGCCTACCCCAAAGTAACTGTAACCCACAAATCTCTAGGGAAAATATACTATTATTTTTTTGCATTCTCTAGGGAGAAGAGGGAAAAGAGGTAAAGCGAACCATCTGTTTCTATTTATAATGTAAGGTCAATAAGCAAGATTAAGACTCTGAGCCCATATTTGACCTGTAGGTCTTGTTTTATACCATGCCAATACTCACATGCACAGCTGGGCTTACTCAAATGCAAAATGATCACGAACTGCTAAATATACCTAAGGACCAACAACTTTTTCAGGGTTTTTCCCCCCCAAAATGGGTTGCCAGCTCTGGATTAGGAAATTCCTGGAGATTTGGGGGTGGGGAGGGAGGGGAGGATCTCAGCAGGATCTAATGCCACAGAGACCATCTTCTGTAGCAGCCCTTTTCTTCAGGGGAACTAATCTCTGTAGTGTGGAAAACACTTGTAATTCCAGCAGATCCCGCCAGGAGACCCGCCAGGAGGTTGGCAGCCCTAGTATTTTGTAGCCTATTTCCGAGTGTTGCATTGTATCATGCAGACTTTACTTAAAATCAGTTATACATGTTTTACAGACTGTTTTATGTATTGTTCTCTGTTATGATGTAAACCGCACTGAGCCTCCGGGGAGGGCGGTATATAAGTATGATAAATAAATAAAAATAAAAATAAATAAATAAAAGCTCGTTGTAAAGTTTAATCAGGTAACTTTAAGAGTTTTGTTCTTCATTATCTATAGAATAAGGTGACCAGATTTTAACATTGGTACAGTGGGACACCATTGACCGGGGGGGGGGGGGGGTTTATATGTGGTCTATAAATTTGGTCTATATGGAGCAACAAAAAGTTTCATAGAATGCACAGAACGCAAAAATAGTATTGTAATATATATATATTTTTAATTTCAACATAAGTACAATTTGCCAGGTGCCCCCAGATGTCCCTCCAAAAGTGGGACAATCTGGTCATCTTACTACTGCAACTCTGAAGTTATTTCTGATCTAGTTTCTAAAACAAGGTAATTGGCACAAAAGCATATAAGAGAATGTTTTAGGATTCATGACTTGGAGGGGAAAATACTCATATAATGGGGGGGGGAAGCATTTGCATACTCTCATAAGATTGCTAAATCAAAGCCTGGTGACTTTTTAATGCCAAGTTGTGGAAAGGAATGTGTGTGCGCGGGGGAGATGCCAGCTATGGTGTCAAATCCCTTCCTGTTTTTTTTTTTTTTTTAAAGGAAGTGAGGTTGCTCTAGGATTCCTTAGAAAGTCTCTGGGAGTTCCTAGAGGTATTCTGTCACTTCCATTTGTTTTGTTCTGTTCTACTGGAAGCGACGTATCATCATCACACATAAGGCTGGAATATTTGCTTGTCCTCCCTCCACCGCTTGGAATATCCGTGGGCACCAGGGACAGGGGAAATGGGGTGCCTATTTTAATAGCTGTGCAGTAGTAAAAGGAAATGCAGGTATGGCTTTTTGTGTTTTACTCCTCTGTGGATACTGTGGCAATGTTGAAGAGCCAAGCATGTTTGTCACCTGACAATCATATGCATTTTTCTACTTTTGCCTTAGTTTTGCAGAAAACTACATGCACACAAAGAAATTTGTAGAGGACAGTCAGTGTTGGCAGTGGTTAGAAAGACAACCTAAAACAGTAGAGATCTGTGTTGAAATCCACATTATTCCATGGAGCTCACTGGGTGACTTTGGTCCAGTTTAACCTACCAGGCTGAACTGGACCAAGGGAGAATAATTAAGATGGAATTCAAATGTGAAAAGATTATTATAAGTAGATGTCTGCATGTCCTTTTAAATTCTTAATATTGCTTCTCAAACCTTCAGTAACTGAAATTTTTAAAATATAATGAATGCAGAAATTGTAGATGAAGCATTTTCCAAAATCTTCATTGTTCCCCTATGCTGGCCAGTTCAAAAATAAAATCACCAAAGCACTGTCTGGGTAGAAATAAATTGTCCCAACAGGGAATTAAAATCTTCAAAGTAGGAGTCATCCCTTGAACTTTGTTCATGTATTACAAGAAAACAGGAGCCACAAAACATAAAATTTAATTGAGACTTACTAGAGTCAGGCTCTGTCTAACAGAGTATTAAAGGTCACATTAGCTTTCTGTTAAGGAGCAGCAGGTGAGGCCCTTTGCAAAATTCCTGTGGAACTTTCCAGTCTGTGCCGATGACATAATATCCATCCTAGAGTAAACTTTTTGTTGAGTTGCTTCAAAATAGGGATCTGGATTTGTGTTGTATTTCACATGGTTTAAAAGTTGGCATGCGTTTTGACATCCTTTTGACAAAAGTGCTAGAGCCACCACAGTATATCTGTTTATTGAGGACTGACAGGTTTATAGGCAACATAAACATAATCTGATGTTTATTAGAGAAAAAAATGGAAACTGAGGATTAGCCAAGAATGTTGACTAGAGGAAATCCTTTTAGCCTTTTCAAATTCTTCATATGATGGCCTGAATTTTTGTATTAATGGCAGCTCTTCAGTCAATTCTTTAGAAGCTTAACTGTTTAAGAAGGGAGGAATATGTGACTCCTTTACATTGCAATCCTGTGCAGAACTGTCTAACTTCATGGATTTCAATGGATTTAAACTAGAGTAATTCCTTGCAGGGTACTGTTGGTGTATTTGGTCAAATGTACCTTTTTACTTATATGTTCTAGCAATTTTTTTAATTTATGAGTTTCTAATTTTGCCTAAAAATATTGCTTTGGAGGTAAATACCAAGAAAGTAGACACTCCAAGTAAAGCATGCAGCTTGCTAAAAATTTTTAGAAGGATTATGGTGGTTCTAGCAATGAAGGCGGCACATCACGTTTTTGGAGAAGAGGAGCTGTTGTAGACACACCCTTCTTGAATTCAACCCAAACAGAGTTTCGCTTCCAGAGTTAAGACCTGGAAAATCTGGTTTGGCAAGCTTGAAGCAGAAGCTGTCTGTGAACCATGCCAGTTTAGTTGCTACATGTGATTTTACCAAGAAGACTACTGTCCAATACACAAAGCTGTTTAACTCAAACATTTGAAATGTTTAAATGAAGAATAAATCGGTAGACTGACCATGATTAATTCAGTGCTTGTTTTTCAGAAATTACAGGATGAGCAGCCTTCTTGATGGGGCAAGATAGCTGGACGAAACAGCCATTGATAGACTGGAATTCTGATAAAAAATATTGTTCTCTTGCCTATTACAATTCACCTTTTCCTCCAGCTCAATGTGGATCACAAAAAGTTATGAAAATCAATCACAAAACTACTGTAATTCACATCCTAGAAATCATATGATATATAAAAACTTAGACCATTTCCACACATAAGCACAAACCTCATGCTGCCTCCTTGCAAACATGTGGTTGTAAGCTGCGCAGTTGCAAGCCTCCTCACGGGAGACCCCTCCATTCTGTCTCCCAACAAGGCTGCAAGGGAAAACAAGCCGAACTTCTATCCCCCCATCCCGCTCCTTGGCTTGTCAAGCTACCAATCACAGCACAGTGGTTATGTCATGGACGCAAACTTTCTTTCCCTCCCCAAACCCTAAAATTATTTTAAAGTCACTTCTGCATTCCTATGGGGTAATGGCATAACATAGAAACATTTTAAATAAAAAATTAACATTACCACATTGCTATGAAAAAATACCAGAACAATACAGCATCACCCCCCTTTTGTTCTGGACTCAAATTATGTCTGGGTAGATTTGTGAGAGGCTGGAAATGGTAACTGGACCCTGAAGAGTTATTTTGTGTAAACAGCAGGCTTAAAAACAAAGCACACAGATTCCTGGCTGATCGGGAGAGGGCTGCTTCAAAACATGCCCCTCCCCTTTCTCCATTCATTTTAAAGTTAAGACAACATTAAGTCCAATAGAGACAAGCAATTAAAGGACAATGACAGTTTAACAATTTTACATTAATCTTGTGAACGCCATATAAAAGGACTGTGTTTTCATTTATACCTGAATGCTACTAAAGACAATTGTGAGAATAGAGGGGAGTACTCTACAACCTTGGTGCTGCCACCAAGAAGGCCACACTTTTTGCCTTTCTATAATAGCATAATTTAAAATAGTGGCAACTCTTGAAGCTCGATCACTGCATAATACCTCAATGGATGGATAGTTTGATGGCCTTTCAGATATCTTAGTATCAGAGTGTGTTGGTCTTTAAAGTTAAAACCGGTGTTTAGAACTTTGCCCAGAAACACTCATACCCTCTTAGGGTTGATGTAATATATTTGCTGTAGTGTGTGTCTTGAGTACATTTGCCTCATTCTTTTAAATCAGCTGATGTTTCCAATAGTTCTTTAGTTACAAAATCTAGAATCATACTGCAACTGAAAAATGCATTGCAAGCTCTATTTGTATTATCCATCTGTATCCGAACTCACTGCCTCACTCTATAGAATTTGTTATCAAAAGAAAGATATATTAGAACCTATTAAATGTCTCTCTACTCTGGGAAGCTTGCAAATTGAGTGTGGAGTTGAGGACCCACCCTTTTTATTTTTCCTTAATAGCTGACTTCAGAATTGCATTGCCATAGAATATTAAAAGCTATAGAAAGGGAATATTCAGCCCTGAAGTGTCTTGCCTGTATTGCCTAACAAATTTATCCCATTACTGGATTGTATGTGCTTCATAAATTACTTTGGACACCCTGTCAGAAGCTGTTGCCAAGAAGAAATGAAAGGGAGAACCTCCGGTGTCCTTGTGTAACCCCACAAAGATTCTTTAGATCTCTGCCAACACTTTAAGCAACTATTAGGGGCTACACAAAAATGTTCATTCCCAAAAGTGTGAGTTTCTTGATGCAATGCTTTTGTTTCATGCGTTCTTAATCCCATTCTTTTTTATTTAATTTCAAACAAGAATTCTTTTTTGTTCAATTCAAATAGAATTTTATCTCTATTTCTGTTTGTTCCATTGGGAATTTGCAACTAATTTTTTTGAGGGGGTGAATTTCTAAATTTTTAGGGCTTGTACCCCCACAGTGAAGGAATATTGTTTTGATGAGCAGCAAGGTTAGACAGCAGTGTTTGGAAAGTCAATCCAGATAACATGTGGTGTGTAAATATGGAACCAGGTGGGTTTTGCTGAGGGAAAAATCCACCTGGTTCCATCTACTTCCTAAAAATACTTGGCAGACATCAGGAAAGGTCTCAGCAGACACTGTGGCATCCATAGATACCATAGGGGAGGGGGGGGTCCTAATCTAGGTAAAATGCTGGAGATCCATTATCCAATTTGCTGCTACCATCAGAAGAAGGCAGCTCTGCATGGATCAGGGCCATGCTGAAGAGTCAAGGAGATGTAATGCTTACTTTGCTTGCTTTTCTGAATAATACTCATCTTGCTTTACTGAGCCCTGGTACATAAAAACAATTAATAATAGTTGGTCAGGGCGCAGTGATTTGTATCTGGGCAGACGCACAGGGGAAGAGTTAAAAACTCGTATCCTGGAGCTGATTGCAACTTTAAACTAAGTCAGTCTTCCTTTGTGACTGCTTACAGACATCTGGAGAATGGATTGCTCATTTCTAGCATATCATCTCTTGGAGCTCTTAGTGGTTGGTTAGTTTAAGAGGGATACTTCTTTTCACTTACTTACAAAATATATGCAGCTGCAGCATTTACTATTTGGAAGCGAGGAGTTGCAATTTTTAGGATTGCCTCCTATGTAAGCCACTGTGAAATGAATGTGGCTTGTTCAAGAGCACAGTTACCATCTAATCACTTGAACAGAGAGGAAAGGCAGGCTAATGTACATTTAAATAAATCTAATTATAAATCTAATTATAAATAAATATGTGTCAGCTGGTTGTTGTCTTCATATGATTCCTAATTAGCTTCCTTAGGATCATATTAATAAGCACGTCAACCAGCCATGAACAATCCTAACCTGGCAGTACTCCATGGTGATTGTTATAGTCATAATCATAACAGCACTTTCTGGAGCCATTGTGATCATGAGAACTGCAGCAGGATGTCTCTGCACAATAACCATTCACATGTTCCGGTTCTCCAGATAATGCTCTGTCCACAGACATTGAAGAAGAAGAAGAAGAAAATGAAGGGGGGGGGTCTTCTGCAAACTGAAGCCATGAATCTGTCATTTTCCTGCATTGGTACCTTGGTTCATCACTGTTGTTTATAGACTTCATAGTTGTTGTTTTCAAAGTGTATACATCTCTACTTGTAGCTAGGATCCAGGGACTCATTTGCTAGCATTTTGTTTTGTTTCATTCAAAAACATGAAATCCCTGTTTGCTTCTTGACTAAAATGATTACAATTAGAAATGGCTTCCCAGATTAAGATCCTTGCTCAGGAATGAAGCTTGCTGGATGGCCATGGATAGGCTGGTCTCTCACAGCCTAACATATCTCATGGTGTTGTTTTGAGGACAGTGTGAGATAATTCTGCTCCTGATCACCAGACTAGAATCTCTGTATATGGAATTTGTAAACATTTAAGCTCGAAACTCAGCTTGTAGTGACTGTGTGTGGCCAGGGCCAGCATGCTTGATCCCATTCCCTGTTTTCATGTGTTTCCTTGTACTTGCATATTTGTAAAGCACTAAAAAACAGTGAATTGGATCCAGTGGGAAACCTTCTGGAAGGGGTTGATTATGCACAATGCCCAATGATGGGCCTATAATAATAATCACTCTCCCACCCAGATCATGGCTATTCTGTCAGGAGATCCACAACTATGACATGGTTCAGAGATCTGACTTGTGCCTTTGATGTCTATGCTTGGTGGTTGGAGAATGAATTCTAAAGGTCACACCTGGTTGATCTTTGGATTCTGATAGGATATAGATGATGAATATGTAGATGCTTTGCCTTTTAATAGTCTTGAGGGCCATACGGAGCTTAATGTGGATCAACTCCAAATCCCGATGCCAAGGCTTAGCCTTGGAACATGTAGCTATAACAACAAACAAGGTGCTGCTGTTAATTGCCTACAGCTTGCTCCAACACATCTGGGATTAACTGCAGAACTTCCATTCCAGATGTGACTTCCAGGCAGGCTTGAACTCCACTGTCTCTTCTTTGTAGCAATTTAGCATTTCTCACATAATAAAACAGATTTCTTCAGCATTGTTAACGGACCACAACTATAAGAGGATTATGAAAGGTGATACCCACAGCCAGTGACATGGTACCAGAATGAATAAGAAATATGGATGATATAATACTATGCTTCTCAGCTGAGTCAGCACATATATAAATTGAAATGAATGGATAGGGGTTCTCTTCTTAGCAGAGGTTTTTGTGACTTATTTGGTTGGTTACCATAATCACAAAGCACTCAGTCCGCAAGATACTTTTCCACAAGTCCCCTAAAAAATTATGTGAGCTTCACAATTGCACTAGCATTTATGGATTCGTATCCTTTCTGGGTTAATATTTCTGCATCTCTCTGCTGGTTCAAACAGGTTTTGCAGACCTTACATTTTCATTTAAAGGGAAAAACATTTCTGTCTCTTGGGGGGTGGGGGTGAAGAAAACATCTCAAAATGAAGCCAAAGCATTTCTGAGTTGTATGAGCTGCAAACAGCTCAAATAATAGCTCTCAACTCTGCAGTGCCCAGTTCATCTCCAGGAAGTGATAATTCTGACACCTAACAATGATGTCATTGACTGAGCTGACTACTTTTGCAAAAAATACATCCATATAAACTGGCTCAGTATTCACATTTTTGTTTTCCAAATTTCATTCAAACAGACATAAATAATTTAACCCACAATTCATTTCCAATGTGGTGGTGGTGTTGCTTTTAAGAATGAGCAATAATGTATTTTTCTGTAATTTGTGGTTTTGATTGCTGTTAATAATTAACTTCCCCATAAAAGAAAACCTCCATTGTGTCAAGAACCCCCCCCCATTGAACACAGAACATGTCTCATAAATCACTTTTATGTCTTTAAAACAGCTGACTTTACATTTTTATTACGTTATTTGAAAAAGTATCATTTCATCTGGAAAGAATCACTGTAAAATGTGATTGTCAACACAGCTAAACCAGTTTTCTGAAGAAAATGGCTGCTTATGAAGCTAAGGACTATAATTATGCCAGGATTTTCTTCACAGACATTAGTTACAAGAACCAGGAGATTTTGATGGGGATGTGCACAGGAAATACCTGGCAGACAAAGCAAAATGTTCTCTGAATGCAAAGCTAAGCCATTCCTTTTAGGTTTCAGAAAGCAAATATGTAATGATAAGCAACAATCTAGGCATTGAAAAGTTAGCTGATTTCTCCTGAAGTTTGGTGCAGTCCAAATAATATTACATGTATGTGCTTGTAAAGTTATGTTTGACAGAATTAGCTCTGTTTGTCTCTTCTTTTTATTTTTGGAAGTAAAGCCTATTAATTGCTTGCCCTAAGATCATGACATCATCTTTCTTTATTTCTATTATTATTTATTATATTTTCAGGGCCAACAATTTTTGGGATGCTTATCTGGACCACTACCGCAAAGAGCTTATAATGTCAAGCAGAGGCTAATTCTTGTAACCCAAGATCAGGCAAATTCATTGTGTGACACCTGGGTGTAGTCTGCACAGGGCTTTTTACCCAGTCCCAGTTTGAATGAATACCATCCCATCTACACTGAATCGGATTTGCATTTGATTTGGGGCACTTTAAATTTTCCCTCTGCAACAAGCATGATTGATTCGTGGTGACCCTGCCTTTCCCCCGCGATATCCTGGAGTGGATATAAGCCTCGCTATTTGAAAGACCACCATGAGTAAATGTGTAGATGGCTCCTTTTTGCAAAGTAATTTACTGCTCTGTGCCTGGGAGCAAAGGAGTCTTCCCTGATTGGCCAGGGCGTCAGTTAAAGGACTTTCTGGTTCCCAGTTGCAAGGCTTCCCTTAAAATGACTGTGCTCCATAAGCCCTAACTTCTCTCAGCAGAGATTTGCCTCTTGGATTATTCCCCCTCCTCTGCTGTCTCCAATCCTCCCCCCCCCCCATTCAAGAAAAGAAAAAAAAGAGCCTCCTGCTGTGCTTGCCTTCTCTCCCTATTCTGAGCTCCCCCAATCACGTGCAGAACACTTTCTGTTTCAATGGGGGGAGGGAAGACCTGAGTTCAAATTGATCTGAATTCATCAGGATCCACACTGGAATAAACAAAGTGCAGAATCAGCCCAGATCCTACAGCAGAAAGTTATCTCATGGGCAAAGGGCCAAAAAAAAAGGGGGGGCTGATCTCATACTACATAAGGGTGAATGCTCTCAGCCTCCTTTATGATGGGTCCAACAGATTTTTGTGTCTGCCCTTATATGATTATGCCTCAAGAAACACAATGCCAATGATAAATCCATATTTAATCTTCAGTTTTCTGTGCAATCCTACATGGGTGAGCCAGCTTCTAATCTCACCTGGTGAGCCAGGTTTGATTCCCTGCTCCCCCACAGCCTCACCTCCCTCACAGGGTGTTTGTTGTGGGGAGATGAAAGGGAAGGCGATTGTAAGCCGCTTTGAGACCCCTGATAGAGAAAAGCAGCATATAAATCCAACTCTTCTTCACATGCACAGATCATTTTCTAGCTTTAGAACAGTAGGGGTGTGTTTCTTCCTCACAATATGTGAAGTGGCCTTTTCATGCCAAAATCCTCATGTGATGTGGAGAAATGCCCTCTTGTCTCAGTTCTCTTTGCCGACAGGATCTCCTCCTAACACCATGTTCTGTATATGTACAGCTTTGTCTCTCATAAGAGTTCATCAGAACCCTCTTCAACAAAAGTAAAAACTAAACCTAACAATATGTTGGTTCCAGTTCCAATAAACTATATGGACACATTTTCATGGGCTCCTGCACCTATCAATTCAAAACCTGTTTCTTTAGAGGAAATGATGACATTACCCTCATTCCACCATGGACTTTTCTCCCTCACGTTTTCTAATGAAAGAAGTTGATCAGGAAGACATTGATTTGCTACCATTAGCTAAGAGACATCCTCTTGTTCCAAAACTTGTTCCAAAAAATTGAACAAATAAAACCTTCTGAATATGGGACTCTTTAGCCTGCACCCTTCCCACTGGTTCTATGGCAGGCTCCCTCCAATGTATAGCACTAAATGTGGAGACTATTATTATTACTAATACTATTATTATTATTACTATGGTATTCAACATCCAGTTCTGGCCACCTGGTTCCAGCTCCAGTTCTGTAGTTATTCCCATCGGGAAACACATGATGCTTTAGATTCAGATGTGGGTAATGATACCCCCAGTTATGAACATACTTAATTTCCCCTGGAGCCATGCCATTGCCCTACAATACTGTAAGGGATTCCACTTTTTGAATGAGGATTTAAGACTATATTCAGAGCTGGTATTATGGTTGGCTAAATCTTTGGGAATAGATATAATTTCCTAAAGATAAGATTCTTAGACCACTACATTTTGATATTTCTGTCCTCTGAACCCAAATTTTAAAATCTCAGATTGCTTTTTAGGGTTTTTTGCAAGGAGTTTCAATCTGTTCTGTGCATCCAGAAATAATTGGGTTATTTGTTTCCCATCTGAGTCCCAATAAAGGCAAAGCAGCTTCTGTTCATCCATTCTTGAGATGGATTTTTAGCACCATTAGGCTGTGTTATCAGTAAGCTGAAGTGTCTTGCCCACATCACATATTGGCACTTTTTACTAGAGCTCAAGCTTCTTCATCAGCCTTTTCCCACAGAGTACCCCTGGCTGACATCTGTGGAGCAGCCACATGGGTTTCATCCAACATTTTTGTGTGTCATTACTCTGTGGGCATAAATTCAAGGCAGGAGTCGACAGTGGAAAAGGATGTACAGCATTCTTTGTTTGAGATCCTGACTCCCACTCTCTCAGTGAGAGCCAGCTTGTTGTAGGGGTTAGAAGCGTGGACTTCTAATCTGGCAAGCCAGGTTTGATTCCCCTCTCCTCCCCCATGTGCACCCAGCTGAGTGGCCTTGGGCTCACCACAGCATTTATAAAGCTGTTCTCACTGAGCAGTAATATCAGGGCTCTCTCAGCCTCACCTATCTCACAGGGTGTCTTTTTTAAAACAATTCCTTTATTACAATTCATGGGCTACACTGCAGGCATAACCAAGATTCACCAGCTCCTTCACAGCCAAACCTGGTGGCAGAAATTGCTTCAACTTTTCACTCTTTCCCTGATCTGTGACGATGAGTGTATACAGATACCGGCTGCATCACACCTTGAATTTCACATTATCCTTAAAAAAAAAATCTTGGCAGATTTTACATCTTTCCTCCTGGCTGTCTATAGGAAATCTTTGATCTCTTCAATTTTGTGAGGCATAGCGACAGGTTCTGGCAACTGCCAAGATGCCAAACCCAAAGAACCTCACAGGGTGTCTGTTGTGGGGAGAGGAAAGCGAAGGCAGTTGTAAGCCGCTTTGAGACTCCTTCAGGTAGAGAAAAGTGGCATATAAGAATCAACTCTTCTTCTTCTTCTTGTTCAACTCCCACAATGGGACTGCAGAGAAGACTGAAGATGAAAATTGGGTTGCACTTATCTGTGCCTGTTGTTCAAGTGTCTTCTATGCAGGTGCACATTCCCTCCCTCTTGCCCTGCTATGAGCGAGTTATTTTTCTTGTGAAGCTTCTGATGTGTCAGGAGAACTGAGTGAAGGGGGTGCTTCTTTCCCACAGCTTTTGACAGTTTCAGTGGGAAAATGCCACCTTGCTCACTTTGGAGAGGAGCAGCATTCTAGTGCTGTAAAGCTAGAAAATTCTTCTATATGGATGGCCTGCACAAGCACAATTCTACTGTGTACTTGCACAGAAGATGT
Source organism: Paroedura picta (assembly GCF_049243985.1). NCBI lineage: Eukaryota > Metazoa > Chordata > Lepidosauria > Squamata > Gekkonidae > Paroedura > Paroedura picta. The sequence continues at coordinate 146,520,047 of NC_135370.1, read as the reverse complement.
TCAATGAAAAATAGTTACATGTAAGGGCAGCCCTGTTTAATGATTGTGAGTACTGAATTAGATGGTGGTGTTTTGTTTTGCCTTAATTAATCCAAAAATAAATGAATAGACACACTAGGATTATACATCAGTGCAGTGAAGCATATGGTGCTAAGTTACTATCAGAGGATTTAAACCAATGGAAGGGAGACTTTGGGAAAGAAATCATTCTCCTGAAAGACTCAGAAGGATAACAAAGTGGTGAGATGAGAATATTCAGGGGGTCATTTGAAGCATTAGGAGCAGTAAGGCAGAATTAACTCCTGACTTCCATGCTTATTTTTTTAATCTTTATTTCCATTATATTCTTTTTCCCCCTGTTATTACTTTCTTTTTAGTTTATCTATTTTGAACAGCAATATTAACTATGTCTCTGATCCTCTGTGTGCATACTCTCCTGGGTAGGAGTTCCACTGAGTTTAAAAAGACTTACTTGTCACTCAATATGCAAGGTCAGACTGAACAAACTTACTTGCAGGAAAGTCCCCTTGAACTCAGAGGGGCTTATTCTGCAAGTGCCATGAGCCAGCACCGCATCACATCAGGATCTAGGGGAGCTGGATTCCCTCTCTGATACAAAACTTTGGCTGTCATACTCTTTCATGTTACTCTATCTCACACGGTTGTAGTGAGAATGAAAAATGGGAATGGTATGTACCCCAGGTATCTTGGAGGAAGGGTGGGATAAAGAAACAAAACTACTGATTAGATAGGATAAATACAGGATTGGGCTATGTGAATGAAGGTATGTAGTAATATCTTAAAAATTGGTTGTGGCTTTTACAAAGGTAAATATATTGGTGCAGAGAGAAATGAAACCTTTAATAGTTATACAGTCCCTACATGTTTTACGTGTAGCTTTATCAGGGGAATCTAACAACATGATAAAATATAGAACAAAATCCTTATCCGTTGTTCCTCTTAATATTTGTAAAAAGCCCTGGGATGAAGAGTGTCCTGACTGTCTGAGATAGAATAGGGCCAATTAGGGTGCCAATCAAGCTGGCTGCACCCTGATTGGCCATCCCTCTCCAGCTCCTGCCCTCCTTCCCTGGACATTTGCTACATAGTTCTCAGATGCCTGAGAGAGACACACAGAGAAACAGAGAGCCCATCCAAACCGCAAACCAGCCCTGATTACCTGCTATGGCTCCTGCTGTGAGGGAGAGACAGACAGAGACAAACTACAAATGACTCTTGCTTCCCTGCTATGCCACAAACGAGCCCTGATTACCTCCTATGGCTCCTGCTGAAAGAGAGAGAGAGAGCTGCACCTGCCAGTGTCCTCTAGGTCCTAGCGCCCATTGCATTCCTGGTCGCAATGGGCTTTCTTGCTAGTTGGTACGTAATTTTTAAAATGGGTAAAACACAGAACATTTTCACAGAGCATGTCCAGAGTGTAATTCATAATAAGTTGGTATTAAGAAAACCACAACAACATTAACATGTACTACATAGTAGATATTTTATACAGAATAATTTGGAAATTAAAAAATCAAAGTCACGTCTTCATTTTGCCTTTACGTGGTCCCCTTTTTCTTCACTGTGACTTTTACAACCCATTCAAATGAAAGCCTTGCTATATTCAGTGAGGTTTGTCCTAGATAAGTGTGCCGCTGAAACGTATATTACTAGTATCCCTTTCTCTTCAACATGAGCTTAGTAAAACCCAACATTGCATTAATGTAGCAAAAAAACTAAATGTAGAGTAATTATATGAGAAGGCAATGCTTTGGAAGAGGAAGCTAATTTTCCATGAGTTTTCTGCAGATGTTCTTTTTTAAGAGCATTTAAGATTGAAGGTTGCTGCATTTGTTATTAATCTTTCCTTTTTCAGTAGACTTCTCAAAGTAATGTTTCTGCTTGCAATTTCCATCACATAAATGAAGCAGTATTTGCATAATTCTGATATATCTCTCCAGTGAACTAGATGCTTGTAAACTGACATGACTGATCACCAAGTAGCTATTAATCTAAATGCAAAGACACTGACATGCTCTTTTCTGTATCCAAATATGGCTCCAATTAGTCATAAATCCTTGACTATCATAGATTTTCTACAGGATTTACTTGGAATAAATAAAGATAAAATGGAGAGTTCACATTTCTCATGTATTATTCCCCTTTATGTTAGTACAAACTGTGTTTGTATAGAAATAATTTTTCTATTGGTTATAAAACTGGATTAGGAAACTCAAAGCAATTTGGCAAGATTCAAGCACAATGGTAAGTGATCTGCTGGGTATTGCTATATTCCGTACTATTTATTATTTATGCTGTGGAGGAAAAATATGATAGGTCTTTGAAGAAGAAGAAGAGTTGGTATTATATGCTGCTTTTTCTCTACCTGAAGGAGTCTCAAAGTGGGTTACAGTTGCCTTCCCTTTCCTCTCCCCACAACAGACTCCCTGTGAGGTAGGTGAGCCTGAGAGAGCCCTGATATTACTGCTCTATGAGAACAGCTTTATCAGTCCTGTGGTAAGCCCAAAGTCACCCAGCTGGCTGTAAGTGGGGAAACAGGTAAGCAAAACTGGCTGATCAGTTTAAAAGTCTGCGCTCCTAACCATTACAACAAGATTTATGATTAAACTGTGAAAGTCACAATCAGACCCAACTGGCATATGGTGTCTCGTTGACTCAATGGGCAAGATGTTGGCACATGTTCAAAGTGTCCAGGGAAAGCAGAGAGATGAGAGCTGGTATGTTGAGTAGTTAGGTTATCAGATTAGAATCTGAGAGACCCAGATCAATGTGCCCATTTTACCTTGAAAGCTTGCTGGGTGACCTTGGGTCAGTCATTGTTTCATACCCAAACCATATTCCAGATAGGTCCTATCAAAACAACTTAAATATGCTGTATGCTAATTTGCTGCTCTCATGCTTGACCTATATATAACGGATATGAACTGGCAACTTCGATTTCAATGTATTTGAAGAAATGTACAAGCACACAGAAACGTATATATCTTGAATAAAACTTTGTTAGTCTTAAAGGTGCCTCTGGACTCAAACTTTGTTTTGTCGGTGGGGGTGAAATAAAGGAGAGGAAAATGGTATGAGTTGCATTAGGTCTTCATAGGGAAGAATGGCTGCTGTTGCTCTGACTCTGAGGGGGCAGGGAGAATGGCAAATAAAGGACTTGTCAGATTGTGCTATGGCTAGGGTATCAAAGCTACATCATCTCTGCTTGGTAAATCCCATTAAAGGCAAAAGTGGTTTTTGTCGTGTACTTCTATTTCAATAAAATAACATCCTTCCGAGGTCGGTAAAATGAGTACCAAGCCTGCTGGGGGGGGGGGGTAAAACGGTAATGACTGGGGAAGGGAATGGGAAACCACCCCGTATTGAGTCTGCCAAGAAAACGCTAGAGGGCGTCACCCCAAGGGTCGGTGCTTGCACAGGGGATACCTTTACCTTTTAGTATGATTTTTGGGCATTCGCCTACGAGTATTCTAATGTGCATAAGGAAAAACTGTATGTAGTTCTCTTAAATGTCAGGGGGGAAATTCATTCATATAAATGGAGGCTGTCTCTTGGAACTTTCATTTAGCCACAGTGCAGCAGCAAAACTGCACACATTGAAGGTCTACATACAGTGCAGTCCTAAGCATAGCTGCACACTTCTAAGCCTCTCGCTTCAGTAGACTTACAAGAGTATTCCTCTAGCCAGCTTCAGCTCTTCAAATCTTTGAAACATATTAAAAAGTTCAAGTAGCCATCTGGATCCATGCAAAACAAAATCCAAATGCAACAGCAATGTAATAACTTTCATTAGGACCAATTAAAAGGTTATAGAGTACAGAGCAAGCTTTTAAATCCCCCAGTCCCTTTTCACAGTGCTGGATGACTTCTGGAGAACTTGCTCATTACTTTGGGATCTTTTAGCTGGCCTTAATAAAAAGTTTTACACTGATGTTAAGATGGATAATTTTGAAAATCACTTTCTAATGGAAAACACTTTATATGGTTATGTTAATTCCATGAAGAATCATAATGTGTTTGAGGTAATCACTGTGGAGTGGATGCAATGCTTTCCCTCTGCTAAGTGAGGAGTTCTACTCCAGTGGAAGGAGACTTAACAAAAAGGAGGTTGTATGGTCCAACCCATGAAGTCCTCACATGGGCAATGCTTCTTGTCCAGAACTGCCAATCTCATAATGTGTGGGTGATTAGCATGCTCCTGGATGTGCCAACAAATGTCGTTGAAGAAATAAAATACTCCCTGGCAGTGCACTGTGTCAGCATGACAAACCTTTGGTGGCATACTGGAAATCCCAAAGCCTGCAATCGCATACCAGGAAATAGTTCCTTCAGCTCTGGTAGAAATATGGCTCATAAATTCTTTCAGGATTGCCCCACTTACCATAATTGGTGTTTTCCTGTAGGGGGATCTAATCCTCACTGCTCATATCGGGTAGTGCCTGCTGCTGACAGGAAGAATTAGGATTTCCCTCAAGTGTAAACAAAGAGAGAGAAAATCTTTGTTTCTTTGCAGCATTTTCATTGCCAACATTTATCTTCCATTGTAAAGCAGCGTGTAGCTAGATTTTGCATATACATTTATAATATCAGCATATAGGGAAAGTAGCATGGTTTTGAACGAGGCATGCTGAGAACTTCCCAGCAAACATACTTCCCAAGTGAACACATCTAAATTCCCTTGATTATGGTTGAAGCAAAAATTCTGATTGAATCAGTTCAATAGTCCTTTACAAAGTTCACCTTGAATTTACCAGTAAGCCCAATCTCTTTGCACCTGCACACAGCCACTGGGATTCCTAGGCCAGGTGGTAGAGGCTTGGGGCTGCTTTTTCCTGGTCCAAGAATGAAAAATTCTTATTTACCAGAGAAGGAGCATGTATCTCCTAGGTCATGGCTGGGTCATTAAATTAACCCACCAAAGTAAAGCTAAATCATAGAGTCATTTTCTGTTTGTCCCCTTTTTTGTTTTTGTAGTGTATCTTTTAAATCATATTGACTTCCAGGCCACAGGATCCCTTGCTACCTGGAGTGCCCTCAAAAGAAAGCCTGAAATGCCTTAGGAGGCGTAAACCTCCTTTAGCCCCATTCCAGGCCACCTGCATCTGTGGATGATTTTGGGCCTCCCCACCTGGGTCGGCCTCCCAAAAAATTCCTGCCACTTTCTGAGGACCCCATTGTTGGGAAGTTTTCCCATTACCTGAACTGCCCTTCCCTAGTTAGGCCCTTTCCCTTTATCCTCTGCCAGCTGTGACAATATGTGTAACATTGCAAACCATAAACATTGCAAACCACAAACAGCCCTTGACCCATTTCAGTTGGGCTTCTGGCCTGGACATGGGGTGGAGACAGCGCTAGTCACCCTGATGGACGACCTCCGACACCAGCTAGACCAGGGCGGGTCAGCGCTGCTCATACTGTTAGACCTATAGGCAGTGTTTGACACAGTAGACCATGAGCTCCTAACTCACCGCCTCACCAACACTGGAATACGGGGAATAGCCCTCAAATGGCTGAATTCCTTCCTCCGGGGCCGTGGACAGCGGGTAGTGATAGGAGAGAGAATATCTAACCAACACCAGCTCACATGTGGAGTCCCACAAGGAGCAGTCCTCTCTCCTATATTATTTAACATCTTTATGCACCCTCTGGCTCAGCTGGTATGGAGGTTTGGGCTGGGTTGCCACCAATATGCGGATGACACCCAGCTCTTCATCCTGATGGATGACTGCCCTGACTCCCCACCCAGAATCCTTAGCCAGATGTCTAGAAACAGTGACAAAATGGATCAAGCAGAGTCACCTGAAGCTCAATCCTACAAAGTCAGATGTCCTATGGTTGGGTAGGAAGGGACCATGGTAGGAAGCGCGTCTGCCCACCCTGGACGGTGTGCAGCTCTCACCAACGCACTCCACCGGGAACCTGGGCGTGATCCTGGATGCTTCCCTTACAATGGAGACCCAGGTCACAAAGGTAGTACGGCTGGCATTCTACCACCTCCGCCAAGCCAAACTACTAGCGCCCTACCTGGACCCAGAACACCTAGCCACAGTGATCCATGCGACAGTCACCTCTAGGCTGGATTTCTGCAACTCGCTCCACGCAGGCCTACCCTCATCCTTGATCCGGAAACTACAACTTGTGCAGAATGATGTGGCCAGGATTCTCACTAAAACATCATGGAGATCCCACATCTGGCCGGCACTCCAACAACTTGGCTGGCTCCCAGTTGAATTCCGGATTAAGCTTAAGGTTCTGCTAATCACCTTTAAGGCCATACAGGAGAAGCGTGTCAGACCTCAGCAAGGGCCAGAGCCTTCTTGGTCCTGGCCCCCACCTGGTGGAACGAGCTCCCTGAGGAGATAAGAGCCCTGCCCGAACTTCCACAGTTCTGCAGGGCCTGCAAGAGGGAGCTCTTCCATCAGGCATTTGCTTGAGACCGACTGACTCAGAACACCTGCTGGTCCCCCCAGACGCCCACCCATGACTCTTCCAATGTTACTGTTAATTGTTATTTATATTAAAAATGTGGTTTTGTAATCTTTTGATGCTTTATTGAAAGTTGTTTTGATGTTATAGTCTGTATAATGTTCCATGTAAGTTATATAATGTTCAGTGTAAACCGCCCAGAGCTGCAAAGAAATGGGTGGTATAGAAATCTAAATAAATAAATAAATATAACCCCCATTGGCACAACACTCCAAATACCTCATTAAGAGTAGGGTGGGTGGGTGAGAAGCAGCTTGTTTTGGCTGGCCGGGAAGAAGAGGCTGGCTGCTGAGCATGTGGCGCCTTATAAAGGCGCCACCCACACTCCACCCCTATCCAGATGTAGCACATCTGTTCTGCACCAGCATCACCCGTCCTAGGCACTCACTGAGAGCACCATCCTGTCCCGCCCCGGATGCCACTGCTTCAGTGGCAGCCGCATTAATTTGCGGCTGCTTTGAATCATAGAGTTGGAAGGGGCCATACAAGCTTTCTACTCCTGCCCCATGCTCAATGATATTCAGGGCTTTAGAGGTTCCTGATATCTTACACATAGTTTAAGCCCATTACTGTTGGTCTTATCCTCTGCTGCCAACAGGAACCCCTCCCTGCCCTCCTCCAAGTGACAATCTTTCAAATAGTTGCATTGGCTAAATTGCATAGCTTGCATTGTACACCTATAACATTACTAGCATTTATTCGGGGAGTGATTGCTGGATCACAAGATTAGCATGTTTCATGGATATACATTTAATGGCACACTTAGACACCTAAGTAGTAATTTTCAACTCAAAAACCTCAAGTGTAATATGCTTTGAATTTCTTTATTTAAACCCTTCAAATCTGCAGGGGGGGGAAAAGGGGGGGAGTTGTTTTTAGAAGATGGGGTATAGGCTTGTGGTATAGGCTTGCTTACCCAGATCAGTTTAGTGGATCACAAAGGGCACAGGCCTGATCTACATAACTCCTAATTTGTGAACTGTGCAAGGACAACTCCTACTTTGGCCTGCTGTAAATGAATAGGACTGGCATGGTTTGAATTTAGGAAGGTCCACATAAGACAGCAGGGAAGGATCCAGTGGGAAAGCTCATGGAAAGAGTTGGTAAAATACATCTTTCTCTACTTTCCCCCTTCTTGTGGCAGTCTGCTATTTGTCCTGAAAATCCTCTCTTATTCTTGGGAGAACCTCAAAAACAAAATGAACTGCAGTACATAAAATGGCAGGGATGATGGGAAATCAGGAAAATCACCTCCCTCTCAGCTGCCGGCTGTGTGTAGTTTTCTCAATCCTCTGAGAGAACTTAGTGAAGGAGAAGTGGGCTTTGCCAACGGTTTATAGGGGTTTCCCAGTGAATCAAGTCCAGTGCATAGTTATTATGCACTGGTGATAGCAGATGTCAAGTCAAACGTTTGAAATTGGGATGTTTCAGAAGCCTACTTTTTTACATTAATTACAAAGAAAGTAGGATTAAGCAAACCCAGCATACTTTCCAGCCTAATTTATAGATCAGGAGTTACTTGTGTTTAATATTTTAGATATGCACAGAGAGACAGCCTGGTGTAGTGGATAGGAGCAATAGCCTCTAAATGGGAGAACCAGGCTTGATTCCCTACTCTTCCACATGCAGCCAGCTGGGTGACCTTGGGTCAATCACAGTTCTCTCAGAGCTCACTCCACTCTACCTACCTCTCAGGGTATCTGTTACGGGGAGAGGAAGGGTAGGTGATTGTAAACCACTTTAAGACTCCTTCAGGTAGTAAAAAGCAGAGTACACTAAACCAGTGGTCCCCAACCTGCGGGCCGCGGCCCGGTGCCGGGCCGCGGCTCCCTCTCCCCGCCCCCCCTGCAGTAAAAAACTTCCCAGGCCGCAAGCTTGCGGCCCAGGAAGCATCTTACTGCGGCAGGGCGGGGAGAGGGAATCAGGGCGGGCCGCGCCCACTGCACTAAACAACTCTTCTTCTTGATATAGTTCATAAATAAACTACAGTTTAAACAAATTCCAATAAAATACACCAAGCACATTAATCCCTATATATCCCTAGGATATATAGGAGTCTCTTGTGGTGCAAGGTGGTAAGGCAGCCAACTTGCTGTCTGAAGCTCTGACCAGGAGGCTGGGAGTTCGATCCCAGCAGCCGGCTCAAGGTTGACTCAGCCTTCCATCCTTCCAAGGTCGGTAAAATGAGTACCCAGCTTGCTGGGAGGTAAACGGTAATGACTGGGGAAGGCACTGGCAAACCACCCCATATTGAGTCTGCCATGAAAACGCTGGAGAGAGTCACCCCAAGGGTCAGATATGACTCGGTGCTTGCACAGGGGATATCTTTACCTTTACCTTATCCCTAGGATATCCCTATATATCCCTAGTAACTGGGCTTTTATCCATTGGACTCATCTTTCAAGTCCAAAAGTATGGGCTGTTTGTCCTACTGATGTCCATGCTTTAAATAGCAGGAGAGAAGGAGAAACACTCAAACTAGATGTTACAAACAGGCGCTTATCTTCCTACAAATAGAGTTGAAAATTTAACTCAGTATAGGACTAAATCCCACTGTACATGGCCAGTATATAAGCTGAATGAGTGAATAAACAAATAAATGCTTTCATCAGGTCTGCCTGCCCACAGCACATTGGTTCCCTGTTCAATAGGGACAGCATTTGGGGTGGCATTTTGGTAGCATTGCCAACTGCAGACTGGGAAATTTCTGGAGATTTGGGAGTAGATCCTTGGGAGTGCAAAATCTGGGGAGGGGATTGTATCCTTGTATTTGATGCTGTTAATTAATTATATTACAGAGGAAATAAAGATATTCCCCTGTAGTTTATACATAATTTTACCTGGTTCTTGGGGAGAGTGCATAGACATGCATCTGCGCTCCCAGAAGATTCCAGAGTTTTCTTTGTAATTGGCAAGAAGAACTTTCTGAGTTTTTGGTGTAGCCTGTCTGTGGAAGGCTGGTGCACAGCTTGGTCTCAGGTGATCCATAAAGAGGAATGAGGTCTTGGGAAGTCAAACCATCCCCTGACAGGCTCAGTGTATCACCCTTCTTTTGACAGAAGCTCTTTGTTTGAAACTGCTGGCAATTGCAGCCGTTTCCAAGTTAAGATAAGAGCTAGCCTTCTCAGGTAATGTCCTCGATCACACCTGATGACAGACTTTTGCATGCAAGTTTTTTCAGGTGTTCTGTTTGTTCAGTAATCCTTCAATGCCAAACTTTTCTAAATAGAGAGCAGGTCCCATCAGTAATGGACATCAGCCATTAAGCTGGTAATATTTGTCATATATCAGATTACGACTTTGTTATTCCAGCGTGATGAATGCCTGTTTTGCTTTGAAAAAGATAAAGTGCAATACGTTTAGCAGTATTCCAGTACTTTGGCTTTAGAACCTGACTCCAAGCAAACTGAATTTAATAGGGAGAACAGCCTTTACTATTATAGCTTCTGGTGTATCATGCTCTCTTCTGTTACCCAATAACTTTTTTAAAGTTATGTTAACAATAGTCAAAGGTTAAGAATTTTAACAATGCTATTCCCAGGTCATATGTATTAACAAAAGGGTTAGCTGATCTGGGGCTTGTTCATAGTATTTTGTCACCCCAAAGAAGGCATACTCATTGCTTTCTTCATGCCATCAGTGACCGAGTCTATGCTAAACCCTGCCAGTGCTCTTGAGCCAAGTTTGCAGCAGCACACATTCAGAAAGTGCTGCCTGCCAACTCCTACTTGGCCAATGGCCAGGAGAATATAAAGACCCCTAGGTGCATCACCGCCTTCCCTCTTGAGCTTTCCAAAGAAGTAGTTTGATTGAAGAACTTGCCTTGAGCAGGTCAGTCAGTGAACTGTGAAATCTATCTATGGCTCAGAATACTAGTGGCTTTATCAGAATGATAGTTTCCATTAAAAGGAAAATTATAGTCTTTGTGTTTACTATTAAAAGCCAAACATATCCAGCTGTAATTGTTTAATTTATTTAGTTTTTAATTTTTATTTATTTACTTCTTACTTTTGGTATCTGAAGAACTGTGCGTGTACATGAAAGCTTATGCCGTGAATAAAAATTAGTTGGTCTTTAAGGTGCCTTCGGATTAAAATTTTATTCTGTTGCTTCAGACCAACATGGCTACCCACCGGATTTATTTACTTTATGCTCCACCTTACCCTGTGAAGTAAGTTAGGCTGAGAGTTTGTGCCCAGCAGACTTCCATGGTGGAATGGAAATTCAAACTTGCCTCCCTCTGGTTTGGGCTCTGCCATTTTGGTTTACTACAGCAATCCAACATGCCTCCTGAATTTGGTAGACAGAGTGGTTTGCAATTTCGTTTCAAACACAGGGTTCTTAATGTTTTAAAGTTTTTTTTTATATTGACAAATTAGTTTTTTTTTATATTGACAAATCAGTTTTCTGAGAGTGTGGATGTTCCCTGGATTTGCAGAACTTAAACTGTAGTAGTACTTGGCCTTGTTGTACAGATTTTAACTACTGTGGACAGGCTATAACTATTGAAAATCAGCTTTGTCACAATGCAGTCAATGTCAATTCATTGAGTAAAACTGTTCAGAGATATTAATCTGTGATGTTCTGCTCTTATCCTTGGATATTATGGCTATCTTAGACTTGTGCTTAAAATATTCTACCCAAGTTGTATCTGCTGCTCTCATCTGCCTACATTTCGCACAGCTGTTTCTTTCAATAGGGACCAATCTAAGTATTAAGTGATATAGAAACCTTCCTTTCCAGTTGCTAGTTTAAACAAGAGTAATTATTGTGCACATGGGATCTAGAAAGTTACAAAGCCATTTACAAATGCTATTATTTATCAGGGAATAGGATTGTTTTCCTTTTTGGAAAAAAAAATATGAGCGCGTTTCTGGTCAATGCTTTTGTTGTGAAAGATCTGCAAATACTTTTTACGCCCACATGGACAATTGGGAAGGGTAAAAAATGTATCTGGAAGTACATTCAAAGTGCAGTGGCAACATATACACAAACTTCTATAAAGAATTTCTACTATAATTTTAAATCACCCTTGTTTTCTTGCAGCATCTACCTAATACAACTTGTAAACCTGGCATGTTACCATGTAATTTGTATGTCTTGCTCAGTGGCCACCAGATATGAGGTGCTTTGGAAACTAGATATGGTCAAAAGGTGGTCAAAATCTCCTAAAAATAAAATTATAAATGTTTCAAAACAGTAAGGAGGCAGAAGAACTGAGTCTATATGTTTCAAAATGATGCACTTTTAGTAATATACAGCCCAATCCTAAAACTCTGATGTTAGTATATCACTGATATTGGCACAGCACTGGCATCACTATTCAGTATCCTTTGCCTACTATGCACAGGACATATATGTGAAAGAATCATCCCTCAGAATGCATGGCTGTTGCACTGGAATATAGAGCAATCCCACAGCAAGCCACTAATCACAGAGTGGCTATCATTACTACACCGAAATATTTTTTTTCCTGTTTTTCCTGTTTTAAATTGTTTTCTGTTCTCAGATGTTGTTCCACACCATTGACTGATACTGACCTGTATAAGTGAACCACAGTGGCTGAATTAGGAATCCAATCTCATCCAATCTTTCCCTGGTGCCACTACAGCTACTGTTAGTGGATCAGGGCTTGTTGTTGTTGTTAGGTGCGAAGTCGTGTCCAACCCATCGCAGCCCCATGGACAATGATCCTCCAGGCCTTCCTGTCCTCTACCATTCCCTGGAGTCCATTTAAGTTGGCATCTACTGTTTCAGTGGCTCCATCCAGCCACCTCATTCTCTGTCGTCCCCTTCTTCTTTTGCCCTCAATTGCTCCCAGCATTAGGCTCTTCTCCAGGGAGTCCTTCCTTCTCATGAGGTGGCCAAAGTATTTGAGTTTCATCTTCAGGATCTGGCCTTCTAAGGAGCAGTCAGGGCTGATCTCCTCTAGGACTGAACGGTTTGTTCTCCTTGCAGTCCATTGACCATTGACCTCCCACTGCTAAGGGTGAGGAAGATAAAAGAAGCCATCCGGGTGGCAGCTCCCTACAAACTAATTTCTATTGAGACGGATAGATGACAATACAAACCGACAGCCTGCCCTGCCTTACTACCTTCAGTTTCTGATTGGATGTGGTAGCTTCTTCTTCCTGCCTGCTTGGAGATAGCACAGTGTGTACACACACACACATTTATGATTTGCACTGTCCTGAGGAGAAATAACAAGACCCCCAAGTTGTCCACCTGCATGCCAGATGCTTTCCTCACTGCTAGAAGCCTCTGTTCTGACTTAGGAAGCAAGCAGTCCAGAGGTCTCCTTGTGAGCAAGCATCTTCCTTCAGGTGCTGCTGTCTCATCTTGCTTCCCCCAGTGCTTTGCTCTCTATTCCAGCAGTAAGTAAGTAATGGCTACATTGCATTTAGGGAACAGGGACTGAACAAGGGACATGCTCAAGTGCAGGATGTTGGGGGAGGGGGCAAGATAAATGCCCCCCCCCCAAAACATCTGTTTGGAGGACCACTGGTTTTGTTGGAGGATTTCCTTCAAGGATGATTTGTCCATTGTTTGCATCTGAATCAGACAAAAAACAAAAGGGCGTAGCTTCATTCCAACATATCTCTCTTGTGCTGGAAAGGGCTTTAGTTATTTGGCTTTCAGAGAAATACCCTTTTATGGCAAATTTCAAAGCGAATATTTTCTATATCTGATGGTGTGCATGCACACAAAAGCTTTTACCTTGAATAAAATGTTGCTGGTCTTAAAGGTGCTACTGGACTCACCTTTGACATAGCTTGTTCTACCACATGGATGCAAGTGTGATCCTAAGCATATTTGTACATTCAGTGGTGCCTATAGTCAAGTTAGTCTGAATAGGGTTGTTCCCACAGTTCTTAAAGATGCAAGTGGATTGACCTACAAAAACTTAAAGGAAAAAACTGCAGCCAGAGCTGGATGGTGGGTCTTTGTTCATAAAGTCACCATGCGTCAGACTTGATGGAACCTAACAACAACAGCTACCAACCGGCAAACTCTGGCTCTGGTGCTATGGGCCCCGCACATCCTTAAACTGGGCCTGCGAATAGTCAGGGTAGTTAAATGGAAAAGGGTAGCTGAACTAGCATGATAGTTGAATAAAAGCTCCATGGAAAGAAGCATTATGACTCTTAATGTCAGATCCTGGGGGCAAGGGAAAGTCATCATTCTGCCTAGCTTGTAATGTACTGCTGCAAGCAAATGTGGATGAGATAAACCTTTGGTCTAATCCAGCAAGTCAGTAAAGCAAATTAGACTGAAGCAGAATGGAAGGGGGGGGGGGATTTTCATAGTTAATGTTTGTTTCCTGTTTTGTCATATAGGCCTCAACTATTCAAGGTTAAAGTAAACCAGAAACAATTATCAATATATAGAAGGATCATTTTTCATACCAGTTTTGTCTTTCTTCTGCACTAATTTCTCATACAGTATTTTGTTTGATTTGATGCCACATTATAAGAAACAGAGTATAAGCATCAGAAGGCATGTGGGAACAGAATTTGACCTTTTGTGTTTGGGGCATTCTCAGGGAGAAAAAAAATAATAGAATAATGGAATGCAATGAACAGAGGGTTGTTGGAGCATTTCTGTAATTTGATTATTTATGCATTTCCCCTAAATGCAGAATCCCTTCAGAAATATTTTATCTGTGAGCTTTATTTACTTAGCTGTAAAATTTCCTTGGGCATCCACATCAATGCTGAACTTCTGAACTATTTTTTCAAGAACATATAGATATTGTATCACAAGTTAAAGAACTAATAAAGTTAATCTTGTATGTGCAAAGTTGTACAGCTCTCATTACCAGCCGTTTAACATTAGCTCATTGTTGGTTTCTCCTATAAGCACTTTATCCCCAAAACAGGTCTAAAGACCAAGTTGCGGGAAGGGGGTCTATTTACATGTGTCTGAATGTTCAGCCTGGAGAAAAGGAGGTTGAGAGGTGACATGATAGCCCTCTTTAAGTATTTGAAAGGTTGTCACTTGGAGGAGGGCAGGATGCTGTTTCTGTTGGCTGCAGAAGAGAGGACACGCAGTAATGGGTTTAAACTTCAAGTACAATGATATAGGCTAGATATCAGGAAAAAATTTTTCACAGTCAGAGTAGTTCAGCAGTGGAATAGGCTGCCTAAGGAGGTGGTGAGCTCCCCCTCACTGGCAGTCTTAAAGCAAAGGCTGGATACACACTTTTCTTGGATGCTTTAGGATGCTTAGGGCTGATCCTGCCTTCCATGATCCTCCCAGTTTCTTTTACTTAGGCCACATTGTCTGCTTCACTCTTTCTTGCGTTCTTATGAAGTACAGCCTGTTTTTTTCTGCACCATCCCATAGGCCTAATGAAAACCCTTGGATGCTTTCAGCTTGCATAGCTAGCATACAGTGACCTGACACAGGAGATCTGTGACTGGATCTCCTCATTTTGAAAATAGCCTTGCAAGGCCTACTTGTCATGCCATTGTCTAATACAAATTGACTTCCCCAAGTGACTATTGGTATAATGGTAATGATGGGGAAAGACAGCCCCTGCCTGGTAACATGGAGAGGCCAAGTCCAGAAGGAGACCGATCCTCTACACTGCCCAAAGAGATGAGAAGGTGGCAGTGAGATCTTATTGGAGCCCCTAGCAGCTGCCTGAGAATACCAAGACTGTGTGATTGTTTTATTCATGAAGCAAGAGTTGGGCATGTCATTGGCTTTTTTTTTCTTATAAAACAAAGTATACAAATGAGAAGAAATGTCCTCATCTTTCACTGTACCACACTGTACCTCATTTTTATCTCTGCTCTAGTCGAAGAGCAGTATCCACCCTGGGCTAGAAGGGAGAATGCTTGGTTAGATGGGAGGCAAGGCAAGGTGTAGATCTACTTTCCTGCCTAAAAACTTTATATTTGAATAGGATACAGAGCTGCCTAAGGTTGCCAGCTCTCTGCAAATGTGGCAAATATACGTATTAAAAAATCAATGTCAGTAGCATTACAACGTCACTTCTAGGAGCCACCTAGAACTGACACAGTAGGTCTAGGAATCTTAAGAATCTATCCACATTGATATTTCTGGGTGTTCTCTAGAATTGATGTATCAATGCTGCTAGTGGTGTACCTACCTATGTCCCCCCCCAACCCTGCTGCCTATGGCGTGGCAACCCCAGAACTGCCCAATCATGTGAATTAACATGGCCTTCAATGCTCAAGTACCACCCTCTTTTCCATGAAACAAGGTCAGGTATTACACAGCTGCAGTGGAGTTACTTCTATGTGTTTTATTCTGCTAAAGAATGCAGCTTCCTTAATGCTGAGAATGTATTCATTCTGCCCAGTCTGTTATTTTGAGCTCACTAATCTGACTTGGCTTCACTCACTTTGAATTCTGTTTGGAGCTGACTTTTAAAAAATGTGAACACAAATCCATTATTTACTTTAGCGGAATACTGAATGAAACTCTAATTGTGTGTTAATGGTATAATATAAACTATTTCAGGCTTGTTTATTTATGTATATGTATAATTTTGTTTTACATGGATAAAAATAACACCTTAAAAGGAAACATCTATCTTCTAAGACAAATAGGGCTGTGCTCTAAAGTGTTATCGCCATCTGAATCCCTGGAAGGCAGTGGGCTTAGACAAGGGTTATTCTGCATTGGGCTGCACTGAAAATGCGTTTCTTGGTATAATTCAGACAAAGGTACTTCAGTTATGGCTTAACCCTAACTACAGTTATTCAGAAATACGTCTCATTGATTTTGATACAAATTTGCATCTAAATAAGCAAATGCAGGATTAAGGTACAGTAATTTATGGCTCCAGACTTTCTCTTTTAACTCCTGGGGAAAAAGAGGGTACCCCATATCCTCCTGGACTGGAATCATTATTTCCATAAAATAACCCCGAAGACTTCCAACATCTGGAGTGTTGGGAAACCTGAGGTCATACCTGAATCAGAGAATCTTGTGTGGCAGCAGGTTTCATTACTACTAATTGACTCACTACCCCAGCTGTGTTTACCTATCTCAAGCCATTCAGAGCTGGTGATCTTTGTTCCAGTAACTTTGGAGTGTGTTTTACTTTCAATTCATCAGCAACACTGGAAAAAAAAAACTTTTGGATAACATCCAAAATGACAATGGGAAGTGCATAATGGAAGAACAAGTCTGTTTTCTTCATTTTTTAAAAAAAAGAAATTGATATTACTCTGTGATTTCCAAAGTTAATGGGAATATTATTGAGCAATCAGTTATGGGGAAATGAAGGCTTATGTAGAAGCACAATTAGAGTTAAATACAAATGGCCTATCAGATAATAAAGCATTAAAAGACTAAAGGGCTTGGGGGAGGGCACATCCCCTCATCTGTGGAATGTTGGTGTATCAGTTACCACCACTCTCAGTAAGGTGCATATACATCACACACACACGATTATTAAAGTGCTGTGTGTAGACATGCTGACTGGGGGAAAGGATAGGCTTGGGAGGAACGATTCAATAAATATTAACAAAAATCATGTTTAAAACACTAGGCCCAACCCTAACTTCAAGTCTGTAGGTGCCAGCAAAGACGGCCATAAAGAACACAACACTGTTTCATCTTTGATTTTCCATGCAGTCCCACATTGAGAATATACATGCACTAGCCAGCCAGAGAAAAAAAGAGAGCTCTGTAGGTCCAAAAGGGCACCCCTCTTTTCATGTGCATGATGTGTTTCCTGCCGAAACTGACACATTGAGGAGAGTGGAGTCCCTTCCCCTCAGTTCTTCCCTCACCGCCGTTAGGAAAAGTCATTCTGCAAAGCAGTTGCATTTTTTCTCCATCTTTTTGAGATGTCCCAGTGCTCCCTGTAAGACGTGTGGCATGAAAATTGCATTGACTACTGAATGTTTGCTGTGTCTGTCATGTCTTGGGGAATCTCACAATGTGGGTTCTTGTCACCATTGCTATTGTTTCACCATAAAGCCTGCAGAAATAGGATGTTTTGCTTTAAGGTGGCCCTTTGGGAGATGGCCTTGGCCTTCTCTGATACTGCCCCATCAGCAAAATCATCTTGGCTGGAATTGGCATCATTCACTAGATCAGTTTCATCTTCCTATCCACTTTGGCATCAGTCCCAATCACTGCTGCCAGCCTCACCCCAGTAGAGTGCATCAGAACTGCCACCCAAGAAGGCTCATGTGACAGACCCAGAATCTGATCCAGAGGTTCCAATTTTGTTGGAAGCAAAGGATTCAATCCAACACACTAACCACATGCCAAACTGAATATATTAAAGAAAAACATATTGTGAAACTGATCATAATTGATATTTTAAGACCTATCTTCGGTAAATTCAGAGAGACAAAGTCCACAAAACAACTCACAGAGCCATTCCGCACCCAATTTAAAAAGTGAGAGTCTTACCCTTTGCAAATGTCAGATTTTTGTGTTTTGCACAACGTTGTAAACATCCAGCATTACATCTGCAAACCGGCAGCAACATCCTCCATTTTAAAGCACTTACAGGGGTATCCACAAAACTGGATTGCCCCTGCCAGGTAGCACTAGCAGGATGAAAGCAGCTAGCAAGACACTCACACAAGACATGTGCGTAACCAAAGTGGCTGAAGTAGCGAGATTTCCAGCTCCAGTGCCTGCCCTCAAGCCCACCTCCCTCTCTCTTGACCCGGAACGGGGCTTTCTTTTTTTTAAAAAAACTGCCTGGAGCAACAAATAGACACAGAATCGCCTAGGCAGAGCACAAAATAAACTTTCTCCCATCAGTTTGCCTATAAAGCATGCCTCTTCCCCACCCTCCCAAAAAATTAACCCCCTCCCAATTTTTTTAAAAGCTTCTACACTCTGGATTGCAAGAGGGCTTGCAGTAAAAGGATCCCTATGCATCTATGAATAGATGCATATTAGTTTAAATGCAGAAGTCATTTAAAAAAAATTGGGGGCAATTTAAAATTTTCATTTGCACCAAGCATGATTGATCTGGAGTGACCCTACCTTTTCCCCACAATATCCGGGAATGGTTTTAACCCTTGATATTTGAAAAATCTTCATGAGTAAAGGTGCAGCTCTCTGCTTTTCCCCCAAACTAACTTGCTGCCAAGCCTCCAATGTTGTACAAAAGCCCTGATTGGCCAGGGCATCAGTTCAAAGGCTTCCTGGTTGTAAAATTGTTCTCCCAAGATTTATTTTTTCTCTTTGTTTCCCTCTGGAATCTGTTTTAAAGTGACTGTGCTCCAGAACCAGCAGAGATTTGCCTTGTTCTCTGAGAGGCTACTGCTGCTGTCTGGCTGACTGCTCAGCCCCCTTTCCCCCTCCCCCGCTCATTAGAGAAAGAGCCTCATGCTGCTTCTCAGACAGTCAGAAGAGGAGAAATAAAACATGCCAGCTGGACTTCCTCCACCCTCCCTCCTCTCAGCTTCCCGAATCAAGTGCAGAACACTTTATGTTTCAAGTCAAGGGGGAAAGTAATGAGGAAGATCCAGGTTCAAATCGATATGAATTCAACAGGACTGATAATGGAATAAACAAAGGAAGTGCAGATTCAGCCCTGGGCAAAACAGGAAAATTTGTTTCAAACATGCATTGGAAGTGCATTATCCAACCTGTGCAGAATGGTCTGGATTACATGGGGTGTTCCTGCTAGCTGGGATGGATAGGGTCATGTAATCAGGAAAAACAAACTTTTAATTTTTTTTTACAAAAGTGTTGAAATAGCTGCTGCAAAAAAGGAAATGATCAATCACGGCCAGTAGTTACCACAAAAGGGAAAAGGTAAGGATTGGGAAGGCTGAACATTTCAAGACACTAAAGCACTCCCTTTGTAACAAAAATGTATCCTTACACATTTCATTCAGCCCTAATATAAACATTTTAAGAATCTGTGTTCATAGAGTAAATGGAGGATCAAGATGAATATATTTTGATGCCAACTGCTTTGGCAGTGATTCATTTGCATTGTTAAGATGCGAATCTTGGAGGTTACTGATCTGAAACTAATGCTCCTAGAACTTGAAATGTCAGTTAAAATGTTTTTAACTCAAATATTTTTCTGAATATCAGGTTGGGAAGTTTCCAGAGGGAAATGGGAGAATTTTGCCTATGGTATTGCTTCAAATGTGAAAATGAAGAAATCTATGATGATGGCCAGTGGATCCAGTACAAGGAAAACTAACCCATGATGAACGCTCAATGTTAGTGCATGAAATGAATCCACAAGAAGCAAGGCTGCCATCTTCCTGCAGGAAAAAGGGTGCTTCCCTGGATGGGCAACTGGTCTAATCTAATAGCACTGCTCTTATGTTCTTCAGATGAGCTGTTCAACCTCTTTTCAATACAAAGTCCTAATGATCTGTTTCCATCTTGTGATAGTGCGGGTGTTATGTGTGTGCACTGAGAAGACAGATGTGTTGTCCTCTAGTGGCTGAGGGAATAAGGAAGACAATCAGATGTGGACAGTTTCCACAGAAGTTGTACAGAATCGAGATTTAAGGGGGGGGGAGTTGGCCACTGAACTGATAGTAAAAAGTTCTCTTCCATTGACAAGGTATAGATACTAATTAGATGAGAATCTGTAATATTATTCCTTGGTTTCTCACAGTGGTAGATTGATCATACTGCTGACTTTATGAAATTCATACAGCTAAGATTTTCTTCAAAAATCAAAATAATGTTTTTCTTTATTATCACTCTCTGAAATTGCTATTGACAAGGCTATGTTACTATTGTAGACCTCACATTTTCCTACTGCTCATATGTCTGCTGCCAGAGCATCCCAACACCCTCCCCCAATCAAATGGTTTGTTTATCACAAACTAAATTTGTGACCTGGGGATCTATTAAAGCCCAGGGCCATTCTGTACGCCATTAATGTAGAGCAACGCTTACCCTTTGAAGACGCTACATTTTTGGCATTCACATGACATTGCCCACATCCCATGGCATGGCAACAAATGTCTCGCTACATCCACCATTTTATAGCGGAAGTTGTGGAATCACAAAAAGTGGATTCTCCAACCTATATAGTATGAGCTACTGGAGAGCAACCAGCAGGCTACCATGGGTAGAGGTGAAGAAGCACTATCTCTGCCTCCAATGTCCTGCCCTCGCACCTGCCTCCCTCTCCCTTCTCCCGGGGATGAGAGTTTGTTTGTTTGTTTGTTTAAGTGAACTGCCTGGAGCAATGAATAGGTGTGTAAGCGTGCAGGCAAAGCCAAAAAGAATTTTTTTCATAGTTGTCACACAAAGCATGCCTCTCTAAAGTCCCCCCCCAAAAAAAATCAGGAACAAGATTATTTTTCTTAAGTTTCAAGATTCCATAATTGATGGCATTCAATAAGCACCAGGCATCTATAATTAGATGCATAGGCTTTTCAGTAGAGAAGGTTTGAATTTTTAAAAAATTAGTGGGCTTTGCGGGCCCTTAAAAACATTGAGAAAGAGGATTGGTTGCCTGGCTTGACTGACAGGTGGGAAAGAGTTGCATGTAAAGCGCATTGCTCTCTTCTGCCTTTTCAAGCAGGCAATGTGAAGTATAAGGAGTGCGAAAAGACAGCAGATGAAAGCGAGACAGGACGAAGGTGAGGAACTGCTGGAGGTGCAATAATTTTTAGCGCTGTGCCATTACACTAGCGTAATGGAAAACTGGGCAAATGAGAACAAGATGCAATTTAATAAAGATAAGTGTAAAGTTCTGCATCTGGGTCAGAAAAATGAAAAGCATGCCTACTGGATGGGGGATACACACACACAGGTAACACTGTGTGTGAACGAGACCTTGGGGAACTTGTGGATTGTAAATTAAACATGAGCAGCAGTGTGATGCAGTGGTAAAAAAGGCAAATGCTATTTTGGGCTGTATCAACAGGGGCATCACATCAAAATCACAAGATGTCATAGTCCCATTGTATACCGCACTGGTCAGACCACACCTGAAGTACTGTGTGCAGTTCTGGAGGCCTCACTTCAAGAAGGACGTAGATAAAATTGAAAGGGTACAGAGGAGAGCGATGAAGATGATATGGGGCCAAGGGACCAAGCCCTATGAAGATAGGTTGAGGGACTTGGGAATGTTCAGCCTGGAGAAAAGGAGGTTGAGAGGGGACATGATAGCCCTCTTTAAGTATTTGAAAGGTTGTTACTTGGAGGAGGGCAGGATGCTGTTTCCGTTGGCTGCAGAGGAGAGGACACGCAGTAATGGGTTTAAACTACAAGTACAACGATATAGGCTAGATATCAGGAAAAAAAATTTCACAGTCAGAGTAGTTCAGCAGTGGAATAGGCTGCCTAAGGAGGTAGGGAACTCCCCCTGACTGGCAGTCTTCAAGCAAAGGTTGGATACACACTTTTCTTGGATGCTTTAGGATGCTTAGGGCTGATCCTGCGTTGAGCAGGGGGTTGGACTAGATGGCCTGTATGGCCACTTCCAACTCTATGATTCTATGATTCTATGATTTTTTTAGACGCAGAAGTGCCCCCAAGGCTCTGACATTAGAAAACTTTAGTGAAAGAAATGCAGGCTTTATTGATGGATTATGTGTGGAGTGAGTCAGTTCAGATACCAGTTCCGCTATAGGGTTTGGTGGCTGGGTTTCTCTTCCTCTTAATTGAACCTATTGGACAAGGTTCTTATGAATATACAACATTTCAAAGCTCTCTGAAACTTTCCCGTAAGGCACTGGGGGTAGGCTGAAAATGAATTATTATTATTATTATTTTGATTTATTTCCCGCCACTCCCAAATGGCTCGCTGCGGGTTACAATGTCTTAAAAAACCCATTAAAACTCCCATTAAAAGACTTTAAAATGTCACAACATGGCAGCACAATAATAAGATCCCCTTCCTACCCCCATTCCTAAAAAAGGGGGGGTGGAGGAGAAGGAGGTCAACGATGTTCAAGAAGAAGTCTGGGGGAGAGCAGTCGATGTACCCCGGCAGCCCCAGCCTCAACCATAGACCTGGCGGAAGAGCTCCGTCTTGCAGGCCCTGCGGAACGTTAAAGGGTCCCGCAGGGCCCGCAGCTCACCCGGGAGCTCATTCCACCAGGTGGGGGCCAGGACCGAAAAGGCCCTGGCCCTGGTCGAGGCTAGGCGTGCTTCCCTAGGGCCGGGAACGACAATTAAAAAAAAATTGTCTCAACGTTTTTGTTTTTAACTTACTGAAAATATAGGAATATGTTTTTGCAAAATTTCTTATAACACCATCTGCAGAGAGATATTTCCTGTGTCTCTGAACGTATTCCTTACAGAGACAGACAATCACTTAGTCATGCTCAATGAACTGTTATTTGTTTCTGCTTTCTGGTGGTCTCCTGATGATGCCAGAAAATATAACAGTGCTATGATTGCAACCGGCACTAATACATGCATCATTATTATATAAATTTGATAGTAATACACCCATGTGTAGCTCCAAATGAAAGGTTGATTACTCTGAGTTGAGTAATTCTTGTTTTTTTTCCCTTTATCGTGTTGTATGCATTGTAACGTCAGACGTCAATGTTTGGACTATTGGTGCATTTTGATGAACTTCGAAACAACAGCAATAATAACTGTGGAGATGCATTCTTAAGGTTTATTGGCATTCTTTTGCTGTGTGCTGTGATGGCAGCTCCTTGCTGAGAAGTTTGGCTGATCAAAAGAGATAAAGAAAACATTTCAGAAAGGGGAATCTAACTTGCTGAGGCAGGTTGCCTGCCTGCTTAAAGAACACACTGCAGGTGATTTAACAAATAACCTCTATAGGGGCTGCCATGTTACATAGCAAGTGTGACACTTCTAAGCTAGATAGACACTTACTGACTAGAGGCAGAAGAAAACAAGACCTTGGTGTGTTATGGTTTAAGAATATGCCGGCTGATGAAGGAAGAGAGTGGGAAATCAGATACCACAATCGGTTTCAAGAAGGATTTCAAGAAGTAAATGATAAACCATTGGTTTGGATGTGCGAAAGATTCAAACCTTAGGATTGCACTATTATACTCACAATCATTTTGTGAGGTAGATAAAGGACTCATGCAGTTAACATCACAGCAATTTGAAGTTAGGCCAGTATTTTAGTCAGTGCTCCATGAATCATGAAGCTAGAAATTTCAGAAGATGATATTTAGGGCTGCCAGACTTCTGAAGAGATTCTTCCATGGATCAAAATACCTCATATCTTCCCCAGTCAGCCCCCTCTTTTGGTTTGGCTAGCGGTGTAAGGAAGGGAAGGAACATGTGAGCCAGCCAAGAACAACCTTTTTTGCAGGTACTTCAAGCCTGATCTTGGCCAGAGAAGTAAGCCTTTGGTATGGGCCATGTCCCTGTGCAATCTGTGCCAACAGAATCAACCACAGTCCAGGGTTTTTTATTTTTGTTTGTTTTTTTTATTATCCATTACTTGCTGACAAGTATACTGCTTCTTAGAGTCAGATGGGCAGCTGTGTTCATCTGAAGCGGCAGAATAAAGTTTGAGTCCAGTGGCACTTTTAAGACCAATAACATAACCTTCTTCAGATAGATTGACATAGAAGTCACCAACCTTTACATATAGCTAGTGGGTGAGGAGGATGTTGCCAGGAATGGGCCATTAGAATCAAGATGCTTAAGTAGCTGAGCACTAAATATAGCTAGGACTAGATGAGGGCAATTGGTAAAACATGTGAATAGCAGTGCATAAGCAAAGGGCATAATAAAGGAGTTTACAAACATATGTGAGATCTGAATGCTGTTAGCATGCATAGTGAGATAAATGCTTTAAGTGCTTGTCAGTTTGTATGATTTGGTTTACATTTCTTTAATGTGCAAGCCACTTAACATCCCCAGGGTCAGAGGAAAGCAAGACAGAAATATTTCAATAAATAAATTGTTTCAAGCCAGTGCTTAATTTCTGCGGGGAAAAGTAGGCTCTCCTACTGAACCATGGCCAATTCACTGAACACTGTAGCCTTTTAAAAAGGAAGAGTTAAAGGAGTCATCGCTGAAAGTCCACTCTCTTTGGCTCAAGCACGGCTCAAAACAAATCAATCGCTTTCCATCCAGAAATGGTCTGTAGGAACTATCTCTAATATATATACATATATAGGAGATCTGGTGCCCTGATTGTACATGGCACATGCAAAATAGTTATCTTCTGTTCTGCCATTTCCACAATGGGTCAATGGACCACTGCTGCCCTTGCTGCAACACATGCAAGATTATTCCTTTATAATTCACATGCAGATTATAATGCATTAGGATCTGTTTCAATATATACATGCAGTGGAAAACCCATGGTCAATTGCAAATTTCTAGTATACACAGTATACAAACATAGACAATTATCACATATGGCAGTCAACACAGTATTCATACATCTCCTGCTCACATTGGGTATCCATGGAAGACTAATATTAAAGATGGCCATGTATCTGACACCCTCATTCATAAGCCATTCATTACAACATTAGAGCTTGCCATTTTTACCATAGCGTAAGCATCTGTATTGCAAGTAGAGCAATGTGATAAACTGATTTTTCTTTGGCAAAAGGACCTACTTTAAGTTGGGATATAAACAAATATGTGTACTTGTAAGTCCGGAAAACAGAATACGTTTGTCTTGTCATACATGGAAATGCTTAATACCTTTGTGATTGAAAGTGCAAATCATTGCAGGCAGTAGCTTGCACCTGCTGTTATATTTGCTTAAAGTGAGTTTATTTAGACACTGAGGCCACCAGTTACAGCTGCAAAGTTCAATTGGGTAGGTGGGTGATTGTACTCTGTAAGTTGAACTTTATAATGTAGCCAGAGTCATACATATCACAACCTTTGGTATCTTTTGGAGGATTAAAAACGTTTTATTTATTCACTTCGTTTATAGGCTGCCCTTGTGCCCAATAGGGACCCAAAGCAGCTTAAGCTGATCTCCTCCCCTCCATTTTATTATTGCCTCCATTTTATCCTCCTCACAACCCCCCAGTGATATGTTATGCTGAGAGTTTGTGATTGGTCCAAGGTCCTAGTCAAACACTAACCACTGCACAACACTGACTTTCCTTTAAGAACTAGAGGGGAGAAACCCAGTCAGGGGACACCCAGCAGTTGTACCTGATTGCTCTGAAAAGCCTGTACATATTTCTAGTGAAAATTATTAACTTGCAATAAACCTTCCTAATCCATATTTTTGTGTTGGCATAAAGTAGTTTAAGACTATAATTAATCCTGAAGTCATTGCATGCCTGCTGCTTTAGATGTTCAGTATCAGTGCCAGCACAAAGGTTTACCTTTGATGACATCAGAGAAAATGCTGTTCCTATACAAAACAAACATTCCAAGGGCATTTTTATACATTCTTCAATATAAATATATTGAGGTGTGGTGCAATATTTTAAAAGTGACTGCTTCCTGCTGTACCAGTTAGGCAAAGGGCAGCATTATTAGCAAAAGACCAAAAAAGAAAAGAAAAAACCTCTCTAATTTCTGTTCTATTGTTTGTACAGCTAAAAATGCTCACTGAGCATTCAGCAGTTTTGACAAACGGAGATGTAATGAGGGATTTTTTCCTGCATTAGAAGCTTTAGGCAAAATTGTTTTGGCATGCATGTACCTTGTTTTTACTGCAAACAGAGGAAATCAAAAAGTCAAGTAGAGATTTGTGTGTGTGTGTGTGTATGTACAAACTCTATAGCTTTAAAAGACAGGAATAGTACAAACTGACAATTCATTTCATGTTTGCTTCTGTTATTTTTAGTGGATTAAATCTCTTAAAGGATCTATGAAAATATTTGCATTTTTATTTGATGCATTTATATTCCACCTTCTAATTCAGTCTTGGGTCTATAAGATAGCTAAAATTAAAAAGTTATCTCACCAGTGTCATAAAGCATTCTAATACAAACATCACATAAAATCCCATTGGGTGGAAAATAAAAGATCAAAAATATCAAACTAAATCCCCAAAGACTTTGTGAAATAAAAGAAATTTTCAGTTTCTTCTGGAGTCTGGAAAACAGCCAGAAGCATATGTCTCAGAGGCAAAGGATTCCACAGATAGGGCTCCCTCACTGCCTCTAGTTGCCATTCTTATTTCTGCCCAGGAAAGACCTAGACAAGACCTTTTAATTATCAGCACACTGACTTAGCTTGAAAACAAATGGATAGCCAAGCCCACACAATAAAGATAGGGTCACTCCGGATCAATCCTTCTTGCTGCAGAAGGAAAATTTAAATCACCCAAAATCAAAACAGAAATCGCATTCTTTGTAGATGGCAGGGACTGAATCGACCTGGGATTGGAATAAAAGCTCCGTGCAGTTTACACCCAGGTTTGATTCCCTACCTATCCACCACATGCAGCCAGCTCTCTCAGCCTCACCTACCCTTACAGGTTTCAGTTGTGGTGAGAGGAAGGGTGGGCAATTGTAATCTGCTTTGAGAATCTTTCACGCAGTAAAAAATGGGGAACAAAAAGGCAGCTTCTTTCTTTTCACTAGTATAATAACATGCAGCCCCTTTTTGGAAGCTGGACCTCTCTTCAAAATCCTATGCAGAACTCATTGTAGAGTTGCCATAAGGAATTCCTGGAATCTCAGAGGGGTATAATGCCAAAGAGTCAACCCTCGAGAGTAGCCATTTTCTCCAAGGGAACTGATCTCTGTAATCTGGGGAACAGATGTAATTCCAAAAGTTCTCCAGATCCCACCAGGGCTTTGGCTACCCTACCTCATTGCAATAGGCATACTGGGATGTAAGCTCAAGATAGCTTACAAGTAAACACAAAAATACCTATAATCATAAAAATATCCTAAATTATCATTTAAAACAAAACAAAAACAAAATAAGCCATTAAAAGCAACATCAGTCAGTGTGGTATAGTGAGTAAAGTAGCAGACCAGGTATGAATCTCCATTTCTACCATGAAAGCTTGCTGGGTGACCGTAACACTGTCACAAAAACTGTCTGCCTGGCTTACCTCAAAGGACTGTTGTAAGAATTGGAGAAAGGGGAGAATAATGCTCTAAGCCAGAGGATAAAAGAGGTAAATAAATAAATGCTAACAATGAGACTATATGAAAAGCCTGTTGGATTCAGGCCTTTGGCCATCAAGTTTCCTGCTTCATACAGTTACTGAGCATTTGACCTGGGCCCATTCTGCACACAATGGTTAATGCACTTTCAATGCCCTTTAGAAATAGATTTTTCTGTTCTGCACAGGAAAATCCAGCTGCAAAAAAGCATACTGAGAGTGCATTATCCTACATGTGCAGAATGAGCCCTGGAGGGCCAAGGCCTTCCCTCTGACCGATTCCACAAGGAGGCATAAAACATGCGCTACTTTCTGCTTTCAAACATGCCATAGAAAACCATGTGTTTACATGCTTCCTGATGGGAGACCTCTCCCGCGTTATCTCACCATCTCATTGTGGTTTTTTGCCTCCCAACAAGGCGGTGGAGAAGAAGGAAGCATGGACCACCCAAAGTTTTTCCCCAGCTCCTCAGGTTGTCAATCAATGAAAGCCACCAATCCCTTCACTGTGGTTGTTTTGGGGTCTCAAACTTCCTTCCCCTCCCCCTGAGTCCTGAAGTTAATTTTTTTAATACACTTCCGCATTGCTAAGGGGAAACAGCACAAAAACCTTTTTAAAAACTTGCACTTCCGCGTTGTTTCAGGATCATGCCACAACCATTTCAGGATTCTTCGTATAATGGTTTCTCTTTATGTTTGGGTAGATTTGTTTATTATTATTATTGTTGTTGTTGTTGTTGTTGTTGTTGTTGTTATATTTATATTTATATTTATATTTATATTTATATTTATATTTATATTTATATTTATATTTATATTTATATTTATATTTATATTTATATTTATATTTATATTTATATTTATATTCATATTCATATTTATATTTATATTTATATTTATATTTATATTTATATTTATATTTATATTTATATTTATATTTATACCCCGCCTCCCCCCGAAGGCTCGGGGCGGCTTACATAACCCCATCCTCTAAAACCATAAAATGACAATAAAAACCAATAATTTACAGTAATTGTAACAGCGATGGCGTAATCTACTCATTTGCTCTCCGCATCCTCATCTACGGAGGGGGGTGACGCTCTCTACCGCCAGTTTGTGTGTTAGGCTGGCCATGGTAACTAGACCCCAATGATTGTGTGTTAATGATAAATAATTAAAACAAAGAGCACAGATGCCAAGCTAATAGGGAGAGGGCTGCTAAATCACATGCCACCCCCTTCTCCTGTTCATACCCCACCACCAGAAAACACAAACAGGAATATATTTTAGCTGCCTAATCCCTATATTACCATGCACACTGAAGAGAACTTTTTTTTTAAGTGAGGGCATGTTGCTTTGCAGCCCCATAGCTACATGGACTACACTATTTTTTTTTTTTTTTTAAGTTTCGATCAGGAAATGGAGAGGAGAGGGCGGATATAAGGGAGGGCAAAATGCAACCGAAACTATTGCACATTTCTCCCTCCAGACAGGCTTGCCCCAGTTTGCTCCCTGATTTGCAACATGACAAGAAGAAGGAAATCGGGATTTTGCAATTTCCCTCACCATGGAACAAACTGGATGGAAATTCATGCCACCCATTGGAGAGTTCCACGTTGCTGCAACATCATGTGGAAGCAACACTAAAACCCGCAAGCAATGAGAGGCTGTCCTTGTGTAAAATCGGTCTCTGTTACCTCCTGTCATTGACATTCTAAGGATATATTAAGTATGCTCCCCTTTTTAAGTTGTCGTGAACCATGTTGTTTTGCTCTTGTTGATGGTTTATTTGTTTACTTTCTGGCATTTATACACGACTGGCACAAAAACAGGCATTTCTTGGAATTATGTAAGCAGCGGCCCCTCCTTACGTTCTCTCTTTGCCAGAACTAGTTCTGGGGTTTTCTTCAGTCTTGAATTTCCAGGTTGTTTGTGGTGCTTTCCTAGTATTTCATCAAAATGTGCATTTGGAACATAAGTTGAAAATGTAATCACCAGCCAGCTCATGAAGTCAGACACTTCTAAGGTCATTGTGATGTGCTATCTGCCTTGCTCATCTTAGTGTCTTTGTATTCATAGTTCAGGACACTGGAAGGTAGAGAGTGACTTTATTTCTTAGTAAACAAATGGGTTGATGTTTGCTTGCAATCTTTTCTTTATATCTGCCAGAACTGGATTCTGCCAGGCAGAGATGTGCATAATCAAAATCCAATCCAGACATGCTTTGTTCCTTAGCCTTGGAAGGGTAGATAAATCCAAGTTATATTTCCTCCAACTTTCAGTGAGAAACTAGAAAGGTCTGTTGCAGCCTGCAGCACAGCAGAATGTTGGTAATTTGGGAGAGGGCTGTGGTTCAGTGGTAGATCCTCTGCCTGGCATGTAGAAATTCCCAGGTTCATTTCCTGGTGTCTCCAGTTACAATGATCTGGTAGTAGGTGATGAGAGAGACCTCATACTCAAACCCTGGGGAACTTCTACCAGTCTATGTAGACAGTACTGGCCTTGATGGACCAGGGGTCTGATTCAGTATAAGGCAGTTTCATATGAACTATCAGAAGCCTCACAGCACAGCTGGATTGGTTGTAGAAAGTGCCAGTAAGTCACAGACAACCTAAGGGGACCCCAGGGGGTTTTCAAAGTGAGAAAGAAGCAGAGGTTATGTGCAAATGCCTGCCTCTGCTTAACTTCCAAGATCTGATGAGATTGGGCTAGGTTGTGCTATTCTGCCCCACTATAAACATGGGCAATCCAGTACTGAGCTGATATAGAGTGAGATGGGAGGCCTGGAAGACCAGGAGGACAACCTAAAATCTGTTCTTTATTGGGACATGCAAGATCTGCAGTGTGCATAACTGAGCAGAATATAAAGGGTGTCCTGCAGGGGGCATCAGAGGAGAAGTATATTTAGCATAGATAGGATAGGAACTTTCCGATGATGATTTTCAGTTTATCTCCTCCAGTGTCCTGATTGGTTCAACAGATAGACAATGACCCAATAAGTACCAATCAAGCAAAGACCTGTTTTATAATGAAAGTAGAACATCCAGGCAAGGTGAAGCAAATGCTGTTCCTTCTATCTTACCACTCCACACTAAACATTTGGCTGCATTTGGCTCTTCTAGCCTGGTCTGCAAGTAAGGCCATTAATTGCCTTCAGAACCCAGAGACAGAAGTCTATCGCCCATCAAGGGACTGAAAATAAAATAGCCAATATTATTGGCCCTGTAGAGATCATTTGGAGTACTGTCTGCAGTTCTAGTCACCGTATCTCAGATAGGACATCACAGAGCTGGGAAATGTGCAGAAGACAACAAAGATGATTAGCGAATTGGAACACTTTCTGTATAAGGAGAGCCTGAAGAGTCTGGAACTTTTCAGTTTAGAAATAATCAAAGGTAGACATGACAGAGGTCCATAAGATTATTCAAAGGGTGGAGAGAGCTGCCAAAGAGAACTTTTCCCCCTCTTCCAAAATACTAGGACATCCAGTGAAGCTGATGGCCAGTAGATTCAGGATGGACAAAAGAGAACACTTTGGTACACACTGAGTGATTGAAGTATGAGATTCATAGCCAGGGGGTGTAGTGATAGCTGCAGGCACAGACAGTTTTAAGAGGGGATTAGACAGATTCCTGGAACATAGGTCTAGCCGTTGTTACTAGCCATGGTGGCTAAGAGTGCAATGCTCAGAGTCAGTAAACACAAACAGGAATATGTTTTAGATTGGGTTGCTGCCTGATCCCAATATTACTGTGCACACTGAAGAGAACATGACAGTACGTTTCATTTGAACCAAGGGCACGTTGCTTTGCAGTCCCATTGCAACGTGGACTGTGCTATTTTTTTTTATGTTGATCTGAAAATGGAGAGGGGAGGGCAGCTGTGAGGGTGGGCAAAATGCTGCAGACTGTTGCAAGTTTCTTCTTTCAGCCAGGATTGCCCCCGTTTGCACTTTGTTCTGTGGCGTGACAAGAAAGGGGAAGCGGATTCTACTTCTTTCCCTCATCGCGCAGCAAAGAGGATGAAAACCCACACCACCCACGGGAGAGCAATGTGTTGTGGCCAACGTCATGAGGAAGCAGCATTAAAACAATGAGAGGCAGGGTGGGGGCAGAAATGATCTAGGGCCTTTTCGCACAGGGATCTTTGTTGCAAATTGTTTGCGGAATGAAAAATCGCCATTTAAAATAGTGGAATTCGTCGTTATGCATACCTGCCTTTGTAGTGGAATCAGTTGCGTTTTTTAGCGTTTCCCACAGGCTTCCGGTCTCGGCAGAAATCGCTAGAAAGGAAGCGCTATTGCCAAGCTCGTCCTGCCCCTGGCCGTCAAGCAGCCAATGGGCAGCCGTTAGCATGCTCCCAAACAGCCCCTTTCCCTTTAAGAAAGGTTTTTTTTAAAAAAAAAAACGACCCATAGCAATGAATCTAGGTAGATTCGTTGCTACGGAGAGACCCATCCAGCTGCCTAATGTGAGCTGTCGTTTGATTGTATGATCATTTGCACGCTGCCTCGAGTGATAAAAAAAAAAAATCCCCCCCCCTCTCACGGGCACGATTTTCGGCTGAATTTATTTGTAAAAAATAAAGGGACTTTATTTCAGCAAACGGGCTTTTCAGTTGTTTGTGCTTAGTGACTAAAGGTGAAGGACTGAAGCCAGGGAAGCCTCTAAACAGAAAGAGGCTCGCCGGTGCGTTTATCCCCGCTCGCTCGGAGAAAAAAAAATGGCGATCGCTTCGCCGGAAGTTTGGAGGAGAGAGCCAGGGGGAGGGACTTTGAAGAACCAGCAACAATGGTAACGCACAGATCTTTAGTGCTACTGTTGCAGATTGGTTGCAGGAGTGTATCGCTATCCGGAGGGTGAATCCACTTTTCTGGATTCCCCTGAAAGCGCCACAACGAAGCGCTTTTTGCTGATTGGTTTCAGGATTGTTGCAGATTGTCTACGACGTCGTGGGTTATGTCAAATTAGTAGCGTTTCCAAATAGCAACCATTCTGCTACTTTGAAGCCGTGCGAAATGGCCCCTAGATTTGGTCAGTAGATGGGAGGCTAGATAGAAGTCCTATGTGAAACCACTTTGCAAATGAAAAGTGGGATATAAATATATTTAAAATAACCATACATATATGCCCTGGTGCTCAAACGCTCATTTTCTATCACATTAAATTAAGATAGCACAGTGTTCCATGACTAATCTATCTCATGAGGAAATCTTAAAATAGCAGTTTGTTTCATAGCTTTTTTGTGCCCTAGCTGTGTTTACTTAAAACTTTGGCTGCCACAAGTGCAGTATAACAGTATAGTGCATACACTGACATTTTATTTTTGCAAGTTAAAGGAGCAGGGATGCAGGAACAACCTCCAAACTAAAATTCAGGATGTGACGTGGATTTCTGAACCACTAATGAATACTTTGAGCTTGCTGCGAAGTACACAGCTGAGGTCATAAGAATCGTCTTCCCTCTAGGCTGCTTCAAAATACGGCATGACAACAATGTCTTGCAAACTTTATGTAAGATGAAGACGGCTAGATTGTAGCTTATACTTTGTGAAAGTGTGTGTTGTTTCAATGGAGGGCAATTGTTTCCAGTTTCGCTTTCTGTTGCTAGGTCACTTTCTCATCTTTCCTCCTCTTCTATTTATAGGTGTGTTGTTTACAGAAGATGCAGCCAAAACCTAGCTAGGGTTCTGTGCAAGAGATTGAGGGGTGATTTAATAGCTGTGGAAGGGAGGCTCGTTTCTCAGCAAGAATAACAGTCCCATGGATGATGGCTCCCGACTACTACTTAATCTGACCCATATGCTGTAAATATGGCAATGACTGTCATTTTGAACAAATTAGATGGATGCTGATTATTCATTGGTTCACTGGCCAGCGTACTAGTTCCTGAGCCAAGTTCTGAGTTGGAAACTTTTTTTTTTAAGTCTGAAAATATATTTCATTAATATTCTCTTCCATTTTAGATTGCTTCTCCTTTTACACAGTATGTTGTACTGTTCTGGTTTTTTCCTCTTCCAGTTATAGTTACATTGTGTGCTAATGGACAGTTTTCCCTCTGGCATCAACCCTGCTAAAAATGCCAGATTTCTTTTTCTGAGTTGCTTTCATGTGCAATGTAATCATAGCAGAGCTGAAATAAATATTTGCAAATGTGCAAAATTTGACACATCCCCTCCCCCTGTATTTCAACACTGAATAGGGTTGCCAGCTCTGAATTGGGAAATAGCTGGAGACTTTGGGGCTGGAGTCGGGAGTGGGCAGGACTTGGGGTGGGGAGGTATAATGCTGTGGAGTCCACCCTCCACAGCACCGATTTCTTCCAGGGGAATGAGCGATAATTCAGGGGATTCCCAGGTCCAGGCTGGGGACTGGAATCCCTACCACTGAATCCAAAATTGTTTGTTTGGATGGTTGTTTATATTTGGATTTGTTACCGCCACTCCCAAACCCAGCAAGCTTGTGGTGGTTTACAATAAAACAATAAAAACCCTATAAAGCAGCAACAACAATAGTCCTCAATGGCGGGTAAAGCAAATCTATATCCCTACCCCAACTCTGATCTGCAGCCTATAACACCAGGCCACATAGGTCCCCAATAATCCACCATCTTCTTTGAGAGAGGTACCTATGCCCAGCTGACCAAGGGCAGTGCCTCTACAGGACCTCTACAGGAGCCTATATAGGGAGAGACCTGATCCTCCTGGCCCAGCCTCAACCAAATGCCTGGTGGAAGAGCTCCATCTTACAGGCATCTACAGAATGTTGACAGGGCCCTCAGCTCTTCCAGGAACACTAGGTTGGATGAATAAGCCCTGGCCCTGGCCCTGGCCCTGGCCCTGGCCCTGGCCCTGGCCCTGGCCCTGGCCCTGGCCCTGGCCCTGGCCCTGGCCCTGGCCCTGGCCCTGGCCCTGGCCCTGGCCCTGGCCTTAGTCAAGGCCAGGCATGACTCCCAGCAAAATTAAATTATGTGATATTGGTGGTGCCCTGATATGGGCCCATTCTAGCCATGGCTGATTATGCACTTACTTTGTTTATTCCATTGTAGATCCTGCTGAATTCAGATTGATTTGAACTTGGGTCTTCCTCTATCCCCTCCCTTCCCCATTTAAACAGAAATTGTTCTGCATGTGATTAGGGAAGTGCAGAAGGAGGGGAGGGGGAGCCAAGCACAGCAGGAGCCTCTTTTTATTTTTCTTGAACAGTGGGGAGGGAGAGAGGATTGGAGACAACAGAGGAGGGGGAATAAATCCAAGAGGAAAATCTCTGCCGAAAGAAGTTAGGGATTCCCCTTTAAGGGAAGCCTTGCAACCTGGGAACCAGGAACTGAGGCCCTGGCCAATCAGGGCTTTTCTACAGCGTTGGACGCTTGGCAGCAAATTATTTAGGGGAAAGCAGACAGCTGAACACTTACTCATGCTGATATTTCAAATATTGAGGGTTATATCCACTCCAGTATATTGTGGGGGAAAGGTACAGTCACTCCAGATCAGTCATGCTTGTTGCAGATGAAAAATTTAAATCGGCCAAAATCAAAATGGAACTCGCATTCCATGTAGACGGCAGGGATCGAATCGACCTGGGATTGGAATAAAAGCTCCATGCAGATTCAGCCCATGTTTGATAATGCACTTCCAATGCACTTTAAAAGTAGATTTTCCTGTTCCACACAGAAAAATCCAGGTGCAAAAACACATTGAAAGTGCATCATACAATATGTGTGGGATGGGCCCTGGATAGCACATGCTAGTTAGATCTCAGAAGCTAAGCAGGGATGGCCCTGGTCAGTTTGGATAGAAAACTACCAAGCCATACCTGTATTGCTACAGCAATGGCAAATAACCTCTCAACATCTCTTGTCTCAAAAACCCTACAGGCTCACCATACATCAGCTGCAACTTAATGGGGGGGGGGGGATAGGTTCTTGGTGCATTAGAAATTATTGGCCTCTGTTGGTTTTTCAAGTATTGCATGCAAAGTATCGTAAGCTGCCAGCTGCCATCTGCTTATTGCTATTTGCAAAGTAACCATCAAATATCATGAGATGCTTGTCAGATATCAAATCCAAGTAAAAAATAAACACTGAATGCAAATATCATAACATGTCATGCACAGGCAATAAATATTCAACAAATGGCCACCTCAATCAGGGCATATCTTTTTCAAAACACTAAGATTCAGATTAGTAGAAGAAATTTTTGATCAAATTTTTAGTGGGAAATTCCCTTTAGGAATGGAATGGGCTACAAAACCATATATTCCAAGTGAAGTGGTTTCATGTCTGATATTACTGGTCATTTGACTGTAAAGTATTACGGCAAGAGTCGTCAAACAGCAAAAGATATGAGCAGTTTGTTCAACTGTGTCCCATCAGTTTTTGAGGAAACATTCTGTACATTATGAAGTTTTGAAGCTACATCTTGTTCACACTGTAGAGCAGTGTTAAGGTTAGGATTACATTCAGTTTCGGTATAATCCCTTTGCTTGTGAGTTGCTTAAATGACTACATAAATTGAAATGCATTCCAATTTGGAATACAAGCAGCTAGCAATAATGCTGTGGAAGGAAAATGAATGCCACTAACAGAATGATTTTTCCTGTAAATAAAGCGTGATTATTATAGGCCGTGGTCTGACATTTGATTAAAACTAACGTAGTCAGGTCTTTCCTGCTGCCAGCAAAGGAATGACCTGTGCATTGAGACGTAGGCTTTCCAGCAATGGGGCACAAATCTGCATGCGGTTCACAGGATTACACGCGTGCCAAGTAATGCAATATAAAGCTTTTCCATTGTGACAGTGAAATCATGTGTGACCACTAAACAATGGTTTTGGTTACTGAGATTACAAATGTTAAAAATCCAAATCAAAAAGGGACTAGAGGTTTCTTTCCCATATTCCTTCCAATTTAGTTCACAAACTGCTCATTGTACACTAGTATCAAAACTTGCAAAGTCCGCAAAGGTGACAGGTTGGTCAAGAACAAAACCACAAAGGGCTGAAGTGTGAATCTTCACAACTCCAGGGTAACATGATACCACCAGTCACTTTAGCTAACATACCAGCCAGAGCCGAAGGGACTGAATCTCTAGCCCTTCTGGGTCTAAGTCAAGCAATCATCCCTGCAAGGTAGGTTCCTAGCAAGTTGAATGCCAAAGAAAAAACAATTACTCTGGTGCTGTAGCCAGTAGAATTAGAGTACTGGATTTAGATTGAAAAACCAAACTCCAAGAACACCACAAAATGTTAGTAATAAGGTTTATTAAAGAACTGTGAAGAAATCTATAAGTACAGTGAATAGCAAACATAAATTTAAAAAACTAAATAACTAACCTAATAACAAGAATTGGCTCTCTAATTCAGAGGCTATCTGACCAGACTGGGTCCAAACAAAATTTCAAAGACCTAGGCAGGTGCTTCCACCTGCAAGACTTATCAGGTTCAGAATCAAGAGGTGACCCAGAGGCTGATGTAATCCAGACAAATAGCATGAACTAGAATTAAAGATCTTCTTTTATACCATGCAGCCTTTATGGGCATGATTCTAGTTGACCAATTAAATGTGTTGCTCATGAGGTGCTCTCAACCGGTCAGGTGCATGGCCAGCATGAGACCACATATTGCAGCTGTATATGGGCCCAATTAAATAAGCCACCTTCCCCCATCCAGGGTCTCGGCACTAACAAGATGGAATGTGTAGGTGAAACACTTTCCAATTTTTGTGGTCTTGAAACAGTTAAGCAGTGCACTGTGATCTTACCCATACCTGTGTCAATTCTTCTTCTCCTTATCTTGTTCTGTGAACCAGCATTCAGCTTGACTTCAAGTTCCCAGAGAGAAGTTCACTCATTAAAATCCCTGGTGACCAAGGCTGGTTGCATGTGATAGTGACTGGAGTCAAGTACTCTCAGTTTAACTTAACTGCATTGGGAGGGTGGCAGAGAGCGACAAGCAGAAGATGCCTGCCCCAGCCCTGGTTCTGTAGGCTGCTGGGCCGTTTGGGCATTGGCTGGGGGGAGGGGCAGGGGGCAATGGAGAATAATGTCACATCCAGTGGGAGTGATGTCATTTCTGGTAACATGTGACTTCCAGAGGCATGGTAGGGAGGTGTGGCCTGCTGAAATCACTTCTGGGATTTCTCAGTGTTTCAGGGATTCTTCAATGGGAAAAAGGTTGAGAAAGGATGCTCTACAGCAGGGGTGGGCAAACTGAGGCCCTCCAGATGTCCATGGACTACAATTCCCATGAGCCCCTGCCAATGAATGCTGGTAGGGGCTTATGGGAATTGTAGTCCATGGACATCTGGAGGGCCACAGTTTGCCTACCCGTGCTCCACAGTAAATAAACAAATTCATTGTATAATCTGTGGCAATATCACTTGCAAGCAGACAGAGAGGGGCATTTTTCTAAGAGCAGAGGGTCTGTATTTCAGTGTAGGGCATCTCCTCTGTTTGCAAAAGGTCCCAGGTCCCCTGACACCTCCAGTCAAAGAGATCTGGTAGTGAGTGATATGAAAGTTCTTAACTTTGGAGAGTAGTGACCTTCAGCAAGCAAGCAAAAGTATGACTTTGGTTGATTTCCCCTTGCTCTGTTCACTTGTTATTGTGGACACAAATACATCCTGCATGTCCATCATTTTACAAATGAAACCTGAAACAAATACCTGGATAAATGTATGGTATCAATTGTACGTTCAGCTATATATGTGTTGAATGTAAATTACTCAATGAACATGTAATGAAAAGTCAAATGTATACTGTACATGGATTTCATGTACACTCACTGTATTTTATAAACAGGGTTTCACTGTGCCACGAATTATTATTGCAGGCAGGTTTGAGCATTACAATAGTTTTGGGGGACAGGAAGGCAAATAATTTTTGTGGACTTATTTGCCAGCTAGGAAGAAGAAGAGTTGGTTCTTATATGCTGCTTTTCTCTACCCAAGGGAGTCTCAAAGCGGCTTACATTCATCTTCCCTTTCCTCTCCCCACAAGAGCCACCCTGTGAGGGAGGTGAGGCTGAGAGAGCCCTGATATTACTGCTCGGTCAGAACAGCTTTATCAGAAAGAAGGACCTCTGGCCTCATTGTATTAACAGAAGTTTTAACTAATGGTACCTTTGTTCCAATTTCTGGGAACATACAGCTATGACATGCACTTTTATAGATTCTAATGTTCATGTGGAATTCACATGCATTGTGCAGGGGGTTGGACTAAATGACCCTGGAGGCATCTTCCAACTCTATGATTCTATAATTCTTTTTAAGGCACACTGACTTCCATTTTTCCTAGCACAAAAAGCCTCCTTTTTCACATTTCACGCAGAACAGTCTGTGCATCTTCACTAGTTTAGCTCTGCAAGTTGTATAAATTCCGTGAACCCCAGATTCATGTGGGGCAAGTGAATAGGGCCCTAAAGGTACTTTCTGTCGTTTTTTCAATTATAGAACTATGTGGGTAACCAGCTTGGATTTGACAGCAACTGCAGAAAGAGGATATTATATGCATGCCTTCAATCAGCTTTGTATTTGATCCTTAAAGGGAAAATTATGTGAGAGACAGGGGAGGAAAACAACAAACTAAGCAAGATCCCAATTTCAATATAATTTGGAGAAAATAACTGATTTGGGTTGGACATGTTGCCAAAATGGATGACTCAAGGCTTCCAAACAAGAAATGGAAACCAGAAGGGTGCCTAAAGCCTGAAAGAAGTACAAATTGGGAAGATATGATTGACTGTAATGTTTCAAAATCAACTATTGCAAAGACGAATTTGGGTGGCTGCCCAGAACACAATTGAATGGCGATGTTCATTTAGATGCTTAATGCTGAAACAAAATAATGCATTTTAACTGTGTTTCAGTTAAGGATGAAGCTGTTAACTCTTTCCTTTTTTCCCTAAGATTTAGAAACATTCTTTTCTCCTGTGTGGTACTGAAATGTTGACACTAATGTCATGCTTAATGTGTGTGGGGGGAGGGATTAAGATGCTATAAAACAAATGTTAGAGTTTGTCATGGGCCTCTATGACTAGTGTGATATAGTGGCTGGAGTGTAGAGGTTGGGTTCAGGAGACCTCGATACAAATGACTCTTCATCCTTTAAACTTCCTGGGTGAGTTCATAACTATCTTGCACCTACTTACCTTACAGGTGATAGTGAGGATAAACCTCCCTCGCAGGGAGGGTGTGAGGATAAAATTCGATTCATATGCTACCCTGAGCTCCTTAAAAGGAAGGGCATGACCAAAAGGCAATAGAACCATACACAACACGCTTGTTTTCAGTACACACAATTAGAAATTTATTTTTATTTACAATAAAAAAAGGTAAAGGTATCCCCTGTGCAAGCACCGAGTCATGTCTGACCCTTGGGGTGACGCCCTCCAGCGTTTTCATGGCAGACTCAATACGGGGTGGTTTGCCAGTGCCTTCCCCAGTCATTACCATATATTTTGTCTTTCTGCCCACTCTGGGCCACCAGTATAGCTAACAGTTGTAAAAAGCACATTAAAATACATTCTAAAACCATTTAAAAACAGAGTTATAAAACACCATAACTTTACCGTAAGTGCATTTTTGCAGGGATACAATTTTCATTATTTATTTATTTCACTGAAAGGTTAGGCCTCCTATTTCTATCCCCAAGGAAACCTCAGAACAGCTAATGATAATAATATGAATACCGGGCATAATAATGAAATATTATTAAACACATAAGCCAAAGATGATTGTAATCTTTTTAAAAAACAAAAAGCAGCAGAGCGGCAACAGAGCTATAGGCATTTCTGTGGAGTGTCTTTTAAGAATTATTTTATTTGATGTCTATGATTGCAATGGGACAATGTCTAAGCCACCATAAGCCACAAAAGGAAAGCAGGGATATAATCGTTAAAATAAAATGTCAGCAGAAATGAATATTCACAGTACATTTTGTGGTGCTGAAAAATAAAATTTGATAGCTGCCAGGTCAAATTTATGACAACACTCTAATGACCTGATGTCAAAAAATGAACATGGAAAGGACTCAAATGCATCTCTCAAAGCAGAAAACTCCACAGCCTGGGTGACGTTCAGTGTAATCCTAAAAACACTTTCATGGAAGTAAGTTCTATCAAATAGGGTAAGGGAGCAATCCTAAAGAAGCGTACTCAGCATTAAATCCCATTTTATTCAAGAGACTTTCAGAGGAAGAAAGCAGACTGAGTAGGGCAGTCAAACTGCGGCCCTCCAGATGTCCATGGACTACAATTCCCATGAGACCCAGCCAGCATTCACTAGCAGGGGCTCATGGGAATTGTAGTCCATGGACATCTGGAGGGCCGCAGTTTGACTACCCCTAGGGGTTGCTGTCCTCCCCTACCCTCTGCTTCAGCCTTGTAAGTCACTCCAGGGCAACTGCTCAACATGCCCACATGCCTGGGACAGTCTTGAAGGTACTTCTCTGGCTTCCTCTCAAAGGAAGTATCACACAATTTTAAATAAAGCAGAACTTTTTACAAAATAACAAGAAAGTCTGCGTCCTTTAGCAGCCCCCCCCCCCTCACCAATCCACTAAATGTGGGACAAAGGAAGGTGGGAAGTGTGTATGCAAATCAAGTAGAAAAAGAAGGCAATCCGAAACTACAAAGAGAAAAATACCAGCTTGGTGTAGGGGTTAAGAATGGTGGCCTCTAATATAATCTGGCGAGCCAGGTTTAATTCGCGTCTCCTCATCCACAGGCAGCCAGCAGGGCTCATCCCAGCCCTGATAGTGCTGTTCTAACCAAGCAGTCCTGTCAGAGCTCTCTCAGCCTCACCTAC
Source organism: Paroedura picta (assembly GCF_049243985.1). Classification (NCBI taxonomy): domain Eukaryota; kingdom Metazoa; phylum Chordata; class Lepidosauria; order Squamata; family Gekkonidae; genus Paroedura; species Paroedura picta. The sequence goes on along the minus strand of NC_135370.1, from coordinate 146,478,759 downwards.
CTCACAGGGTGTCTGTTGTGGGAAGATGAAGGGAAAGCACTTATAAGCTGCTTTGAGACTCCTTTGGACAGTAAAAATAAATTCTTCTTCTTCTTTCAAAAATGCTATATTGTGGCAAAAAAATTAAAATATGTATTTGCAAAAAGAAAAAGGTTTATTACTTATGTGATAAGGTGGATTATACCTAAACCAAAAGTGGTATTGTTAGATTTATTCACATAGGAACATTGGCACATAAATAATTAATAAAAACTTTTAAATAGTGGCAGGATTTCAGCATTGGAAATCCAGAACATAAATTACAAATGGTACGTGGTATAAGTATTTGTGACTTAGAGTTCACAATTAGAATTCGAAAAAAAATCACATTAGAATACAAAAAAAATTAAGCGGTGTTTGCTTTCTTTGCTGTTTGGAATCTATTTAAATCTTTTGTCAGACAACACTCAACAACTCTTCACCTTCTGTTTAATACTAGGACCTTAGAGGGAAAATGTGATTTAATAGGTGATGCAGGTACAGGCAATAAAGATGCAAAAAAAAAAAACTCTTATAAAAACTGTAGAGCAAAATGTCTAACAATAACGGTGAATATTTTATTTCTAAATTTTTAGAATTTCTCCTTTTTTCATTTGTCTTTTTGATTTTTTTGTTTGTTTATGTTTATTAAGGTATAGTTATTTGTATTTGTTGTGTAATTGAGTAATCAAATTAGCATTGAATAGATTAAATGTTTAATGGCTTAAACAGGGAGGAGAGTGTTCCCATGGCTTACCAAAAAAGGCTATGTTGGGGATAGTGGCACTTACATACCGTGTTTCCCAAAAATAAGACACTGTCCTATATTTATTTTTCCTCAAGATGATACACTATGGCTTATTTTCAGGGGGTGTCTTACTGGTATTTAGAGAAGTCGATTCCATCAACAAAGGTGTT